>NC_039366.1:99279410-99928710 GCF_003573695.1 Papaver somniferum
GAACTGGCCATTTGAATAACTGTAGGTTTTGGAAGTTGGGAATTTTTGAAAAGAAAATCTTTGAATTTTCTGAGAGCTTTTTGGGAAGAAAATGAGCAAGGGTATTTTAATAGCAGCACTCTCTTCAAGTTAGAAATTTTTGTGGGAAGGCAGATGTTGCGACTGAATTGAATAAATATGAACTTCATATCTATGCTAATGTTTGAAGTTTGCCAAGTGTTTAGCATGCTATTGACTTGGAATTGAAGAAAGAAACAATAAAAAACTTGGGGAGAAAGCTGAATTTCAAGCATTGAAAGAACAAATTTAGATATGATTACTAAGAAGAGTGCATGAATGGATTGCTTGCACGGGAAATTGGAGAATACGAGGCGATTGGGAGTAAAAATGGGAGAATCCAATTTGATTAAAAATATGATGAAGATCCTCTTTCCACTGACAATGATTTTGAGATACAAAATAGTATTGAAGTATGTCGTCACTGCTTCTACTGTTTCCGCAAGAAAACCCTAGTCCTCCCAATCAGGTTTGGGAAAGGAAAAAAGGGATGAAAACCGAAATAGAGAAAAACAAACAACAACATATATGAAATTAGCTCAGAATAATCATAACATATCAGAGGTAATAGGTAACCAAATTTTAAGCAATTTATTAATGACGTATAATTTTAGGACAACGAATATGACACTAGCATATCCGATTTTGAAACAAGTAACAGAAATTTTACAAATTTTGGAACCTATCTGCTAGCGGATTCCGATTAGTAGAAATTTTAACAAACCAACGGTCGGTTTGAGTACTACGGTCACGTAGACCAGTCAACCTATCCACATCCTCTTAAAATAATTTGTCTGACTTGGGACGGACCGATATTTATCTCCGAACACAAATCCGCAGGCAGTGTATGCTTTTTCAGTCACTGTTTTCTAGATATCTACCAGTCTCTCACATTTCGAACCGACTCAGATTTTTCTGTGAACTTTCTAATTTTGCGATTCGTTCCTCCTTTCGCGATACGCATCTCACAGTCTCTCTCGCTCTGTAACTAATGGCAACCCCGAATCGGCAACAGATAGATGATCAAACAAAGGTAAGATTTCTAATTTCTCATTGATTTTTAAAACCCAACCACAATCACCAACTTAATCACTAAGCTACATGTGAAACCCCAAATATGAACCCATAAGACTAAATGAAACCCCAATTACAACTTTTCTTTTTACATAATAAAACAGAGAAAACCCTAATTTATGTCGTCTCTTTAAAGAGTGAGATGGTTGAAACCATGACCAACTGTTTCTTGAGGGACAGGACGCCAGGCATATGTTCTTTCTATGGTCTCTTGAAGAGTTTACATTGACTTGAACTAATAATCATCTTACACTTACAGATTAGGTTGAAGAAAGAAGAAGAAAATGAGCATAAGAAAAAGGGAAACGCAGAGGCTCACCTCTATGCTACTATAAAGGTACTTGCATTCACCCTTCTCTTGTTATCTATATCTAATTTTCGACTCACAATACTAACTCACTGATTGCGGTAATGGTTGCCCCTCTAGGTTGCTCGAAATGGGGACATTTTTTATTAGGAGAGGTTTCTATTTTGATCTTGTTGATCAAAACAAAGTACACAGTTTTCGTATCCAGACACAGATGCCATTTAACCTCTTCAAGGTATCTGTATTCTTTATTCCCCAGTGTTCTGAAACTTATGTTTACTTGTAATCTCCTTAAAATAAAAATACTTATAGCCGGCTTCATTGTCTGTTTGTCTTATGGGATATAGCAATTTTCTTACTTTAAGTTGTTGCAGGAGGAGGTTGCTAAAGAGTTTGGTGTACCTGTGCAATTTCAGCGGTTTTGGTTATGGGCAAAGCGTCAAAATCATACTTATTGTCCAAACCGGCCGTTAATGCCTCATGAGGAGACACAATATGTAATTACTTAGCCATAAATATTTTGCTATGTACCATGGTTTTTCCGCCTGCTGAAGTTCTAATACACTTGCTCTTCGAGTTTCTCACGACTTATGCGTCACTTCTTTATAAGACTAGATTACAGACCTTCTAATCTCCATTATTCGAGTGAGACGAAACATGGATAAAACCAGCTTACAGCTCATCATGTTACATTTTTGGATCGTAGGTTGGACAGGTGAGAGAAGTTTCAAATAAGGAAAATGCGGAACTAATGTTGTTATTGTCCTCCTAAGTTCTTAGGATAACACATCAATCTGGTTTGGATCATCCTGACATATGTACTACTCGACAGGAAATACATCTCATTCCTCCTCCTGATAGATCAAAAGAAGATAGTCTTCTTATTTTTTAAGCTTTATGATGCTGAAAAAGAAGAACTTCAGTATGTACCGAGTTTTGAGTTGTCATATTTTTCATTCGGTCAGAATTTGTTGTCCTTTGAGTTTTGAGACACTCAAATGATATATCAGGTATATCGAGAGACTCTTTGTGAAGGGTAGTGGTAAGCCTTTGGAAATTCTGAAAAAGCTTAATGAGATGGCTGGGTTCTCTCTAGATGAAGAAATAGAACTTTATGAGGTTTGCCCTTCTTTGAGATTTGTAGATAGTTAATTTTTGTTCAGTTGTCTTCAATCCAGAAATTGAAGCTTTAAATAGTCATTAATGCAACCATCTGATTAGGTCTTATCTTCTGATGTTAGGAAATAAAGCTTGACCCCACAGTTATGTGCGAGCACATAGACAAAAAGCTCACATTCCGCGCTAGCTTGGTAATGTAGCTGAAGTGCATTATCCACCTGTTGGGATGTCATTTTTTTATCGTGTTTTACTATCCAGTATTGCTTGCTTAGACTGTCTTTTTTTCCACCTTTCAGCTTGAAGATGGGGACATTATTTGCTTTCAGAAACCTGCTTCTGCTGATAGAATGACAGTATGCCGCTATCCGGATGTTCCTTCTTTTCTGGAATATGTTCATAACCGTCGGGTATATATGACATACATTGTCATATCATCAGTGGTTGGATTGAGCAACATAATTGGTTACAGGATAGCTGCAGTTGAAGGATCTTGAGTATATCCATAACCTACTTTCAAACTTAAAGTCTGTATTTATTCTGTTGTGTTAGGTTGTCCATTTCTGATCTCTAGACAAGCCGGAGGAAGATGGTTTCTGTCCAGAGCTGCAAGTACGTCTGTATCTAAATATTATAGTTTGACTTTTGTATGTATTTGAGTTTTATACCTTTTTTTTAATTATCTAGGTCAAAGGTATTAACATATGATGATGTCACGGAAAGAGTTGCTCGTCATATTGGTTTGGACTTTGGATGACCCAGCCAAGATCAGACTTACCCCTCATAATTGTTACTCTCAGCAGCCTAAATCCCAAGCTATCAAGTACCGAGGCAAGGTTTGAAAGCTCTAAAGGGTGCTTTATCATGCAACTAATGCAAATGTGAGTAAGCGCACAACTTTTAGAATCTCTACGATGAATCATGTTCAAGTTATGATATTAATAATAACTGATTTGATGTGTTCGCAGACTGTCGTTCATAGTGTTAGGCTTCCGAAACAGAGTACGATTGGTGATGTGATTAGTTATCTGAAGACAAAGGTAACATACTTTTCAGTTAAAACAGTGTCCCAATTATACTTGTTAGTGGAAAGAAGTTTCTTTCGATACCTTTTAAGCTGCAGAATAATCCCAGTTATTTGCACTGATACATATTTGTTTGCCTGTTTAACTTTCTGAAGGTTGAACCGTCTTATCCTGATACGGAACTTAGATCTCTGGAAGTTTTCTACCACAAGATTTACAAGGTAATGTGTTTATCATTTGAATGTGCTAGTCACATTTACCCTAAAGGTACCTGTATCTACTTTCTTCTTGGCTAGCAGAGCTATTCTATTTAGTGTCAAATGTAGAAGAATATCCTTGTTGGTTTGTCTAGCTTGGTCGGACTATAACAGAATCTTATTGAATCTTAAGTTGTTCAATCGCAACTGTTATGAGACTCTGCGTATATATATCTTTCTGAAGTAAAGAGACTTTTAAATCTGTATGCTGTTTTTCAGGCAAATGATGCTTGTTGTAGGTTTCCCTAGTGACGCAGTTGAGGCCCAACTTAATGTTGTCAAGGACTAGTCATACTGCTTTTTTATGAATTTTTGTCAATTATACTGGACTCGCTATCATACAGTTTTTTCGGCTTAATGAAAGGATCGAGAACATCAATGATCAGTACTGGATGCTACGCTATTTAGTTTTTTTAATTCTCCATTTCATTGCTTGAATATTTCTCAAGTATGAAACTTTATTGTGGAGTCCAACATTATGTTTGTATCTATATAATGGTCTTTGTTTTTCAGATTCCAGAGGAGAAGAACTTGGGTCTTTGGGATTGCTTGATTCATGTTTATCACTTCACAAACGATGCATCTCAAAGCCAAATGCTACATTGTAATTTTAATAGAAGTCCATCTCAATCTGTGTAATGTGCAAAGCATACACAAGTTTTTGAATATCATTCACATTGGTTCTATAACAGGTACAAAATTTTGGGGAACCATTTTTGTTCACCATTCATGAAAGAGAGATTATAGGTGAAGTCAAATTGAGGATACAGAAGAAACTGCAGTTTCCCGACGAGGAATTCGCTAAGGTATGTTGTTACATATGGCTAATTTATTTGTTTAAAACAATTTTATTACAATTGATTCCAACATACAATGACATTGTACCCTACGGTGTGAGTAAACAAGGAGTTGTGTTAGGTTATCAATTGATTCTTTCATGCTCTGAAATCTGCTTCATATTTTAACAGGTGGAAGTTCGCATTTGTATCATTGGGTCGACCTGAGTACCTTCAGGACTCGGACATAGTGGCCAGACGTTTTCAGGTGTGTCTGGTTATTCTTTTGTATTTTTTGTTTTCACCAATCTCTTACTTCTTATATGACTTAACTTGTTAACCATCTTTTTGCGCTGCAGAGGAGAGATGTTTATGGAGCTTGGGAGCAGTACCCTAGCTTGGAGCATTCTGACAGTTCCTGGAAAAGAGGTTATCCAACCAATCAGATACTGTGTAACATGTAGTTGACCAAATTATTTTTTATTTATGATTCATTTCATCTTGTGTGTTTCACCATGGTCCCCCTTATGCTGCTCTGGTTATTTTCTCGTACAACTTCACCATCTGTCATTTGACTGATTGCTCATTTTCTTTTCTTTCTTTTTTCTAAAATCCTCTTCAAACTCCCAGTTTTTTGATCAACCAATTGTCATCTCTGTCTGGCAGCTTCACATGATGCAAAATCCTAACTCCTCTTCTATTAAAGTTTTTGTCTCCATTTATTTAGCTTCTGTAATTCTGTGTGTTAGTTTCACTGATCACTGCATCAATCATTCGTTCTTCAATATCACGAGTATATTTTACTTTTTAAGTTTGATAGTAATGCATCAAAATTTAACGTAGTATTATGTTATGCAGCGGAAAGCGGCTGATAGTTTGCGTTCATATAACACCGAAGGTCTGAAAGGTGAAGCTTATAAAATTGTTGTCCACTACTTCTTGTTTAAACTTTTGCAGTCAGTTTTAGTTTTTCTTCGAGTCCTTTATACTATACTTTTTATTTCAGTGGCTCAAGCAGAACCCATTGGTGCAGGACAAACACCAGATGAGGTTGAAGTTTTTGCATTAGGTGATATAAGTTCCTTGCTCAATTATCCAACTGCTGGTCAACATTTTCTACCAGGGGAACATCAGCAAGGCGTTCTTGATGAGAAATATGAAGACATTGGAGGGTTCAGTGTTCTGAAAGCCCAAACACCATTGTTTAAGAGGATATGGTTAAGATATGGGCATATTGCTACCAACCAAGACTTTAAGTAAAGGTAAACAATCATGTTCTTTTATGTTCCGTGTCAATGTATATTCGGTGAACTGGTTGATACAGGCGCAAGGAAACAGAAGGTTCCACTGTCTATCAAGTGTTTTGGGATGTTGGAGAATGTCATACTTAGACAGTAATGGGGATGCAGAATTTAAACTATATATACTTCTTTTAATTTTAAGTCACATTTTGGCCTTCTTTTAAGATGCTTCTTTAAGGAGATGGATGGACGCTTTAGAGACTTCATTTTCTGCGATTGTGAATGTTTGACTAGTGTATATTATGTAGAATAACAGAATTATACTAGTCGGTTCTTATGATTTGTTCCTCATATTGTTTGACCTTTTGTTATTCACTCTTCTTTTTACAGGGAGGTTTGTTAAAACGGGTAGAAGGCCATAAATTTCCCACTTTAGGTAGAAAGGCTTCAAAGGTAGGTCACTGACATACATGCCTGACATTCTGAAACGTTTTTCTGGCGGAAGTTTTTGGTCAGGTGCTATAAAAAGTTTAAAACTTGCTAATATAGCTCTTAAAAGTATATAAACAAATCAGGTCTTAAAGCATCCTAGTCCCCGTTAACAACAACCGGAAATATTGGTGTAGGGTATGCTTGGTTCTAGCGAACACTTTACAATGCCAATTTTTAGATCGGGTAACTACATTCTTTGTAGCCTACTAAATTTTGAAAGCCTTCTTGGGGATTTTCTATTATGAAACAATGACAGTGATGTGTTCAATAGATGAATGCATACAGGGCTAGTAAACTAGAGGAAGGATTATGTAGTAAAACAGCCCTTACATCATTCTCATATGGTTTGGCGTGAGGTTTCATCAAGCAATATTGTTGATCTCAATCACAGCAAGAGATGTTTTGATACAGGTTGATAACAGCGCTTATTGGATTTCAGAGGAATTATTACTGCCGGTAAATGTTTCCAGCAGTGTTTGATCTGTGAGTTGATCTCGTATATTTTCGAGTTTTGTGGGTGTTTCGTTGCTCCTTTTTTAAACAGCATCTCGTAATGAACTGCTTGCTTGTGAAAATGAAATGCCCCTAAACATTGTCTACATGAGATGTTCAGAGAAATTGCAGTTCGACCATTCAAGCGAGATGAAAGATGTTCATTTTGAGTTGTTGTTCATTTTGTTCGAAGTGGAAACCATTTTCTGAAAATCTCAGCAGCTTGATGGGCCGCTATAAGACATCCCATAACCAAAATATAAGACATTCCATAACTGCTTGAAGGGGAAAAGTACAACCAGGTTAAGTCAGCAACCTCTTAAAAGAAACTCGAGTATTTTTTTTTCAGGTAAGTAGGGAATCAAACTAGGCCTTAAATTCACAGAAATATTTAAGGCAACAAAACTAGTGACAAAATCTCTAGGTGAACAAACTAGTGATAAGAAAAAACCGGTCATATTATTTTTAACAAATAAAAACCATTTCAAACAAAACTGGGAAAAAAAACCCAATTTAAATAAAAATTTTAAAATTTAGTTTTTATTAATTTTTATAATCTCAATCCTACCCTTTAGCGTATATATCCTTATCGATCCTTCTTCTCCTCTCGTTTAATAGTTTCATTTCTTTTTTCTTCCCCCCTACCACCACCAGAAACTCCTCCGATTGCAGCACCACCACTAAGCCACTGTCACTTCCAGATCTGCCACGATCACCTCTGCCTCTTCCTGTCCTCCCTCGCCAACACTTCTGTTTCTTTTTTTCCTACTACGATTTCAGATCGCCACCAGCATCATCTCCGCCGCCACCAAACCACATCTGACATCAACAACACCTCCATCTCTTCCTTCCCCACCATCATCACTGGAAGCACCTCATCTTTCTACTCTGAAAGCAACACCAATATTCGCGGATATACACAGAAGAACTTCAATTATTCCGTTGATTATAAAAACAAAATTCGGAATTAGTTTTTTTTTTTTTGAAATGGTCAGAGAGCTTTAGGTTTGATTAATAATGGTGAATTTGATGATGATGATGATGATGGTGAAGATGATGATGAAAGTGAGGTGGATATTGGTGGGGATTCGTTGAATCAGTTTGGTGATGATGAAACTATTCAGGTAATTTTGGGTTTTATTAGATCTTTGTTTATCGAAATTTAGTTCAATTTTAAGAAAATTTTAATGTTGAATTGTGAGTTTTTGTTTATTTTTTTCTTTTTAATTGCAAAATCTATGAGTATAAATGGATGAATTGAAGGTTTGATGTTGAAATAATTTGGGGGAAATTGAGAATAGACCGTCCTTAGAATTATAATTCAAGGATATTAGTCAATATAAGTGAATTGCGGAGATTAACATCTCCAATGATACCTGGTGGTGCTGGAAATTGGCCTAATATATGAAATGTAATCAGTTTCTTATTAATTTTTAGTTTGAAAAATGAATTGAATTTAAATTGGGTTTTTGTAGGTAAAAAAAATGAATTTTTATACAAGAAAAAGTGGTTTGTTGTAAATGTTATTGTTGATGAACTCACCGTTCCTGAAAATCTTAACTCGACGATAAAATTGTTGTTTTTGGCTTGTCAAGGTGATGTGAAAGGTGTCGAGGAATTGTTGAAGGAAGGGACGGATGTGAATAGTATTGATTTGGATGGAAGGACTGCGTGATGAGTGCTAAAAAGTGCATATTTCTATATATTTTTCTTGGCATTTAACTCATCTTTTGTGCATTAATTCTACATTTTATCCCATATTCTGTATTTTCATTGTTTTCAAGAATAAATATTTTTCTTAATTAATTTTGCATTTTTAGGTACCAAATAAAGTCTGGATGATTTGCGGAGCAGAAAAGTAGTGAAAAGCCGGAAGAAATTACGCAAGGAAGCCGCAAAGAATGGAGCGCACGTCCAAAAAGCTAGGAATGGGCTCAAGAAGGAAGAATTGTTCTTAAAGAAGATATGGGCTTGGCATACCCAAGGCCCAAAACCCTTACCCAAACCCATTTTCTATATCCATAACTGCCTCCATTCTCAGCCGTTAGATGGGACTACATCGAAATCCTACGGTCGATCCTTCGTAGAGCATCAAAATCTGAAGTCTCTGACAAACACCACAGCGCCTAAATTCCAAGCCTTCAGATTAGATTGTAGTTGAATCCAACGATCGCTTCTATGCCTGTGCATCAAAACTAGATACTCCCGATCTACACTACAGTACCTAACATCATCTAACACCGTTGACTTCGTTGTGTTTCAAAATCCAACGGTTGCATCGATTCATCTCTCATCTCACCGTTAGATCTACCAACCATCTTCGCATCCCGCAGCTCAGAGTCACAGAACATCAAGACTTGATGAAACCGCTCAACACACTAGTACCCTATACTTATACCCTAACCAAACGCCCCCTCCTTTTCCATCGACTTCTTCTCTTCCCCCCTCTCTGCAACAGAACTACCCACTCCACTGCCACCACTACCCACTCCACTGCCACCACTACCAACTCCTCTACCACCACCACACCTCCACCATCATCACCCCTACCTTCCTACAGCTATTACCCATCTTTATAGCCCCCTAATTCGTCAATTTCTCCCCTGCCGAAATCCTAGGTGAGTGGTTGACGAATTAGTGAAGCTAGAAAAGCAATTGAAGGCATGGGAATGGAGCTGGTGAACGAGGAGAGGAATGGGTTGAAGAGGGAAGCGTCAAATCGCAGGTTTGGTAAGAAAAATCCATAACCCTAATTTTTCTGTCCATTTAGGGTTTGTTTGAGAAAACCCTAATTACTGCTAGGGAGAGCATGAGGAAGAACAGTGGCAACATGGGTATGATTAAATTAGTCGAATTAGGTGAGAAACCCTAATTTTGTCACTGTTCAATTTGGGGATTTGGGGGAATTTTTCTGTAAACCCTAATTTGGGTGTCTGGGTATAAAAAGGGGACTGTGGTGTGATGTAAAGGCTTATGCCTGGATTAGCCAGTGTGTCACCCAAGAGCACTGGAATAGCCAGTGTCTCAGGGGTTAGTGTTTAATTTTCAACTATTTTTATGTTTATTCCATTACTCTTATTCAGTTTCAATTCAGTTGCTGTTTTTGTGTTTCAATTCAGTTCATGTTTTTGTTTTATGTCTTCTGTGTTTGTTTATGTTCAGTCCAATGCTCTGTTTAGTAATTGTTTTGTTGTTGTTGCTGTTATGTGAGCTCTCATGTGTATTTGTATAGCTAGGCTGAGATGATGCCTTAAGTCACTGTTAGAGGTGGAATGTTAGGTTATAATTCTTGTAAATTGAGCTAATTGAGAAATGGAGGAATTTAGTGCTCATTAGCAAGCTTCTTCTCCTTCCATTCCATTTATGTATGCCCTGGAACATAGGCAGGCTTGAACCTTCACCTAGCTCCATTAGGGACAGGGATTTAACATAGAATTACACCATCTGGCTAGGTCACAAGGTGGATTCATAACCTAGTTGTGATGTTTACTGTTTTGTGTGAATGTTAGGCTAAAGCCTTTGAAGCATTGGATTGATTGAGCAGTGGGGAGAAACTAGTGCTCACTAGTGACTGTGAGCAAACTAGTTCTCTTCCCACTCTAGTTGTATGCCTAGGCTCCCAACTTTGCCTTTCATTTTTTGTATCTTGTTCTTTCTTCACTCTTGGCCTTTCATAACTGTTTTGTGCCATGTTCTTCCTTTGCCTTTGGCCCTTGGCCATTGCCTTTCTTTTGTCACTGTCACTGCCACACCATCACTGCCTTTGGCCATTGGCCACTGTTTTTCTTCATTTTCCACTGTCCATTTTTCCTATATCAATTTTCACTGTTCTTGGTTTAGTGCCACCATTACTTCACTGCCATCTCTTCTTTTCTCCTTGCCTTGCTACTCAGCTGCCTTGGCCACTGCCATGCAACCCTGCTGCTGCTGCTGCTTTCCTTCCTCTTGCTACTGCTGCTGCTACTTCTTCTCCTGTTGCTGCTCCAAGCTCCTGTTGCCTTCACTTCTCCAGCCTTGCTGTGCTCCTGCCAGGCCCAGCCTTGTTTGCTGCTACTGCTCCAAACCCAGTTCAATACAGCCCAGGTTCAAACCATACCCTAAGCCCAGTCTACTGTGGACTTAACCAAAGCCCAGGTGAAAGGCTAAAAGCCCAGTTCATTCTTAGGGAATAAGGTCAAAACCCAAACTCAATTAAAAGCCCAGTGCACTTCAAGGGCCAAGCCCAGTGCACTTCAAGACCAACTGAGCCCAAGCTCAGTTCACTTCATTATCAAACAAGCCTATAATCCAAAGGTACCCTAAGCCCAAAGCCCAAAAGGCTTCATAGTTAACCAACAACAAATTAGAGCCTAAAATAGCTAGAGAACTCCAAAACACTCCCAGTCTCTGTGGATCGACCCGTACTTGCACGAGCTACAACCGACGACCGTGCACTTGCGGTATTACTGTAGGCCCGTTTCATTTCACTTCAATTTTATACGCTTTTCCGGGCCCACCACTGCGCTGCATATTGCTGCTTGTGACGGGGATGTGGATGTTGTTAAGATGTTGTTGAGTCGGAAAGCCAATATCGATGCTTGTGATCGGTGGGGGAGTATGGTTAGTTTTCGCCATGCTTCTTATTGCATTTGTGGAATTTTCATCCTATAGTTGTGTGCTTATGTTTGTGAATTTGGATAATTTGTGAATTGTGTTGAAAATCCCTGCAACAGATTTTTTTAGAAGCGCAGTTGAAACCACAGTTAATTGAATGTTTTACGGCATGATTAGGCTTTTACGATTAATTAATTTTGTAGAGTTGTGGTCCATAATGCTTACGAAGAAGATATTATGCCTATCAAACAAAAAGATACCATGAATGAACAAAGGTAGGAGAAACTGGATCATGTTTGTGGGTGTAAAATGCCTTAGAATAGGTGTCATGCTTTAAGATTTCAATTTGGATGCAATTAAGTTTATGTTGGGATTTTGGACTTCGTGGTTTGTATAGCGGTGGTTTTCATCGTTTTCTGCGTGGTTAAACTGGGATTTACTTGACAAAGATGATGTTACCAGTGTTTAATTCTACCTGTGGGATAATAAATGTATTGTGTTGGCGAAGTATGTGCAGTGGTCATGTGAGCATGTATTCTGATGCCCTACCCTGGCATCCTTACATGTCTTGTTTTGGCCCTACCCTGCAACTGAACTGAAAGTAGGATTGCAACTTTGGGCACTAAACCCCAATTGTAGATTTAACTGAAATGGTTAATAGTCTCACATGATGCTATGTTCTGACCCACAACTTGGTAAATTATTCATCCTCACCAAACCAGTTATAAATACTCCCTGATGGAGCTTCACAGACCGGGGTCTTATTTTTTCTTTGCTATGCAAGTTTATTGACCGAACCCTGGCACAATGAATCCTGACATTTCATATATTTTTTTAATGAAGGTGATGTCTGCTATAGTCAGACTCATGAAAGATAAAGCAACATTAGTTACCCTAACATATTTTCCTGATTCGAACAGTAGTACTCGGGTTGTCGCCATCTTTCGTACTGCTTTCTTAAGCATATATTAGTATTTGGGTAGCACCACTGTCGTATAATTCCCATAACCGCATAGGTGTTCATTTTTATTTTCATGTCTTTATCATCTTTTGATTAGTTTTTCAATGGACATGGCATGCCATGTCAATCATGACATTTCAATGACGTTTTTTTATTAATTGACATGTATATACCTCTAGTAATTTTTCTTGTAGTTGAATAGACATTTTGCACGAAACCAATTATGGTTTCATCTTATTTATGAAACTCCAGATTTTGATTGCTCCATAAAAGTTGACGGTGGTGACAGGTTCATCTTATTTGTGTTTTTTTTTATGATGAAACCAAATTTTGGTTTCACCTGATTTTTTTCCTAGTTTATTCGGCCTGACTTGGAAGTCGGCGTGTTTGGTTTCATCACTGAAATTTGTATAGGTGAAACGACAATATGCGAAAAAATGATGAAACCAATTTCGGTTTCATTTATTTTTGGTGAAACCAATTTTGGTTTCATCATTTTTCTGTTTGGTTTCATCATTTTTTTCTTATTTTCTTGAATATTGATCAATGAAATTCATTTTCTGTGGCGGCGGCTGGTTGGTGGTGTTGCTCGGCGACGATGGTGGTCGTCAGTGGCGGTGGTGGTTAGCATTAACGATGGTAGCGCGGTGGTGGTGACGGCGGTGGTGGTGGGCGGCGGCGACGGTGGGCGGTGGCGGCGGCGGTATTGCTGTTGAAGCGCAGAAACCAATTATGGTTTCATCTTATTTATGATGAAACCAAAATCGGTTTCATCGTATTTCAACAATGTATTTCTATCCATGAAGATGTATAATACCTCTTAAAAAATTTCTTGCCGGTGATTTCTCACGAAACCAAGATGAAACCAAAATCGGTTTTCATCGTATTTATGATGAAACCAAAATCGGTTTCATCTTATTTTATGATGAAACCAAAATTGGTTTCATCGTATTTTGGGGAGGTAGTGGTGGTGGGCGGTCGTGGTGCTGGTTTTGGTCGGCGGTGGTCGACAGTGGTGGTGCTGGATGGTAGGGTGGCTGGTATTGGTGGTGCAATTACGTAGTATCGGTGGTGGTGGTCGGAGGTGGTGGCGGTGGTGGTCGACAATGGTGGTGCTGGATGGTAGGGTGGCTGGCAGTGGTGGTGCAATTGCGCAGTATCGGTGGCGGCGGCGGCGCGGCGGAGCGGTGGTGGTCGTGGCGGCGGCGGTGTGGTCGTGGCGGCGGTGGTGGTCGGTGGCGGCGGTGGTGGTCGGTGGTTGGCTGCGGCGGAGCGGTGGTGGTCGGTGGTGGCGGCGGAGGTGGTGGTCAGTGGCGGCGGCAAAGGTGGTGGTCGGAGGTGGCGGCGGTGGTCAGTGGCGGTGGTCGGTGGCGGAAGGTGGCGTTGGCGGTGGTCGGAGGTGGTCGGAAGTGGTGGCGGTGGCGGAAGGTGGTGTTGGCGGTGGTCGGAGGTGGTCGAAAGTGGTGGCGGTGGTTATCGGTGGCGGCGGTGCTTATTGGTGGTTGTTTATTTCTTGTTGGGGGTGACAATATAATAAGAATTAAAGTGTGGTTGATTTTTGTTTTTGTTGGGGTGATTTAAACTAGAAGGGTAATATAGACAGTTTATATTAAATGGGGTTTTTCTGAACAATTTGTTTTGTTGGAGTTTTTGTATATGGATAGTGACACCTTTGGGGTTATAACTCGCGGACCGTAAGGCAATGGTTTCTTAATTCCGATGGTTTCTGTTTTTCCTTGGGTCCTTTACTTATAAGTACTTGTAATCGTTTCACAAATCCGTACAGTTATATCGCCTGTTCTAGCTTCCACTTAAAAACCCCAGAAGAAAATTCATTAGCTGCTCTCGTTTTTATCTTTTAAGTTTAAGATAGGAGGAATGATGACGGACATACGTCAGATGTGGATACAATTGAGTAGTCTTGTGTTCATCGTAAAACTCATTAAACAGTTCATCCCGCTAACAATCTATTCTTACGTAGCATTGCTAGCAAGGCATATATCTAAGTTAACAGATCCATATATTGATATTAGCTTTAATGAAATTGTTACTACCATTTTTCTAGTAGCACAACCAAATAGAAAAGTGATAAATCAACAGATAAAATGATATGCAAACATAAACTATAGCAAAATGAAATAGAAATCAACACAAGCATATACGTGGTTCGACAACGGAGTGTCTACATCCAGGGGTGAAAGAGAGCTAAAGTGTTTATTATGATTATTGGGTTACATTGAAGGAGCTCCATTCATGAAGCTCCATCAGTTTTTTAGATAGCAGGAAGAGAAAAAGAAAAGTCTTGTAAGTTGTCGGTGAAAAAGAGCAGAAGGAAAAAGTCCTCTCTCCATCTTATCTTCTGCCTTTTTATCAAATATTTTTGCTTAACTTTGACGCATCCTTAGAGGTGATGTTGTGTGCGCCATTGCTTTATGCTGTATTGCTTCAACTGTCGATGGTTGCCACGTGTCCGTTCCAGATTATATTATCTACAATTTGCCCCTTTTCTTGAGGGTTGATGATGAGCGATCCTTAAGAAAAATTACCTTCG
Organism: Papaver somniferum; assembly: GCF_003573695.1. NCBI lineage: Eukaryota > Viridiplantae > Streptophyta > Magnoliopsida > Ranunculales > Papaveraceae > Papaver > Papaver somniferum. The sequence continues at coordinate 99,294,353 of NC_039366.1, forward strand.
CCCTGCTTTTCCGTGCTTTGGTCAGTGCATCCTTCGTCCGTCTTTTGTGCTCTTTGTGAAGAAATTTCGATAAAGAATAAACTACGTTGAAGTATTAATACTTGCCCCTATTCTTTAGCGAAATTTTGAAATGTTCCTGCATAGAAAAATGTACCTTACCCTTCCTTATTGATATGTGATTTTCATACTTGGCTTGTCAGAATACACTAGCATCTCCTTTCCTTTATAATAACACCACTTCAGCCATGTATCATTATTGACACCAAGTTTTGAGTACCCCGGCATCAGCAGCAAACATCATCTTCGTGCTTTGGACCATCTTCGTGACATCAACTTGTATATAGCTTTGGGTAGGAAGCATCGTCACCATGAGCTTTTCCGCTACGCTTCAGCCTTGTTTTATGATCCGCAAGAGGTTCGTTGCTGTCCCAGCTTCACTGCCTATGTCATCGTTGTAGATTTTCTCCCCTGTACGCACACATGTGCAGCATTCACTTGAACTGTTATCGTCATTACTTGAACTGCAGTCTCTATGTAATTCTCTTGGCCCGTGGGACCTGCATAAAAGTGGAAAAATAAGGGACTGGCTTAGCCTCCGTCGCAGGGATTAGCACCGTCGTCGGCTTTACACCTTCGTAACTAGGCTTTGCATCTTTGTCACGAGGCTTTGCATCATCGTCGGCCATGATCCTTTGTCACAGAAACTGCATCATCGGTATCACTTTGTTTGTCGAAATGGAGCTATGATCGGGTTTACTTGCATCATTGTCATCTCTTTTGTACTTGGGACTTTGTACCGTTGGCATCAGAATTGTGTCATGTTGGTCCTTTGTACTTTGTAAGTATTGGTTGATAGTCCTACTTGAGCATCGTATCTGGATCGAATCTTTATCTTCGTAGCTCCTTTGTTGTGATGCTGGTGCAGTCTCTAACCTTGAACTGGTCTGCATCTGCTCTCCTCTGTTGTACTGTCCGTGCAATTCCAATGGGTAGGAAGCAAAACATGGCGTTAGGTAACACTAATACAGGTTCGTCTCAATCAACATAAGTGGATCTTCATCCATCATAATCCGAGGATGAGACGCAGCATAAGTGGATCTTCATCCACCGTATGTATTTCTTTACTCCATATGCTACAACTTTGGGTGCATCTCTACCTCAGCGGGTAAGCCCATCGCATTGGTTCGTCGCGGTAGCAATTGGCAGGTGTGCAACGATGCCCCCTTGTCTTAGTATGACAGTTTGTAGTAGCGGAAGCAACAATTTGTATCTCACAAAGTCTGAGGATTTTACATTACATTACCATTGCTTTATCTACATGGCAGCTCCGACATCGGTCATGCGACATCTCTTCCGTTGGTGCGTACCAGCAGTTGTCCGTAGATTCTTGGTTTTGTTTACATCCATCTCTATCGGTTTGCTTGCCTTCATCCTTACGCGCCCACAATCTACTTATGTTCGTCTTCATGCTCATGTGGTTCTTTGCTTGAGCTAAGGATCATATGTGGACCTTGTCGGGTTACTTGAATTCGTTGACTTGTTGTGTAGTTTTAGCTGGCACAAAAATGTAAGTGCACGATATTTCATGTATTATAATCAATAAGGTAAATTCATGGTATAAGTAATAACATCAGTGAATAAATGTCAACTTCTCCATGCAGTAGTAAACTTATTAAGAAATTTGTATGGCTGCTCGTGCCCCAGCCTTGCGTAGATTTATGAATTCATTGTCTCTGAGCATGCGCATGAGTGTTTGGGACCATAGTTTCACGAAAGGATTACCTTGTGCTATGTTTGGGACATGTCACCCCGTTAACCAATCCCGGGCCAGGGGACTACTGAACGGTGGGGGGGTCTAAGTTTAAACATGATGGGTATCTCTTTCTGCTGGATGCCTTCCCCCAGGTCGTACACTCATAGACGCTTATGGGGGAGCCCGGAGATATTGCACGCAAGTGCTTTCCCCAATACAAATGTTTGAGACCAGTGGTGCTTTCCCCGGTCCTCAATTATATAAGTCGGTATCCAGAAAAGAGTGGCGGTGCTTTCCCCATCTCTTTATGCAAAATGAGATCATGAAGTGTATTGTAGAAATGCATGTATATGTAAAAATGTATACAAAATTTAAAGTTATTAAAGGAGTATAAGTATTCGCAAACTCTTTAATTGTGTGTCGTATGTATGCCCCCTTTTGATTTTGGAAGCTGATTGTCAAAGCTTGTGGAAGAGAAAGTAACTGCCCCTGAAGGAATTTCGTGAGTATGGTAAATGAATGTTGGTTACTGCTGAAAATTGCTCCTTGCCCCTGTGGTGAGGCTGCTTCCATAGTCCGCAGATCTGCAGGGCTATATCATCGTAATATGCGGGTTCACTTTGTTCTTTGGCATCAGATCTCACATCATCGGTGTGGAGCACCTTCGTTTCTTCATGAAGTATGGTGGAAGAATAGCAAAGCCTTCGTTATGAACAGCACAACCTTCGTTGTTGGAGCCTTCGTCAACAGAGACTTCGTTGTTGGAGTCCTCGTCAACAGGGCCTTCGTTGTTGGAGCAAAGCCTTTGTTGTTGGGACTTTCGTCAACAGAGCCTTCGTTGTTGGAATCCTCGTCAACAGGGCTTTCGTTGTTGGAGCAAAGCCTTTGTTGTTTGGACCTTCGTCACCTAAGTCTTCGATGAATAGCAGAAGCTTCGTTGTTGGAGCCTTCGTCAACAGAGCCTTCGTTGTTGGAGCCTTCGTCAACAGTGCCTTCGTTGTTGGAGATCATCATTGTTATTAGGAATTTTGTGACAGCCTTGGGAGATCATCATCACTGGGATTTGTATCGTCGTACCAAGACTTTGGGTCATCATCTTTAGGCCTGAGATCATCGCCCTTGGATTTATACTGTTGCAGACCTCGGGTTTGCACCATCGTTGTATTTCTGATGCTTCCAAAATTGATACTTGGGAGTCTTCGTATAACATCATTGCTTGAACTGTAGTTTAAATTATAGGACCGAAGATATATTATCGATTATGCATTCTCTTTGGGTTACTGGTATCATCGTTGTCTGAATTTGGATCGTCGTCACCAAGAAATAAATGAAGTAAAAAAAAAATGGTCACTAAAGAGCAGAAGTATAAGAAAAAATTCTGAAGTATTCTCGAGTGAATCAATTCATAAGAAGTATGAAGGTTCGTTGGAGAATTATACTTGGCCAAAAAGTATGCAGTACAATAAGAAGTATGAACTATATACCCAATTTGAAGTATGTACATAATCATAACCAATTAGAAATATGAAACAATGAAAAATGCGGCTCTCCCCTGCTGATAAGAGGTACTGCCTATCATCGTCGTTGGTCCTTGGATTGTTGTCCTCAAAGGTTATCGTTGTTGATTGTTGTAGCAAGATTTGGGCTTATTGTCTTCGGAGAGCATCGTCATGGACTATGGCTTGTCATCTTCGCTCGTTGAACTGCGAGATTCTTCGTACGCCGGGTTAATATTGGATCATCGAACTATGAGATGCTTCGCACGTAGGGTTAATCTTGGATCATCAGTATCGAGCATCATATCATCGGTGTTAGGGAGTGGAACCAACTTCGTTGCTCCTTTGGTGTGTTGCTAGTGTTGTTCTACACTCGAGCTGGGCTCTCCTCTTCATGGAAGCAACACTGCATTAATTTTCACGACGTAAATTGAATCTCTACGTCGGCAGCAACTTGGTGGATATGCAGCAGTTTTACACTTCAGGTTACTTGCATCGGCATCGGATATTGAATCATCATTGGACTTGCACTTGGGTGAACTTTGTACTTCATCGTGGACTTTGAATTATCGTCCTATGGGGGAACTTTGGCACTTTGTCATCATCAGGGGTGAACCATCTTTATCAGGTTTATGCTTCGGACTTTGGGCTTTGCACTGGCAGAATTTATAGCATCACTGAACGAACTACACTTCCAGGTACTATCAGCATCGTTGCTTGAGCTTCATCCTTGTGCTTGGCACCATCGTCGTGTTCCACTTCGCACCATTGTTCGTCGTCGGCCTTGCACTGTCATCCCAGGGCTTTGCATCATCATCGTAAGACTTGAGCCTGGTTACGTTGGACTTGAGATGCTCTTCGTTATTGGAGTGTTGCTTAGAACTGTGAACGTTAAAAAGTGTGGAGATGGCTTCGAGTCCTTGGTCAGCTGGATCATAAGCAGGCTTTGTATCATCGTTGGAGTCCAGATTCTCACACTTGGGCTGCTGCCTCTACTCAACATGAGGTCTTCGGAGGGAGACCCTTCGTCATAAAAAGCCTAAGTCTTCGGAGGGAGAACCTTCGTCATAAAAATCTTCGTCTTCGGAGGGAGACCCTTCTTCATAAAGAGCCATCGTCTTCGGAGGGAGACCCTTCGTCATAAAAAGCCTTCGTCTTCGGAAGGAGACCCTTCGTCATAAAAACCTTCGTCTTCAGAGGGAGACCCTTCGTCATAAAAAGCCTTCGTCTTCGGAGGGAGACCCTTCGTCATAAAAGCCTTAGTCTTCGGAGGTAGACCCTTCGTCATAAAAAGCCTTCGTCTTCGGAGGGAGACCCTTCGTCATGGACTTTGAATCATCGTTGGAGTCCAGATTCTCACACTTGGGCTGCTGCCTCTCTGTGAAGTGAGTTGGTTAAACTGGTATGCATGTGGTCCGAATCTTTATGCGAGCTTTAAACATATTTTCAATGATTCTTCGTGCGTGCTTCAGATTGCTGATGGTGCTAAATGTACGCCATCTTCGTTGTTTGAATCTTCCACTGGCCTGAATTGTCATCATTCTACTCTGGTTGCTCTGCAGCATCGGAGATGAGGAGTAATCATCGGGATTGAGGTGCTCTTTATCGTCGTCACCAGAATTTGAACCATCGGACTTTGGATCGTCTTCGGCCTTGAATCATCGTAGCGAGACTTCGGCTCTTCATCTTCAGAACTGGGTCATCTCAGCAAGACTTGGTCTCATCGTTGACACCCTTTGGATTTTCTTCATCAAAGATCAGCGTTGTGGAATTTGGATCATCCTTTGTTTTGCTTTTAGTGCAACCTCCAACTCGAACTGTTTTTATCCTCTTTAAATGGAGTCCGCATTCGTCGGTTGGTCTCCTCACATCGCAGCAACAACAGCGTGGTCAATTGCTCCTATTATCCTCTACTTGGCATGTTCATCGTTGTTGACTTTGCATCTTCAGGATACTTTGATCACCAGCATCGGAATTTGTACCATCGGGATCCTCTTCTTTGCATCGGGACGCCATCTGCTTCGTGTTAGCTTGGCTGAAGAGCCTTCGTTGGCGGGCTTGGAATGGTCATCACGGGACCTTGCATCATCGTCGTGCATACAATCATCTCCATACGGACCAGAGCTTTCATCGGGTTTGCACATCAGTTTGGTGTCATCGTCTTTGGACTTTGGACGTCGGACTTTGGATTGAAACCTTATCTTCTTAGATCCTTCGTTGCGATGCTGGCACTGTTGCTTGAGCTGCTGCATTCTTAAAGGTGAGTTGGTCTGTAATTTGAACTGAGCCTTATGGTCTTCATCCTGAGTTGAGCCATTTACTGGTGAGCTTTTAATTGATGGACGATCCATTCACGTGTGTATCATCACATTAGGGGACTGGAGCGATCATCGTTGCTTCTTTGCTTTGCTTCTTCGGTGGTTATGAAGCAGCGGTTTCTTAGTGACATTGAGCCAGCGGCGGTGATTGGGTCAAGACTGCATCGTCATAATTAGTCCCTGCACATAAAAAATATTTGGAAAACAAACTGGTGGTCGTCCCAGCACGAAACAAAGAGAGGCTTGGAAAAAACGATAGAATCAAACACAACTGGGTTAGAAACCAACACCACTAGTAGAAATAAATCTGCTGATTAGGTACAGATCAAATCTAAACACGATGGTTCACTGAACCATTTTCTCCGAAGTTGTTCAAAAATCGAATAAAAATCTCATTTATCATTAGGAAACAAATCCCATAAGTCTGTACAACATTTTAGCACCTCAAAAATCATTCAACACACATGAGCAAAGCACTGCATCTAAGTCAACATCAGCTAGAAGCTGTTTTTGGATAAAATGTATCGAGGAGTTGAAAACTCCCTTCTGGGTCTTTTAGAACCTCAAGAAGAATGAGGGTTTTATCAAAATGTGAAATCAATTTTCAAAAGCTTATAGCAATCTCTACAGATATAATCTTAAGTAGAATGGATTTTTTATACTAAAAACACGTTAAAAGAAGTGATTCATTGAATCATTTTTGATTGCAGTAAATTGAAAATTAGTAAAATTGAAAACCAATTTCAGAGAATTAAGAAAAAGCCCCAAAGGTAATAGATCTAGAACAGGCAGAATAAATTCTTTACCCATTCCCTGTTTCTAGCGCCAAATTGTTACTACCATTTTTCTAGTAGCACAACCAAATAGAAAAGTGATAAATCAACAGATAAAATGATATGCAAACATAAACCATAGCAAAATGAAATAGAAATCAACACAAGCATGTACGTGGTTCGACAACGGAGTGTCTATATCCACGGGTGAAAGAGAGTTAAAGTGTTTATTATGATTATTGGGTTACATTGAAGGAGCTCCATTCATGAAGCTCTATCAGTTTTTTAGATAGCCGGAAGAGAAAAAGAAAAGTCTTTGTAAGTTGTCGGTGGAAAAGAGCAGAAGGAAAAAGTCCTCTCTCCATCTTATCTTCTGCCTTTTTATCAAAGATCTTTGCTTAATTTTGACGCATCCTTAGAGGTGATGTTGTGTGCGCCATTGCTTTATGTTGTATTGCTTCAACTGTCGATGGTTGCCACGTGTCCGTTCCAGATTATATTATCTACAGAAATAGTTAACACCGTTAACACCAATTCTTTGAGGCTAAATCGTGCTTATGCATTACTGGAAGCTTATCTTGATCCTAAAAGTTCCAAAGTCGCAAAAAGAATTAAGTGTGAACTACCACAGGAGGGTAAGAAGCTGATTTTTAGCCTGGATGATTATGAAGAAATTGTGGATGAGTTCCGAGGAATCAAAATCTGGTGGTATTTAAGGAAAAAAGAAGTCAACCACAAGTATTTGACTGAAAGAAGACAGTTGAGGCTTAAGTTTCACCGCAAACATCGTCAAACCATGATTATCTAGATCATGTCCTCGGAGAAGGTAGGACCATTACACTTGAAAGCCGTCGTTTAAAGCTCTACTCGAATAACCCCAATACCGGTAGATTTCAATACCAGCCGACATTATGGAGTCAAGGGGTGTTTGATCATCCGGTGACATTCGATCACCTTGCCATGGATCCAGAGAAAAAGAAAGAAATTATAGATGATCTTCTTACCTTTAGAGATGGAAAACAATATTACGCTAAAGTTGGTAAGCCCTGGAAACGCGGATATCTTTTATATGGACCACCCGGCACTGGTAAGTCTAGCATGATTGCTTCAATGGCGAATCTCTTGAATTATGATGTATACGATGTTGAACTTGTTGGGGAAAGTACTAATAATGTAACTGAGAAGAAGATACTTAGCTCAAAATAATGTTGCTGATGTTGCTGCACAGAAAATGTAGAGGCACGTATACGATACGCTGTCCTAAAGGCAATATCGCCTGCCACTCCTCTGAGATGCTACAACAGTTGGCGAGTCACCTCCAGGATACAACTACAGTTAGTACCCCTCAATGTAGCATACAATGAGGGTACCCTTAGAGCTTGGCAGAACTTAAAACAGTAGAAGATGTTTACAGAAAAAACAGAGGAAGAGTAGAAGAGATGTTTCTCTGTGGTGTGTATTTTCTGAGCTTACAACTACTCTCTTATATAGTGTTTGTGTAGTTACAAACAAGAAAGAAAACCCATGTGTATGACAGTCAAAGAAAACCCATGCGTATGACAGAAATACTGGTAATGTTGGGTTAAAGATAGTGCATGGAGCAGTGTGTTGCTGCCATGCCAAATACGTACAGACAAGGGAGCCAGGACAAAACACGTACAGACAAAGAAGCCAAGACAAGCACGTTCAGACAAAGAAGTCAGGACAAAACACGTGCAGACAAAGAAGAGATTCTTCTACTTGTGTGGAAAACACGTACCAAAAATTTCAGCAAAAAGATAGGATCTAAAGAACCCGCACCTGCACCCGCACCCGAGCCCGACCCGACCCGACCGACCGGACGGACGGCGGCGGCGTGCGTGCTTCTGTGCGAAGCACCGCGCGTACGGGAAAGGCAACCTTGCCCTAGTCTAGGCCTTCCCTCAAAGCACAAAAGTCTAATGACCCAAGGGCCATGCCCTTATAGCCAATTCTATGGTATTTAAGTCTAAAACTCTTTAGATTTTAGTCAATGTGGGACTATTGTTTTATCTATTCAAATGAAAAAACAATTAATGGGCAATAGGTCTAGGGATCAAAACATAGTCCATGTAAAAAATTGGTAATTTTTAAAGCGTTTTTTCTAACAATCCCCCACATGAAAGATAAAACATATCGACGAAATACGAGAAAACATAATACATCAATATTAGGCTAAGGTGTCCCAGAGATTGAACCTTAACTTAGTGAGAGGTTACCGGAACTGCTTGTTGTTACGGTGAACACAATGTCTTGAACCGTCAACAGTGAGTGCAATTCAGAAATAACAACCACACTTTGATGTCTCAAAGAAAAAGAAAGCTGCCAAGCTCTTGCCGTTGTGCCCGTTTTGGCCGTGGGCTAAATCTCGGACTTAATGAATGTCTCTAGAGAAAAAGCTCAAATTCTCATAGGAAGCGGCCCCACTTCCAACATCCACATAGGTGAGTCCATTAAGAGTGTCCTGCCACACTCCGCTTTAAGCAAAGCCATGGAACTCATTAAGATCTTGACAGATCATCCTAAAACATGCAGGCAACACTATCATACAGTTACACCATAGGGAGGGACAAAGATAGTGCTTTCTCTCGACATCACCAAAAATTAGTTATCTCATTGAACCTTGATCTTGGAGCTCCATTCACAAGGTTGAGTGTCCTTCATGGCGATTTATTCTATGAGCTTGATTCCCATCCCCTTCGATGTGGATCTAACTACCTCTCTAGATAACCCTTTCGTCAAAGGATCTGCAATATTCTCTTTAGACCTTACAAAGTCTATAGAGATGATGCCAGTAAAGAGTAGTTGTTTCACTGTCTTGTGTCTTCTTCGAAGATGTATCGACTTTCCGTTGTATACACTATTCTTTGCGCATCCAATAGCAGCTTGACTGTCACAGTGGATTGCGATCGAAGACACAGGCTTGGGCCAGAGTGGAATTCCACCCAGGAAACCTCGTATCCATTCAGCTTCCTCTCCAGCTTTCTCCAAGGCTATAAACTCAGACTCCATGGTGGATCGGGCTATACATGTCTGTTTGGTAGACTTCCATGACACAGACGCACCACCAAGTGTGAAGATGTACCCACTAGTGGATTTGCACTCATCTGAGTCTGATATCCAGTTAGCATCACAATACCCTTCTAGCACAGCAGGATACTTCCCAAAACTTAAGCAATAGTTTGAAGTTCCTCTCAGGTACCGTAGAACTCTGTAGAGAGCATTCCAGTGATCCTGCCCAGGGTTGCAAGTGTACCTGCTTAATCTACTCACAGTATAGGCAATATCAGGTCTTGTACAATTCATTAAATACATAAGACTGCCAATAACACGAGAATACTCAAGTTGATAAATACCCTCACCCTTGTTCTTTTTCAATTTGCAATTGGGATCATAAGGAGTAGTTGCAGGTTTAGCATTTTCATGATTAAATCTCTTAAGCACAGTTTCAACATAATGAGATTGACTAAGACTATATCCATCAGACATCTTTCTGATTTTCATCCCTAAGATTACATCAGCAGGGCCTAAGTCTTTCATGTCAAAGTTTTCGTTAAGCATGCTTTTAGTGGTATTAATACTATCAAGGTTACTACCTAATATGAGCATATCATCAACATATAGGAACACAATAACATGAGAATCATCCACAGATTTAATGTAAACACATTTATCAGATTCATTAACCTTGAAGCCATTAGATATCATTACATGATTAAATTTTTCATGCCATTGTTTAGGTGCTTGTTTTAAACCATACAAGGATTTTTTCAGTTTGCATACTTTATCTTCAAAACCTTTCACAACAAAACCTTCAGGTTGGTCCATATAAATTTCTTCATTCAATTCACCATATAAAAAAGCAGTTTTAACATCCATCTGATGTATATGCAAATCATAAATAGAAGCAATAGCAATCAGCATCCGGATATAAGTGATTCTAGTGACCGGTGAATAGGTATCAAAGAAATCTAATCCTTCCTGTTGTCTGTACCCCTTAGCTACCAACCTAGCTTTGTGTTTTTCTATAGTTCCATCTGTTCTAAGTTTCCTTTTGAAGACCCACTTGCAACCTATGGTTTTACTACCAGGAGGTAAGTCTACAAGCTCCCAAGTTTCATTTTGTTGAATGGAATCCCACTCATTATTTGAAGCTTCTTCCCAGAAGGGAGCTTCCGGAGAAGTCATAGCTTCCTTATAGGTTTGGGGTTCAGACTCTACCGTAAGAGTCACAAAATCTGGACCAAAACCTTTCTCGGTTCTGACCCTCTTACTTCTTCTAGGTTCGGTTTCAGCATCTAGAGACGGGGGTTGACTAGTCGAAGGAACATCTGAGAGATCATCGCGGACCCTTTTATGAGGTCCAGACCCTAAAGGGAAAATGTGTTCGAAAAACACTGCATCTCTGGATTCCATTATGGTGTTCTCACCAATTACCATGAACCTATAAGCACTAGTGTGCTCAGGATATCCTAGGAAAACACAATCTACAGTTTTAGGTCCTATTTTGGTTTTCTTGGAACGAGGAGTGGCCACCTTGGCCAAACACCCCCATACTTTAAAGTATGCATAGGACGGTTGTCTTCCTTTCCATAACTCATATGGAGTTTTGTCGGATTTCTTAAATGGAACTCGGTTCAAGATATAGCAGGCAGAGAGAATTGCTTCCCCCCACAGGTTCGATGGTAGCCCTGAACTAGCTAACATAGCGTTCACCATATCTATGAGTGTTCGGTTTTTCCTTTCAGCTACTCCATTCGACTCAGGTGAAGAAGGTGCAGTAGTTTCATGAATGATGCCATTAAGTTTGCAGAATTCTCCTATAGGTATCACATACTCACCGCCTCGGTCCGACCTAAGAGTTTTAATAGTAACACCTCTTTGGTTTTCTACTTCAAGTTTATATAATTTGAAAGCGTCTAAGGCTTCATATTTACTTCTAAGAAGATAAACCTGACAGTATCTTGAGTGATCATCTATAAAAGTGATGTACCATTTTTTACCTCCTCTAGTTGGTGTTGATTTCAAATCTCCCAAATCTGAGTGGATTAGTTCTAGGGGAGTTGTACTACGTTCAACCTTTTTGTTAAAGGGTTTTCTAGCATATTTAGATTCAACACAAATTTCACATTTATGACCTCTGTCAAAGTTTGTTTTAGGAATGCAGCCTAATTTAGCAAGTCTTTCAATAGATTTGAAATTAACATGTCCTAGTCTATCATGCCAAACATGTGAGGAGTCACAAACATAAGCAGAAGAAGATGCATTATCATTCAAGTTCAAAGAAAGTACACTAAGCTTAATCATGTTATCAGTGACATATCCTTTTCCTACGAAGTCACCACCTTTAGAGATTACAACTTTGTTAGACTCAGCTACAAATTTAAAACCTTTCCCAAGTAAGATGGTTTCTGAGATAAGATTCTTGCATATGTCCGGGACGTGATACACGTCATTCAATGCGAGAGTTTTTCCTGAAGTGAGCTTCAATTCAACCTTGCCTTTTCCTACCACTTTAGAGGTAGAAGAGTTTCCCATAAACAATTTCTCATCGTCTCCTACTTTGTTATAGGAGGAGAAAGCATTTCTGAACTTACAGACATGCCTAGTGGCTCCAGAATCAAGCCACCAGTCTCTCACATTGGTCACATTGGAGACAAGGTTGACTTCAGACACCATGCCAGTAAAATATCCAGAATCATCTACTACGTTTGCCTTATTTTTCTGTTTAGGATCATTTTTGGTCTTTTTAGGTGCCCTACAGTCCTTGGCCATATGACCAGTTTTCCCACAGTTATAGCAGTCGCCTTTGATGGTGTTTTTGGAGACACCACCCTTTGGCTTAAGATGGTTACCTTTGGAGTTACGTTGTTTGTTACGTTTACCATTTTTGCTGGATTCTCCGTGCTTTTTCTTTGACGCAGTGTTATCGTCCAGGACATGAGCTTTGTTTGTCATGTCTTTGCTCAGCATCAGGCTCTTGTCCTTGCAACACAGAAGTTCCTCCACCTGGATCTTTTTCCCCAGCTCCACCATGGTGATTTCACGATTCTTGTGTCGCAGCCTCCTCTTGTACTCGTTCCATGAGGGTGGTAGCTTTTCAATCACTGCAGATACTTGTAGAGATTCATCAATATGCATGCCTTCAGCAAGAATTTCGTTGATGAGTAGCTGGAGTTCGACGAATTGTTCTACAACAGGCTTTTCATCAGTCATCTTATATTCCAGGAACCTAGCCACCAAGAACTTCTTGCTTCCAGCTGCCTCAGCAAGATATTTTTCTTCTAAGGCTTCCCATAAATCAAAAGCAGTAAAATTCTCTTTTGCATTATAAAAGTCGTACAAGGAATCATCCAGACAGTTAAGAATATGGTTTTTGCACATGTAATTCTTCCTAGTCCACCTATCCAGTCTATCTTCATAACCACGGTCATGAAGCCTTCTTAAGGGTCTTTCTAAGGCAACTTCATCTAGCCTTTGGTCTTTTAAGAAGAATAACATTTTGGACTGCCATCGTTTAAAGTCTTTGCCACTAAACTTTGGGGGTTTGTCTACAGTACTCTTTCCCATGTTGTTACAAAATATAGTAAAGAGGATATTGCCTTTAGATTGTTGGGGAAAGTACTAATAATGTAACTGAGAAGAAGATACTTAGCTCAAAATAATGTTGCTGCACAGAAAATGTAGAGGCACGTATACGATACGCTGTCCTAAAGGCAATATCGCCTGCCACTCCTCTGAGATGCTACAACAGTTGGCGAGTCACCTCCAGGATACAACTACAGTTAGTACCCCTCAATGTAGCATACAATGAGGGTACCCTTAGAGCTTGGCAGAACTTAAGAGATGTTTCTCTGTGGTGTGTATTTTCTGAGCTTACAACTACTCTCTTATATAGTGTTTGTGTAGTTACAAACAAGAAAGAAAACCCATGCGTATGACAGAAATACTGGTAATGTTGGGTTAAAGATAGTGCATGGAGCACCCGCACCCGACCCGACGGCGGCGGCGTGCTTCTGTGCGAAGCACTGCGCGTACGGGAAAGGCAACCTTGCCCTAGTCTAGGCCTTCCCTCAAAGCACAAAAGTCTAATGACCCAAGGGCCATGCCCTTATAGCCAATTCTATGGTATTTAAGTCTAAAACTCTTTAGATTTTAGTCAATGTGGGACTATTGTTTTATCTATTCAAATGAAAAAACAATTAATGGGCAATAGGTTTAGGGATCAAAACATAGTCCATGTAAAAAATTGGTAATTTTTAAAGCGTTTTTTCTAACAGAACTTACAACGGTTGCAGATAATAGCGAGCTTAGAAGGTTGTTGCAGGATACAACAGATAAGTGTATTATCGTTATAGAAGATATTGATTGTTCTCTCAGTCTCACGGGTAAACGCAAGACGCAACAAAAAGAAGACGAGGAGGATGAGTCAGATGACGACGAGGAAGTAAGTAAAAAGAAAAGCAATGTTACTTTGTCAGGGTTATTGAATTTTATTGACGGGTTATGGTCGGCATGCGGTGAAGAACGGATCATAGTGTTTACTACCGACCATGTAGAGAAGTTAGATCCAGCACTAATTCGAAGAGGCCGAATGGACAAACACATTGAAATGTCATATTGTTGCTTTGAAGGTTTCAAGACGTTGGCAAAGAACTATTTAGACCTTGAGTCGCACGACTTGTTCGGAACAATTCGTTCACTGATCTGTGAGGTTCAAATGACTCCAGCCGATGTTGCTGAGCACTTAATGCCCAAAAGCATGAGTAAAAAATCTGAAAAAGATTGCTTAGACAACCTTATTAATGCTCTAGAGATGAAACTCAAGGAGATTGATAACCCAAAGAAAAACGTTGGAACATCAAAAGTTGAAACCTGCTAATTAACAAGGAATAACATGAAGTTCACTAGCAAGCTTTTCGTTTACTCCCCATACCTTTCAGTGCAACAGTTTTGTTTCAGTTTCAAGTACTAGTAGTTCCTTTTTATTTATCCGAATTGAATTGAGTTTTTCTATTACGAAATGAAATGAAAATGAGACGTTACTAGTATTTTATTTTTATTTTTTTCCCAGTACACATGAAAATCAGGATGAGTGCTTGGAGCATCTTCTTCTCCACTGCCTGAGAGCTAGAACCATCATGTGCCTATATAATAGAGAGCATCTTCTTATTCATGGTACAAACAGTTAGAACCTTGATATAATAACGATTTGAAAGTATTCCAGGCATGACTTTCAAGATGTCGTAAAATGAAGCCACTCCAAAACAATTTAATTTCTGCAGATAATTAAAAACACCAAGTGTTTAGCTAAAAGAGGATTTAGGGTACACATTGAGCCGATGGAAACCATATGAAGCGAATTTCATAAATTGGGTTTTAGTTTGAAAAAAGTTACCACTTGAAAAGAAGAAAGATAGTTGGGCAATTTACATTGAGTTTTGATGTTTGCTTCTTTTTAGTTTCAGTTGAGGTTCCTCCATCTTTGAGATTCAAACATTACTCATTTCAGGGCCGGTGGTTATAAATGGTATGTTCACACATTTTGTTTCCATTTTTCTCGATTTGTTATTTTTTATCGTTTTTGCTTAATCCTGATGATGATTTACATTACTGCCATCAGGCGTCTGAAGATTTTTCCCAGGGGAAACAATGTAGATCACCTGTCGGAGTACCTTGACGTCGCGGACTCAGCTTTGCCATATGCGTGGAAAAAGTATGCAGTGTTCAGTTTGGCAATTGTCAGTCAAATCCATGACAAGTACACAGTGAAAAAAGGTTTCTTTGTTCAGCTTTGCCACACCAACTTTAGATGAATCTACAAACCTATAACATAGTCAGGTGAAACAGTGTCCTTGCTCAAGAATCCAAGAGTTCATTGTTCTGAAAGCACAAGCGTCGTTATGTAAAACAAATCTGGTTAAAATATGCTCATATTGCTTCAAGCAAGGTTCTGTCTGCCTCTTATATATGTTGCCCAAGTATTGATTGTTTTTTAAATCCATTGTAGAAATGCATCAATCCCATCTAAACGAGTTGTCAGCAGAAATAATTAACACCTGGGAGGAGAAACTAAAGTTGGCTGAAAGTCTTGATTTCTAGTGGCTTCAAGAGCGCATCGAGGCCGTGAAAAAAGATTTCCATGGGATGCAAAAGCTTCAAGTTGAACTGGATGGGAAATTGAAACAACTTCCTGCCTTTAAAGCCCACAATTTGTAGTTAACAGAAACTTCTGGAGCAGAACTGAAGCTTCAAAATATCTCAATGTTAAATACCGCACGAGGCAAAAATTCTACAAAAACAACCAAAACTTCTACCAAAGTTGTATACAACTTGGGACATAGTCCCAATAGTAACAGTTCGCATCCTGGCAAAAGCGAGCTGCATCCTGCTGGCATTGAGCTAAATCTCGAACTACGCCAGTAATGACATCTCTCATACCCTGCACCATACGTAGCAACACTTCAAAATGGCCAGCTATTACCTGAAATAAGGCAAGGAAGGTTCAGAGAAGTCCAACACCATGGAAATTATTTTAAAGCGACAAACAAGTTATTACCTCAGGTACATCCAAACCGAGGGGAAGACCAATCACATGGTTACCCATCAGATGTGGGATGTTGATATGACGTGTCTCCCCACCAGCAACCCTAACAGTGATGCCAGGGAGGAAAATTGCCTAGATCTAAAGGACGAAATGCATTGTCTACAACCCCAGTATTCGTCATGTGTGCAGGTCGAAAGCAAAAATAGGCACCCTGCATTCAAGGGAAAATGGACACAAGCACACAGTGTCAAAGGTCGTGGAAGGGATCAACAATACAGTACATAAGGGATAGCTCGCTCAACACGCTGAAACAAATGCAAACGGCCGAGACCCCTCAAAAAGATAGTTTGGCCAGGTACCAAAAAAAGAAAATGAGCACGAGCTAATTCTTCTTTTTTCTTTCTCAAGAAACAATGTAGTAACAAAGACACATTCACAAAGCATGATGGATCAGTTAACATGTACCGAAAAGTATGAATGCGATTAACAGTAACTCGGAGAAATCTTTTTTTTAGAAGGGATTTCTGAAAAATCTTTGAGAATCTTAAAACCCAAAGGAAGAGAGAAAGGAGGGTTTACCTGAATAGCTTTGAAAGGGGAGAAGAAGCAGCGATGGAGAGGGTGATGGCTGATGAGACCTGAGAGAGTGAAGTGCATAGAGTTTAAAATTTATGGCTTCTCTCGTTAGCCAACTGCAAATTTAATGATCTCATTTAAAATTAATATAAATACCTTTCGTTTAACTAAAGGGGATAACTCAGATCACCAATTTCACAGTAATTGAACTTACCAGAGAGCTCACAAGAAGCCGCTTTATGGATATCACAACTTATAATGTACTTTTTGCCTTAATTTAAAAGAAATTAAGGCAAAAAGCCGCTTTATGGATATCACAAGAAGCCGCTTTATGGATATCACAACTTATAATGGATATCACAGTACTTTTTACCTGGGATTTGGGTTTTCTTTAGCATTTTTCGCCCATATTTGTGCCGCCGATCTGTTTGAACAACAATTAAGTGGTTACAAATGACAGAATACCAACAAGTCAACAATGGACAAGACAACAGTCACAACATGCGATATGAGCAGTGAATAGGACCAGAGAACAGTCATCAGAAAAAGCATGGATGCCTTAGCACATAGTACAGCATCACTCACAGCTGAAAACCCATTGATGAAAGAGTTATTTGCCCCCATCATTTTTCCAGGAGATGAATTGATGAGGATGGTGACATCATCTATCCCGTCACTTCCTATTATTGACCATCCCTCATCGGTAAAGCCGTTGAGAGCTTCATTAGAACCTCTGCAACACAATATCAATCAATATCCCATCAGAAGCCTATTAGAATATCATTACTTAAGGCATCTTGAAGCATCATTATCTCTCACCTGCTAAGCCTCTGAGTAAGTGCACGAAGAGCTGCAGGCCCCCTACCCCAACCAGTGACAGTTGATTGAGAAACCTCCAAGGGAATCTGCTTTAGCTGGTGTAAAGCCTGTGTAAAACAGTAAAGCAACGAAACAATATAACATTTACATTACAAACTAACAACTATTTGCATGAGAAGAATTTAAATTTGATGTTATTTGGGTGTTGTAAAAGGTTCGTCATTCGCATTGATCGGCTACCAACTATAGAAGGAATCAGTATTCAACAATAGGTGAATGCATGTACCTCCAAATCCATATGATCACCAATGTGTATTATTGATCCATCCCCATCACAGGGCCTTATGAGGTACCCACTTGGCAGTATTTCTGCTCTTACAAAATGCTGCACTGGTGGCATGCTTGGACATCCCTGTGTGCTGCTAAGCGACCTCTCGCAGAGCTGCCCATTAAACAATGTGTGGTGTCACAAAAAACTCGTCATAAAAAATGAAGGATGACAAAACCTCAATCCAGATTTCTATTTTGTTTTAAAAAGAACAACTCGCATGTTACTTACCACAAGACTACCATCCTCTAGCACAGAAGTATAGCGCAGCAACCAGAAATCACGAGCAGGAGCCAATGTTGTTGGGACATACAGCTAGAGAAGTTGTCAAACATTCAAAAATCCATTAGGCAAGTCAATATTAGTGTCCTTAGAGGAAGCATATGTGTCAAACGAGTAGGACCAACCTGCATGTATAGAAGCTCCATGGTTCCACCATTTGGAGTGGGCAGCACGTTCACAACATCCACAGCTTGGCAATCGCAAAACCACGAAGGCCGATCTTTGAGGATTTCTGCGACCTTGAGAAATACAGTTTGAGTGAATTAAACCTTCTTGCAACCAATCACTGAGACTCCAGAAGACCTGAGCACACAGTACATGGGGAATGGAACATGACCAGACAACTTACCCTTGTAGGTTCTAGACCCACCAGGCCACAGGCTCTTGCTGCTACTCCAGTACAACCGTGTGAAATAGCAAATATTCGAATTACTAAGCGAAACATTTTCCATGGGCGAAGTTTTTACCTGAATAAATACAAGGTTCCAGATGTCAATGCATGTTGGATCATCATTGTTCACTAATGAAGCAGCATCTCAGTTAAGTGCGACAAAACTGATCTTTTTAGCCACATCGGCCAGTTTCTGAAGACTGACCATTCATCAAACAGATTTCTAAGTGTTTCAACTTTTAAAAAACTCACCCGACATCCATGGGCACCCTACCCTGAACTAAATGTATCAGCATCTCATCTCTCCTGTCTCCCCAAGACCTATATCGCTTCTCTTCGCAGTTCCCCGAAATTCCTTCACAGTAAAAGGTTTGCAACTGTGATTGGCACTGCGAAAAGAATAAAAGAAGGTAATACCTAAATAATGTGGGAAATAATCATTGCAAAGAATATGGCATAGCAGAATCAGTAGCCAACCTGATTAAATTATGGCAAATCCCAACCAGAAGCTAATCAAAGTTACAAATCATGTCAAATAAATTAAACTGGAATTGTCCCATCAATTTCAACTCTTTAGAGTAAGGAAGTACCTTAACTAATCAAAACTTATTACACGGATCCATAACTATAAAACCATGTTTAAACAGAACCCATTAATCAAAATGCCTTTAGATTCCTTAAACCACAATCAATTTCAAAGAAAATCACTAAGGCATTTTATCAAACACAAAAGAGCATTATACAAAACACTAAATGTTTCAAATTAGGCTAGATAAACTACAACATAGAATTAATATCAATAATCATGAGTTCATGGTTATTACATCGGTAACTTCTGCAAACAATTATACATAAAAGTCTTGATAGTTGCACAAAGTTTTAGTTAGGATTTAGGATACACAAAAGAGGAAGTATAGAGAGACAAAAACGAAGTTTGACATGAAGCGGTTCGAAAATGAAACCATACCGTTCAAGTTCAACCTTTTCCAATTCCTTGTAGCCTGAAATCTGGAAGGAAGAAGAGCTCTTAACTTTGAAGGAAATCAATTGTACATGGTGTTGCTGTCCAGCTGAGTAAACAAATGAGTCTTGTGAAGAATCGGTGGGGTGTGTGCAAGAGTGGGTGGAAACAATAACTGTTTGACCTTCGTCTTCTCTATTATTCTTCTGACCACGGACCATCGTCTTCCCTGTTCTTCTTATTTCGTTCTCTGTCACCAAAATTGTAGATTTTGCATGGAAGGATTCTTAAATTCATCGATTCCAGTCGAATGAATGGATTTGTTGATAAACTTTGAACATGTAACTTGTTCGTTGGATTGTCTTTTATTAAACTGCATGTTCAATTTTATCAGTCGTTTCGATTTGATTCAAAATCCGAGAAATTAATATATTTTTTCTGTTTTTTTGCACAGAAAATGTGATGGAGTCCGATGAGATGTATTAAGATCACTTTTCTTGAAAACGAAAAACCCACAAATCACAAATCCTCTGTTCTATAGAAGAAAACCATTTCATTAATAATATCACACATACATAATGAAGAAGCAGAAGTGATTGAACTTAGGTCTGGAAAAAAAAAAGAGAAAAAGAAAAAAGAGAAAGGAAAAAAATGAAAAATTTCCTACTGTTCATCACTTGAAGAAGCAATACTACTAGTTCTACAGAGAAAAGAAAAAATAAACAGAAAAACATAAAAAAAATACTAAAATTCCTAGCTTCTTCTTCTTCTTTCTCACTTAGCCACTTTCTGTCTGACTAAGAGCTTCTTCTGGTGGTGGTGGTGCTGATGATCCATCATTTTTCTTCCTGTTCAACTTCTCCCTCATCCTCTTCTTAAGCTTGTATCTCCCAATCTCTTCACGATCTGGTTTCCAACCCATCAAACACTTGTGATGGAGGAGACTCTCATAGTCTTGGAATACTATACCACACCTAATGCATGTGAAGATAGAGTTATTAATTATCAACTTTTCTCAAACAAAACTCTCTGCTAACTTTTTTTTCTTGCTCTCACTCTTTCTCTCTCACTTATGCAGGTGTTCACTTATGCAGATGTTCAACATCACTCCAGCTGGTCTTGGAGGATGAAGAGAGAAAGAGACGGGCTTGGTTCATGATGACCTAGCTCTGTACTGAAATGCGTGTGTTTCAAGATTTCCAAGCTCTACGTCATGTTGCATATTTTTAAGCTTCACGACCCTAGAGCAACTGCATTGTTGCGATCATAACCAAAGACCAAATACCAAAAGAAAGACCAAAATTTGGGTTTATTCCGCGTTGCAACGCTACGGTGGAAGATTAAATTTGGTGAAGTGTACGTTATAAGTCCGTCCGCTGGTGGAGCGTAAATTATAAGTTCGCCCGATGGGAACACAAATTAAAATAAAAAAAAATGGGGCGTGGGTATAGTTATCACCCCGTTAAAAAAAAAAAAAAAAAGAGGGGCGATGGTATAAACCACGCCCCACACTAAAGAAAAAAAAAATGGGGCGGAGATATAAAACACGCCTGGTGTGGGGCGTGGACTTTATGCACGCCTGGTGAGGAGCGTAGATTATATACCCGTCTGGTGATGGGGCGAACACGATACGTTCGCTCGATTATATTTGATTTTTGTCTTAGTCCCAGATCAAATATTGTCTAAAATTTGATCTTTGGTCCTCATGTTAATCGATAATCTTTCCGCTACGTCTTGTTTTTTGACCAAATATTTGGTTATACTCGCTCACTGTGCTGCTCTTATATAATTTATAATATGCAATGGATTTGGTGTTCATGCATGGGGTAGTTGGTTGATGTCCTTGAGCTATTGGCCTTATTGTGCACCATTCATTCGCGAAGATGGATGTCAGGGCCTTTAAAGCATGCTTTGATGGCTGTCACGTGTTCTTTGATCGGTAAACGTTTATACAATAGAAGCTTTCTTATCACTTTTAGTTCGCAAAATAGAATATTTATCTGACCCAAAGTATAAATGTCCATCGACCCTGCCACCGTTAATTGATATGTGAACTGATCAATAGGGGATCTTTTAATCTAAATGTAATTTGGATTTGGATAAATGGATGTCATAATTTATAAGATTCAATTTATTTACTCATTGAATATATTTACCCATTGATCTTGATATGTATAATGTCGTTTTATAAATTTTGAATTTCTAAATATCTACGGTGAAGAAGATATCGATTAATTCTTTTAGGCTATCTTCTGTTTTGCTTGGATGCAACGCTAGCTGTTCTTTCGTTAATGAAAAATGGTATTCCATTGTAAATCAAGATGAGAAACCTTGATACAGCTGGTCTCTCAGTCTCTGCATTTGGTTACATCTACACGTTGTCATGAGAAAATCATACTCCAGTCCACTACTTAATTCCACTACCTCGAGAAAGATGTTATGGCTGAAAATGACCACTTAATTTGCTGCAAATGTTTGGTAGAGCCAAGATCCATGCTCATGAGTGTTGCTTCAAAACAAAAACAAAAAATGTGGATGAGTGGGAGTATGAGTTGATCATTAGTTTGCATATTGCACAATAATAGCTAGAGTGTACGCAGAAAATGGAATAGTTTACGAGGCAAATTTTATTCACTTACAAAGTTTAAATCTGAAAAGATTTCCAACTGCCAGTGACCAAAGTACACTTATTCCACATGTACGGATTTACTGTTGGAAAACGATTAATAAAAAAAATAATTTTTTAAAGTTTTAATAAAAAATTATAATTTATTGTTTTATTTTGTGAATGAAACTTTTTAGTCCCACATCGTGGAGTTTCCAATTTTTAGTAGTTTTAAGAAACTATATAAACCTTTTAGTCCCACATCGGGGAGTTTTTCTTCTTAAGTTGTATTTGTCAATTATATAAAGAAATTCACTACTTTTGTAAAATCTATGGGAAAGGGGTTGCTCTATATTTTAGAGACCCCTAAGGGAAAATATTTTATAGCGTTTTTAAGAGTTCGCGATTTTTTTAACGGTTTTTTCGGAGTTGCCAAGCTCAAGTTGAGCATCTACTACATATGCTAGTAGTAGGTGTAGTAGGGTGTTTTATCCTGGAGATCCGTCCTGTGAGGGCTATAGCATCACTCTTGAGTGTAGCCGGGCGCTAATGTTTAAGGACAACGTGTTGAACACGTGACTCACTCTGTTTTTCCAAAGTTTTGTCTTGTTGCTGTTGCGGAGATATGGGGAGTTCGTTTCGTCAAATCGATCACTTCCATTATAAAGGAGCTAAGTATCAATAACTTTTGCTTATTTGATTTTTCCTTGTTTTTGATTATTGCACCCAACAATCTTAAGACATTATAATTTGTAATAATCGAAAATGGTTGGTTGGTTTGTGAATCATGGATGTTAATTGTGGAGTGAAAAACAAAAAATTTTTTGGTCAGCTGTAGAGTTTCGAGATTATATCTTAACCTAGAAGGAATTTCGATG
The DNA here is from genome assembly GCF_003573695.1 of Papaver somniferum. NCBI lineage: Eukaryota > Viridiplantae > Streptophyta > Magnoliopsida > Ranunculales > Papaveraceae > Papaver > Papaver somniferum. The sequence goes on from NC_039366.1 coordinate 99,317,098, forward strand.
AACCCTTTTGACACAACGTAGTAGACATCCTGATAGTTACCCACGTAAAATTTCAGAATTTTTGGAGTTGTAAAAGTATTTTTTTGATATTTTACAAAACAGACAAATGTTCCTGAAAAATTCTGACGGGCAAACTTTTGTTGTTAACTAAAGTATTTTTATGGGGTAATCATGAGTTTTTTGATATGGTGGTTCAAACGAAGTTTGTAAATCTAGATATTATCTTCAAAACTCATATTTTATCTTCCGTTTCGGAACTAAGGTTTGTGAGATGTGGTGTATTAGGTGATTGGGAAATTACCGTGTCCGTGGTCAGAGTATAAACGAAGATTGTGACATGAAATTGAAAAGGAACATGGCTACCAGGCGCATGTGGATGAACACAAGTCTTCCAAAGCTGACAAAGGCGGGAATCAAACACAACTCTAACCGTAGTCTTCATAAGAAAGGTATGTTTCGTAAAACTGAATCCGGCGTTACTTTAATTAAGGGTGATTGTTATGTTTGTAAAATTCCGGGCCATACGGTAGTAAAGTGTAGACAACATAAAACCTTAATAAGTAGAAAGTTAATGCTAATTTAGTTGAAACAAATTAGAACGAGTTTTGACATGATGTCGGAAGTTATTTTAACAACCAATGTGAGAGACCAGAAGGTGGACTCTGGAGCCACCAAGAATGTTTGTTGAAACAGAGACCTGTTCACCTCCTATCAGAGGATAGGGGATGTCGAGAAACTCTTTTTTAACTCATCTGCAATAGAGGTTGCATAAAAGGAAAAGGTCGAGCAGAAGCTCATATCTGTAATACTCTCACATTGAATGAAGTTTTCATGTTCCAAGCATATGCAAGAATCTTGTATCTTGTTCTATTGTAGATGGAAAAAGATTTAAGATCTTAATTGAATCTGGAAAACTTGTTGTAACAAGGCAGTTATTTTTTAAGCAAGAGTTATAGGACTTTGGGTCTATATAAGCTTAACGGAAAAATCTGATGATGTGAACATAGTTGATTCTTGTGCTTTCTTTATGTGATTGATTGTTTTATGGTAAGCTTGTAACCGTAAACTTATAAGTCAATGCTTAACTGGATAGCATAGGTTCGTACCCAAATTTAGTTTGGACTTTGAACACAAAAGTGAAATCTGTGAAGAATCAAATATGCTTTAAAACCTTTTAGCACAAATGTTCAGAGTAATTCTAAGCCTTTAGAATTAATTCAGTTAGGCCTAGATGACATGAGTTCAACCCAAAATCACTGTGGTAAAAGATGGTTTATAACTTCCGTAGATGATTGTACGAGGTACTGTCTTGTATACTTGCTTAGGGATAAGGATGATGCCTTAGAAGCCTTAATGTATAAACTTGAAGTTCAAAACCAATTAGAAGCCTTGAACATAACAACTGTATCCTTAAGAAGATGATAATTGTCATGTTGATTAGTTCAGGATTACCTGCGGCCTTGTGGGGGGAGGCAGTCATGTTAACTATATCCTGAATAGAGTACCCTTAAGGATCAGATAAAACTCCATATGATTTATGGATAGGTAGATGACCTTCTTATGAATGCGTCGAAGTGTGGGGGTGTTTGACTAAGTTTCATTCGTCTTCCTAAAAGAAGTAGATAGAAACCAAAAATGTTGATTGTGTCTTCATATAAGGTATGCTGAGTATACTTCTACATATAGATTTTTGGTTGTGTGTTCTGATTTTTCAGACTTTGGTGTGATTTTTTGACTTTGTTGTGAATACTATTACATAATCTAGGGATGCTGAGTTCTTTGAACATGTTTATTCTTAAACCTGTACTCATTAGAGATGTGTTGTTGATCCCCTAGATTTATTTTCAAATAGTCAGAACTTATCTTAAAGGAAGATAAGTTAAGGTTGAGCCTAAGAGAAGTAAAACAATTAGACTTGAGACTTCTTATGAAGCCGACTTCATAACATGCCTAGCTTAGTCTAAGCCTGGACTTGTAAAGAAGCCTTGATATCTACTGAAACCCCATTCTGGTAAGAAGCTTCATTTAGTGAAATGGACTCAGTCCGTCGGAACCTGACTTGGGAGGTTTATAGTTTACCTCCAGAGAGTAAGACCATGAGATGTAAATGAGTCTTTAAGAGGAAACATTAGGTATATGGAACTGTAGAAAAATATTAGGCTAAGTTGGTAGCTAAAGGCTATAAACTAAAAAGGTGTATATTTCCTTGATTCTTATTCACATGTGACGAGATTTACTTACGTTGAGATGCTAATTGTTATTGCTGTCATAAACAAATTAGAGATACATCAGATGGATGTTAAGACAGCTTTTCTAAAATCGTGAATTAGATAAAGAAATTTACATAGACCAACCTGAGGACTTTGTAGTGAAAGGTTATGATGACAAAGTTTGTAAGTTGAACAAAATTTTGTATGGTTTATAAAATAAGCACGTAAACAGTGACATGGAAAATTTGATCATGTGATAATGTGTAGTGGATTTAAGTTAATGAATCTGACAAGTATATTTACAAGTAACTTGTTAAGGATGCCTGTGTGATTGTATGCTTGTATGTTATGATATGCTTATACTTGATACAAACATAGATGTGATTAATTCCACTAAAAACATGCGCTGAATGAGAACGTTGACTTGAAAGACTTAGGCCCTGTTGATGTAATCTTAGGGATGAGGATTAGAAAATAATCTAACATATGTAGTCTTAGTCATTCTCATTATGTTGAATTTGTGCTTAAGAGATACAATCAGTGTGATTGTAAGCCTGCTTGTACTCCGTACGATTATTCTTGTAGACTCAAGAAAAAGGATAGTGGAGTATCTTAACTTGAATACTCAAGAGTTATAGGATGTCTGATGAATTTAATGAACTGTAAGTGTCCAGACATTGCCTATAGTGTGAGTAAGTTAAGTAGATATTGTTGTCCAGAGCAAGAGCATTGATGCACTTAGTAGAGTATTATGGTACCTAAAATACTCTATTACCTTTTGTTTGATTTATGAAAGGTATCTTGCTGTCCTTGAGACTTTGTGATGCAAACTGGATAGTTGACTCAGAGGAGTCTAAGTCTACGAGTGGATATGTTTCACTCTAGCAGGAAGGTTTGTTTTGGAAGATTTCCAAAAACATACATATTGCTCAATTCATTATGGAATGAGAGTATTGCGATAGATAAAGCACGAGAGGGGGCTGAGTGCCTAAGATGCTTTTTAGAAGACATTCCTCTCTGGCATAGGCCTGTGCCAGCTATATCTATACTGTGTTAGCCAAGCTATAATAGCTAAAGCTAAAATAACTAATCTCAATCGGCGTTATTTCCATTGATTGGATAAAGTCCAAGGAGAATATCGCGCAACCTTTGACGAAAGGTTCATCCAAAGAGATTGTTAGAAACACATCGAAGGGGATGGGGCTTAAGCTCATAAATTAAACTTTCCATGAAGGATACTCAACCTTGCTGACTGGAGATCCCAAGATCAAGGTTTCGAATGAGACAACTAATTTATGGTGGGTAAAGGTAAACACTATCAGAGAATTTTATTCTCTGTCCCTTCCCTATGGTGTAGACGTGATAGTGTGACTGCATGTGAAGGATGACTTTTAAGAAGTCTTAATGAGTTCTATAGTTTCAGTTTAAGATTAAAGTGGGGTGTAGCAGTAACACTCTTTATGGAAACTCACCTATCTGAATGAGGAAGTGGGCCGCTTCCTATGAGAATATGAGCTTTGATTCTCTAGAGCACTCTGAGAAACAGGATATGTCCAGGGCCAAATTGGACAAAACGGCACGAGCTTGGCAGCAATCTTGGAGATATCACCGTGGTTGTTATCGCGAATTACATCAAATGCTAGCAGTTCAAGACATAGTTCACTGTCTCTAGCAAGTAATTCCGGTAATATCTCACTAAGCAAAGGTTCAAGACCTCATGGACACCTCTGCCTAAAATGGTATTTCCTGTGCTTTTATGTGATTTTCATTTTGATGGTTTTGGTATTACTGGAACTTAGGACCTAAAGGTCACTAAGGGTTCACTAGTTCATGCTTTTTCACTTTGGTGAAAGATACCTATAGTCTCACCATGTGAGAGCTAAAGATGAAAGCTCTCAATACTATTATGATTTATGCAATCCATAGTATGACCCTGGGGACAACACACTTTTGTGTGAGGGAGAGGACGTAGAAATGACTAGTATGATTTCAACACTTGCACGATCAGTCTGTTCGGATCGTGAGGTTGGGATGTTGATTTACCAAGATCTATCTGTGTTTTCATGTTTTATTGAGTTTTCATTCATGTGGGGGATTGTTGGAAAACGATTAATAAAAAAATAATTTTTTAAAGTTTTAATAAAAAATTATAATTTATTGTTTTATTTTGTGAATGAAACTTTTTAGTCCCACATCGTGGAGTTTCCAATTTTTAGTAGTTTTAAGAAACTATATAAACCTTTTAGTCCCACATCGGGGAGTTTTTCTTCTTAAGTTGTATTTGTCAATTATATAAAGAAATTCACTACTTTTGTAAAATCTATGGGAAAGGGGTTGCTCTATATTTTAGAGGGACCCCTAAGGGAAAATATTTTATAGCGTTTTTTAAGAGTTCGCGATTTTTCTTAACGGGTTTTTCGGAGTTGCCAAGCTCAAGTTGAGCATCTACTACATATGCTAGTAGTAGGTGTAGTAGGGTGTTTTATCCTGGAGATATCCGTCCTGTGAGGGCTATAGCATCACTCTTGAGTGTAGCCGGGCGCTAATGTCTTAAGGGAAACGTGTTGAACACGTGACTCACTCTGTTTTTTCCAAAGTTTTGCCTTGTTGCTGTTGCGGAGATTTGGGAAGTTCGGCCGTTTCGTCAAATCGATCACTTCCATTATAAAGGAGCTAAGTATCAATAACTTTTGTTTATTTGATTTTTTCCTTGTTTTTGATTATTGCACCCAACATTTACATTGGGAGGCGTTACCAATTAATCTATTTATAAACATTGAAGACTCTTCTGTAGCTCAGAAGTAAATCGCCTAGCATCATCTCCTAGGAGAATGTCAACATCCATAGGTGCCATACTGTGTATCCTGGACATGGACTATCAAGTAAATATATTAGGTGGTTGTGGAGTGTAAATCGGCTTCTGATCCTCTCTCCCAATTTCCCCCGGTCCCCGTTTCAAAAAAAAAAAAGAAAAAAAAAGAAAAAAAAAATGCCAGTACCAATTATCAATTTCATAAATGTTTTTTTTTTTGCCAATCAACATATTTCAATTCATTCAAATTAAAATCGTGACTACACGTTCGCTTACAATTACTCAACCCTAATTCTGGCAGTTCAAAACCAGTTTTTCTGCCACTTTTTTGAATTCAAACGAAGGAGATGAATAGGAGGTGCCCATAAACCAGAATGCTGGGTGACGATAGTAATTAGTGTATCCCTTATCCAAAATCGGGTCCGAATAGCAGGTGCCCTCCGGGTGCCTTTATCAACTTTTCGAGCCGGTTTTTCTAAAAATGTTTATTTCCCAAAAATACCTATGAGCACAACTTTAATAGCGAAAAATGAGTCCAAGCTAATGTAGTTATGGGTGAAAATGTGCCGCACGTACGTGCTTATCATACCGGTTCTTTGAAGTTTTTAGAATTTAGATAAGAAAGAAGACAGATAAAAATCACAAAGTTCTCTTCTTCTCATACTTGGTTATTCCTGAAGATAGATATCTAAATTATTCTTTGACTTGTTTAGATTGTTTTTGAGAGGTGGCTAATGATCTAGGCTTCTCTACTAACAAAGTTCCGAATCTGTGAGGTTTGCTGGAATTTGTTTACTGCAAACATATTTCCAAAACTAGATTGAAACATATCAAAATGGAAATCAAATATGCTTGTCTGTTAGAGGCAGATACGTATCAAAAGTCGTCACTTAAATCAAAGTAACTTTTAGGATGTAAGGACTTCAGCTAAGGGAATCAAGTGCGTAAAATATTACGAGATTCAAGAGACGTAAGGAACACAACTGCAGCTGAGTTGCGTGGGGGTTAATTCGGTCTCAACTATATTCTTGTCCAGAATCTGATAGTAAGCTGGTGTATGTAGCGGTTTAATGCAATGTGATGTTCAAAGTTGGACAAGGTCCTTGAGTTCTACCAGTGAAGTTTTCCTCGTTAACAAAAATTTTGGGTGTTTACTTTTCCACATTAAAAATTACTTTTTTGATCGTTAAAAGTACTACACGGATTTATACTCTATCAAACGAAAAATTGGTGGTGTACTTGGTGCCCTCTTTTTTTCAATAATGTAATATAATTTACCAATGCGTTAGTACCGTCTCTTATTAAGTCATTCTAAATGACTCTATGGGTTCCATGTTCCTACTCACAAGGGGGAGTAGACAAGGAGAACCGTTACCTCCATATATATCCATTTTATGCATCGAAACTCTCTATGGTGGTGTACTTGGTGTCCTCTTCTGTATATTTCTCATCTTTTTTTGTTGAAGATGTTTTATTTTTTCAAAAGCTTCTCCCGCTCAACTAAATATTTGCTTCATGTTATAGAAGTTTTTTCAACAGCTTGGGGTCAAGTTATGTATTTTGACAAGTTCGGGTTTTTACTAGTCCTAAAATGCATCATAAGCATGTAAGAATGCTAACCAAGTATTTGAAAATGAAATTTATGTCTAAAAAAGGAAAAATATTTGGGTGTACCTTTGTTTTTTTATAGAGTTAAATCTAAGTCATTCAATCTTATAGAAAAAAATTCTTCGAGACTTGCAAACAGTAAAAAAAAATTCTCTTAATGTGGCGAATAAAATTACTCTTAGCATGTGTTGTCTAATCAAGCTACGATCATGTCTTCTTTTCGTCTCCCTAAGAAAGTGACTTAAAGAATATGTTTCATCCAGAGATCTTTCTAGGTCCAAAAAAAGATCTTAAGTATGATGCTTATTTCATATCTTAAAATTATATTGAATCCGAAGGTCCTGGAGTTCGTAATTCCCATTGTCTTAATAGTGCCATCATTTCAAAGTTAGGACGAAGACAATTTAAGATTCTTGTTGGAAATATATGTTTTCAAAAAAAAATTATTTTCATTTTATTATTTTTTTAAAAATTGTTTTTAATAGATTTAATGATCTTCATAAAACATTTTTATTGTTTATTATAAATTCATTGACCGTTTCATGTTATAAAAGTAAATGGTCTTTATCAAAACATATTAATATTTTCATTAATCTACATTGAAGTCTTTGATTATAAAATTATTTTTTTAATCATCAAACCATAAGTATTTCATTCCACAAGAGATGTTTACATGATGGTTTAAAAGAGAACAAGTACATCATAACATGAAACAAATACAAAGAAAGATACAAAATGTAAGTAAATCGCGAAGAGAAAGAGCGATTTACCACGATAGCACCCAAATCTTGTACTTTGAGATTGGAGAAGAAATGGTAGCCGAAATTATAATTCATCTATTTTGATAGATTTTTTTCTTGGTAAAGAGATGCTCCTATGACAGAGGAGTGATTTGCCCGAAAATTCTTCATGAGCAGCAACTAATCCAAAACTCTAGATCTATTTTTCTGATGAAGAAAAACTTGATCTTCGCCTGTGCCGAATCGCCGATGTACTTTTATCAAGAAAACCAAACACGAACAAATCGTTAGAAAGAAACACTATAAAGTATAAATAAAATCGCCAAATAGCGAAGATAAAAATCGCTTTAATAGCGAAGAAATTATTGAAAAAACAACTCCTAAATCGAAATCAACTATATCTAATAATACTTAAAGAAATAAATCTTTGCTCAAATCTAACCCCTAAAGGACTAGATCTGAGCAAAGGAATAAAGAGAAGTTGATGGATTTTTCTCTGGTTTTTGAGAAGTGAGAGAGTGGAGAGAGAGAGAAAAAAAAAATCATATTTTGGTTGGAAAAATAAAATAGATTTTAATGTAACTTCTGAGATTAAAAGAAAATAAAAATAGAGAAAGAAAACCGGCGTGTTCTTATCACTTGTTTTCTAAAAGTTTTTCTGAGCAAGAATAGAGGTGTACAAGTATCACATACTCTCAAAGTGAAAGAACGATTGTTAAAGAGAATTTACTCGGTTGTTTTATCTTGGGGACGACGCGACATGAAAGAACTGCTTGCACAATCTTGGGTAGAGCCGCGAAACGTCTTAAAGAGAGCGACCTGGTCATGACTCAGCCATAGCATTTTTATTTGTATGGTTTACGATTGTTTTGCATGCTATTTTTTAGCAATTGTTCCAACAATTTTAAGATGTTTTCTTCTGCCATAGAGATTAAACGAGAGACAATTGCTGAAATACGATAAGTATCATTGCTTATTTGTTATATTGAATCATTATGGTATAATTATTCATTAACTGTTTAAGATGATGCTTGGATTTTAGGTTTCTTAATAACTAAAATTGATTTTTGATGTCTATCTTAATAGATCGCAGTTGCAACATGTTATAGAGTTTTTTATGGATCTCTTACACGAAAATGAATTTGGTCTTGAAATGTCTACTGTACATATTAAACATCATGAGGATCATCCAGGTAAAATTTTATAATTTTTGGAGTCCGAAAGTATTTTTAAGGTTTTCTACAAAACTGTATAACATAGCTGAAAAATTCCGACGAGTATAAAACTACTCCTGATTGAATTTGTTTTACTGATTTTTATGTAGGTATTTTGTATTTGTGTGTAACATGAAGCCTGTAAATAATGAACATATATTCAAAATACATATTAAAATTTTCTATTTAGATATTTGGTTCGAGAGATGTGGTGATTTTAAAACCAATGTGTAATTTATTTATTTTATACGAAAGGAAGGATTTTATTAAAAAAGATGGCTTTGCATCTTTCCATTCTTCTAATTCTGAAATAGATAAAGCATGCTTAGCTAAAGAATCTGCTACATTGTTTTCATCTCTATAACAACACTACAAATCCAAAATTCAAAACCTTTTAACAAAAACTGACAATCTTGAATAATATTATTATGTAGCCAAGCAACTTCTCCTTCTTTTCCATTAATGGCATTGACTACGTTCTGGTTGTCTCCCTCCAAATGAAGTTTCCTAAACCCTTTTGTTGCTGCCCATTTGATCCCCTATAAATCTGCCAATGCTTCGGCCTCCTCAGGCTTTAATGCTTTGACTGGTGCACTTCTAGATCCATTGGACGTACCTGCATTATTTCTATCTATTAGTCCCAAACCTGCATTATTATTTATATCTACAAAACGCGGCGTCAAAATTAATTTTTATCACATCACGCTTCGGCCCTTTCCACACATTTGAGACAACATTATGGCTAGACCCATTTCCTGTGTTCAACATTGTTTGAAATCTACACCAATCATTCATGTGAGAAATCACATTTCTGATAATAGTGGCGCAATGTACCTGCAAATTTTCAAAGACTACATTGCATCTGTGTTTCCAAACTTCCCATATAACTAAAAAAAAAAATTATGAAATTGAGCTATATTACTAGGCCTAGCTTGGACATCATTATCAAACCAGGAAGCAACCCAATTATAAATATCCAGACCCTGTATACTCAACAATAGGTTTAGATCAATAGCTCACAGTAACATGACACTCTAAGAACAAGTATGCTGTAAAGATTCAACAGGAATAGAACTAGTGCTCTTAAAAATCAATGTGTATGTATGTCCAAAATATGAGTCGTGATACTTGAGCATGTATATTAAAGATGTAAGAAATGTCATTAAAAATCATGTTTTTATTCTAGTACTTCATATTCTTATTTTAGTAATGAAAATAAGATTATTGTTAACAATCATACTAGTGCACCACATATATTTGCTAGTATGCTTAGTAGAAAGTTACAGATATTTGATGTTATAACTATAGAACTTTAAATCTTTGTTTGACACTTAAGAGCAACTTGGAGTACTAATTTTTTAATTTATTTTTAAGTAATTACATAAGTGCATACCTTGCTTATTTTTGGTTCGAAATGCTCATATGTAAATGATTGTGACAGGCGAAAATTCACTTACTTGAGCAAGTTTTTATTTTCCAATGAAATAAAAATTACGAGATGTTAATCGATGTGTGGGAAAATGGTTTTGTTGATTTCTTCGTTGGTGTGTAAAGAATGATGATGGTTTATGACCATTTAGATTTCAAGGAAAATGACATATGTTTGATGAACTATTTGTAGTTATTGTTGTTATCAGATAATTAGATTCTAGATAAAAAATAAATTGATTATCCAATTAATTATCCAATGACTAATCTTACTCAAAATAAACCTAATATCCAAAACTAAAGACTGGTTCATCCAGTGAACATAAAAAGATGGTTCATTTATTGACTTAACTAAGGATTCATTATCAGACTCAAAGGTGATGTTGTTGAGATTTTTAGTTGTTGCCCAAATTGCAGCACTTTTCAATGCTCTACACTCCATATCCTCAACTTCAATCCCATTCTTCATTCCTCAATTGAAATAGATTCCTTGGATCCCAATGCAGGTACCTGCACAATCTCTCACAATTAAACCTATGCCACCTTGCAAAGTCTCTTTCACAAAAGAAGCATCAAAATTAATTTTAAGACAACCATTTTCAGGAGGTATCCATCTTAGATCTTGCAAAGTACCAGCAACATTAGTATTATGAGAATTATTATATAAATAAGCTTATTAATACCATCTAAAGTTAACAATCTATTAGGATTACAGTTTTGAAACACTTTTGAGCATTTATCCTTCCAAATGAACTAAATTGCATCCATAAAAAGCTTATTTAATTCATACCTAGAGATACCTGATCCAAATATCAAGTTGTTACTAGTTGAGAACCAAGAAATCACATAGTTCCTAAAAGAACCATACTGAGTAACAATGTTTCCTATATTAATGTTTAGTGCTAACCAAATGGACCTAGCATAAGGACAATTAATAACGAGATGTTCAGTGGTTTCCAAAGTATGATTACAGAGTCTACAATGCACTTCAATCCCATGTTTATATCTAGAAATTTTATCCCTAGTTGGAACTATATCCTTGATGCATTTCTAGACTAGCAATTTAACTTTATGAGGCAAGTGAACTTTCCATAAAGACTTCCAAACCTGTGGGGGAACATAATGAGAACCTGCATAATTATTAGTCCTTCTAGTTAAAACATTATAAACACTTATAAAAGAGAAAAAAAATTTCCTATCAGGTATCCAGATCAGTGTATCATAACCCATGGCAGGCACATCCATATCAAGAATTTTCTTAGATGACACAGGCTCAAATAAGTAATGTATGAGATGAACATTCCAGTTTCTGGTTTCATTATATAATAAATCAGAAACATAAGTGTAACATACAGTATTAACTAGCCCCTCAGCAGGAATGAGAGAATGTTCTAATATGACCCATTTATCTAGCCAAATACTAACTTTAGTTCAGCATCTTATGCTCCAAAAGCTATTATCCTTAAGGGTGCACACGGTACGGTTCGACTCAGTTTCTGCCCAGGTCGAGTACTTGTACCTCCATAGGCTCGGTTCCAAAAATTTGGACCGGTACCTGTACCTTGTACCTCGGTTCCGGTACCATTCGGTACACGTACGGTACCATGTACGGTTCCGGTACCAATCAGTACTTTCTGTCATAATTCAAAGACAGATTTTCCTGTCATTTTTCCAGACAAATTGAGTAACTGTTTTTCAATATATTAACCAATATCTCAATCAAATAACAAACTAACAACTAACACGTAACAATAATACTAGCAAACCAAAGTTCCAAACAACCAAAGTCTTGAAAATCTGAAAAAAGAAAAAGTAGCAGTAGCACACAAACACACACAATAGTCTTAATTCTTAACCACAATGCACTGGTGGTGGCATTATCAAGTAGCAGTAGCAATGACAGAATGATTGGACAGTGGTGGCAAACTGGCAATGAAAAATACAAAGTCTTGAGTCTTGATCTTCTATTCCATTTCCATGGCAGCAACACTTGTGGTGGAATTATTGTTGATAGGACCAAGTAACGCTACAAAAACAAGTAATAGCAGTTAGTAACTATTAGTCTATGTCTAATACTGCCAAACAAAAGTAAATAGATAGTGCTCTTTAAGTGTATTCTAAGATTCAAATGACTACATACATTTGAAGATTCAATTGACTACATGAATCAGAAATTAAACATGTATTCTAAGCATGTTCTCTGCATATCAAATGGCAGCACAAAGAAAAGGGATGAGATTGTGTGTGGAGATTAAGCATAGGCCAGCAGATATTTATAATTTTATATAGGCTTGGTTTTGGGATGACTTGTGATACTCTAATAGGATTCAGAATTCTAGTTCCAACAATAATAGGTTACTTGTTGTACTCTGAAACGGATTCAAGTTGTAGTAGAAAACAGAATTGCAAAATCAACACCTCAAGTCACTACAAGAAAATGAGGCTTTGGTGACAACAATTTTTGCAGCCAAGAATATTTCATTGCTAAAGCCTACTTATTGTGGCAAAAAAATTGGTTGTCACTGTTGTTAGATTTTTTGCGACGGGACTTAGGTTTCATCACTCAATAGTTTTTAGTGACTACATTTAGAGACAAAATAAAGTTTAGTCACTGATAAGTTTTTTGTAATAATATATTTTCGTCACCATTTAATTCTATTGTGACGATGCTAAAAAGTTGACATAGAATCGTTTCGGTGATGATCTATAACTTTCATTACAAAAAAAAAGTTATGGTGACAAAATTAATTCGCCACTAACTAATTTTACAGTAACAAAATTAAAAGTTTTACGTTGTATTTAATTTTAGTGGCCATCAACATTTTTTGTTGCAAATATTTATATAGTAACTATTTCTAATCGTCACAAGAAAGAACACCTGTGACGAACTAAATTTTTTGGTTGTAGTCATTTTCAGGGACACTATAAATTTACCACAGTTCTTGATGTCAGTGATTATTAAATTATCGTCACAAAGAATTCTTTATGGTGTCAAAAAAACATGGCTGTTGAAGAATAATTTTTTGGTAACAATATATTTTATCACCTAAAACATAATATTTAAAAATAACTTATAAATTAGCGAAAATCAATTTATTCCTCGAAGTAATTTTTCATAAATATAATTACTAAAACTAATCGTTTTTATTAAGGTCTGTCTCAGTTATTATCACTGATGCCATTGTATCATTTTTATATTTTTGACGGTGTTATGATATTGATACCTGATATGGTGAGCCATGGTTCATAATTCATATGTTATGGTTCACTGACCCTTCCCTAGAGCGATCTCGCTTTAATTCAATATTTGTGAAGAATATATTAAAATATGTATTTACAATTTGATGCAACGGGCTCAATTTTAAAAACACCATGCATATGTACACAACATACTATTATCCATAATCAAATTTTTTACGATGACTCGAAATTTTCATGAAATTCAAAATTAACTACAAGCATAAATGTATTACTGTGCCAAAAAATTATCTTGTAACCTAAGAATCTACATTCCAATACCTCCTTACTCCAATGTTGCCAGTATGACAAAAACTTGTAAACTCGGTTTGAAATATCCTCGGTATCTCCTCATTTCGTTCAATAATCCTACGATCTCACTATAATTTTCCAAATTTCCTGTAATATATCCAAATTTCTTTTGATTGAGAAGTTGTGAACCAAAATTTCCTTCATTACCTCTCCAACTACTTGACATTTACACCGAAATTATAATTATGTACTAGTATGAACCAAAATTTTGCTTCATGATATCTATGAATAGCTGAAATGTATATCAGAATTCTAAATTAACAAGTGCGTGCCAAAAGTACTCATTGGATAGTCAAAATCAACATCAGAACTCTAAATATATTAACGCGAACCATACTTCATGACCTTTTTGACTAGTCGAAATACGAACTCTCACTAGAACCTGGTGCATATCACACGTACACTTTCCCTAATCCGTTTGAAAACTCAAGGACAAATTTCTACCATTCAAAAGATTTCATAATCCTTGACTGTATCTCAGGCTAAGATCTGGCCATCCAAAGTTTTCATCAAAAGCCTAATTCTTGTTCTCTCATTTCACTTTCTTCTCCATCCCTTTCTCGATACCTCCGCTCACTCCGGCCAAAAGAAAAAGAAAACCTAACTCAATCTGTACTCTCTACCACCTCCGCAATCCCTTTTCTCTTCCAAATCTCCTTCCATCCAGAAAAATGAAGTCCGTCTTTACCAATCGGCCATACTCAATCGCGAACACAAATCATCCCTGGTGATTCCCATAGAAGGAGGAGAGAAAGAAGTTCATCAAACACATCTAGATCCAATGCAGTCCGAAATCCTCAAGTATTCAAAGTGGAAGAAGTGGGAGGGGATATAATAGAGCAACACCAATGACCAATGGCAACTCCTACCAGTACATCTAAAGATGATTTACCACCTTCATTAGATGTTTAAAGTGTTCAAGTTTCTTAATCAATTGTAAGCTTACTACAAATTTAGTTAGATTTGGTTTCTACTCTGTATTGATTTCTATTTAGGGTTTTGATTTATACTCATTGTTTACTTTTCTGCTTATTTCTTCCTCAGGGTTAGGTTTTCAGCATGAAGTATTGTGCATTTGTTCATCTTTTCAATTTGTTTGTTTTTAGGATTTTATGTTCATAATTTTTTTTAATACAAAACCCCTATTTTGTAACTTTCTCTTGTTAATTGAATCGATTTGTTGTGTTTTTAATTTGCAGCAGCACGAAATTGGGCATAATGGCAGTGAGTTCAACTGGACTCAAGAAGTCATCACTCTTCTCATTCTTAAAAGGTCACTATTTTTCTGTGCCAATCTAATGTTTACATTAAAAGCCGATGATACCACCAATTCATATAGGATATGATAGGATGGGATAAGATATGATATGATTGCTTCACTGAATCACAAAGTAGTGATACTTCTTTCATGTTTCACACCCACACCTCTAGATTTGATAGTTGAATGTTGCAAATCAGATCGGGATATTGACAAGCTATGGAAGGCTCCCCAGCACAAGGATGTTGTGGCATGTGTTAATCCGTGCTCTCAATATTCACATAAGCTGAATGTTTGTGTTTAATTCTACAGTGTATAATTTACTCAATATTTGATTGTTTTTCTTTTTGGTTGTTTGATTCAGGTCATACAAAGTTGCGTAATTACTTGCTTGTACACACAAATGGTGACCTCAATCAGATGAAAGCTGGGGTATGTATCATTCTCTACCTCCCGTATTGTGTTGTTTTCATAGATTTTAACGGTTAGCTGAGTAGGATTATTAAACTGATTATTGATATGGCTAACTGATCTTCTAAGTAAACCCTGCTTCAATAGAATTTTACTTCTTTCTATCCCAGAATTGGTCTACTGAAATACTCATAATCTGCATACCTACAGTTGGAGACTGGATATACATGACTATTTAGTTCACTTATTTTTAACGGAAAGATATAAATTTAAGTCAATTGGCACCTATCACTATCATCTTCTGCTATATTTCTGTCCCAAATGTAGTATGTGAATTCACTAGTAACTAGATATTGGATAGAACTGCGATTTATAAGTTCATACCCCCCTTTCTGGCAAGAAGGGCGAGGAGCCAATTCCTTTGTCATGGCAACAGAAGTTCCTCTGTTTAATCCACAGAGACCTAACTCTTGGGCTGTAGAGGAGCCATTTTACATGCTCACAGCATTTACAGAACTGCAGAAACATATACACTTAGGTTGTAGAGCAAAGACTCATAATAATTTTTGCAGGATGGTTTGCGCCTCAGCAGCTTGTGAAGTGCTTTGAGCCTTTTACTACTGTACTTGGTTTACACTTACAAGATATTCATCACCTGCATACAAAAATGATCCACTTTGTCTTTATAGATACAACATCCACAACAAAGAACGTGGGATTGACACGGGGCTTGCACTGGATGTACGGATGGATGCTAACAAAGGAAAGCTGGTTGTTTTGTTTTCAAAATTAAATGGAGAGCCGCTATGCGAGAATGGCCCCCAAACTCGCAAACGAGTTTGTGGTAATAGTTTGTCTTATAGAAGCACTCAGGTACAAGTCTTGGAGTGAAACACAAGTCCTCTATATAGATTCCTTGATTGACATGGTCAAGTTATGCATATTTGTACTATCTGTTTTTCCCCCGTAGATTAGTGTATTAAAACTTAAAGTTGAAAATTGATTTGGTTTCCATTTTCAGAAGGAGTTCATCTGGACACTACTCTACCAATGTTAAAGAAGTTCTTAGAGGAATTTATAGGTGAGTATACAATACTAATGTTTTATTTCTGTTAGTTGTCATGGGCACGATTAAGTGCAAACTCAATATTCTATATTATCTAATTGAAAAACGAATTTGATTGTTATTTTTATTAATAACCACACCCTCGTGTATTCTAAGCTCATCGTCTGACTGTGTTCCAGTAACTCTCGCGCTTGTTTAAAGACCAACCATTACTGTTGCACCTTCATGTGATGTTGTGGTCATCATTAGTTTCACTCTTGCTTACCATACATGAAAAAGTTTTATTTAGTCCCTTTAACACAGATGCAATCACTAGTGTCACTCTTTGCTTGTACTAATTTTATTTACATTAATTATAGGATAAAATCAATGAGTTGTTGCAAAGGGATCTACGCCACCCACTAAGGCAGAAATATGTGCTGAAGTTTGAAGAGAAAGCGAAGATGCTGACGTACTATAGCCACTGCTGATTCTGACGATGAAGCACTTCATGGTATGATACAAAAACATGCTGACAGAATTCAAGCTACGCGCACAAAATGATATGATCAAGAAATTACAAGAAAATGAAAGATTCACTCTAAGCATGATCCGTGAACAACAAAATCTAAGCATGGTCCAAGCGGCATTAGCTCTGATAGAACAACAGAAAACCTAATGCAAGAGCAACAGTAAAATTTTCACTTGTCAAATGTTTTAGACTTAACATCATTTTTTTTATTGGAAGTGATAATCATATGTTTTTTAGTTTGGATATTGTTTTAATAAATTTGAAGCTAACTAGTATTGTTCACAATGTTTATTTATTTATATCTGCGTAATGCGTAATAAATCTCTTGATAATGATGGGATAGTCTAGGTTATCACTAAAGAGAATTTGGTGATAGCCTGTAATAACTTTTGAGACCGGTAATCTTGTCGGTAAAATGACAATGATATTGGTTGGAAAAGTTGTTTTGGAGACAATGATATTCGTTATTCACTATACAAAGACAATTCTAATTGGTCGTTATTTTTAGAGACAACTTGTTTTTGCCATTCATTTCTTATTCTGAGACAAAAATTATTTCGTAGCTAAATTATAAATTTTTCAGAGACAAAATAAATTTCGCGGCTAAAATCATTTTATGTGACGATTTTGTTTCTTCATTATAAGTATATTTTGAGACGAAAAAATTCCGCCGCTAAAACTATTTTAAGTGGTAAAATGTTTTCCTCACCAAAAAATACTTAGAGTGACAAAATTATTCATCACAAAATTAGTGAACAGTGTCAATTTTATTTTCTCACGAAAAGATGGTTTTGATGGAAAAAAGACTTATGTCACTAATCAAAAAATTCGGTGACAATTTCTTAAGGACGTCACAGAACACTTTCAACGACTCGCTGTAGGTGACGAAATTTTTTGTGTCGCTGAATTCTTTTTGTAACGAAGAAATTGGTTTTCATGACACAATGTATTGCCACTAAAATCGAATTTTCTTGTAGTGAGTAGTATTTTAGTTAAACAAATTATACCCAGTTTAGTGGGATGATTAACCTTTGAATTACTTCATTTTGCTTAACAGTACATTAATTAACTTTACATTTTACATATAACAAAAGAGAGAAGAAACATGTATTCTAATCATTGTATTCATGAATCAGAAATTAGATTCCATTATAGCTTGTTTTTGCAAAAACTCCGTCAACAAGCATATAACAGACTAGAGACCTTAACTAACTCCTAGACTAGACCCAAAAACTCCATCAACATGAAGCATACATAAACTCCATCATTTCTAATATCTTTCAAACATAAATATCTCCACAAAGTTGATCATTAGAAACCCATATAAAATTTACAGTCCAATAAATAAACAGAGGAAGAAAGAAATGATTTACCTTTGGCTGAGAATTTGAGATTAAGGGTGCAGAGAGATGGCAAAAAATTCCAAAACCCTAGAATTGGTCATGCAAATCATTATGTTATAAACTTATAATCAAACTAATGAAGCTCAAATTAAATGATACAGATGACAGATCTAGATTGCATCTTACCTAATAAAATGATTAAGGAATCAGAAGATTCAGAACAAATAGATTGAGATTTCGGGTACCCAATTCACTCCTCAGTTTAAATTTAACTGAACACGCACACAAAAGAAAGATAATAATCAAAATCAAAATTAAAAAAAATTAAAAACATCACAGATTCACAATAATAATCATAATCAAAGAAATTTTGGTTACCTGTTGTAGACTTCTTGTTAACTTATTGAATTAATCAAACAAACAGTGATGGATTTGGTGGTGTTTAACGTGTGTTCTTATGAACACAGTGATGGAGGAGGAGACTCAGGAAAGGAGAGCGGCGAAGAAGAAGAAGGAAAAAGAAAATGAACTACTTATGTTTCTAACCCTAAATTCATTCCTATATATACTAGATATCTACCACCGTTAGATTAGTTATAAATCTAACGATCACAAATGATCGGTACAGTCGGTACAGTTCGGCACGGGATATGGGTAGGGACGAGTACCTGTACCTCCCTAGCCCCGGTTCCTATTTTTTGGACCGGTACCTGTACCCCATTCTTCGGTTCGGGACAAAAACAGGTACTGTTCCACCGGTTTCGGGACGGTCCGTCGGTCCGTCTCGGTTCCTATGTACCCTTAATTATCCTTAATAATCTCAATGCATTTATAGATCCCTCTCCATATCTAGGAGCAGTTGTCATTGAGTTTCTGCAAATGGAGGATACTACAATTACTAAAGTATCTAGCACTTAATATCTGAACCCACAACTCATCCTGTTCATTTATGATTTTCCAAACCAACTTACATATGAAAGCAAAATTAAAAGTTTTTAAGTCCCTGAAACCCAAACCTCCCAAATCCTTGGACTGATTAATGTTATCTCAGCCAATAAATTTAATTCTCTTACCAGTCTTATGCCCCCACCAGAAATTCCTATGCAAAAAATCAAGTTTATAGATTAAAGTTGTTTGAATTTTGAAACAACCCATCTGATAATTAGGTAAAGAGTTCAAAACATAATTTACTATAGTAGATCTACCTGTTTGAATAAGAGTGGTACCTACATAATTTCTTAGTCTTGCTTCAAAAGATTGAACTATAAGGTCAAAATATTTTACCTTAGAATGCCCATGTAAAAGTGGAGCACCCGGATACTTTTCAGCATCAAATATAAGATTCATATTAAGAGCATTAGCAAGATCAGCACAAGTACCAGGATTAAGATTCTTACTAAAATAAACACAAGATTTATCAAAATTTAGCATTTGTCCAGAGATTATACCAAAATTCTGAATGATCTGCAAGAAATTCTCAACATGTTTCATATCAGTCTGCCAAAAATAAGAATATCATCAGCAAAAAGTAAATGAGAAATAGGAGGAGCTTTCATGGAGACTTTAACACCCACAATATATTTATTTAACTCAGCAGTAAGCAAAGATCTAGAGAGATATTTCATTGCTAGTATGAACAGATAAGGGGATAAAGGATTCCCTTGTCTAATTCCTCTGGGTGGTTCAAACTGATTACATGGAGAGCCATTAAGAAGAATATTAATACTAGTAATGGAAACACATTGCGTGATTATATTGCAAAATTCAGAACAAAAACCAAAATTCTCAAGAACTTTCTTGAGAAAAATCCATTCTAACATGTCAAAGGCTTTTGACGAGTCCAATTTTATGGCCATAGTACCACTTACACCTTCCTTAATCCTTATGTTTCATTGAATAAATCATTTCATGAGAAATTATAATATTGTCATGAATGGATCTTCCTGGGACAAAAGCAGCTTGATAGAGAGAAATCAACCTCTTGAGAAGTGGTTTAATCCTATTGTTGATGGTGGTTTTTAGCTTAGGGTTGAAATTGTAAAACCTTGCATCTGATGTGTCGTCACTCTGTAAGGAAACGGAGCCACGGGTGTTAACCTCTCCACTGGCATATTTATTGAGTCGTTCAATATATTTACATGAAATTTATCCATACTGGCGCATGTAGCAACCATCCCAGATGTTCTGTAAATTTCGGCGCCTTGCCTATATTACTTATTAATATAAGATTCACTGAGTACTTTTCATGTTCTATGTTCCCTGGCAGAACCCTTAATATCGGTATGGCATGACGGATTTGTGTTCACTCGCAGCAGAGTAGCACGGACCTCCAAGTACCAAGGTTAAGGCCCTTGCGCAAAATACTCAGTCCAAAAGCAAAGAATAAACAGAGCCGCAGAGTAGGAGCAACAACGAGGGAAGCGTGGCCATGCCATAGGCTAGCCGGCGCCACTTTGCCACGCCCCATGCTACCCAAACAACCCTTATTCTTTTGTCGACCAATCAGATCGCTTTAAACCCGCCACGGTGGAAGTGTGGCCACGCCCTTGCTTGCCGGCCCCCTTTCCATCGACCAATCAGGTCGCTCCAAATGCGCCACATGCATTTAGAATGAGGCCGGCCCCATGCTGCTTTCCGGCCCCCTTTCCATCGACCAATCAGGTCGCTTTAAATCCGCCACGGTGCACTGGAAGTGTGGCCACGCCCTTGCTTTCCGCCCCCCTTTCCATCGACCAATCAGGTCGCTCTAAAGTCGCCACACTCACACTAGAAGTGTAGCCACGCCCATGCTTGGCCGGCCCTCTCTTTTCGACCAATCAGGTCGCTCCAAACCTGCCACACTCACATCAGAAGTGTGGCCACTCGTGTCTGGACGACCCTCTCTTGTTTGACCAATCAGGTTGCTCTAAACATGTCATGGTATTAAAAAGAGAAGTAAAATCGCGCCAATACCAAATTGGATTTCCCAAAGATGCGCCAACGCGCCAATTGGCATGCCAAACGTGCATACCCAACGTGCCGACGTGCTACTTTACCACAGAAGCATGCCGAACGTGGAAACTTACCATAAATAGTGCACGAACGTGCCAACACCACCTTCTGTTCGTGGCCAACGCCATAACAGACTTCAATTTGGTTAACCTAACCAGAAACACGACCTTGCATGGTCAAAACCCTAATTTCCAGTCGTGGCGCAAATCATGCCACTTCGGTCCCCACAACATGCCACGAACCGTACAGGACACAGGAAACCCTAATAATGGCGCCATGACATGGCCACCCGTGGGAATCTTGCTCTTGTGGTCATTTCCATATGATGGCATGGATACGGTTCCTTTGGCATGGCTATGGCACCATTTGCAAAAAAACATCGATGTGCAATGGCCACATGCCACATGCCGCACGCGTGCTAATTAGGATTTTGGAGCACCAAACCATAATTTAGGCAAAGTTGTTACGCCAACCAAGCCAAGTAATGTTTCCCAGAGCATTGGGATTGACGTGGCAACAGGGCCAATGTTGCCACGCCAATGTGCCAAAGTCTAGCGGCCATGGCTACGCCAGACGCTACTTCGTGCCACTGGCATGTGCTAACTATTCCCTCCACGCCACCATCACGCCACACGTGCTAAATAGGGTTGCGATACGCCAACCCCTAATTCAGCCAAAAGTTGACATGTCAACTGAGTTCAGTAACTCTCCTAAGTCCTTAAGATTAACTTAGTAATAGGGCCAATGTTACCGAAGTCATACTTGGGTCTAACACCAATATGCCACAACAGTTGTCACGTCTATGCCACTGGCATGCCACTAGCATGCCGCCACGCCATGGCTACGCCAGACGCCACTATGCCAATGGCGTCACTTTGTTATACAGCAATATATAGGCATAATCAATGGCCATCCTTTCTTATGAGATGCAATCTCAGCCATCCAAGTTCGCCACCGAACTGACAGACTTGTGGCAAGTTTTATGCGACCAGCCGCTTAAATCTAGTGGTCGTGGCTACGCCAGGCGCCACTTACACCACCGTGCCACTGGCATGCACGAGCTATGCCAGTCATGACGCAGTGCCACTGGCATACACCACAAGCGCCATTGTGCCATTACCAGGCGCCAACAGAAGGTAGCCATAATCAACGGCTACCCTTCCTCATGAGATGCAATCTCATCCATCCAAGCTCGCCACCGAACTGACGGACTTGTGGAAAATTTTAGGCGACCAGCCAAGGCGAATCTAATAGCATCACATGCTATTTTCCTACGGCAAGACTCTTGATTTTTGCTTGCCACACATAGCAAAGTGCTACATGTTTTCCACGAAAACACTCGAGACATCAAACATGTCACAAACTGGGGGATACTCATCAGGGTATTGGTCTGGCGGTTTACAGCGTGTGGCGTGCAATACGCCCGTTACAAGAAAGTGTCGTGAAGAAGGGCGGTTAGTAATGGCAAGAAGTAATGGTGTGAACGTTTTCTTCATCATGGAAGCATAAATTCTAACGTTACACGTTACTCCACCCTTCCACCACTCAATCGTTTCCACTTCCTACGATATCAGGGTACGTTTTATTACGACTTGTATAAATAGGTTTCACCTATTTCCACCAGAAAACAAGTTTTTGGTCGGCAACAACACAGTATCTAGAAATCACCTGGTAGCTTTCCATTCTTCTAGCCAGTTCTACTTTCAGATACGAGTCATAAGCAACCACACCTTCATAATCAACTATTCTGGTCTCAACACTCTCTTTGCCTCCCTCCCTAAGACCAACCCTTCTCCTTCACTTTGTGACCGAAGCAAGTCTGGAACGATCATTTGTTGGTTTAGGCCAGGATTGTACAGATTGATCTCTCGGATCAAAAGTACTCCCGTGAAGTGTATTGTTTAGGATTTAGATTCGTTTCTCATCCACACACCCAAATTTACCAAAATCATCAGAAACGGTTTTCACCCACAAACAATTGGCTACCACAGTGAGAAATTAATCTCTCCGTTGCGAAGCCAATTTCTCGATTTTCATTCCAATCTTCCCAAACTCAAGATGGTGGGTCTTAGGTATAAATGCAATCATTCACCAGAATTCACTTCAATCACCAATCCCAACCTTCCGCTTCAGAAGTTACCCCGGCCATCCGAAGCACTTCCAAAGCCGCGATGTTCGAAATCCAATCACCATGGAAGGAATGGCAAAAATATTAGAAGATGTTGCCGCAAATAGAGCTGATATTGTCAAGATGCAAAATGAGATGTTTTGCCTTTTAAAGAGTATGGCGAACCGGCTATAGCAAGATCCAGCAAACATTCGCTTGGAGAACGCCACCAATTTCATAGATGGCACAAAATGTTGAATCTTTGTCTGTGGTATGTGCCCCTGCCAACGACGATGCAGACATAATATGTGTACGTATCCAACGAGAGCAAGAGAGAATGACCGAAACCAATGTATCCTCTGCAAGCGCAGTCAACACATCCCATGGCGTTACACCCTCTAGCGCCAACACCAGCAACACCAGAAGCATCCCCTCTAGCGTGACACCTCCTATAACTAGAGCCAGAGCCGCCGTTACTCCCAATATTTCTTCAAGCGTGACACCGCCAGTCGTCAGCAAAGCCGCCACTCCACCACCGGGACGAGAGACTGGAGGAGCCAACCTCCTCTTACCACTGTTGATTTGATGGAAAGACAAAAGGTTCTCGTAAGTCTCAGACAGACATGGCTACAACTCAGAAAGAGATACCTATCTTCCTCAAGACACTAACGGAGCGTCTACCACAAGAGTCACGTCAACCCCAAATGGAGCTGACAAGGAATACTTTTAACATCAGGCACAAGCACTTCAGTAAGACATGCCTCTATAGATGAAGAGGCTCGTGTTGCTCCTGAACGCTCAGTAGAAAAGAATCAACAATCCAATTTCATCACACGTGAAGATCAGGAACGACTTATCCAAAATCGAGGCAAAGAAAATCATCAACCCTCCTGAGTTCACAAAGACCCTCTTCCCGTCAGGAGCTGCATGATTTCTAGGAACTCCATCCACAAAATCGTTCAGTCTATGATGAAACATTTATGTGAGATTCTGTATTTCTCCAAGGTGCAGCGTCAAGACATATCTGCAGCCCTCAACCGCACTGTATCAGGAAAGCAGTTGTTTCCAGACAGCGAAGCCGTTCCCAAACCCCAACCTCTCCTGGAAAGCGCGATTGATAGATGGAACTTGGGACTCCTAACCACTGTTCACTTGAAGTATATCGAGTTTGACAGCACGCTGATTGACGCGGTCTCCAACTTCAACATTGTAACCGTCAAGACTTTAAGAGTTGCAAGGGAAAATCAAACATAAGAAGCGTATTCTTTCCCATGAGGAAAAAAACACGACTTGTCGACCAACACTATTTTTGTGTCGTCTTCCCATATGTCATATCAGATCAACTCGTTTTTCGAAGTCAAGGGTTAATGGCGCTTTCACTGGAATTCTCTCCAGGAGACGCTTCAACGTTCGCTCCAGAAGTCGCTCCGCTTCAACGTTCGCTCCAGCAGCCGCTCCGCTTCAACGTTCTCTCCATAAGTTGCTCCAGGATCCATAGCCGAATCTGAAGCCTCAACATCCTCTCCTAGATTCGAAGCCGAAGCTTCGGAGTTCTGCTCCATAAGCTTCAACGTCCTCTCCAAGAGCCGAAACCGCTTCAACGCCTCCTTCCTTACAAGTTTCGTGCCCGTAGCCACTACACTCCTTCCTGTCAAGGATCGTGATCGCAGTCAGCCAAGGTTCATACTTGTGGCCACCTTTTGTTTCATCCCATCAAAGACCTGGGGAATTTTGTCCGTCTATCAACCCGTCATCATCCTGATGTCATCACTAACGCCTGATGCTGCTCACTTATGGGGGAGCCTAAAATACCCAAAGCCCAATCATGCGCGAAGGACTTTCCTAGCGGAGACAAAGCTAAGTAACTATCCTTAAACTAAATGTTTTATATCTATTAGGTATATTCAATAAATTTTAAATATCTTAGTGTTGAGACGTGCAAATTCCTCAACACTCACCACTGTGTTGCTAGGAATGCTTCCTCAACACACCCCTCTTCTTGGTGTTGAGACGTGCAAATTCCTCAACACCACCATTGTGTTGCCAGGCATGCTTCCTCAACACATCCTTTCTCTTAGTGTTGAGACGTGCAAATTCCTCGACACTCACCACTGTGTTGCTAGGCATGCTTCCTCAACACACCCTCTTCTTGGTGTTGAGACGTGCAAATTCCTCAACACCACTATTGTGTTGCCAGGCATGCTGCCTCAACACAACCTTTCTCTTAGTGTTGAGACGTGCAAATTCCTGAACACTCACCACTGTGTTTCTAGGCATGCTTCCTCAACACACCCTCTTCTTGGTGTTGAGACGTGAAAATTCCTCAACACCACTATTGTGTTGCCAGGCATGCTGCCTCAACACAACCTTTCTCTTAGTGTTGAGATGTGCAAATTCCTCAACACTCACCACTGTGTTGCTAGGAATTCTTCCTCAACACACCCCCTTCTTGGTGTTGAGACGTGCAAATTCCTCAACACCACTATTGTGTTGCCAGGCATGCTGCCACAACAAATCCTTTCTCTTAGTATTGAGACGTGCAAATTCATCAACACTCACCACTGTGTTGCTAGGCAAGCCTCCTCAACACACCCTCTTCTTGGTGTTGATATGTGCAAATTCCTCAACACCACTATTGTGTTGCTAGGCATATCCTTTCTCTTAGTGTTGAGACGTGCAAATTCCTCAACACTCACCACTGTGTTGCTAGGTATGCCTCCTCAACACACCATCTTCTTGGTGTTCAGACGTGCAAATTCCTCAACACCACTATTGTGTTGCCAGACATGCTGCCTCAACACATCCTTTCTCTTAGTGTTGAGACGTGCAAATTCCTCAACACTCACCACTGTGTTTCCAGGCATGCTGCCTCAACACATCCTTTCTCTTAGTGTTGAGACGTGCAAATTCCTCAACACTCACTACCGTGTTGTCAGACATCACTGCCTCAACACATCTTCATCTGAGTGTTGAAATGTGCCATATCCGCTTGCTGATAGACACATTTTTGTGTCTAAATTGTCCTCAATTTTCTCTATGTTGGTACTCGATTTTGTACTTATTTTGGTGTTTTGTGTGTTTGTAGGTATTTTTGGAAAATAAACGTTTTTGGAAGAATCGGCTCGAAAAACTGCTAAAGGCACCCCCGGAGGACATTTGCTAAGCGGACCTCAGATTTGGCTAAGGGGAACCCGCGGTTATGTGCAGCCCAAATTTGTTCTCAGCACCCAAATTACTATCGGCACCCCAACAGAAGGATAAGAGGCACCCTTCATCTTCAACATTCAAAAAGAATATTTGCGGGAAATTTGGTTCCACCGGTAAAGGACTTATTATCTTTAAGCTAAGAATATCTTCTTTCCTTATAAATAGGAAGAATTTGAAGAAAAAGGAAGTTATCTTGTATTAAACAAGAGAGATATCCCTGGAAGATTTTATCTTGGATTTTATTCTGCGAATCAAAGAAGATATGAGTTTAGTAAAGAAATATGGAGAATAAAGAGAAGAAAAAATTCCTGAAGATATTTTTAATTAAAAAGAAGAAGATTTTGGAGTTATGGAAGAATATATTTGAGTAATGTGTATTTGTGTGTATAAATAGAGAGCTAGAGAGCACATTTGAGGGGGGGAGAGTTGGGGAGAGAAAATAAAATCATTGCGTTAATAATTTTCTCCCATTTTCATTATTTGTAAACACTTTGAGCAATGAAATTATATTTCGAGCGTGTTTCCAACCTAATGAGCTAAACCCAACATTGGGATGACAGAGGAAGCCGGCTGCAGAGCCGAGAGAGACAGAAACCGGAAAAAGAAGAGGTGCGGCTGTGAAGTGCTCATACCGAAGGGGAGAACAACTGATTTCATCGTGGTGACGGCGCGATTGTGATTGGTTTATCTTTCTTATCTCCTAGTCATTTGTTTTGTATGGGTTTTGAGAAACCCATAGTCATGTTCTAATTTCTTCGTAGCTAGGGTTTTGTGGGTGAAACTACTTTGGGTATTAGGCTACTTTGATTGATTATATAGCAATAGACCATTATGATTTGAATAAATTGATTTTCGAATATTGTTTATTGATTTAATGATAAATGAGTTGTTGCTCTACCGGTTTAGTAATAACCTTTGTGCGTAATTGGATAGTTTTACAAATATTTTTGTCCTCATTATTTGATAGTTCATGCTTGGGTTGAATCCTTTGATGGGTTATACTTAGAAGAGCCAGATACAATTTGTGAATCAATAATTTAGTTTCGTATAACTTTCTCGCTAACACAATTTGATGGTGCTTGCTTGGGTTTAGTCTTTTGATGTGTCATGCTTAGGGTATCCCAGTGATATTTGCAACTCTAATACATATAATAGGTGGTGTCGATAGAACGAAGAATAAACATATATTTGCAATCATGTTTCATTTCAGTAATTAAATAGAGATAGTAGAAGATACCATGAAACCCTGGTTACCGACTTTTCCTTTGGATTTACTCTATTAGTTTAGTTTAATTTTGTTATTTCATTTTCAATTATAAAAATCCAAAAACATCATTGTCGGTTAATTTATTAGAGATATTGGTTACAGTATTTCCACCGCTCGTGGGAACGACCCGTACTTGCCGTTGTCTACTAGTTAGACGCCGTGCGATTGCGGTTGTGGAATATTGTAATTGGTATTTTGTACATATCTATTTTTTTTAATTTCTGTACATAACTTATTTTTCTTTTATTTTTATATTTTCTTTTAGTTCTTTTTACGTAGCTTATTTGATTTTTTCTTAGGTACCTTAGTCTGAAGAGCGGCGATTGGAGTCAACAATTGGCCTAAAGTAAGTACTTGATATTCTCGCAAAGCTTTTGCAAGGTGAGTTATTGAGAATTACTTTGTATAATGGTTTCCAGCGAGTTGACTTCTTTTATAGCTTTTTGGAATCTTACCAAAAGAGCTGAGACAGAGGAGTCATTTGATATTTCACCTGAGGAGTATGCATATGCACCTTCTCATTACCAAGAACCTGCCGAGTGTGTAAGTAATGATTGGAATTATTCTCATAGGTATGATTATTCCGGACCTTGTGAAGGTTATGATCATTACCAACTTTACCCTGATTATGAGCCACAATTTGTTGATTCCAATTATTATTCACACATTCCTCTGTCACAGTATGAGAGAGATGATCAATCTTACTATGACCCATCTGCATCACAACTATCTTTGCTAGAACGCCTCAATATTAACATTGTTGAACAAACCAAAGCCAATGAGTTATTTTTTGCTGAGCTGAGTGAAACCCAAGCTTATATTGCTCAACTTTCTGAACAAACTGATTTATCGATTGCTAAACTAATGCAGTCGGTAGAAGATCGTGGTCTTACTGAGGATACAAGTTTTAATTTCTTTAATACTCTTGATATTTATGATGAAACCGCTTTAGCTAATGAATCAATGTGTATGGAAAATAATGATAAACTTGATAGTTGTGATCATAGGAATAGAGACATTGTCATACCAAGTGAAGATGGTGTATTTAGTCCAACCCATGATCGTGTTAATGATCACTCGCCTATTCAAAAAGATGAGTTTAGGATTGAGGACACCATTCTTTTAGACGGTGTGACATATCAGTGCTATAACAATGATGCTTATGAAGAATGTGTTAATTCCGAAGAGATTGTAGTTAAGTCTAACGACTTAGACACATTACACTCTATCTATAAGGTTTCTTCTAATCATCTTTATTGTGATATTCCTATTGATTCCTTGGTTGATGATGATTATAATGATGATTTAGTACAGGTTTGCAAACCTAGTGAAGTTAATATACCTAGAATTGTTAGCACAACTTTTCTGAAGATTCCTAATTTTGGATTAGAATTGCATGCTTCTCCAGTATTACTAGATTATTTTGCATCGTGACTTCTCTTTGCCTGTGCATGTCTCCAAAAATGGTTTCAGTTCCCACCCACAGTGAACCACTTAAGTCGGTAATTCTTGTTACTGACGATTTATCCTTTGCAAAAATAAGGTATGTGGGCAGCTCTTTCCTTTTGATAATCTCTATATCTTTACGTTGCTACAACAAAGATATGGGGTTATCGCTGGTTGTATATATTGGTCTTTGGGTTGATCCCCAACTATTTAGGTTGTTGGTATATGGAGAATTTTGTTTGTATTCCAGTAGGTAATTCTATTTTCTTATTTTATTTTTATTTGTTTATTTTCGCATTTTATTAATTTCCCATCTTCAATTTTACGTTGGATGACTCAATTACATTGAGGACAATGTAATGTTTAAGTGTGGGGAGTGGTTAACTTTTTACTTTTCTTTTCATGAATTTTCTTGCAATTTATGATCAGCTGTTGAGCGGGTCTATTGTAGGTTTACAGGTATATTATGACCAGCTGTGTAGCGGGTCTAAAAGAAAAAAAAAAAATGATCAGTTGTGTAGCGGGTCTTTAAAAAAATGGCGTCGTTTATAGATTTGTTTTTAGGTTTTATTTTATTTGTTCTTTTTTACGCGTTTTGGTATTTTTGTTTGCTTTCAGATTTGGAGCTAAGTTTAAGAAAAGAGAAAGTGCTGAAAAGAAAGACAAAGTCCAAACAGAAAGAAAAGAGAAATAAAAGGAGTGAAGAAGAAGATTTTGTAATATTTTATTTTATTTTTTTAGAAACTGTAATTAGGGTTTTTATTTTTGTAATATTTTTATTTTTGGACCTTTTTTTTTGGACTTTATTTTGGACATTGGGCATTAATTTTTTTAAACCCTACGGAAGGGTAGTTTTAAACATAAACTGCACAGGAAGGACGGCGATTACGATATCGCCTCGGCCCCTCGGGTTCGTACATGACATAGGAGTCTTGGCCCGAGTCGACTTCAACGGTTCATCCCCCGTCTGGAACGGGAGGTAAGAATTCTAAGCACCCGCGAATCCCCTGTCAGCGGGTTTACTGGATGATTTTGTATGCATATATGTTGAGGACCTGAAATCGGATTTAATTTTCTAGTAAAGGGAAAGGCCTGGCCAAATCAAGATAAGGACTCGGATTTCATCACCGTTTCCTTCTTGCCCATCTTAGGAACACGTAACTACGCGAACCTAAGCTTAAAATACTGACTAGAACGAGACCGATAGGTAACGAGCTTAATAGGAAAGTCATTCGAAAAATATTGGTTACTCTTTTAAGCATACTTCAAAGTTCATGATGGTTTCTGTGAGTTGAATGCGTGACTGCGCCGCCTTGTAATGCGGTGAGGCCTTGGGTATCAAAGCTCCACGCAACTTCCCTCG
The DNA here is from genome assembly GCF_003573695.1 of Papaver somniferum. NCBI lineage: Eukaryota > Viridiplantae > Streptophyta > Magnoliopsida > Ranunculales > Papaveraceae > Papaver > Papaver somniferum. Next base: position 99,347,629 of record NC_039366.1, read on the forward strand.
CCTATATTCAACTTACTTTGACTCGGATTGATTCCAGAGGGGTTTGCTTAAATTGTAACGAATTCCCTTTCGAAGGATTAGAAGCTGGTCTAGAAACAATCTAAGTGGAGCCATCATGCTTTTTGTTTGCTAGATAAATTAGGCTTGTTGTGGTCGAGTCAGCCTTCTTTGTGTTTGTTTAGAATTCCCTTGCAGTTAGGATGTCGAACTGGTATTAATAGCCAATACAATGAGTATCCGACTGAGCAGTATGAACATTATTCCTATTATGACCAGAGTGTGAATAGTGGTTGGGAACGCCATCCTTTTAAGGATATGGGTCATACCATGGTGAGCCAAATTATATCCACATGCATACCAGTCATGCGAGCAAGATTTTATAATTCCTCTCCTCTAGATGAAGCACGTAAGATACTTGAGTCAATGCGTAAGTTACTTGAGTCGACACATAAGTTAGCGGACACAGATGACTTAGTTATGGACGAAAGAACTTTAACGGTGAGTGAACCTTCTTTAGAAGATAACCTTAGGAAGTTAGCTGAGTCAACATGTAAGTTAACTGAGTCAACACGTGAGTTTGCTGAGTTAACACGTATGCATAAATTAGAGACGGAAGAAAAACTGCTCGAATTACTCGTGATTGCCATTATATTCTTTCTATCTCACCCGTGAAAATAGGATAATTTTTATAATAATGAATATGAAGAGTTTAGAATTGGTGACACAACTTGTTTAGACGAGGTTCGATCATTTTCATGTTATAATAATAATGACTATGATGAGGATAGTATTGATGAAGAACATGAAATATGTAGGCATAGTGATCAGGAATTTGTTACTCCAATTGAGCTTTATAATGATAGTGTTGTTTCTAGTTCAAATCCAAATAATTTTAATAATTATTCACCTATTCAAAAGGATGAGGATTTGTCTAGAGATATCACCGTTTAGACGATGCAGTTCATGATCCTTTAGCCTGCAGTGTGTTGGATAATCCATTATTTGATGTGCCTATCAGTGAATCAGAGGAAGTTATTATGATTAACACCTTAGTTAATGAGCCTTTACTAAAAAATTCTGATGGTAATCCTTTATATGATTGTGATGATGGTTTAGAGGAAAGAGTTTACCCTGAGAATAATGTTTTAGAGTCTAGCGATTTAGAAACACTAATCTTAGAAGACCATAAACTCGTAGAGATGAGCGAGAATGAACCAGACTTATAAGAATCAATTGACCATTTTCAGGAATCTGATGACCTAGAAATTAGGGAAGTTGTGACTAGTCTTTCTAGAGACACAAAAAACTCTAAGTTTGGGGGTAATTCTCCGTGTGCTTTAACTATTATAAAGTTCCCTCGTGTAGGACTTGACATTTGTGCCTCAACCATCTTACAAGATTATCTTCATACACATTTTACCGAACCTAATGATGTCCAGAAAGAAGCTCAGTTGTTAGAAACCCATCCTCTGGTTGATGTGGTTTACCCAGGCGATAATACCCAAATTGACTTTGTTTTCCCGCCAAAAACTTTTCTTCCAATTGTGGGAACTTATGATTTTCAGATGTGTCGGTTATTAAGTTTTGAGACTGAACCTAATTACTTTAGGAGAATAGGGTCGACACATTTTCTTAAGGAAGACCACCTCTTTCATTGTGGTCAATTGTGTGAGTCAAATCTGATTGACTTAGAGGATCCCCAGTTATTCAGGCTTTTTTCATGCGCTTCTAAGTTCTTGCTTGAGTATTTCCAGACTCTTCAGCCTGATATTCAGAATGCCTTTGAGGAAATCCAACCAATGAAATCTTTTTATCTAGACCATGTTATGGAACCTGAACCTGAACCACAGCTAGATGTAGTCGTCTTAAACAGGAAACTAGACAAGGGTGCGCTTTATTTGCTAATTTTCTTGGGATGTTGCGGATTCCTTTTACTTGTGATAGCCCTATTTGGTTTTGGTGATCCACAGTTATTCCGGCTATTACTTTATGATTCTAAGAGGTGACTAATTCCTTTTGATGTCTGGCTGAAGACTTTAAACTTAGCACTTCTTGGGAGGTAACCCATGCTCATGCAATACGGTAATATCTTTCCTTAACTCTTTTGCTTCAAGTGGTAACAGTTTCTCCTTGTTCATGCTTTTAATTTTATCTTTAGAACATTGAGGACAATGTTAGATTTAAGTTTGGGGGTATGGGAGAAACTTTTTAGTTGCAGTATAAATAAACTCCAGAGTCTAGAAACTTATGCCTATTAAGGATAACACTAACCTATCTAAGTGGATGGAAACATCTTGGTTGTAGAAGTTGAGGAACCAATCTGATTAGATGGAAACATCTAAAAAGTCTATTCATAAAAGCACAGAGCTCAGGTGTTAGAATTAAAAAAAACATGGTAGTTTCGTCATATCTCATTAAATCCTAATCCTTCTGTTTTTATTTTTTAAGTGATTTGGTGGGGACACGATTCAAGTTGTTACCTTTGCTAGGGTGAAATAGGGTGATTGAGATACCAAAAAAAAAAAAAAAAAATTAAGACCAGACCATCAGACCAACCAGAATAAATTCAATAAAGTCGACCACTGGTGCCTTGTATATGCCAGTTGTGTTGACCTAGAGTTAGGTTTATCGACCACTGGTCCCCTTGTATATGCCAGTTGTGTTGATATTAGTCAGACCGGTATCTCTATCCATTATAGGTCCATCTTGGCAGAGGCCTTCAGACAGATATGGGAAATACTGTTCACTTTAAACCATCTATCTTTTCTCTTTATCCATCTTCTTAATTTTTCCATGTGATTGGTTGACTCCGTTTATGATGTCCAGAAACTATCTGAGTAGAGCTCTGTCACTTTATATGAATTTTAGTATGCTTGAGTGCAAACTCGTGTACATCAATTGGAATTTCGCATCAGGGTACTTCCTCCTGTAGTCAATAAGTATGCCAACCAAGGAGATTCATTAGTGCCTTCCAAGGTTTTGCATAGATAGTTAGGGTCTGGAGTAAAGGTTTTGTGGGTACACCTCTGGTAAACCCCCGGAGAACACTCCGCCGCTAGGGCCACCTAGCGGTTTAACGGCTTGCTGCACATGCTAAGTGTCGACTTTATTTTCTAGAATAAATTTGCGCGAGGACCAGCAAATAATAAGTTTGGGGGTATTTTATAGACACATTTTTTGTCTAAATTGTCCTCAATTTTCTCTATGTTGGTACTCGATTTTACTTATTTTGGTGTTTTGTGTGTTTGTAGGTATTTTTGGAAAATAAACGTTTTTGGAAGAATCGGCTCGAAAAACTGCTAAAGGCACCCCCGGAGGACATTTGCTAAGCGGACCTCAGATTTGGCTAAGGGGAACCCGCGGTTATGTGCAACCCAAATTTGTCTCAGCACCCAAATTACTGTCGACACCCCAACAGAAGGATAAGAGGCAACCTTCATCTTCAACATTCAAAAAGATATTTGCGGAAAATTTGGTTCCACCGGTAAAGGATTTATTATCTTTAAGATAAGATTACTTCTTGCCTTATAAACAGGAAGAATTTGAAGAAAAAGGAAGTTATCTTGTATTAAATAAGAGAGATATCCCTGGAAGATTTTATCTTGGATTTTATTTGAGTAATGTGTATTTGTGTGTATAAATAGAGAGCTAGAGCACATTTGAGGGAGGAGAGTTGGGGAGAGAAAATAAAATCATTGCGTTAATAATTTTCTCCCATTTTCATTATTTGTAACACTTTGAGCAATGAAATTATATTTCGAGCGTGTTTCCAACCTAATGAGCTAAACCAAACATTGGGATGACAGAGGAAGCCGGCAGAGCCGAGAAGAGACAGAAACCGGAAAAGGAAGAGGTGCGGCTGTGAAGTGCTCATACCGAAGGGGGGAACAACTGATTTCATTGTGGTGACGGCGCGATTGTGATTGGTTTATCTTTCTTATCTCCTAGTCATTTGTTTTGTATGGGTTTTGAGAAACCCATAGTCATGTTCTAATTCCTTCGTAGCTAGGGTTTTGTGGGTGAAACTACTTTGGGTATTAGGCTACTTTGATTGATTATATAGCAATAGACCATCATGATTTGAATAAATTGATTTTCGAATACTGTTTATTGATTTAATGATAAATGAGTTGTTTCTCTACCAGTTTAGTAATAACCTTTGTGCGTGATTGGATAGTTTTACAAATAGTTTTGGTCTCATTATTTGATAGTTCATGCTTGGGTTGAATCCTTTGATGGGTTATACTTAGAAGAGCCAGATACAATTTGTGAATCAATAATTTAGTTTCGTATAACTTTCTCGTTAACACAATTTGATGGTGCTTGCTTGGGTTTAGTCTTTTGATGTGCCATGCTTAGGGTGTCCCAGTGATATTTGCAACTCTAATACATATAATAGGTGGTGTCGATAGAACGAAGAATAAACATATATTTGCAATCATGTTTCATTTCAGTAATTAAATAGAGATAGTAGCAGATACCATGAAATCCTGGTTACCGACTTTTCCTTTGGATTTACTCTATTAGTTTAGTTTAATTTTGTTATTTCATTTTCAATTATAAAAATCCAAAAACATCATTGTCGGTTAATTTATTAGAGATATTGGTTACAGTATTTCCACCGCTCGTGGGAACGACCCGTACTTGCCGTTGTCTACTAGTTAGACGCCGTGCGATTGCGGTTGTGGAATATTGTAATTGGTATTTTGTACATATCTATTTTTTTTAATTTCTGTACATAACTTATTTTTCTTTTATTTTTATATTTTCTTTTAGTTCTTTTTACGTAGCTTATTTGATTTTTTCTTAGGTACCTTAGTCTGAAGAGCGGCGATTGGAGTCAACAATTGGCCTAAAGTAAGTACTTGATATTCTCGCAAAGCTTTTGCAAGGTGAGTTATTGAGAATTACTTTGTATAATGGTTTCCAGCGAGTTGACTTCTTTTATAGCTTTTTGGAATCTTACCAAAAGAGCTGAGACAGAGGAGTCATTTGATATTTCACCTGAGGAGTATGCATATGCACCTTCTCATTACCAAGAACCTGCCGAGTGTGTAAGTAATGATTGGAATTATTCTCATAGGTATGATTATTCCGGACCTTGTGAAGGTTATGATCATTACCAACTTTACCCTGATTATGAGCCACAATTTGTTGATTCCAATTATTATTCACACATTCCTCTGTCACAGTATGAGAGAGATGATCAATCTTACTATGACCCATCTGCATCACAACTATCTTTGCTAGAACGCCTCAATATTAACATTGTTGAACAAACCAAAGCCAATGAGTTATTTTTTGCTGAGCTGAGTGAAACCCAAGCTTATATTGCTCAACTTTCTGAACAAACTGATTTATCGATTGCTAAACTAATGCAGTCGGTAGAAGATCGTGGTCTTACTGAGGATACAAGTTTTAATTTCTTTAATACTCTTGATATTTATGATGAAACCGCTTTAGCTAATGAATCAATGTGTATGGAAAATAATGATAAACTTGATAGTTGTGATCATAGGAATAGAGACATTGTCATACCAAGTGAAGATGGTGTATTTAGTCCAACCCATGATCGTGTTAATGATCACTCGCCTATTCAAAAAGATGAGTTTAGGATTGAGGACACCATTCTTTTAGACGGTGTGACATATCAGTGCTATAACAATGATGCTTATGAAGAATGTGTTAATTCCGAAGAGATTGTAGTTAAGTCTAACGACTTAGACACATTACACTCTATCTATAAGGTTTCTTCTAATCATCTTTATTGTGATATTCCTATTGATTCCTTGGTTGATGATGATTATAATGATGATTTAGTACAGGTTTGCAAACCTAGTGAAGTTAATATACCTAGAATTGTTAGCACAACTTTTCTGAAGATTCCTAATTTTGGATTAGAATTGCATGCTTCTCCAGTATTACTAGATTATTTTGCATCTCGTGACTTCTCTTTGCCTGTGCATGTCTCCAAAATGGTTTCAGTTCCCACCCACAGTGAACCACTTAAGTCGGTAATTCTTGTTACTGACGATTTATCCTTTGCAAAAATAAGGTATGTGGGCAGCTCTTTCCTTTTGATAATCTCTATATCTTTACGTTGCTACAACAAAGATATGGGGTTATCGCTGGTTGTATATATTGGTCTTTGGGTTGATCCCCAACTATTTAGGTTGTTGGTATATGGAGAATTTTGTTTGTATATTCCAGTAGGTAATTCTATTTTCTTATTTTATTTTTATTTGTTTATTTTCGCATTTTATTAATTTCCCATCTTCAATTTTACGTTGGATGACTCAATTACATTGAGGACAATGTAATGTTTAAGTGTGGGGAGTGGTTAACTTTTTACTTTTCTTTTTCATGAATTTTCTTGCAATTTATGATCAGCTGTTGAGCGGGTCTATTGTAGGTTTACAGGTATATTATGACCAGCTGTGTAGCGGGTCTAAAAGAAAAAAAAAAAAATGATCAGTTGTGTAGCGGGTCTTTAAAAAAAATGGCGTCGTTTATAGATTTGTTTTTAGGTTTTATTTTATTTGTTCTTTTTTACGCGTTTTGGTATTTTTGTTTGCTTTCAGATTTGGAGCTAAGTTTAAGAAAAAGAGAAAGTGCTGAAAAGAAAGACAAAGTCCAAACAGGAAAGAAAAGAGAAATCTAAAAGGAGTGAAGAAGAAGATTTTGTAAATAATTTTATTTTATTTTTTTAGAAACTGTAATTAGGGTTATATTTTTGTAATATTTTTATTTTTGGACCTTTTTTCTTTTTGGACTTTATTTTTGGACATTGGGCATTAATTTTTTTAAACCCTACGGAAGGGTAGTTTCAAACATAAACTGCACAGGGAAGGACGGCGATTACGATATCGCCTCGGCCCCTCGGGTTCGTACATGACATAGGAGTCTTGGCCCGAGTCGACTTCAACGGTTCATCCCCCGTCTGGAACGGGAGGTAAGAATTCTAAGCACCCGCGAATCCCCTGTCAGCGGGTTTACTGGATGATTTTGTATGCATATATGTTGAGGACCTGAAATCGGATTTAATTTTCTAGTAAAGGGAAAGGCCTGGCCAAATCAAGATAAGGACTCGGATTTCATCACCGTTTCCTTCTTGCCCATCTTAGGAACACGTAATCTACGCGAACCTAAGCTTAAAATACTGACTAGAACGAGACCGATAAGGTAACGAGCTTAATAGGAAAGTCATTCGAAAAATATTGGTTACTCTTTTAAGCATACTTCAAAGTTCATGATGGTTTCTGTGAGTTGAATGCGTGACTGCGCCGCCTTGTAATGCGGTGAGGCCTTGGGTATCAAAGCTCCACGCAACTTCCCTCGCCTATATTCAACTTACTTTGACTCGGATTGATTCCAGAGGGGTTTGCTTAAATTGTAACGAATTCCCTTTCGAAGGATTAGAAGCTGGTCTAGAAACAATCTAAGTGGAGCCATCATGATTTTTGTTTGCTAGATAAATTAGGCTTGTTGTGGTCGAGTCAGCCTTCTTTGTGTTTGTTTAGAATTCCCTTGCAGTTAGGATGTCGAAATGGTATTGTAATAGCCAATACAATGAGTATCCGACTGAGCAGTATGAACATTATTCCTATTATGACCAGAGTGTGAATAGTGGTTGGTAACGCCATCCTTTTAAAGGATATGGGTCATACCATGGTGAGCCAAATTATTATCCACATGCATACCAGTCATGCGAGCAAGATTTTTATAATTCCTCTCCTCTAGATGAAGCACGTAAGATACTTGAGTCAATGCGTAAGTTACTTGAGTCGACACATAAGTTAGCGGACACAGATGACTTAGTTATGGACGAAAGAACTTTAACGGTGAGTGAACCTTCTTTAGAAGATAACCTTAGGAAGTTAGCTGAGTCAACATGTAAGTTAACTGAGTCAACACGTGAGTTTGCTGAGTTAACACGTATGCATAAATTAGAGACGGAAGAAAAAACTGCTCTAATTACTCGTGATTGCCATTATATTCTTTTCTATCTCACCCGTGAAAATAAGGATAATTTTTATAATAATGAATATGAAGAGTTTAGAATTGGTGACACAACTTGTTTAGACGAGGTTCGATCATTTTCATGTTATAATAATAATGACTATGATGAGGATAGTATTGATGAAGAACATGAAATATGTAGGCATAGTGATCAGGAATTTGTTACTCCAATTGAGCTTTATAATGATAGTGTTGTTTCTAGTTCAAATCCAAATAATTTTAATAATTATTCACCTATTCAAAAGGATGAGGATTTGTCTAGAGATATCACCGTTTAGACGATGCAGTTCATGATCCTTTAGCCTGCAGTGTGTTGGATAATCCATTATTTGATGTGCCTATCAGTGAATCAGAGGAAGTTATTATGATTAACACCTTAGTTAATGAGCCTTTACTAAAAAATTCTGATGGTAATCCTTTATATGATTGTGATGATGGTTTAGAGGAAAGAGTTTACCCTGAGAATAATGTTTTAGAGTCTAGCGATTTAGAAACACTAATCTTAGAAGACCATAAACTCGTAGAGATGAGCGAGAATGAACCAGACTTATAAGAATCAATTGACCATTTTCAGGAATCTGATGACCTAGAAATTAGGGAAGTTGTGACTAGTCTTTCTAGAGACACAAAAAACTCTAAGTTTGGGGGTAATTCTCCGTGTGCTTTAACTATTATAAAGTTCCCTCGTGTAGGACTTGACATTTGTGCCTCAACCATCTTACAAGATTATCTTCATACACATTTTACCGAACCTAATGATGTCCAGAAAGAAGCTCAGTTGTTAGAAACCCATCCTCTGGTTGATGTGGTTTACCCAGGCGATAATACCCAATTGACTTTGTTTTCCCGCCAAAAACTTTTCTTCCAATTGTGGGAACTTATGATTTTCAGATGTGTCGGTTATTAAGTTTTGAGACTGAACCTAATTACTTTAGGAGAATAGGGTCGACACATTTCTTAAGGAAGACCACCTCTTTCATTGTGGTCAATTGTGTGAGTCAAATCTGATTGACTTAGAGCCCCAGTTATTCAGGCTTTTTTCATGCGCTTCTAAGTTCTTGCTTGAGTATTTCCAGACTCTTCAGCCTGATATTCAGAATGCCTTTGAGGAAATCCAACCAATGAAATCTTTTTATCTAGACCATGTTTGGAACCTGAACCTGAACCACAGCTAGATGTAGTCGTCTTAAACAGGAAACTAGACAAGGGTGCGCTTTATTTGCTAATTTTCTTGGGATGTTGCGGATTCCTTTTACTTGTGATAGCCCTATTTGGTTTGGTGATCCACAGTTATTCCGGCTATTACTTTATGATTCTAAGAGGTGACTAATTCCTTTTGATGTCTGGCTGAAGACTTTAAACTTAGCACTTCTTGGGAGGTAACCCATGCTCATGCAATACGGTAATATCTTTCCTTAACTCTTTTGCTTCAAGTGGTAACAGTTTCTCCTTGTTCATGCTTTTAATTTTATCTTTAGAACATTGAGGACAATGTTAGATTTAAGTTTGGGGGTATGGGAGAAACTTTTTAGTTGCAGTATAAATAAACTCCAGAGTCTAGAAACTTATGCCTATTAAGGATAACACTAACCTATCTAAGTGGATGGAAACATCTTGGTTGTAGAAGTTGAGGAACCAATCTGATTAGATGGAAACATCTAAAAAGTCTATTCATAAAAGCACAGAGCTCAGGTGTTAGAATTAAAAAAAACATGGTAGTTTCGTCATATCTCATTAAATCCTAATCCTTCTGTTTTTATTTTTTAAGTGATTTGGTGGGGCACACGATTCAAGTTGTTACCTTTGCTAGGGTGAAATAGGGTGATTGAGATACCAACAAAAAAAAATTAAAAAAAAATTAAGACCAGACCATCAGACCAACCAGAATAAATTCAATAAAGTCGACCACTGGTGCTCTTGTATATGCCAGTTGTGTTGACCTAGAGTTAGGTTTATCGACCACTGGTCCCCTTGTATATGCCAGTTGTGTTGATATTAGTCAGACCGGTATCTCTATCCATTATGATAGGTCCATCTTGGCAGAGGCCTTCAGACAGATATGGGAAATACTGTTCACTTTAAACCATCTATCTTTTCTCTTTATCCATCTTCTTAATTTTTCCATGTGATTGGTTGACTCCGTTTATGATGTCCAGAAACTATCTGAGTAGAGCTCTGTCACTTTATATGAATTTTAGTATGCTTGAGTGCAAACTCGTGTACATCAATTGGAATTTCGCATCAGGGTACTTCCTCCTGTAGTCAATAAGTATGCCAACCAAGGAGATTCATTAGTGCCTTCCAAGGTTTTGCATAGATAGTTAGGGTCTGGAGTAAAGGTTTTGTGGGTACACCTCTGGTAAACCCCCCGGAGACAACACTCCGCCGCTAGGGCCACCTAGCGGTTTAACGGCTTGCTGCACATGCTAAGTGTCGACTTTATTTTCTAGAATAAATTTGCGCGAGGACCAGCAAATAATAAGTTTGGGGGTATTTTATAGACACATTTTTTGTCTAAATTGTCCTCAATTTTCTCTATGTTGGTACTCGATTTTGTACTTATTTTGGTGTTTTGTGTGTTTGTAGGTATTTTTGGAAAATAAACGTTTTTGGAAGAATCGGCTCGAAAAACTGCTAAAGGCACCCCCGGAGGACATTTGCTAAGCGGACCTCAGATTTGGCTAAGGGGAACCCGCGGTTATGTGCAACCCAAATTTGTTCTCAGCACCCAAATTACTGTCGACACCCCAACAGAAGGATAAGAGGCAACCTTCATCTTCAACATTCAAAAAGAATATTTGCGGAAAATTTGGTTCCACCGGTAAAGGATTTATTATCTTTAAGATAAGATTATCTTCTTGCCTTATAAACAGGAAGAATTTGAAGAAAAAGGAAGTTATCTTGTATTAAATAAGAGAGATATCCCTGGAAGATTTTATCTTGGATTTTATTTGAGTAATGTGTATTTGTGTGTATAAATAGAGAGCTAGAGAGCACATTTGAGGGAGGAGAGTTGGGGAGAGAAAATAAAATCATTGCGTTAATAATTTTCTCCCATTTTCATTATTTGTAAACACTTTGAGCAATGAAATTATATTTCGAGCGTGTTTCCAACCTAATGAGCTAAACCAAACATTGGGATGACAGAGGAAGCCGGCTGCAGAGCCGAGAAGAGACAGAAACCGGAAAAGGAAGAGGTGCGGCTGTGAAGTGCTCATACCGAAGGGGGGAACAACTGATTTCATTGTGGTGACGGCGCGATTGTGATTGGTTTATCTTTCTTATCTCCTAGTCATTTGTTTTGTATGGGTTTTGAGAAACCCATAGTCATGTTCTAATTCCTTCGTAGCTAGGGTTTTGTGGGTGAAACTACTTTGGGTATTAGGCTACTTTGATTGATTATATAGCAATAGACCATCATGATTTGAATAAATTGATTTTCGAATACTGTTTATTGATTTAATGATAAATGAGTTGTTTCTCTACCAGTTTAGTAATAACCTTTGTGCGTGATTGGATAGTTTTACAAATAGTTTTGGTCTCATTATTTGATAGTTCATGCTTGGGTTGAATCCTTTGATGGGTTATACTTAGAAGAGCCAGATACAATTTGTGAATCAATAATTTAGTTTCGTATAACTTTCTCGTTAACACAATTTGATGGTGCTTGCTTGGGTTTAGTCTTTTGATGTGCCATGCTTAGGGTGTCCCAGTGATATTTGCAACTCTAATACATATAATAGGTGGTGTCGATAGAACGAAGAATAAACATATATTTGCAATCATGTTTCATTTCAGTAATTAAATAGAGATAGTAGCAGATACCATGAAATCCTGGTTACCGACTTTTCCTTTGGATTTACTCTATTAGTTTAGTTTAATTTTGTTATTTCATTTTCAATTATAAAAATCCAAAAACATCATTGTCGGTTAATTTATTAGAGATATTGGTTACAGTATTTCCACCGCTCCTCATGGGAACAAACCGTGCTTGCCGTTGTCTACTAGTTAGACGTCGTGCGATTGCGGTTATTATATATAGGCAATCCAAAAAGCCTATCACTTGCTCCTAGCCAGCCAAAGCAGTGCCATTCACCTTTCCGTAGCCAGCAACGCCATTGACCTAGCCATCCAAAGCAGCGCCATCTACCTTTCCTAGCCATCCAGCCCCCGTTCCGCGGACCAAGTTGCAGTGCCACCTCTGCCAATCAGTAACCAAAGTTGCAGCGTTGATGCCAACACCCCGTGGCCAAGCCGAATTTATGCAAAGCCTCCAATGCAAGGATCACAGATTCTTCATGCCTCCTGACAAAGGTTAGCCAAATCTTCCTGACAATCTCTTCATAACTTGTCGTTTCGATTTTATCCTTGTCTGTCACCATCTCATGCTTACCCCGCAACAAAGCCATTGTTCCGAGCTAAGCAAAGGACTTAATGTTGATGGTGGTTTTTAGCTTAGGGTTAAAATTGTAAAACCTTGCATCTGATGTGACGTCACTCTGTAAGGAAACAGAGCCACGAGTGTTAACCTCTCCACTGGCATATTTATTGAGCCGTTCAATGTATTTACATGAAATTTATCCAGACTGGCGCATGTAGCAACCATCCCAGATGTTCTGTAAATTTCGGCACCTTGCCTATATTACTTATTAATATAAGATTCAGTGAGTACTTTTCATGTGCTATGTTCCCCGGCATAACCCTTAATATCGGTATGGCATGACGGATTTTTGTTCACTCGCAGCAGAGTAGCACGGACCTCCAAGTACCAAGGTTAAGGCCCTTGCGCAAAATACTCAGTCAGAAAGCAAATAATAAACAGAGCCGCGGAGTAGGAGCAACAACGAGGGAAGCGTGGCCATGCCATAGGCTAGCCGGCGCCACTTGGCCACGCCCCATGCTACCCAAACGGCCCTTATTCCTTTTTCGACCAATCAAATCGCTTTAAACCCGCCACGGTTTACTGGAAGTTTGGCCACGCCCTTGCTTGTCGGCCCTCTTTCCATCGACCAATCAGGTCGCTCCAAATGCGCCACATGCATTTAGAATGAGGCCGGCCCCATGCTGCTTGTCGGCCCCCTTTCCATTGACCAATCAGGTCGCTTTAAATCCGCCACGGTGCACTGGAAGTGTGGCCACGCCCTTGCTTGCCGCTCCCCCAATCAGGTCGCTCCAAAGATGCCACACTCACACTAGAAGTGTAGCCACGCCCATGCTTGGACGTCCCTCTCTTTTTGGCCAATCAGTTCGCTCCAAACCTACCACACTCACATCAGAAGTGTGGCCACTCGTGTCTGGCCGGCCCTCTCTTGTTTGACCAATCAGGTTGCTCTAAACCTGCCACAGTGTTAAAAAGAGAAGCAAACTCACGCAAATACCAAATTGGCTTTCCCAAAGCTGCGCCAACGCACCAATTGGCATGCCAAACATGCATACCCAATTTGCCGACGTGCTACCTTACTACAGAATCATGCCGAACGTGGCAACTTACCATAAATAGTGTACGAATGTGCCAACACCACCTTCTGTTCGTGGCCAACGCCATAACAGACTTCAATATGGTTAACCTAACCAGAAACACGACCTTGCATGGTCAAAACCCTAATTTCCAGTCGCGGTGCAAATCATGCCACTTCGGTCCCCACAACATGCCACGAACCGTACAAGACCCAGGAAACCCTAATAATGGCGCCATGACATGGCCACCCGTGGGAATCTTTCCCTTAGGTCATTTCCACGTGATGGCCTGTTTACGGTTCCTTTGGCGTGGCTATGGCACCATTTGCACAAAAACATCGATGTGCAATGGCCACATGCCATATGCCGCACGCGTGCTAATTAGGGTTTTGGCGCACCAAACCCTAATTTAGGCAAAGTTGCTACGCCAACCAAGCCAAGTAATGTTTCCTAGAGCATTGGGATTGACGTGGAAACAAGTCCAATGTTGCCACGCCAATGTGCCAAAGTCTAGAGTCCATGGATACGCCTGGCGCTACTTCGTGCCACTGGAATGTGCTAACTATGCCAGCCACGCCATCATCACGCTGCACGTGCTAAATAGGGTTGCGATACGCCAAACCCTAATTTAGCCAAAAGTTGCCATGCCAACTGAGTTCAGTAACTCTCCTACATCCTTAAGATTAACTTAGTAATAGGACCAATGTTACCGAAGTCATATTTGGGTCTAACACCAATATGCCACAACAGTTTCCACGGCTATGCCACTGGCATGCCGCCATGCCATGGCTACGCCAGACGCCACTATGCCAATGGCGCCACTTTGTTTTACAACAAGATATAGCCATAATCAATGGCCATCCTTTCTCATGAGATGCAATCTCAGCCATCCAAGTTCGCCACCGAACTGACAGACTTGTGGCAAGTTTTAGGCGACCAGCCGCTTAAATCTAGTGGTCGTGGCTACACCAGGCACAACTTACACCACCGTGCCACTGGCTTGCACGATCTATGCCAGTCATGCCGCAGTGCCACTGGCATACACCACAAGCGCCATTGTGCCATGACCAGGCGCCAACAGAAGGTAGCCATAATCAACGACTACCCTTCCTCATGAGATGCACTCTCAGCCATCCAAGATCGCCACCGAACTGACGGACTTGTGGAAAGTTTTTGGCGACCATCCAAGGCGAATCTAATATCATCACATGTTATTTTCCTGCGGCAAGACTCTTGATTTTGGCTTTCCTCACATAGCAAAGTGCTACATGTTTTCCACGAAAACACTCGAGACATCAAACATGTCACAAACTGGGGGATACTCATCAGGGTATTGGTTTGGCGGTTTACAACGTGCGGCGTGCAATACGCCTATTACAAGAAAGTGTCATGAAGAAGGATGGTTAGTAATGGCAAGAAGTAATGGTGTAAATGTTTCCTTCATCATGGAAGCATAAATTCTAACATTACACGTTACTCCACTCTTCCACCACTCAATCGTTTCCACTTCCTACGAGATTAGGGTACGTTTTATTACGACTTGTATAAATAGGTTTCACCTATTTCCACCAGAAAACAAGTTTTTGGTCGGTAACAACACAGTATCTAGAAATCACCTTGTAGCTTTCCATTCTGCTAGCCAGTTCTACTTTCAGATACGAGTCATAAGCAACCACACCTTTAGAATCAACTATTCTGGTCTCAACACTCTCTTCGCTTCCCTCCCTGAGAAAAACCCGTCTCCTTCACTTTGTGACCGAAGCAAGCCTGGAACGGCCATTTCTTGGTTTTGGCCAGGATTGTACAGATTGATCTCTCGAATCAAAAGTACTCCCGTGCAGTGCATTGTTTAGAGTTTAGATTCGTTTCTCATCCACACGCCCAAATTTACCAAAATCAGCAGAAACGGTTTTCACCCACAAACACATATTATCCAAAAAATTTGAAACAATTTTGTAAGATGCATTACAAAGACTAATTGGTCTAAATTCAGAAGGAAACTTAATACTTTTGCATTTAGGAATAAGAGAGATGAAGGTTATATTGAAACATTTAGGCATGTGACTAGTTTGAAAAAAATCTTTGCACCACATCAATAATATCCTTACCTACCAACTGCCATTGAGTTTGATAGAAACCATCTTGGTACCATCTGGACCAGGAGCACTCCAAGAAGGCATATTTTTAATATTCAATTTCATGTTCATTAGGAATGGAATAAATATTTTTATTCTCAGCATCAGAGACAATTCTAGGAATAATGTGAAACTCGTCATCATTCATAATAGTGTTTGAAGTACAAGCAACAGAGCTGAAATGATTAGTTAAGATATTACTAATAGCATCTCTATCCTTATACCAGTTACCATTATTATCACAAAGATCATGAATAGAGTTAGTATATGCAATCTTTTATTAACTATAGTATGAAAATATCTAGTATTGTTATCCATGTCAAAAACAGATTTTTCCCCTAGATTTCTCCGTATTGTTAGAGCACTGCTCAGTCGAACTCGCATGTATTGCTATCTCAAGCATGTTTGTCAATGTTAGTGATCAAAACTATAAGTCTTGATTTCTAGTCTACTTATAGCTAAGTCTAGGACTAGGATAAAAAGTGTAGTTGAGGTCAAGACTCCATGGCGATCATCATACAAGACGAAGAACTACTCAAGGAACTAGTGGAACTTCATCGACTTAAAGGTATGTGGATACTTGAACTTATCTATCACTCAAAAGTCTATCTACTCTATCTCCTATCTTGAGACAAAACTCGTATTGCTATATAGACTTTGATTATACACATTTTCTATTTCGAGCCGAGTTTATCTCGCTTATCTACTTCTCGAAATATGTGTTAGTAAGCTTTAGATTTGGCCAAGTTCATCTTTACTAGTGACGAGAGTCATATTAGTTTCAATTATTTGAAAATTGCATTGACGAAAAATAGCGTGTGAACCTTGGAAGGATATAAACATTGTGTGGTAACAGATACGTGTGTAAGTCCTTATTCCTTCAACCAAAGTATGCATACTTTGCTGCTCAGGAAAACCGGAACCAAAGTCCGCGTACCAGTACGCGCACTGTCGGAAGTTCACGTCCCGAGAATTTCTGCTGGAGTTTGTGAACTGAAAACAAAATTATTCCGGGTACTTAAGTCCGCGTACCAGTATGCGTACTTAAGTTGGTTATTTTCTAAAAATGGTTATTCGTGAACTTAAACTTATATAAACTAAGGAATGCATACTTGCAAACCGTGGCTATAAATTTCATGAATTGATTCTAGTGAATCAAATTGTTTTTGCTTCGGTTTTGTCTTGTATACTTCTATAAGATCTAAGCAATTGAACAACTCTCTAACTAGTTCATTTGAGTCATTTGAACTAGTTGTGGTAAAGAAGAATATGGTTGATATGGAAGTGCTCATATGGTTAACCATTTGGTTAACTACTGTTGAACCAACTAAGTGTACATGTTTGGGTACGGTTATACAAACCTAAATAAACGTGCATTTCATTTGTGTGTAACAAGCTAAGTTCGATCTAACGGTTGAAAGATATTAGCTTGAATCTAATCAGGTTTTCATCTAACTGTGAATATTGAATGCTTTGGTACCAAGCTAATATTGATTGCAAATCCTGATTTGAAAGTCTATATAAAGGAGAACTCTAGCAACTGGGAAACTTAATCCCCGCGCCGTCTGTGTGATACTAGTTGTATTATCTAGAGACGATTCTCCTTTAACCTTAGGTTTCTTCTCGATACCTTGTAGGTTAACGACTTGAAGACTTCATTGGGATTGTGAAGCCAGACCCAACTATTCTCTTTGTAGTTGCATGAGCTGATCTTGCTGTTTCTATCTTATTTGAGTACAATCGTAAGATTGGCTTGAGATTGATTTCTCAGATAGGCAAGATATAAAAGAAGTCACAAACACCTTCGTCTCATCGTTTGTGATTCCGCAATATCTTTTTTCGCTAGTTGATTAAGATTATCGTGAGGTGATTGATGATTCTAGGCTTTTCTTCGGGAATATAAGTCTGGGTTATCAATTGGCTCCTGTACACCTTGATTTATCAAAAGACGGAACAAAAACAAAAACTCGTAGGTATTTTTGTGGGAGACAGATTTATCTATTACCGTAGACTTTTCTGCATGATACAAATTTGTTTATTAAAGTCTTCGACTTTGGGTCGTAGCAACTCTTAGTTGTGGGTGAGATCAGCTAAGGGAATCAAGTGTGTAGTATCCTGCTGGGATCATAGACGTAAGGAGCACAACTGTACCTTGGATCAGTGTGAGATTGATTGGGGTTCAACTACAGTCCAGACCGGAATTAGTTTGTAGTAGGCTAGTGTCTGTAGTGGCTTAATACAGCGTGTGTTAAATCTGGACTAGGTACCGGGATTTTTCTGCATTTGCGGTTTCCTCGTTAACAAAACTTCTGGTATTTGTGTTATTTCTTTTCTGCATATTTTGTTATATAATTGAAATATCACAGGTTGTGCGTTGAATCGATCAATTGGGAAATCCAACCTTTGGTTGTTGATTGAAATTGATTGATCCTTGAACATTGGTCTTTGGTACTGTTCAAGTAGTTTCTCTTGTATTCAATTAGACTCGCAGATTTCTATTTGCTTGAGTAAGTATTGAATCGAGAAAGTGAGATATAACTCTTTGATATACTTTTATTAAGATTGAGTCTGTCTGTCTAGTTGATTCTCTTAAAAGTATATTGGAGTTAGTCCATACAGATTGATAAGGCGAAATATTGGGTGTGGTTGTTAGACCCCCCCCCCCCCCCCCCCCCGATTTTTCAATTGGTATCAGAACAGGCAAACACGTTTAAAGACCTTACAAGTCTGTGTTTTTAGCGATCTGAATCTATGTACAAGAATTCTATCTCCATAAACGTACCACCAGTCTTCGATGGCTCAAACTACTTATGGTGGAAAATCGTTATGCGTGCTTTTCTTCAAGCTCGCGATTTTCAAACATGGTTACGTGTTGTTAATGGCTATGATCCTCCGGTTAATACAGAAGGCGATGTATCTATAACTAAGGATATTGGTAGATATAGTTCGGAAGAAATCCTTACTGCAAAGCAAAATTCTAACGGCTTAAATGCTATCATACATGCCATTACCCCAGATCTTCAGCACCATGTGTCTACGTGCACAAAGTCTAAAGAAGCCTTGGATGTCTTAGAAACAATATTTGAAGGGAATACCAGTGAGAAATAAGTTAGGCTTCAAAACCTAAATTATGAGTGGGAAAACCTTCTTATGGCAGATGAAGAAACATTTGATGAGTTTAATCACAAAGTATCTGAAATTGTTAATGCATCTTTTGCATTGGGTAAGACTATTCCTGAAAAGGACATTGTGATGAAAATTCTCAGATCGTTGCTATCTAGATACGATTCTAAGAAGCATGCCATCATTGAGGGAAATAACCTTGATACTCTTTCCAAAAATGCTCTTGTTGGAAAGTTAAAAATTCTTGATCAAAATTCTATTAGAACATCTGCATTCAATGCTATTTCCAACGCAAGTGAAGCCTCTAACTTATCTTGGGCTAATGAATGTTGTTCCAATCATGATAAATCACTGGTAACAGAAAAGATAGAATAATTTGTAAAAAGAAGCAATAGATATGATAAACGTCTTTTGTCAGTTTTTGCTTCAGATGATTCAATAGATGGAGAATCTTTCCTAGGTGTTAACGTCGTGGATACGTCTGATGAATGTAATGGACCTTCAGCTCTTACAGCAGAAACATCTACCTACTCAAGTTCTAATTCGGAACTTGAGTCTGACATAGAGATTATTGAATTCTTGAATAAAGAGGTTCTTCAAGAAAATCTTCAATTAAAAGCTTCATTGAAGAAACTTGAATCATTAACCCGGGTGAAAAATCTTGAGATAGATTGTCTTAATGACAAACTCACCAGAACCATGGCTCTCAATGAAAAAGAGATTAATACTCTTAAGAATGATCTGCAGAGATTATCTGGAAGTTCTGGCAAAATTTAAGCAATGTTATTCGGTCAGAAATCCTTTGGAAGCACAAATGTTTTAGGATTTAAAAGCAAAACTGCAGGCATAATCAACCCCATTATTTCTGTTGATCATGAAAGAATGAAGGTTGATGATTGTAATAAATAGAAGGAAACTCAACAAGACAAAGAATCTTTACTGATTTGTTCGTTTTGTGGAAATGCAAATCATGTTCAAAGTACGTGTTGGAGATTCAAAAGGAACAACAAAAGAATTGCAAAACTTCAAGAGAACATGTGAAAGATGAATCTGGATAATCAATATGGTTTTCCTAAAACCAGTGCTTCCAGAGTCAGAAGAGGTAAGAAATATGTTTATACAAACCTTGGTAAACCACTATGTGGTGAAAGAGGGGAGCATTTGGCTCACGTCATCACTGTCTAATACCAGTGGCGTTCGCATCCTCATCTTTAACTTGAGAAAATGAGGATTGCGTCTATGTGGCTCAAGTGGTGTATTTATACATTGTTCTTATTTTTGTTAAGAAAAATAATTCTCCTAATGTTATAGATAATGGATCATTAAACCACTGAAGACTTGTTTTACATTCTTCTAGGTTTGGGTGTTCATAAGTCTATTTATAATCGTTTGTAGTCTTCTTTTTCCCTAAAAGATACAGTTTCATGGCTCCTATAACTAGAGGCACCACAAGTAGGGAAGCAGTCGAAGCAGTTAATGTGTATCTGTGTAAAGGGATCTCTTCCTCAAAGGTGAAGAAAGTGAAAGCTACAAATAATGGAGAAGGTTCTTCCTCTAACTGTCTTTTGTCTGTTTATCATCTTGATAATAACTTCAAAGGCTTGGGGAAATATTTCATCAACAAAATAAATGATTTAAAATCTCAAATTGTTTCGTCTTTAGAAGAGATAACTCACTATGAACAAATATCGTCTCTAACAAAGAACACCTTGCGTGAGCTAAAAAGAGAACTTAGTGAGTTGACGGATGTTTCTGAAGATTTCGAGGAATTGAACGGTCCCATAATCAATGTGTTTTCAATAATGAGAAGGAATTCTCAGTAGATGCTCTGAGAAAGCTCTACAATGTCTAGTAAATCTTCTAATGAGAATTTTATTTCTTGTGTTTTTAGGAAAAATAACTAGAGTTTGTAATAGCCATTATTTTGATTACACATAGCTATGTCCAACGTTTTCATCTTTATTATTTTTAGGTTTATTTGGTTAAATTCTAAAAATTGTTTGGAAGATGATTTTTGCAGTATTAATCTTTATGGTTTTATATATTGTAATTTGTTATGGGATATGTGTGTTTGCGTCCGTGAACTATGATTGTCCCGTACTTTGTCAAAAGTTAAGTCTTTCACATGTCGATATGCATGTATTGATAAAAGAATGAATGAACTTTTGACATTACAAAAGTTAAGCCTATTGTATGTCATTATGCAAATATTGATGAAAGACAGGATGGACTTTTGTTTACGAGGATTATGTTTATTGTATATCATTGTGCAAATAGTGATCAAAATAGAATGAATCCTTGTATATTCCGCATTGTTGATCTTCCCTGATCCATATTTTTTATGTATATACTGTGCGGCTCCGTAAGTTCTCTTATGTTGAGCATTTCCGATTAAATTAATCATGGATTTGCTTGTGGTAAATTTAATTGAGTATTTTTGGATTCAAGTTCATATTCGTATGTAATTTGTTATGTCCAAAGAAATCCTTCTTTTCTTGTGAAAGTAAGGTCGCTCTTGTTGTTCTTTCGGGAATGACATTTTATGGGGGAGAGTTCTTAATTGAACTTGTGCTTAATTGCCAAATCTTTGTGGGGAGTGCGGCTGTGGAATATTATAGGGGTTATCTTGTATCTTTATAAACTCCTTGATGAAATCATCTAGCTTTGGCTATATGATTGCATCTAAAAAGTTGATATGTGCTTTCTTTTAGACATGAAATGTCTCTATGGAAATTTCATTAGGATCCCACTAGTTTTCGTACCTTTACCAATTTTATTGACAAAAAGGGGGAGAATTAATGTGTACTTCACACTGCAAATACATATGGTTTTCAGATCATTATGTAAGGGGGAGTGGTTTCCATGTGAGATGGAGTATTGACTAAGGGGGAGTGATACATATTACCATAGTATTATTGTCGAAGTTGTGATACAATTGAACTTTGATGCTATGTAATAATACTATGACACTGTGTATCAATGATTGAGAATTCTTGTTTTCTCATTGTTATAGCTACGGATTTTCAACAACGATGATACTAAACTTACAACCTTTGGGATCATTGGAGAACTTGGAAGTGACTAAGATTTCGAGTAATGTAGAAGAACCAAGGAGATCAAGCATGTGGAAGAGAAGCTACAAAAGTTTATTTATCTATTTTTGTATTCCATATGAATTGACAGTTTTGTCACTGAAATTGACAAAGGGGGAGATTGTTAGAGCACTGCTCGGTCGAACTCGCATGCGTCGCTATCTCAAGCATGTTTGTAAATGTTAGTGATCAAAACTATAAGTAGGTCTGCCCATGGTTCGGCTTGGTTTGGTTTTCTGCCAAACCCAAGGACCAAACCAATATCTCTTATAAGAAACCAAAAACGAAACCAGACCATGCTCAGTATAGAATATTAGAAACCAGAACCGTTCCACCGGTTTTTTGGTTTTTCTGGGTTTTTTAGTTTTGTAATAGACTTTCATTTTTAACTCATAAATCAAAATTGTAAAGCAAATCTCAAAATTAAATATATTTTGAACTATAATCTCTCTATTTATGGGTATAGCCATTAAAATCATATATATTATACATATATAATTTAATATTAGATATATAATTCTATTAGATATATTTTTAATTACAGTTTCTTTATTTATGGATATACTCATTGAAGTGTATATATATTATACTATGATGGAAAGTTCGCTACATATTATTATGGGTTTTGTCGGTTTTTTTGGTTCTAACTCTCAGGTTTTTTTATAGTTTGGTTTCTTTGGGTTTTTGGTTTTCTTGTGACATCAAACCAAAACCAACCACATAAAACCGGTTTTTTCGGTTTTTGGGTTTCTTGGTTTTTGGATTTTTCGGTCTTTGGTTTTCTGGTTTCTTTTATCGGTTTGTACCAGTTTGGTTCGGGTAGAAAACTGATACATGGGCATCCCTAACTATAAGTCTTGATTTCTAGTCTACTTATAGCTAAGTCTCGGACTAGAATAGAAAGTGTAGTTGAGATCAAGACTCCATGGCGATCATCATACAAGACGAAGAACTACTCAAGGAACTAGTGGAACTTCATCGACTAAAAGGTATGTGGAGACTTGAACTTATCTATCACTCAAAAGTCTATCTACTTTATCTCCTATCTTGAGACAAAAGTCGTATTGTGATAGACACATTTTTGTGTCTAAATTGTCCTCAATGTCTGTTTTGTTTGAACTCGATTTTTGTACTAATATTGTGTTTTTATGTATTTTTAGGAAATAAATATTGTTGGAAAATTCGGCTCGAAAAGTTGCTCGGAGCACCCCCGAAGGACATTTGCTATGCGGACCCCCACTTTTACTATGTGTCACCCACGGCTATGTATAACCCATTTGTCCACATCACCCATTTGTTATTCGGAACCCAGGACGTTGGATAAGGGCTAACCATCTTCTTCTCAAATTTAAATCAGAAAAATGGTGGGAAAAGCTAACAGGCTACGGCAAAAATTAGGGTTGGCATTTTGGACGGGATTAAAGGAGACTCAACGGCTGGAAATTGTTGGGATGACTAGACTGGTCTTAACAGGCGTGGTATGGTTGATCTTTTCGGACAAATTTGGCTAAATAATCGTGTGGAAGAAAACAGGGCAGTCCGTGCATGGGAGAGTTATTTCACGGGATTGCATGAGTTTGAACGATTTCTCAGCATGTTTTGTTGACTCGAGCAACAGTTTGGAGCGTCTCAGAGGTAAATAAGGTAGATTCAACAGCAGCAGACGTGTAAGAGAAGGATTTTTGGAAAGAAAATATTCCGAGAATATTACCCTTCACTGCCGAATAAAGAGAGATTACTATGAGTTATTACGAAGGATTTTCTTCGCCTGTTAAGTATAAATATCATCCTGGGGTAGCACAGAAGGGGAGGGAGAGTTTCGGAGGTTTTAGAACACCATAGAGCTTAAACACAAAAGTTGCATAGCTGCCATTTTCTGCTACTACATTTCTGAAGAACACGAAGAACAGACTTACCAGGACAGTCATTTTCCAACAATGACAACGACACTTAGTTGTGGGTCGTATAGCTACAGTGACAGCGACACAAGGACGACAGACTTATTTGCTACAGCGTTTGCGACACAGAGCCGTGGGTCTTAGAGAAACAGTAACAGTCACATCCTCTGTGTCGTTTTTTTTTTTGGTTTGTAACACATATAATTGTTACAAACCCGATTTTATTATAATTCTCCCATTTTCATCATTTGTAAACACCCTTTGAGCAATAATAATGATTTTTGAGCGTGTTTCCAACATGATGAGCGGCTAATTCTCCCACAACCAAGGCAATGAGGAAGCTATTTACGAATGAATAATTGGTAACTATTTTATTTTCTCTAATATTTAATTATAATTCACTCAATCACTGCTTTTGTAGAGTTTTAAATTGTTTGCGTATTTTTCCTAATCAGTTATGATTCAATTAGATAACATAATCTATGCTTAAGGGATACAATTGATGTTTGAGAATTTGCTTGACTATTAGTGAGTTAAGATATAAATGACTTAAAAGATAATTAGAGTTTTGGATTATTTACCATCATTAATTCATGTGTAATAGTGGAATCAGTGTCTTGGTTATTTTCTCATATCTTGAAGTCAATCTTGTAATAAGTTTTCTTTATTTTTAAGTTTTATAAGTCTAAAAATCCATTGCTTTCACAAGCCTCAACGAACCTTTTTACTACAACATTATTGAGATCACATATATTTTTGGCGCCGCCGACGCGGGCTTGTTTTTAGATTTTTAAGGTTTTTATTTGTTTTTATTTTATTTGTTCTTCTTTACGTTTTTGGGTTTTTTTCTTTTCCTTACAGATTTTGGAATTTGGAGCGAAAGAAAATTTTGCCAAAGCTTTGGTGAATACTTAAAGACTTGGAGTAAAAGACAAAGCGAAAGGAGCGAAAGAAGAATTTTTTTTTTGTTTTTATTAAAAAAGAGAGAAAAAAAAAGAGAGACTTTTTTTTTTTTTTTTTTAGACTTTCCTTTTCTTTTGGACTTTGGACTTGGACATTTGGACATTCTTTTATTTTTAAACCCTACGGAAGGGTAGTATTAAATATTAAACTGTTTGCAGAGAAGGACGGTGATTACGATATCACCTCGGCCCCTCGGGTTCGTACACGACATTGGAGTTGTGGCCCGAGTCGACTTCAGCGGTTCATCCCCCGTCTGGAACGGGAGGTAAGTTTGTCGAAACACTCGCGAATCCCCTGTCAGCGAGTTACTGTATTCCTTCGTTTGCATATATGCTGAGGACTTGAAAACGGCTGCTTTAATTTCCTAGTAAAGGGCAAGGACTGGCCATACAAGATAAGGGTTCGGATTTCATCACCGTTCTTCTTGCCGCCTTAGGAAAACAAAACCAAACGCGAACCTAAACCTAAAATTTGGAATAGAACGAGACCTATAGGGTAACGAGCTTAATAGGAAAGTCGTTCGAAAAATATTGGTTACTCTTTTGAGCATACTTCGAAGTTCATGATGGTTTCTGTGAGTTGAATGCGTGACTGCGCCGCCTTGGAATGCGGTGAGGCCTTGGGTATCAAAGCTCTACGCAGCTTCCCTCGCCTCTATTCAACTTACTTTGACTCGGATTGATTCCAGAGGGGTTTGCTCAAATTGTAACGAATTCCCATTCGAAGGATTAGAAGCTGGTCTAGAAACAATCTAAGTGGAGCCATCATGCTTTTTGTTTGCTAGAAATCAGTAGGTTTGCTGTGGTGGAGTCAGCCTTGTTTGTGTTTGCATAGAACTTCCCTTCCTTTTAGGATTTTCTTTTTCTTTTGTTTTTCTAGTGTATGCCCGAGGTTATCGAGAGCGGGCTTGGAAAAGAAACACTCTAGGTCGTTTGATTAGTGATAAACCTAGTAGTTCTTCTTGTGAAGCGGGGAGCTCGAAGACTCTTCTTTTGAGAGCCCCGTTTTTGGAAACTTCAGTTTTGAGAATCTGTCTCTTGTGAGGAAAGTACCCCTAGTACTTCAGCTGTGCCAGCGATGGCAACTTTGAAAGATTACATGTTCCCAACTAGGACCAACCGAGCTTCGTGCATTAAATTGCCAGCCAGTACGGCTAATTTCGAGATAAAACCTAGTATTCTTCAGATGATCCCTATTCTTAGGAAAAGATGATGAGAACCCTTATTTTCATATTAGGGACTTTGAGGAAATCTGTGGGACAGTTAGAATAAAAGACCTCACTGATGAAGTTTTGAAACTTAAGATGTTTCCCTTTTCCTTGAGAGATAAAGCCAAGACCTGGCTGAACAACCTACCACCTGAGTCCATTGAAACATGGCAGGAACTTGTTGCTGCTTTCTATATGAAATTCTACCCTAAGCATAAAACTGCAGCTGTTAGGCAGAAAATTAGTGCTAGTGTGCAACAAGAGGGAGAGTCTCTTTATAGGTTTTTAGAGAGATTCAATGATCTCCTATCCCAGTGTCCTCACCATGGATTTGATAAGATGAAACTTGTTGAGATTATTTATAATGGTTTAGACTATTCGACCAAAGCCATGGTCGAGTCTATGTGCGCTGGTGAGTTCACCAGTAAAAATGCTGATGATGCTTTTACCTTCTTAGGAGCTATTGCTGAAAAATCCCAACAGTGGGAGTCTTGTGTTGAACCCCCTAAAAGACTCTTGGTCAATAGAAGTAGCACCAATGTGGTAGATACAAGCTTCGAGTCAGATGCTAAGTTTGCTGCTTTGTCTAGAAGGTTAGAAGCTTTGGAATTGAATCAGCCTAATATAGGTCTCTTGTTGAACCTGATGATAGGATTAGAGCCGCTCAAGTCTCTAGTTGTGGAGTAGAGCCCAATAACTCGTTTTGGGAAGGTCATGTTAGTGAAGAACAAGCCCATGCTGTCTATAACAACGCTAGGTTTGAGAACCGTCAGAAGTTTGACCCATACTCAGAAACCTACAACCCTGGTTGGAGAAACCATCCTAATTTTTCTTGGTCTAAGGGCCAGAATCAAGGTCAGTCTAGTAATTCTCAGCCTCCCCCAGGTTTTGGTTATGCTAAGAACTCTTCAGGTCAACCCCAGTTTCAGAACCCTTCGGATAAAAAGATCACAAGTTTAGAAGACACTCTAGCCTCGTTTATTAAAAACTCTGATAAGATCAACCTAATGGTTGCTCAAGGGATAGAAGAAAGTAAAAATATAGGTTATGCTAACTCCCAAGCTATTTCTGAGTTAAAAAACCAGGTTAGTCAGATAAATGAATCTTTGAGGGAAAAAGGTAAGTTTCCTAGTCAAACTCAACCCAATCCTAAAGCAGAGAAATCGTACAATCATGTGAACTCTATTACAACCCTTAGGAGTGGAAAGAAAGTTGACAATAAGGTTGCCATGCCTGATAGTGAACATGTTGTAGTTCACCCTTCTGAGCCAGAAAATGAGGAGACTGATAGAGTCTCTAAAGAGACCAATGAGGGTCCTGCTGAGCCCGGCTTTGTTCCCAGAGCCCCGTTTCCCCAGCTGCTAGTTCCAACTAAGAGAGTCGAACTTTAATGATATATTGGAGGTTTTTAAGCAGGTTACTATCAACCTACCATTGTTGGATGCGATTAAGCAGATTCCCGCTTATGCTAAGTTTCTTAAGGACTTGTGTACACGAAAGCGTAACTTAGTGTTCAGAAGAAAGCCTTCCTAGCTAGTCACGTGAGTTCCATTATTCAGAATACCACTACTCATAAGTATAAAGACCCAGGGTCCCCTACCATTTCTTGCACAATAGGTAAATACCGTGTTGAGAAAGCTTTGCTTGACTTAGAAGCCAGTGTGAATTTACTTCCATACCATGTGTACCTTAAGCTAGGACTTGGTGATATGAAACCTACCCAGATGACACTTCAGTTAGCTGATAGGTCCGTTAAAATTCCTCGTGGTGTGATCGAGGATGTTCTTACTGAGGTCGACAAGTTTATTTATCCAGTGGATTTTGTTATCCTAGATACCCAACCTGTCCCTGAACCAGAGAACTAGATACCAGTGATTTAGGTCGCCCATTTTTAGCAACATCCAATGCGATCATTAATTGTCGAATTGGTAATATGACTATTGAGCTGAACGTCTTTCATATTAGTAAGCTACCCTCTGAACTAAATGACTCGAGCATATAAGAGGTAAACATGATAGGAACATTAGTCGAGGAGTCATTACCAAACACTTTGTTAGAAGATCCGTTAAAGAAATGCCTAGCTCTCTTTGGGATTGATTTCGATGATGATAATGTGATTAATGAGGTGAATGCTTTGTTAGATTAAACCCCTTTGTTAGACACTAGTAACGGATGGAAACCTAAGTTCGAACCACTACCAGTTTCTAAGTCTACCCTAGTTCCTTCGTTAGAAGAGCCTCCTAAGTTTGACCTAAAACCATTGCCAGATACCCTGAAGTATGTGTTTTTAGGCCCGTCTGAGACTTTACCTGTGATTGTTACTTCCGACTTGGATAGTGATCAGGAAAGTAGGCTAGTGACCGTCCTTCAAAACAACAAGGAAGCTTTAGGGTGGACCATAGAAGACATTAAGGGTATAAGTCCTACTGTTTGTATGCATCAGATCTATTTAGAGGAAGAGACCAAACCTTCTAGGGAGATGCAACGAAGACTAAACCCTAATATGAAAGAAGTAGTTCGAACCGAGGTTCTTAAGCTGTTAGATGCAGGCATTATCTACCCCATTTCAGACAGTAAGTGGGTCAGCCCCGTTCAGGTTGTTCCCAAGAAATCCGGTATTACTGTAGTCCAGAATGATAACAATGAGTTAATCCCGACCCGAGTGACCACGGGTTGGCGTGTTTGTATTGACTATAGGAAATTGAACAAGGTCACTAGGAAGGACCACTTTCCCCTTCCCTTTATCGACCAAATGCTAGAGAGATTAGCTGGACATAGTCATTACTGTTTTCTAGATGGCTACTCAGGCTACAATCAGATCGTTATTGCCCCAGAAGACCAAGAAAAAACTACTTTTACCTGTCCCTTTGGTACCTTTGCGTATAGACGCATGCCTTTCGGGCTATGTAACGCCCCTGCGACTTTTGCGTTGCATGATGAGCATATTTTCCGATATGGTAGAAAAGTTTTTAGAGGTCTTTATGGATGATTTTTCAGTGTTTGGTTCGTCTTTCGATGAGTGCTTGCATCATTTGTCATTAGTGTTGACTAGGTGTAAGGAAAAGAATCTAGTGCTTAATTGGGAGAAATGTCATTTCATGGTTCGATCAGGAATTGTTTAGGGCATATCGTATCTTCTAAGGGTATAGAGGTAGATAAAGCCAAAGTTGACCTTATCAAGACTTTACAGGTCCCAAAAACCGTAAGAGATATTAGGTCATTCTTAGGGCATGCAGGTTTTTATCGTCGATTCATTAAGGATTTTAGCTTGATTTCTAGACCTCTTTGCAATTTGCTTGCAAAAGATGTTAAGTTTGTCTTTGATGATGCTTGTTTAGAGGCTTTTGAGAAGCTTAAGACTTTACTCACTACCGCCCCCATAGTCCAGGCACCCAACTGGAACTTACCCTTTGAGATCATGTGTGATGCTTCAGATTATGCTATTGGTGTTGTGCTAGGTCAGCGAGAAAACAAATTACTTCATGTGATTTACTATGCTAGCAAAACTCTGAATGATGCCCAGTTGAACTATACCACTACCGAGAAGGAACTGTTAGCCATTGTGTTTGCCTTAGACAAGTTTAGACCTATCTCTTAGGTTCTAAGATCGTCATATATACTGATCATGCTGCTTTGAAATATTTTGTCTAAGAAGGATACGAAACCTAGATTGATTAGGTGGATACTTTTGTTGCAAGAGTTTTCTCCAGACATTAGAGACAAAAAGGGTGCCGAAAATGTAGTAGCAGACCACTTGTCTAGGCTAGTTGTTGATTCCCCTGATGATTCCCTTCCTATAAGGGATAGTTTTCCTGATGAACAACTTTTCTTTGTTACCCAAGCACCTTGGTATGCGAATATAGTGAATTATCTTGTTACTGGTCGAATGCCCCAACATTGGGGTAAACAAGATCGTTCTAGGTTTTTAGCCGAGGTTAAGCACTTCTTTTGGGATGATCCTTATTTGTTTAAGTATTGTCCAGACCAGATTATTAGGAGATGTATACCTGAGAGTGACCAGTCCAGTATTATTTCCTTTTGTCATGATCATGCTTGTGGAGGTCACTTTAGTGCTAAGAAGACTGCTGCTAAGATATTGCAGTGTGGATTCTATTGGCCTTCGTTGTTTAAAGACTCCCACAGTTACTGTGTTACTTGTGAACGTTGCCAGAAATTAGGAACCATTTATCGTAGGAACATGATGCCCTTGAACCCGATTCTAATTGTTGAGGTCTTTGATGTGTGGGGTATTGACTTTATGGGTCCGTTTCCTAATTCTTTTGGTAACCTATACATCCTTGTCGCCGTAGACTATGTCTCTAAGTGGATTGAGGCGGTTGCGTGTAAAACCAATGACCATAGGGTTGTGATTGAGTTCTTGAAAAATAATATACTTTCACGTTTTGGTACACCGCGAGCTATAATTAGTGATGGAGGGTCGCACTTTTGTAATGGACCTTTTAAGGTTTTGATGAAGAAATATGGTATTACACATAAGGTAG
This sequence comes from Papaver somniferum, assembly GCF_003573695.1. Lineage (NCBI taxonomy): Eukaryota > Viridiplantae > Streptophyta > Magnoliopsida > Ranunculales > Papaveraceae > Papaver > Papaver somniferum. The sequence goes on from NC_039366.1 coordinate 99,378,025, forward strand.
CTACCCCATATCATCCACAGACTAGTGGTCAGGTTGAGGTTTCCAATAGGGAGATAAAACGTATATTAGAGAAAACAGTTAATCCTAATCGGAAATACTGGTCGTCTAGGCTTACTGATGCCTTATGGGATTACCGTACTGCGTTTAAGACCCCCATTGGAATGTCGCCTTATCAGCTTGTGTATGGAAAGGCATGCCATTTACCTGTTGAGTTAGAACATAGAGCTTATTGGGATGTTAAGCAGCTAACTTTTTCACTTGACAAGGAAGGAGCCCATAGGAAACTCCAGCTCAATGAGTTGGACGAGATTCGTATAGATGCTTACGATAGTGCGAAGAAGTATAAGAACAAAATGAAACTTGTGCATGATAGAAATATTTTACGGAAGTCATTTTATCCAGGTCAAAAAGTGATGAGTGCTAAAAAGTGCATATTTCTATATATTTTTCTTGGAATTTGACTCATCTTTTGTGCATTAATTCTACATTTTATCCCATATTCTGTATTTTCATTGTTTTCAAGAATAAATATTTTTCTTACTTAATTTTGCATTTTTAGGTAATAAATAAAGTTTGGATGAATAGCGGAGCAGAAAAGAGCAGAAAAGTGGTGGAAGCCGATAGGAATCACGCAAGGAAGCCGCGAAGAATGTTGTGCACAAGACCAAAAGGCTAGAAGTGGGCTTGAAGAGGAAGAATTGTTCTTAAAGAAGATATGGGCTTGGCATACCCAAGGCCCAAAACCCTCACCCAAACCCATTTTCTATAACCAAAACCGCCTCCATTCTCAGCCGTCAGATTGGATCCAGCTCATCATCCAATGGTCGCTTCTTCATCGTTCATCAAAATCTGAAGTCCCTGCAAAACACCATAGTACCTAAATTCCAAGCCTTCAGATTAGATCACATTTAGATCCTACGGTCGCTTCTTTGCCTGTGCATCAAATCTCGATACTTCCGCTTAACACTACAACACCTAACTCCATCTGGAGCCGTCAGCTTAGTTGTATCTCGCAATCCAACGGTCTCTCCAAGCTTCATCCCATCGCGCCGTTCATTTAAATCCAAATTTGGTCATCCGATGATTTCCCTCTCGCTGTGCATCAAACTCGCTACACTTGCCTCACACCCTAGCACGAAGCACCTATACCCAACCAAACACTCCCTACATCCCAAAACACTCGAGTCTTCTCCTCCCTCTCAACCTCTCTGTCTGCAACTCCCTCTCCGCCTGCTCTCACTGCCACCACCACCATACCCTGCCGCACCACCACCCTGCCATCGCCACTTCCTCCACTGTCACCAAACACCACCTACACGCCGTAGCTACCTCCCCTACCTCTATAGCCATCTAACTCATTGATTTTTCACCACTGAAACCCTAGGTGATAAATCAATAAATTAGGTGAGGCTATAAGACGCAACTGAAGACATGGAGAGGAGCAGAGAAGAGAGAATAGGCATGGGTCGACATCAATTCAGGGATTAGGTGAGTGGACTTTTCAATTCAAAAATTAGGGTTTGCAAGTTAGGGTTTCGAAATTTGGGGATATTTTGTAAAACTATAAAAGGCAACTGATGTGTAGAGAGAAGGGTATGCCTGGGTTAGCCAGTGTGTCACCCTAAAGCACTGGAATAGCCAGTGTCTCAAGGGTTAGTGTTTAATTTTCAACTATTTTTATGTTTATTCCATTACTCTTATTCAGTTTCAATTCAGTTGCTGTTTTTGTGTTTCAATTCAGTTCATGTTTTTGTTTTATGTCTTCTGTGTTTGTTTATGTTCAGTTCAATGCTCTGTTTAGTAATTGTTTTGTTGTTGTTGCTGTTATGTGAGCTCTCATGTGTATTTGTATAGCTAGGCTGAGATGATGCCTTAAGTCACTGTTAGAGGTGGAATGTTAGGTTATAATTCTTGTAAATTGAGCTAATTGAGAAATGGAGGAATTTAGTGCTCATTAGCAAGCTTCTTCTCCTTCCATTCCGTTTATGTATGCCCTGGAACATAGGCAGGCTTGAACCTTCACCTAGCTCCATTAGGGACAGGGATTTAACATAGAATTACACCATCTGGATAGGTCACAAGGTGGATTCATAACCTAGTTGTGATGTTTACTGTTTTGTGTGAATGTTAGGCTAAAGCCTTTGAAGCATTGGATTGATTGAGCAGTGGGGAGAAACTAGTGCTCACTAGTGACTGTGAGCAAACTAGTTCTCTTCCCACTCTAGTTGTATGCCTAGGCTCTCAATTTGTTTTTTTTTTATAACTGTTTTGTGCCTTGTTCTCCCACTGCCCTTGGCTAACAGCCTTGGTTTATTTGGTTTTGTTTCCTGTTAACTGCCACTGTTACCATTTGTTTCATTGCTGCTCCCTTGCCTTAGGCTAACTGCCTTTGTGCCTCATTGCCACTGATTTTTGCTTCTTTCCCATGATCATTGTTAGTTTGTTTCACTACCATCTTCATTGTCATTGTAAATGCCATCCTTGGCCCTGTGTGATTTTGTTTCCTGTCTGCCTTTGCTTCTGCTGCCTTGTTCTCCCCCTGCTGCTACTACTTGCTGTTGCTGTTGCTGCTGCTGCTGCTCTCCTTTTCCCTGCTGAAGCCACTGCTGCTGCTGCAACTGAGCTTGGCTCAGCTAAGACCACAGTTCAGGTTAAGGCCCAGCCACAATTCACTGTGAAAGCTCAGCTCAACCCAAGGCTCAAATCACATCACAAGCCCAGTCTAATTCAGTCCACCAAGGCTCAGTTCACTACACTAAGCCCAAGCCCAAATTCAAGGCCAAGCCTAGTGCACTTCAAAGACCAACTGAGCCCAAGCTCAGTTCACTTCATTATCAAACAAGCCTTAATCCAAAGGTACCCTAAGCCCAAAGCCCAAAAGGCTTCATAGTTAACCAACAACAACTTAGAAGCCCAAAATAGCTAAACACTACAAAACACACCCCAGTCTCTGTGGATCGACCCGTACTTGCACGAGCTACAACTGACGACCGTGCACTTGCGGTATTCTGTAGGCCCGTTTTTATTACGCTTAATTTCAACATTTTTCACGCTTTCCCGGGCCCACCAAGTTTTTGGCGCCGTTGCCGGGATTGGTGCTTTGTTTCTCTAGTAGTTTTATTAGCTATTTTTGCATTTCACTGCATAGCGTTTGCATCTGCATCTGCTTCACTTCATTTGCTGTTGGACCTGCTGTTCTGAACCAGTTTTCCTCTGCTGGACGCCACCAAGGAAAAGAACCAAAGCCCAACTGGGTTTTTGCAACATATCAGAGAAGCTGGGCTGTGCTTAAAAGATAACCCATTTAAGAGAACCCGAATTGTGGGCTTCCAATTTTAATTGTGGCTTGTAATATTAAAGCCAATTTTTGGGTTTTTTATTTTCTGTTGGTTTGTAATTAATTTTTGTAAGCTTGTTTGTTTAATTTGTGGGCTTGTTTAAATTCTTTCATTGGACTTGTATTTTGGACTCTGGGTTTAAACCCAGCTGGGCTTGTAACCGATTGTGGGCTTGTTTCCACTCAAGAGTGGACCTCGAAACCAAAGTTTTAAAACAAACGTCGGGCCTTAACCAACTGGGCCAAATTAAACTTTCAAAATTAAAACTTAGTGTTTCGTGGCCGCAGCCTTCCTCCCATTCCATTAGAGGACCAACAGTGGGCTTGCTCCCAATTTCAAAAACCAAAAATTTCTCCCATAAAAACCAAAGTTTTCCAAATGTTTCCCTAAAAAACCAAAATTTTTCTTTTTCCCATCAAAGCCAAATGTCTCCCGACAAAACCAAATTTTTCCCAAAAAGTCTAATCCCATTAAAAACCAAATTTTCTTGTAGATAATGTGTTAGTTAAATTTCCTTTTGTATATATTTTGTGCTCATCCATTGTGACTCCGAATATGATGGATTTTTGCCTTGAATAACGGAGTTTTAATCGAGCTTTCGCCGTACAATCGGGTATTCTCTCTCCTTTTACTCTACTCAGCATGTTCCTCTTCATATATTGTTTTATAATTTTTTCCATATTTTGAAACATTGAGGACAATGTTTAGTTTAGGTTTGGGGGTATAGAGTAGATACCACGATAATATGCCATAATTGAAAACAAAACTCCATCTTTTTGAAAAAAAAAAAAAAATTGAAAAATCAAAATAAAAAATTAAAAAATTAAAAAATCATAAAAATGGAGCTCATTTACCTTGAAATGTTGACTCTTGTGCAAATATGTATTTTTATTAGGAGTCTTAGTCTAGATATTTAGGCACCCTGATTCTAGCACAATTCACATAGTGATAAGAAATTTGCACGCGCACGATCTACCAATACATGTATGGCCTCGATCTTCAAGGTGTTTGATAGGAAGTTACGATTGCCAATCACTTTAGAATACTGAACGAAACTTGACTAGCTTGTTCTTTGGTTGGTTGGGATAGAAGGTGGAGGTTACATTAAGAAAGACAACCATCGAATTTAACTGGGTGCATCAAAAAGGGCTACCTCTTGCAAAGTGTCATGTAATCTTTTGTATTTGTATCAAAAGTGTTTTCTTTTGCAAAAAAAAAAAAAAAAACGATGTATATATTCAGAAAAAAAAAAAAAAAAAAAAAAAAAATACAAAAAAATCAAGTATTTATCAATTCCATCATCTCTTGTTCCAAAAATAAAAAGAGAATAGTCAATGTAAATAGTCATTTTGTTGTTTCATTATTGTAATAAGCAAGGAGGGTGTATGCCATTGATGTACAACGCGAGTAATTGTGAAATACCTCCAACTCATTCACATTCTCGTAAAGTCCGGACAGCTAGCTAGATTTCGACCTTGGTTCTTAGCCTGAGAAACTATCTCTTGGTGATTAGTAGTCATAACTTCAGATCTTTCTTTACACATGTGTAGATACACTTTACACTCTTATCACATGTCTTTTTCTGTTATCAGTGCTAGGATTGTGCCTTTGATAGCTAGATTGACATCTCCATTTTGCTGTGAGCTTAAACTGACTTGCACATGTCACATTTGATGGAATCTGAGCTTATATTTTGACCTAGAACTTTGTAGGTACGTTCTAAGCAAACCTTCACGAGACTTCAACTCGTCCACTAGGGACACTTAGTGGTTTAAAAGGCTTAGTGCATACGCTAAATGCATTCGAGAGACCAGCGACAGTGGTATAGTTAGGATTTCCTTAGTTTTGTTTTACTTGAGGACAAGTAAAATTCAGGTTTGGGGGTATTTGATGAGTGCTAAAAGTGCATATTTCTATATATTTTTCTTGGCATTTGACTCATCTTTTGTGCATTAATTCTACATTTTATCCCATATTCTGTATTTTCATTGTTTTCAAGAATAAATATTTTTCTTACTTAATTTTGCATTTTTAGGTAATAAATAAAGTTTGGATGAATAGCGGAGCAGAAAAGAGCAGAAAAGTGGTGGAAGCCGATAGGAATCACGCAAGGAAGCCGCGAAGAATGTTGTGCCACAGACCAAAAGGCTAGAAGTGGGCTTGAAGAGGAAGAATTGTTCTTAAAGAAGATATGGGCTTGGCATACCCAAGGCCCAAAACCCTCACCCAAACCCATTTTCTATAACCAAAACCGCCTCCATTCTCAGCCGTCAGATTGGATCCAACTCATCATCCAATGGTCGCTTCTTCATCGTTCATCAAAATCTGAAGTCCCTGCAAAAACATAGTACCTAAATTCCAAGCCTTCAGATTAGATCACATTTAGATCCTACGGTCGCTTCTTTGCCTGCGCATCAAATCTCGATACTTCCGCTTAACACTACAACACCTAACTCCATCTGGAGCCGTCAGCTTAGTTTATCTCGCAATCCAACGGTCTCTCCCAAGCTTCATCCCATCGCGCCGTTCATTTAAATCCAAATCTGGTCATCCGATGATTTCCCTCTCGCTGTGCATCAAACTCGCTACACTTGCCTCACACCCTAGCACGAAGCACCTATACCCACCAACACTCCCTACATCCCAAAACACTCGAGTCTTCTCCTCCCTCTCAACCTCTCTGTCTGCAACTCCCTCTCCGCCTGCTCTCACTGCCACCACACCATACCCTGCCGCACCACCACCCTGCCATCGCCACTTCCTCCACTGTCACCAAACACCACCTACACGCCGTAGCTACCCCCCTACCTCTATAGCCATCTAACTCATTGATTTTTCACCACTGAAACCCTAGGTGATAAATCAATAAATTAGGTGAGGCTATAAGACGCAACTGAAGACATGGAGAGGAGCAGAGAAGAGAGAATAGGCATGGGTCGACATCAATTCAGGGATTAGGTGAGTGGACTTTTCAATTCAAAAATTAGGGTTTGCAAGTTAGGGTTTCGAAATTTGGGGATATTTTGTAAAACTATAAAAGGCAACTGATGTGTAGAGAGAAGGGTATGCCTGGGTTAGCCAGTGTGTCACCCTAAAGCACTGGAATAGCCAGTGTCTCAAGGGTTAGTGTTTAATTTTCAACTATTTTTATGTTTATTCCATTACTCTTATTCAGTTTCAATTCAGTTGCTGTTTTTGTGTTTCAATTCAGTTCATGTTTTTGTTTTATGTCTTCTGTGTTTGTTTATGTTCAGTTCAATGCTCTGTTTAGTAATTGTTTTGTTGTTGTTGCTGTTATGTGAGCTCTCATGTGTATTTGTATAGCTAGGCTGAGATGATGCCTTAAGTCACTGTTAGAGGTGGAATGTTAGGTTATAATTCTTGTAAATTGAGCTAATTGAGAAATGGAGGAATTTAGTGCTCATTAGCAAGCTTCTTCTCCTTCCATTCCGTTTATGTATGCCCTGGAACATAGGCAGGCTTGAACCTTCACCTAGCTCCATTAGGGACAGGGATTTAACATAGAATTACACCATCTGGATAGGTCACAAGGTGGATTCATAACCTAGTTGTGATGTTTACTGTTTTGTGTGAATGTTAGGCTAAAGCCTTTGAAGCATTGGATTGATTGAGCAGTGGGGAGAAACTAGTGCTCACTAGTGACTGTGAGCAAACTAGTTCTCTTCCCACTCTAGTTGTATGCCTAGGCTCTCAATTTGTTTTTTTTTTATAACTGTTTTGTGCCTTGTTCTCCCACTGCCCTTGGCTAACAGCCTTGGTTTATTTGGTTTTGTTTCCTGTTAACTGCCACTGTTACCATTTGTTTCATTGCTGCTCCCTTGCCTTAGGCTAACTGCCTTTGTGCCTCATTGCCACTGATTTTTGCTTCTTTCCCATGATCATTGTTAGTTTGTTTCACTACCATCTTCATTGTCATTGTAAATGCCATCCTTGGCCCTGTGTGATTTTGTTTCCTGTCTGCCTTTGCTTCTGCTGCCTTGTTCTCCCCCTGCTGCTACTACTTGCTGTTGCTGTTGCTGCTGCTGCTGCTCTCCTTTTCCCTGCTGAAGCCACTGCTGCTGCTGCAACTGAGCTTGGCTCAGCTAAGACCACAGTTCAGGTTAAGGCCCAGCCACAATTCACTGTGAAAGCTCAGCTCAACCCAAGGCTCAAATCACATCACAAGCCCAGTCTAATTCAGTCCACCAAAGGCTCAGTTCACTACACTAAGCCCAAGCCCAAATTCAAAGGCCAAGCCTAGTGCACTTCAAGACCAACTGAGCCCAAGCTCAGTTCACTTCATTATCAAACAAGCCTATAATCCAAAGGTACCCTAAGCCCAAAGCCCAAAAGGCTTCATAGTTAACCAACAACAACTTAGAAGCCCAAAATAGCTAAACACTACAAAACACACCCAGTCTCTGTGGATCGACCCGTACTTGCACGAGCTACAACTGACGACCGTGCACTTGCGGTATTACTGTAGGCCCGTTTTTATTACGCTTAATTTTCACACATTTTTCACGTTTTCCCGGGCCCACCAAAAAGTTCTTCTGTATGATACCCGCTTGCATATTTTCCCTGGGAAATTACGTTCTCGCTGGACGGGTCCTTTTATTGTTCGCACTGTCTTTCCTCATGGAGCTGTTGAAATTGAGACACCGGATGGTAGTAGTTCTTCGAAGGTTAACGGTCAGAGATTGAAACCCTTTTTAGAGCCCTTTCCTACAGGTGATGTTGAGGAGGTCCCTCTGGAGGACCCTGTTTTTGATTGACCATCGAGGCGATTGTATGTTGTATATTAGATTTTGATTTCTCTCTTCACCCAGGTACTATCTTTCCGACTTCTCTCTTTACTGATTCTTCGTGTTACTTTAATTTTTGGTATTGCTCTTTCATTAGAAACATTGAGGACAATGTTAGATTTAAGTTTGGGGGTGGGGAAGAAACTTTTTAGCTTTTAGTTGCAATAAATAAACTCTAGAGCCTAGAAATTTATGCTTATTAAAGTTGGCACTAACCAATCTAAGTGGATGGGAACATCTTGGTTGTAGGAGTTGAGGAACCAATATGATTAGATGGAAACATCTAAAGAGGTTATTCATAAAAGCACAGAGCTCAGGTGTTAGAATTAAAAAAAACATGGTAGTTTCGCCATATCTCGTTGAATCCTAATCCTTCTGTTTTTATTTTTAAGTGATTTGGTGGGGCACACGATTCAAGTTGTTACCTTTGCTAGGGTGAAATAGGGTGATTGAGATACCAAAAAAAAAAAAGTCGACCAGACCATCAGACCAACCGGAATAAATTCAATAAAGTCGACCACTGGTGCTCTTGTATATGCCAGTTGTGTTGACCTAGAGTTAGGTTTATCGACCACTGGTCCCCTTGTATATGCCAGTTGTGTTGATATTAGTCAGACCGGTATCTCAGTCCATTAGGATAGGTTCATCTTGGCAGAGGCCTTCAGACAGATATGGGAAACACCGTTCACTTTAAACCATATTTTTCTTTATCCATCTTCTTAATATTTCCATGTGATTGGTTGACTCCGGGTTATGATGTACAAAAACTATCTGAGTAGAGCTCTGTCACTTTATATGAATTTTAGTATGCTTGAGTGCAAACTCGTGTACAACAATTGAAATTTTGCATCAGGGTACTTCCTCCTATAGTCAATGATTGTATGCCAACCAAGGAGATTCTTTAGTGCCTTCCAAGGTTCTGCGTAGATAGCTAGGATCTGGAGTAAAGGTTTTGTGGGTACACCTCTGGTAAACCCTCCCGAGATTAACTCGGTCACTAGGGCCACCTAGTGAGTTAGGTTTTTATTTTCTAGATTAGTTTTGCTCGAGGACTAGCAAATAATAAGTTTGGGGGTATTTGATAGACACATTTTTGTGTCTAAATTGTCCTCAATGTCTGTTTTGTTGGAACTTGATTTTTGTACTAATTTTGTGTTTTTATGTATTTTTAGGAAATAAATATTGTTGGAAAATTCGGCTCGAAAAGTTGCTCGGAGCACCCCCGGAGGACATTTGCTATGCGGACCCCCACTTTTGCTATGTGTCACCCACGGCTATGTGTAGCCCATTTGTCCACAACACCCATTTGTTATTCGGCACCCAGGATGTTGAATAAGGGCTAACCATCTTCTTCTCAAATTTAAATCAGAAAAGTGGCGGGAAAAGCTAACAGGCTACGGCAAAAATTAGGGTTGGCATTTTGGACGGGATTAAAGGAGACTCAACGGCTGGAAATTGTTGGGATGACTAGACTGGTCTTAACAGGCGTGGTATGGTTGATCTTTTCGGACCAATTTGGCTAGATAATTGTGTGGAAGAAAACAGGGAAGTCCGTACATGGGAGAGTTATTTCACGGGATTGCATGAGTTTGAACGATTTCTCAGCATGTTTTGTTGACTCGAGCAACAGTTTGGAGCGTTTCAAAGGTAAATAAGGTAGATTCAATAGCAGCAGACGTGTAGGAGAAGGATTTTTGGAAAGAAAATATTCCGAGAATATTACCCTTCACTGCCGAATAAAGAGAGATTACTGTGAGTTATTACGGAGGATTTTCTTCGCCTGTTGAGTATAAATATCATCCTGGGGTAGCAGAGAAGGGGATGGAGAGTTTCAGAGGTTTTAGAACACCACAGATCTTAAACACCAAAGTTGCAGAGCTGCCATTTTCTACTACTGCATTTCTGAAGAACACGAAGAACAGACTTACCAGGACAGTCGTTTTCCAACAATGACAACGACACTTAGCTGTGGGTCGTATAGCTACAGTGACAGCGACACAAGGACGACAGACTTATTTGCTACAGCGTTAGCGACACAGAGCCGTGGGTCTTAGAGAAACAGTAACAGTCACATCCTCTTTATCGTTTTTTTTTTTGGTTTGTAACAAATATAATTGTTACAAACCCGATTTTTATTATAATTCTCCCATTTTCATCATTTGTAAACACCCCTTGAGCAATAATAATGATTTTGAGCGTGTTTCCAACATGATGAGCGGCTAATTCTCCCACAACCAAGGCAATGAGGAAGCTATTTACGAATGAATAATTGGTAACTATTTTATTTTCTCTAATATTTAACTATAATTCACTCAATCACTACTTTTGCAGAGTTTTAAATTGTTTGCGTAATTTTCCTAATCAGTTGTGATTCAATTAGTTAGGTTATGCTTTGTTTAGATAATCTATGCTTAAGGGATACAATTGATGTTTGAGAATTTGCTTGATTATTAGTGAGTTAAGATATAAATGACTTAAAAGATAATTAGAGTTTTGGATTATTTACCATCATTAATTCATGTGTAATAGTGGAATCAGTGTCTTGGTTATTTTCTCATATCTTGAAGTCAATCTTGTAATAAGTTTTCTTTATTTTTAAGTTTTATAAGTCTAAAAATCCATTGCTTTCACAAGCTTCAACGAACCTTTTTACTACAACATTATTGAGATCACATCATATTGCTATATAGACTTTGATTATACACATTTGCTATTTCGAGTCGAGTTTATCTCGCTTATCTATTTCTCGAAATATGTGTTGGTAAGCTTTCACTTTGGCCAAGTTCATCTTTACTAGTGACGAAAGTCGTATTAGTTTCAATTATTTGAAAATTGCTTTGACGAAAAATAGCTTGTGAACAACAACTATATAACGTTCTCTAAGAATGTTTCAATGATTGAAACGAGAGTTTAGAATATATAACCTTGGAAGGATATAAACATTGTGTGGTAACACATACATGTGTAAGTCCTTATTCCTTGAACCAAAGTATGCGTACTTTGCTGCTCAGGAAAACCGGAACTAAAGTCCGCGTACCAGTACGCGCACTGTCGGAAGTTTACATCCCGAGAATTTATGCTGGAGTTTGTGAACTGAAAACAAAATTATTCCGGGTACTTAAGTCCGCGTACCAGTATGTGTACTTAAGTTGGTTATTTTCTAAAAACTGTTATTCGTGAACTTAAACTTATATAAACTAAGGAATGCATACTTGCAAACTGTGGCTATAAAGTTCATGAATTGATTCGAGTGAATCAAATAATTTTTGCTTCAATTGTGTCTTGTATACTTCTATAAGATCTAAGCAATTGAACAACTCTTTAACTAGTTCATTTGAGTCATTTGAACTAGTTGTGGTAAAGAAGAATATGGTTGATATGGAAGTGCTTATATGCCTAACCATTTGGTTAACTACTGTTGAACCAACTAAGTGTACATGTTTGGGTACGGTTACACAAACCTAAATAAACGTGCATTTCATTTGTGTGTAACAAGCTAAGTTCGATTTTACGGTTGAAATAAATTAGCTTGAATCTAATCAGGTTTTCATCTAACCGTGAATATTGAATGCTTTGTTACCAAGCTAACATTGATTGCAAACCCTAATCTGAAAGTCTATATAAAGGAGAACTCTAGCAACTGGGAAACCTAATCCCCACACCTTTTGTGTGATACTAGTTGTATTAGCTAGAGTCGATTCTCCTTTAACCTTAGGTTTCTTCTCGAGATCTTGTAGGTTAACGACTTGAAGACTTCATTGCGATTGTGAAGCCAGACCCAACTATTCTCTTTGTAGTTGCGTGATCTGATCTTGCTGTTTCTATCGTATTTGAGTACAATCGTAAGATTGGCTTGAGATTGGTTTCTCCGATAGCCAAGATATAATAGAAGTCACAAACACCTTCGTCTCATCGTTTGTGATTCCGCAATATCTTCTTTCGCTAGTCTATTAAGATTATTGTGAGGTGATTGATAATTCTAGGCTGTCCTTCGGGAATATAAGTCTGGGTTATCAATTGGTTCATGTTCACCTTGATTTATCAAAATACAGAACAAAAACTCGTAGGTATTTCTCTGGGAGACAGTATCTATTACCGCAGACTTTTCTGTGTGATACAGATTTGTTTATTAAAGTTTTCGACTTTGGGTCGTAGCAACTCTTAGTTGTGTGTGAGATCAGCTAAGGGAATCAAGTGTATAGTATCTTGCTGGGATCAGAGACGTAAGGAGTGCAACTGTACCTTGGATTATTGTGAGATTGATTTGGGTTCAACTACAGTCCAGACCGAAGTTAGTTTATAGTAGGCTAGTGTCTGTAGCGGCTTAATATAGTATGTGTTCAATCTGGACTAGGTCCCGGGGTTTTTTACATTTGCGGTTTCCTCGTTAACAAAATTTCTGGTGTCTGTGTTATTTCTTTTCCGCATTATATTTTGTTATATAATTGAAATATCACAGGTTGTGCGTTGAATCGATCAATTGGGAAATACAACCTTTGGTTATTGATTGAAATTGATTGATCCTTGAACATTGGTCTTTGGTACCGTTCAAGTAGTTTCTCTTGTATTCAATTAGACTCGCAGATTTCTATTTGCTTGAGTAAGTATTGAATCGAGAAAGTGAGATATAACTCTTTGATATACTTTTATTAAGATTGAGTCTGACTGTCTGGTTAATTCTCTTAAAAGTATATTTGAGTTAGTCCATACAGATTGATAAGCGAAATATTGGTTGTGGTTGTTAGACCCCCGCTTTTTCACCTACAGAATTCAGACCGAGTTTTATTCCAGTTCTCTAAGTCATTAGTGATAGACTTAACTTTGGCATGTTGATCACTAAATCTAGTATCATTTTGAGCTATCTCTAACAACTTTTACAGACTATTGATATTTTTTGAATGTCACCAAATTCCAACTTATTCCACTGAGATAAAGCTATCATAGCACGATGATGTTTTTGATTTAGTATATGAGCAGGACTACCATTAATATCAATATTCCAAGAAGATTCAAGATTACTCTTGAAATTACTATGACCAATCCAAGTCTAAAGAATTTAATAGGTCTCCATAATTTTTTTGGAATCGGATCAGTAATAAACAACACAATACAATGATCTGAAGCAATAAAATTCAAGTGAAGCAATTTAGCATTATGGAAATTTAAAGACCATTCATTATTACTAAGAGCCATTTATAATCTATCTTTCCTAGTACTTGTGCTATAAGAATTACTAGTCCAAGTATAACTCCTACCCTCATAACCAATGTCCACTAAGCCAGTCTCATTCACTGCATTTTGAACCCATGAATCAGAACTATTATTTTTCCTATCTAAATGAAAATTTAAGTCTCCCATAACAATCCAGGGTTGTTGGACATCTTTACTAAATTTAGAGAGAAAATTCCATTGGATTTTCTTTGGTACAGAGTAAGTGGAACCATAGGTAAAGGAAATTAGAGCTTTAGGCTTACTGGACAAAGTTGAGCTACAATATGAATAATATTATTCTCACAACCAATAATCTCAACATCAATGCAATCTTTCCACATGAGAATGAGACAACCTGCATACCTAACTCTATCAATGCAAAATTTTTTTGGGTAATGAACAGATTGAGTAATCAAAACCATTCTATCCTCATCTATTTTTGTTTCACAGAGAAAAATAAAGCCAGGACTTTGAGTTTTAACCAAATTTTGAAATTGATCTTTAGTAAATTTCTTAGCAATTCCCTGCGCATTCCAAGATAGAATCGTCATTGCATATATAAAATCACCAATAAAAATAATTATAAAACAATTTTCTAATATTACTTTAATCCCCTTTGTGCTGTAATTTTGGATATCCCTTGTTGTGACCATGTGAGAATTCTGTGTGTTCTCCAGCTTGCCATTACTATCATCACCAAGTTCCAAACACATTAGTATTTGGAAAATCATTTCTTTGCCTTTCGCCAAGTCTTTCTCCCTCAGCTACAGTTCCTGACTCATCCCCACTCACCAACTTAAGACAAACATCATAACCATTTTTAGGTGGAACAAAAGCAATTCCTTTCTTAATATTCTTCTGAGAAAAATTAGGAACTCGATCACCCCCTTTAGAAATAACAATCTGCTTCCTTTCCACTTTTATCACCTCCCCAAAATAATGTGGTTTTGAATGAGGTTTTGCCAAATAATCTGTTGCAGCAATACAAGCACCTTTTGCGTGGTTTATGAGGAAAAAATTTGGACAAATCTTATGCTTCTGTTTTTTATAGAAAAACTTAATCCATCTTGTAGACCCAACATTTGTAATAGCCATAACACCCTTCCTCAATGGATATGATAAATCAACTTGAACACACACCTTTACAAGCACACCATCAACTGGAACTCCATCTTCAGGCTCAATAGCAAGAACTTCACACATAATATTCCCTATTTTAGTGATAACTTTCACATTCATATGTTTTGGCAGAATTATTTTAGCCTGAATCCAAAAGCACTGCTTACTCCGGTCCAATTCTTGATAAATAATCTATGAGTTATAATAACGAAGATTAACCACAAAACCATTGATACTCCATGGACGAGAATCAAATACTTTTTTCTAAGTATCAAGATTCTTAACTTAAATTCCAAAATGTTATCTTCCAATCCAAAAACTTTGACATCCCCAACAGGTATGAAATCCCAAGTACAACACGGAATTTTTTAAACAGTATTCAAACCCATTTTTCCTTCAATAGAGATTTTTCCAATGAGACTAAATTCCTCCACATATACAACTTATTCACCAACATTCTCATCTTGATGATAAACAATTTCTTCCACATCACCAAGATTCAGAGCAACTTGCATAAATTTTGAAGCAAGATCAGTAATAGAGGAAGTACTGCTTTTTGCCATTGCAAATAAGAAAGTTAATGGTGATATGAAGTAAAACTGCAATTGACAAAACCACAATATTTTCCTCCTTTATAAGATTGTAAACCAAGAAAATATTGGATTGAAGTTGAATTATGACTGATATTCATCCTAGTATCCCGTAATTGAACGAAAAATCTTGACTGATTGCTTCTCTCCAAAGATAAAGTTGTTGCAGATAAGGTAAGATAACAGCTGTGTTAACTTTCGATAATAACTAGAGTAAATAACGAAATAAATTTGTAACGAAATTTTTGAAATTTGAATTCTTTATGAACGCGGCATCTTCCAACCCACTGAGTCGCATCTTCAACTCGGCAAGAAAGATTTTCCAGATGATCATAGATGGAAAACTGCAGGAACACAATAACTTCAAAAAGCATCAGAAAGACTTGTGCAAACGCTTGAATTACAACTATAAGCATGGTAAACACCAACTGGGCAATATCCAACTGCAAACACATTAGGAGAATAAATCAGTTATCCATAGTCTTAACAAATTTTGATAATCTAAAAGAAAAAATTGAAAATCTGATGAAAACTTTCGTTTTGAAAACAAGTTCAGATGTAAAAGTTCATCTATAAAGAGGTTGAACTAATTTTAAGGCATGAAAATCTATAAAAATCTAACAAATATGAAGAAATTTAAAAACTGAGTTGACTCGGAAAATTCGCCCCATCCTCAGAGCACTTGACGACTGGTGAAGTGAACATAATTTAAATTATGAAGTTATTTTAAATACTTGCATTTAACCAAGTCCTATGACTCTACATTGCAAGGATATCAAATATATATATATATATATATATATATATATATATATATATATATTAGTATTTTACACCATGTTTGTTTTGATAGGTTGTGGTTCAAAAGTTGGACCTAATTGTTTGAAAGAAAGTGGTTTTGAGTTATACTCACATATCTAGGAGATGTTGATATATATATATATATATATCCTATTCATAATTTTATTCCCAGAACCATAAAGTGGGATCAGGTTACCCTCCCTGAAAAGTGGACTTTACAGGTAGAAGTTCCAGCAAAGCCTTGCCAAAACCAAAATCTTCAACAAATAATTGAATATGAAGATGGAGATGTGGAAATACAGTTTACATCTTTCAGGAAAACTAGGCTTAAGATATCAGAAGGCGAGGGAAGTGCACCAAGGCCATCTGTAGCATCTTCTTCATATACAGATCCTATTCATAATTTTATAAATGACCCAAATGATATTATTATAGAAGGAGTTAAACAAACCGCGCATCAGGTTAATAAACCTTATTATAAAGTAGAAACGCCAAAATCTACGGTTAGAAATATTCCTGAACAAGTAGAACCGACATTCTCCGATCTAGAATTTGAGATAAATGTGATCCAAAAACCATCATTGGATTTACAAGAACTTCGAAAAGAGTATCATAGTTTAGAAAATACAAATAAAAGGGCTTGGTTTGAATCCAACTTTAGTTCTAATAGAAGAACAAGAATATATAAAACTTATGTTCTATACTTAAGTCATAATAAAAATCCAAACCCATTTTTCACCTGGTTTGAAGATTTTACCAAAACTTACAATTTAAATAAATATAAGAGATCGCTTAATATGTTGGAAACCCAGTTTCAATCTTATACGACAAAAGATGGAAATGTTATTCAGTCAATCCATCCACCAGAAGTAGTCCTTGATATCAAAGGTGCTATAACAGCCCCATACAAATTAGAACATAAGGGAACTGATTCAGTAGCTAACCATAAAGATATTGGTAAGTTAATACAACAAAATAACTACACCAATTTATATTTACATTCAATAGGAAAACAAACGACAAGAATTGAAGGCTTGTTAAACAAGGATAAAATCCAACATATACAACCTAATGAGCTTAAACTTAATCCGGCACCATCTAGTAGATTATTATTTAAACCAAACCCAATAATAGATCCAAATATCTTCAGGTTGTCCAACCCAGATAATAGCTTTGTAGATGCACTAGTAGAAAAGCTAGGAAAATTAAGCTTATCTGCTTCAGGCCCATCTAAAGCATCCAAACAATCAAAAGAAGGAATAAATGTTCTGTCCAAACACGAAGAATACAGTGATATAGATATAGAAGAACTGGAAGAAATTTTTCATTCATCAAATTCTGGTAATATTAACAACAATTCTGATGACATTAATAAAATATCTTTTGGAAAAAATAAATATACACCGACAGTTCCTACTAGAAATTATTACCCTAGACCAACAACGGTAGATTTACAACTGGAAGAGGATTATAATTGGAATCAGACTTCGTTTGATGGAAGATCCATAGTTGAGTGGAACATAGATGGTATGACGGAATACCAAATAGTAAATATCATAAGACAAATGTCGATGTATGCTTCTGCTTCTAGACTCATTAAAAACCCAGAAAAACCAATTGCTGAATCCATAGTTACTGGCTTTACTGGCCAACTTAAAGGATGGTGGGATTTCCATATGTCCGACCAGGCAAAATATAACATTTATATGGCAAAGAAACCAATCAAGCTAGAAGATGGTACTGAATACTCTCAGGAAGATATTGTTAGTACCCTACTTTATACCATTGGCCTGCACTTTGTAGGAAGTAATAGCCAACAAATGGAAAGATCTAGGGAATTACTTATTAATCTTAAATGTCCTACCCTCTCCCATTATAGATGGTACAAGGATGTATTCTTCTCAAAATTGTTTAGCAGAGAAGATTGTTCCTCTAATTCTGATTTTTGGAAAGAGAAATTCGTCTCAGGATTACCCCCTTTGTTTGCTGAAAGGGTTAGAAATAGACTAAAATCAAAAAATATTCAACAACGTATTGAGTATGGCGAATATACTTTTGGCCAACTATCTTCCGAAATTGTATGTGAAGGTTTAGCTTTATGCTCAGACATAAAGCTACATAGACAAATACAAAAGAATAAATTATCTAACATGCAAGAGTTAGGTGATTTTTTGTGAGCAATTTGGATACACTAATACACCACCCGCGTTATTATCTAGGAAGAAAGGTACTCGACCACCTTCCCATAACAATCCTAAGACTACTAGGTATCCCAATAGGTATCCATTGAAATCTAAACGACCCAATTTTAGGAAAAACAACAATAAGACACAACAATTAAATAAAAAGACTAATAAGTCACTTCCGGTCTGTTACAAGTGTGGAAAAATTGGGCATTATAGTAATAAGTGTCGTACAAAACAATAAACAAATGAGCTTAATCTAGACGAAGGTCTCAAACGTCAATTAGAACAAGTCCTCTTAATGGATTCCGATCTATCTGAAGAGTCTGAATCATCCTCCTCATAAAATGATTCAGGGACAATTTCAGGATTGGAGGATGATGAATTTACAGATGGTTGTTCTTGTAAAAATTGTTTTCATAAACAAATATCTAGTCTAGGAATTAATGTCCTCACTAATGAAGAAAATTTTATATTAGAGTTAATTGATAAAATTGAAAATCCAGAATCAAAGCGAATAGCTTTAGAAAAATATATTGAAGTAGCTAAAAGAGCACCAAAACAAGAGAAAATCGAAACTTCTTACAAACCTTATAGTTTTAAGGAAATAATGGCAACCATCAGTCAATAATCTTAGGGCAGAAGTTAATCAGGTTAAAGAAGAATTAAGAAGTCTTAAGCAAAGAGTCCATATATTGGAACTTCATAAACCAGTACACTGTGAGTATGACTCACAAGAACAAAACTCTTTTGATGAAATTTTACAAAACTACCAGGCTCATATTACTACACATATAGATAAACCAGAATCACCTACTAATAACCAGGATATCGAAAACATACAATTCATTAATATAATAGATAAAGTAATCACTCAAAAGTGGTACACCTTAGTCACCCTAATCATAGGAAAATAATACCGTTTTGAAACTATGGCACTCATAGATTCGGGTGCAGATCTAAACTGCTTAAATGAAGGATTAGTTCCCACAAAGTATTTTAGCAAAACAACCCAAGTTCTTAATACTGCAGATGGAAACAAATTGATAATTAATTACAAATTATCTGATGCTGCGGTGTGTAATAATGGTATTTGTCTAGCGACACCATTTATCATGGTAAAGAATTTATCTCAATCCTGCATATTAGGGACTCCATTCTTGAATATGTTATACCCGTTAAGTATTAACAATACGGGCATTGAAGCCCTCATTCAGGGACATAAAATATTATTTGAATTTGTCTCTGAACCTAGGCAAAAATTTATTAACCAGGTTCAAGAAAAAATCAAGCACAAAGAAAATTTTTTGTTCTTCTTAAAAGAGGAGATTCAATATAAGCAAATAGAAGAGAAACTAAATTGCCCAAAACTCCAAAAACAAATCAATGATTTTAATGATCTTCTAGTGAAAGAAGTTTGTGCTGAAATCCCAAATGCATTCTGGGAAAAAAACAACATATAGTAGAATTACCTTATGAACCAGATTTTTCTGAAAAAATGATTCCAACAAAAGCCAGACCAATTCAAATGAACAATAGATTATTAGAAATATGTAAATCTGAAATTCAAGATTTACTAGATAAAGGTTTGATTAGAAAAAGTTACTCTCCTTGGAGTTGTCCTTTTTATGTAGAAAAAGCAGCTGAATTAGAAAGAGGAGTTCCGAGATTAGTCATCAACTATAAGCCTTTGAATAAAGCATTAAGATGGATTAGGTATCCAATTCCTAATAAAAAAGATCTTTTAGATAGATTACATAATGCTGTCATATTTTCAAAATTTGACTTAAAGTCAGGATATTGGCAAATTCAAATCGCAGAAAAAGACAAGTATAAAACTGCATTTACGGTTCCCTTTGGACATTATGAATGGAATGTTATGCCATTTGGTTTAAAAAATGCTCCATCAGAATTTCAACATATTATGAATAACATATTTAATTCTTATTCAACTTTTACAATTGTATACATTGATGATGTTGTATAATTATTCTGAATCAATTGAGCAACATTTTAAACACTTATCAATATTCCTCAAAATAGTAAAACAGGCGGATTAGTGGTATCTGCAAAAAAGATGAAAATATTTCAAACCCAGGTTAGATTCCTTGGTCACAATATTAATAAAGGTACTATAATACCTATAGAACGGGCTATATCCTTTGCTGATAAATTTCCTGATGAAATCAAGGATAAAAAACAATTACAAAGATTCTTAGGAAGCTTAAATTATATAGCAGATTTTTATAAGGATTTAGCTAAGGATAGCAAACCTCTATATGCAAGATTACGGAAAAACCCTGCTAATTGGAGCAGTGAGCATACAACTGCTGTTATAAAAATCAAAGCTAAAGCTAAAGAATTGCCATGCCTAACTATAGCGAATCCAACAGCCTACAAAATAGTTGAGACTGATGCTTCAGATGTCGGATATGGAGGAATCCTTAAACAAAGGATTCATAATAAAGAGCAATTAGTAAGATATACCTCAGGTGTATGGAAATCGGCACAACAAAATTACTCAACCATTAAAAAGAAATATTGGCAATAATTCATTGTGTTACTAAATTTGAAAGTGATTTGTTAAACCAGGAATTTCTTATTAGAGTGGATTGTCAGGCAGCTAAGGAAGTATTGGTAAAGGATGTTAAAAATTTAGCCTCTCGGCAAATTTTTGCAAGATGGCAAGCCATTTTATCAGCGTTTGATTTCAAAATTGAATATATAAAAGGTGAAACTAATTCTCTACCTGATTTCTTGACTCGTGAATTTTTGCAGGGGAAGCATGGACTGCCAGATAACTAGGGGAAAGGCTCCTCAATTTTCTTACCCATCTCCTAATAAAAGGAACAAAAGTAATCCTATTATGATTAAAGGAAACCCAAATAAGGGAAAACAATATTCTTCTTCAGAAGAAAAGTCGCATTTATAATGTCCACATCAATACCGCTTTTAGCGGTAGAAACAGAACATGCTAACAGAGATCCTGCAGAAGTTGCAAGCATGTACTTAAAAGAGCATATTTTACCACATTATGGTAAAACTAGAGAGTTTTATGAAACAATACTCATAGAGACAGGATCTATCCTTTTAACACATAACACGGCCAACAGTAATGGTAATGGTCCTCCTGCGTTCTCCAAGCTTGTTATTCTTAAGGTATTATCATACCGAGATTGGGGAATGAACCCTCATGGGTTAAAAAAATTCAATGATCACCCCCATATAAAACCGAGATCATATTCTTATACTGATTATATTAAAGCATGGACACATATTTTTTGCTTTCAAACTCAGAGATTCTCTCATTCATGGTATATTGGATTTAAACTCAATACAATCAAAGAGCTACCAAATTGGTTTAGAGCATGGCTAAGTATCTGGGGGCCATGCCCGGATATTTTACCTGCATATATTGTTGATATGTTAAATAAGTTTATCAAGGATAATAGCCAATCTTATGATATAAGAAGATTAATGCAGTGGTTCTTTATACTGTATGAAATCCCATGGATTCTAAGATGGAATTATTCAATTCCACAAGATAATGATCCTGATTGGGATTATATCCCTTATTTAGAAAGGCAATTATATATCAAATGGTGGGATAGATATAATGTAGCACATCTACAACCATCTACATTTAACATGCAGTTTGTTGCAGCTCAGCTTATGGTGTCGGCATCAACCACCTCAATGCCGATGGAATTCTCAACCCACATACTCGCACTAAAGCATAGGCACGGGGACTTGTCAAAGGAAGAATTTAAGAAGCAGATTTTGGAGGAACTTGATAACGAAGATTTGGGTTCCCAACCGTCCTCGTCAAAAACCTTTGAGGAAGAAGAGATAAAATCGGAAAATACATAAGACCTAAATGCAAATGGTGATGATTGCTTTGGGATGATTTAGGGTTTAAATGGTTCGAAGAATATAGGAAAATGCTAATTATTTTCCGGCAAGAAAAAAAAAAAAAATTGGTCAACTTTTCATCAACAGGAAGCAGGATCGACTCCACTATTCATCAAGGACACGTATTTGCTTCAAAATAGTAAAAGTGAAAAGGTTTAATATTTTCCAAAAAACAAAAAAGGTAAATCTTATCTAAGATTTCCACCTTAGATATGTCTTCCACTTGTCTACCACTTATAGGTTGTTGTAATTATAGATAGGATTCTCAAAAAAGAAAATCTTATCTCTTTTGTTTCTTGCAAACTTTCCCCTATATAAATACTCGTTAAGGGAAAGGGCAAGTTTTTAGTTTTCAAGAGTCATTGTTTATAAGTTTGAGAGTGAAAGTTTCTGAGTGTTTCCTACTTTGAGAGTGATAGTTTGTGAGTGTTTTCATGTTTTGAGTGTGAATCTGAAGTTGTTTGGTGTGTTATCTAAAAGGAATAAAAGACTACTTTGTAAGTATCTCTACTCGTTATCTATGTTTTAAGTTTATTTTAATTATGAAGATTTCATTTCTTTTTTAAGTTTATTTTAATTATGAAGATATTATGAAGATTTCATTTTGCTAAATTTTCTATTAGTCATTTCTTAAATTATCTTTATTATAACTAAATTATCTTATATATATATATATATATATTAGTGTTTTACACCATGTTTGTTTTGATAGGTTGTGGTTCAAAAGTTGGACCTAATCGTTTGAAAGAAAGTGGTGTTGAGTTATACTCACATATCTAGGACTCTTGGTGTTGGTATGGTCTCAAAAGTTTACTTCAGGTAGAACTATCTTGTTAAAGATGTTCATACTACCGAAATGAGAAATAATCTAGTTTCCGCCTATCTTGTTTTAAACAAGATTAAGATTAAAAAATTTGTTGAAGTTGATCATTGCACTACTACAATAGATATGTTATCAATGGAATGTTTGAACCAAATACTATATTATTTATATGACATGATTGAAACTTTGAATGTATGGAATATGTGATTTTATCTTGCTTCTATGAAATATTTGAGGTAGCGACGAGCCTTAGCATGTTTTGCTTTCCTCTAAACTTTCTAAGAATATTTTTGAGTAACGTGTATTTAATTTTTTGAGTTTGTGGATCAATTGAAAATTTTCCATGCAAATGATTGTCAGTTGGGAATGTTTCAAGCATCAAAAGAGATAAATCCAGAACTTCTGATATTTCTGCTTAAGGTAGGTTGGCGAACCACTTCTGTAACACCCCGAGTTCCGGACCACGGTAAAACCCGTATAAAGACCCGAACTCGAAGCGTTACGGACCGGAAAGAGACTTATGCATATTATTATTTTTTGTTGCTAATTTACTTTTACACAAAACATAGTTGAAACTTTATATAACATAAATCGAAGCATATAAATCCACTAATTATCTTTAACAACATTTTCAACTGAACATATTATTTCAAACTACCTTTCAAGCAATACAATAAAACAATTCAATCACTAAGCTACTCATTCCTAGCTTTCGCTGCGCTTCTCTGATAAATCTGCAAGGATGTCAATTGGGGTGAGATGACAGCTCAATAGAATATACCCCTATTCTCTAAAGATGCCGAAACAAAATCATTTTATCAAGGAATAACATACAATAAGAAATACAGTGCAACTTCAACGAATATATTCAACCAACAACATTACCTCACAAATATTATTTTCACTAAATCATCTAATTCATTTGTTCAACCATGAATTCAAAATACCACTATTGTTTCTAACAAATCATTTAATTAAGATTTCAAATAAGACTTCACAATAATACATCAACAAATCATCCAATTTAGTTGTTCAATCATGAGTTCACAATACCAATATTATTGCCACAAATCATCCATTTAGGATTCAACAAACCAATTAACATCACCCATCCTTTTAAGTTTCAAAACATGAGTTACATATCAGTATTGTCACCAACAAACCATGAGTTTAGAATACCAAAATAATTGTCAACAAGTCATTCATCAATGATTCAACACATCTAATCACGTATTAATATAGTCACAGAGAAACTATAAGTCCACTAATCATCAATTTGGGATTTACTACACCAATTCACAATTCATCCATATAAGTTCATACTTAAGTTTAACAATTCATTGAATTATATTTCACACATCTCAGCAACTAACCTTGAGTTTACGGTACGAAAACCTTGGTTCGTACACCCACCTATCGTTTATCAGCACGGACAACCTCCATCGATGGTCAGGAACAAAATTTCCTATCGGGATCATACCCATATGCTCCCGGGGATCGTTACCCGTTTCATTCACAGTTTGAAAACCTTGACTCGTACATCCACCTATCGTTTACCGGCACGGACAGCCGCCATCGATGGCCGGGAAACACAAGTTCCCATGGGGATCATTACCCATTTAACTCTGGGGGATCATTACCCGCCATTAGCATGAAACCATACATGTTCCATATAACGGTAAAACATGAACTCATTTCCTTTTGAAAATCATTTTCACAAACAACACAAGCAACCATGGCTTAACAACATGAATTTCTTTCAAGCATTTAATCAAACTAACTAACTGCAACCATATTACATTATATGTTTTATGGTTATAACTTTATCTGCTCATCCTCAAATTTTACAGGAACATTCTTGACACATTATTATATAACATATCCAACATTCACACCAAACCAACGGTTCAAACAAAAGATATTTTTTTTATATGATCATTCTAAAAACTGGGCAGATAACATCATATTATCATATATTCACAGTAAATTCATATTAATCTCAAATTTAGCAATTCCAAAGCAAAATGAAAGATAATATGTTTATCTACAACTTTCGTTAAGACCTCAAATCATTTAAACGTCATTAAGACTACCTAAGAACATCAAAACCACCACAAAGCGAATTTGTCCAGACTTTCAGAATATGTCACTCAAATTCAAACAAACATTCAACGGTGAATTTACATTGGAAAATTCTCAACTTTTAACAAGAGATACTTAATCATGTTTTATATCAATAATAGAAGCTTGATCATCAGCAAGAAGTACATATTTATTCAAATAAATTTCAGAAACCTAATGATACAAGATTAAACGAAATTAAAATCAAGTATTAACAAAAACACAAGGAGAAAGGGAATTTAACATTCTACCTCAATTAGATTGATCCTCTACTGATTTTCATAACCTTCTTCTCTAAAAGAAACATTAGCTTCATCTCCTTCTTCTCCTTAACCTTTGGTTATCTAATATCAAATTCTCTCTCCCAATTTTGGTTATAATACTACCAATAATAATTAAACATTTTTATTATTTATTTTAACTTTAAATGTCTCTTTATTTTCCTCCTATTTAGGTGATTATATTCGCACCCTAACTTTCTAGTTCAAGGTACCCACTTAGGCTAAGGAATAATAAATAATAATCTAAGCTAACTCGTTAAAATCCGACCCGAAAAGGTAACTAAAAATACAGGGTATTACAACTTCGAAAATTATAGATATATGAGTTTAAGAATACATGGAAGGTTGGCGAACCAGTTTGCAAACCGTAAATTCACATTAGGACAGTTCAAGAACCATGGTGAATTGAATTTTTAAGGTCGGTATATAAGGTTAGCAGTTGGAGAACCCGGTTCACGAATCGTACAGCTCAACTGAGTTTGAGAGACTTCTCCTGGTTCACGAACCGTAGCACCTTGACTCGTGAAAAAGCCTTACGAATCACAAACTTATCTACCAACGGTCCAGCAGAATTTAGTAGATGCTCAAAGACTTATTTTAAAAATATATTTAGATTTTTATGACTCTCTTAAATACTTATAATACTTTACTAATCACTTAAACATTTATGTGTGTGCATCATGATTAAACTCTTAGGTGTTTAAATGCACATCAAATTGCTTATTGTTTATATGGCGTTTTTGCCAAACCAAACAGTCATTATACATGGTTATCTAACCGTATCAAAGTGTATATTTTTCTATTGAATTTTCAAGACTTATTTCACACATGTTTAATTGAAACCCTAACTAGTGTTTCATTTAAACCGAGAAATTGTTTGTTTGATTGTCAAGTTATCTTAGCTTGAGTTCAAAGCAACCCTCGTCCTTGAAACTATAAATAAAGATGCTTTTTCAACTGGAAAATTCAATCCCTGACACTTTGTGTCCTAGTTGATTGTTAAAGTCATCTTCTATTGACCTAGGTTTCCTCTGAGAAACATAACTAGGTCCACGACTGAAACACTTCACTTTGGGAATTCGTGAAGCCATGTCCGACTATCTTTACCTTGATAATTCACGTATTATCATCTTGTTTTTCTGTTATCGAGGTGTTCATAATTTTTTCAAGTAAGATAGATATAAATCGTAAAGTTCTCCCCATCTCAATCTTTGTGATTCCTCAAGATGGATATTTAAAAATTGGTCTTAATTGATAAGTTGAAGATTTTTTTTTGAGAGGTGTTAAAAAACCCAGGCTTCTCGTCTAAGTGAGTGTAAGTGTTACGAATTATGAAGTTTACTAGCTTTATCTATTGCAAATATATTTATAAGCTTTGATCTTTGATCTAAAGGAAATTCAAATATGCTTATGAGGCCAGTTGGTACCAAAAGTCTCCATTTCGTCTGAAGCAACTCTTAGGCTGTAAAGGACGTCATCTTAGGGAATCAAGTGCGTAGAGCTTTGCGACGTTCAAGAGACGTAAGGAGCGCGACTGTAACTGAATCGCTTGGAGGGTGAATTCCGTTTCAACTACATTCCAGTTTGAAGTTTGATAATAGGCTAGTGTATGTAGTTAATATAGTTTCGTGTTCAAATCTGGACGAGGTCCCAAGGTTTTTCTGCAGTTGCAACTTCCTCGTTAACAAAATTCTTGTGCGTGTGCTTTTTATTTTTTCGCATCTTTATATTGTTAAAATTACTACATAAGAACACACTCCTATCAAAGCGATTTTTTTTTTGGTGGTGTACCTGGTACCCTCTCCTTTCCAAGAGGTCTTAATAAGACTTCTACATAGAATTTTTTACACCCACTGTTGGATATGTTCTAAAGTAAAAAAAAAAAACTGCCTCAATTTTAGGAAAACTAATACTCTTGGTTTTCATTTCTATCTATTTGAACATAGGCTAAATTTAACAAATAATAGACCCGCGAGATTGAGGTATACACAAACTAATTGAGGTATAGGTAATAAGACAAATATGATCATTTGAAAGTAAAACTTAAAGCCCGTTATCCATATATTTTTGGTAATGCATAATTTGTCCCTGATTATTTAGTACTACTAATCTATTGAATTAGTTAAGTTCATAATGGTAAATTAAAATTTGTTAAGAAAATTTGTTATTTTTGTTAGATTTAGCTTATGAATCTTGTTAGAAATTTTTTTAGGAAATTTTTTTCTTTTTGAGAATTTTGTAACGAAAATGAACTACTCAAGTCGAACACGTTTTGTTGGTTCAATTCTTCAAATTACAAAAGGAATTAATATTTTCATGATTTTCAGACATAAACAACCGTCATGCTCGACTGCCTAACAACATGACGATCAGGCATGGTCGTCATGATCATATAACAACAAAATGACGATTTTTAATAATAAATCAAATATCGTCGTGTTGTATTTATTCCAACTACACCGACTAACTATTATCAGACTTTGTCACGATTATAGTTTTCAAAAACGTGACAACTAAAAGAAAAGATGGACGCATGAAAATTGATTTTTTGGCAGTTGTTGGTCGTCTGGATCGAAAATGTACCAAAATGACGACCATAACCTAATCGGTAAATTAGGTTTTGTAATCCCCACGACTAGTTACAAAATGGAATACACGGAAAAAAAAAGTTTTTGATAGTATTAGTCGGCTTGTTTTAAATTTTCATAACCCGACGACTAATTGACCCCTAAGGTTTGGGATGAATATCATGACGACCCTGTGAATGTTACTTTCAGAGATGAAAAGTCGTTACAATATTCGTCACAAGAAGATGACTACCAAATAAAATTTGAAAAATCGTTAAGGCCGATGAAGAGATACCTCGACGACTATATAACTGCAAATCAACAATTTCAATTTTACTAACCTCATTTAACATTCAAACAATAAAATAAAATACTGGTCGTAAGGTTGGAAAGAAGAATTTGAGTTGAATGAAAATAAGTGGCTATTTTTGATCTACAAGTTTTTCTTGAGACGAAATGACAACAAAGGAGAAAAAACTAGGAATAGTGGTTGTTAGGTTGTGACCAAAAATAATTTGGTAAGAATAGTTAGGTAATTTTACACACTTTGGACACAATTTGGTAAGAATAGTTGGAGTATACCTCAATCCGGCCGGTAATAATTGTACCACTTATAGTACCACACTACCACTTATGGGATTAAGTAAAAAAGGAATTTAGACGGAGTACACCTGTAACACGGCACTGCCACTCCAAAAACGACTGCATCGATTTTATTTTTTAATTAAATGCGAAACGACTACACCGACATGTGTACCGAGTTCATTTCCCGCTTTCTGAACAAGCTTCTCAAAAAAGCTCTTTAGCTTCTTTTCGGGTTTTTAGGTTTTATTTTTCTCTAAAAATTAGAAACCCTCTGCTTCGTAATGACAATCCTTAATCCGCAAGTCAACGAGAATCCAAGAAAGAAGGTAACTCTCTATATTTCCCTCTCTGTTGATTCTTGAAACAACATTCGGAAAGCCCTTGTTTTCCAAAAGGGTTGTTAAACCCTTGTTTTGGTTAAATTTCTTATTCAATCGACTGCTATATCATCTAACAGATTAGGTTAACCAAAGAACAAAAAGAAAACGAAAGAGCAGGTGCTCGCCTTTATACTATTATAAAGGTACTATTCATTTTCACCAATTCCCTTGTTATCACCGTCCAAGTTTTCAAGTTCAAATATAGTAATTCAGTCGATATGCTTACTTCTAGGTTTCTCGAGATGAGGACTTTTGTGAACAAATTGGGAGGGATATCTATTTTGACCTTGTTGATCATGACAAGGTTCGCAGTTTTCGTATTCAGAAACAGATGTCTTTTAAACTTTTCAAGGTATCTTATTATGTTTACTTACTTGTAATCTTCTTATTGGCTGTTAAAATAATTAAAGCTAGCTTCATAGTTGGTTTGTCTTCTGGGATATGCCGATTTTATTACTTGAAATTGTTTGCAGGAGGAGGTTGCTAAAGAGCTTGGTGTACCTGTGCAATTTCAGCGTTTTTGGTTATGGGCGAAGCGTCAAAATCAATCTTACCGTCTAAACCGACTCTTAACATTTCAAGAGGAGACAAAATCTGTAATTTATTTACTTAGTCATGAATATTTTGCTATGTACCATGGTTATTCTGACTGCTACAGCTGCATTATCACTTCCGAATTTTAATGATGGACAGCCAAAACACTTCACTGTATTTCTAGAGTTTTAGTCTGCTTTGAGCGAGATAAAATATGGAAGAAGCGAAGAATTCACCACACAGGTTAATTATGCTTTTTTTTTTTTGAATTGTAGGTTGGAAAGTTGAGAGAAGAACTTAAAACGGCTCAAAATGCGGAGCTAAATTTGTTCCTGGAAGTAAACAATTACCATGGGGCGGTAATTGTTTTTAGATATGAGAATCAGTTTCTTGATTATGGACCTTGTATTGTTCAGTGTTTTCACTTATGTGCTCTACAGGGATTACATCCTATTCCTCCACCTGACATAACACAACAAGATGTACTTCTCTTCTTCAAGCTTTATGATGCGCAAAAAGAAAAACTGCGGTAGGAATTGAGGTTTCAGTTGCCATTTTTTTTATCAGATAAGATACAGACGTCGTTTGAGTTTTGAAACACTTGTATTGTTTATCAGATATGTGGGGAGACTTTTTGTGAAGGACAGTGGTAAGCCTGCGGAAATTCTTAAAAAGCTCAATGAGATGGCTGGATTCTCTCCAGATGAAAAAATAGAACTTTATGAGGTTGGTCCTTCTTTGGTATTTGGATTTACTCTGGAACTTTTGTTTGTGCGCTTAGTTTTTTTGTTCTGTACTCATCTACCCTGAAATGTAAGTTTTAAATGTCTATTAATGCAAGCATCTGAATAGAACTCATCTTTTGATGTCAGGAAATAAAGTTTGAGCCCACAGTTATGTGTGAGCACATAGAAAAGGAATTCACATTCCACCATAGCCAGGTAATTAGATGAAGTGCATGATTTACTGATGCAATTGTTTTTTTTTTTTTTCCTTATTGTTAATTTTTGTTTCAGTTTTAGGCTGATATTGCCTTTTTTGTCTTCATCTTTCAGCTTGAGAATGGGGATATTATTTGTTTCCAGAAACCGCCTCCAGCCGATAGTCTGACACGATGCCGTTATCCAGATGTTCCTTCTTTTCTAGAATATATTCTTAACCGTTGGGTATATGTGACTCACACTTTCTGATAATGTTTAAATGTAGACAGTAGGAATTTGACTAACGATACCATGGCAAAGATAATTAACACAGTTGAAGAAGCTGGAGCATATTGATTGACAATAATTAAAAAAATTGTTTACTCTGCTTTGTTAGGTTGTACGCTTCCAATCTCTGGAGAAACCGAAGAAAGATGATTTCGTTCTTGAGCTGTAAATACTTTCATGTTCCAAAAGTCTATTGATGTCTTATTTTTAAAATTATTTTCTTTCTTGCAGTAATTTATGTGCCTTGTTTTTATGACTTAAACCATTAAGGTCGAAGGTATTAACTTATGATAATGTCACGGAAAGAATTGCTCAGCATCTTGGTTTGGATGACCCAACCAAAATCAGACTTACTCTTCGCAACTGTTACTCGCAGCAACCTATAGTCCAAGCCATTAAGTACCAAGGTTTTCACCACTTGTCCGAGATATTAAGTTACCGCAACCAGGTAATTCATCCTCTGAACCTAGCTTTCTAAGGCTTGCTCGATCTTATCAACTAGAGTAACGGTTAAATTTGAGTGCGTGGCTAAATTTCCTTGAAAGGTTTTCCATCAACAGATATCTAATATTTTGTACTACGAAGTCTTGGACATCCCTCTACCAGTGTTGCAAGGTTTAAAAACTCTGAATGTTTCTTTTCATCATGCTGAAAAAGATGTGAGTAAGCATGTTCCACATTAACAAGTTACTCTTAATCGTGTTCAGGCTGTTATTAAACTAACTGATGTTTGCAGACTGTCATTCACAAAATTAGACTTCCAAACACAAGTACAGTAGGCGATGTGCTTAATGATCTGAAGACAAAGGTAACTGTTTCTTTTTGACCAATAAATTGTTCATCGTCTCAGTAACTTGTTTTATAAGATAGTGCATGCTCACCAATTTTCTTCTCTGTGAAAAGATGTTTCTTTTATTGATTTTTTATTTAGCAGTTGAGAATTATGTTTTAATTGTCTGGCTAAACTTTTTGAAGGTTGAGCTGTCTCATACGGAACTCAGATTGCTTAAAGTGTTCAACCACATGATCTTTAAGGTAATGTATTTATCATTTGAATTTGTTAATCACAATTAGGCTTGAAGGTACATATATATTTTACCTGGCTAGTTCAGCTGCTTTATTCACCGATGAGTTTTATCTTTGTCCTACTGCTTGGTTGGACTAAAGTACAAATCTTCAAAATGGGTTTCGTTGTAACTTTATTTGTTCAATTGCAACTCTGGCGAGACTGCGGACCACTTTGAAGTGTACTGGACTTCGGTTCCCCCAGTCATGCATGCAGTTGAGGCCCAATTAACCGCCCAAGTTATGTCCATTTGGACGGGCCAGGATCAGTTCATTATCCAATATATTGCATTTTTTCCTCATATTTTTGGATTTATATCCTTGCAGGTTTTTCCACTTAGTGAAAAAATCGAGAACATAAAAGCTCAGTACTTTACACTACGTGCAGAGGAGGTAAGTCCATTTCTATATTGCAGCAAATTCTGCAAGTGATCAGTTTGTTGTTAGATTATCTTCTAAAATATTGTGCAATCCAGTGAAGTGCAACATTTAACTTTATTCTTCTATTTTCTCCTGTTTTCATGCTTACAGATTCTATTGGAGGAGAAGAACTTGGGTCCTCAGGATTGCTTGGTTCATGTTCATCACTTCACAAAAGATGCATCTGATCCCCAAAAGGTACATTGTATTTTTAATAGAATTTCATCAAAATTTGCATGTGAAGCATGATGTGTTGGAATGTTATTTTTGCGTGCTTCGGCAACAGGTAAAGAATTTTGGGAAACCATTTTTATTGATCATCCGTGAAGGACACACATTAGCTGAAGTCAAGTTGGGTATTCAGAAGAAATTGAATGCTCCCGACGAGGAATTCACAAAGGTATGTTCTTCATTACTTGTTTTCGAGGTTTAGAAGCTATTCTATTGTAGAGGAATCACATTACCTAATGTCATTGCATAACTTTGCAAGAACATGTAAATTATTATCAATTATATATTCAGCTGAAATTTTCATGCATCAACGTGGTTTAATTTTTTTTTTTTTATCAGTGGAAGTTTGCAATTCTATCTTTGGGTCAGCCTGATTACCTTAGTGACATGGACATAGTATCCAATCGTTTTCTGGTGTGTCTGGTTATCTCTTTTTTTTTTTTATATATATATATATTTTTTACAACCTTTCTTCTGTTATTTGTATCGAGCTAACCTGCAATGATGACTCATCTCAGAGAAGAGATATTTGTGGAGCTTCGGACCAGTACCTTGGCTTGGAGCATTCTGACAGTTTTCAGTAGAGAGCTTATCCAACCAATCAGGTAGCACATAACATCGAGTTTTCCAAATTATCATTCATCTATGAGTGACTTCATCTTGTGCTTTTCACCTTGTTCCCTTGACACTCTCCTTTTTTTTTTTTTTTTTTTTTTTTTTTTTCTGGTGCAACTGTACAATTGATCATTTTCTTATCATATTTTTATCTTATTTGTTTTTTCTTTGGATTCCTCTTCCAACTCCCTCAGTCCTTTTGATCAGCCAAATGTCATCTCTGTCCACGACTCTGACCTCTTGTTTCCATGGCAGCGCCGCACCTTGACATGATGAGTAAATTGTTCCACATTCCTCTTTTATGCTCTTCTTTTTTAATTTGTACTTGGTATTGCTGGAGGAATAAGATGAGTAAATTGTTCCACATTCAGAGAAAATGGAAGGTGCAGGAAAGTGTTTCGGGTATGGAAAGTAGGATTAGGCTGTTGCACTCAGAGAAGCAAATGTATCCATGGACAGGTAGATGTCTACTATTTCAAGGTTTGCTGTAGGGATATGTATTGACTGTGTTAGTACATTTTGGATTCTTCCTTTGTTAGCAGTCTATTCCTTAAAAAAGAAACACTTTCTTACTATCCTTGCTATCTTTTCGACTTGCTACTTTTGCTTCAACATTGCAAATTATCTAATCATCACATTATAATTGTTACAAGCAAAACACATTCAAGCCAAGTTTCAGGGTAATGCCTAAACTTTATGTTGAATTTCTAGTAGTAAAGAACCGGAGATCAATCTTGCTAACACAGACTAAAAAGAAAGGCTCCTTCAAATAATGCATGTTGTAAAGATAGTATCAATTGTCTCATATACCAAGGCTAGTTTTCCCCATCTCCCACAGGGTAGTTCTTGGTCCAACAAGTGTTTTAACTTATCCGTCAGGAACTACCCAGTCTGCATATCCATCAAATGGTAATTTCAAGTAGTTTCACTGCAAGTTGCCTCTAGTTTCTTTGGTTCGCTGAGAGTCTCCCCAGCTTTCAGCTATATCAACTTTCAACAGGTGACCAAATAAACAGCCAACAAGGTAAATGAGAAACAATATCACTAGAAGATCCGATTTTGAAACACACACCAGAAATTTAATAAAATTTGGAACCTATCTACTAGCAGTTTCGATTAGTTGATGCTATACTCATTAGTGATTTCAGAGAAGACCAGTGTTTCAAATGGGGTGTCTGTTAAAAAACCAGCAGTCGGTTTGACTTTTGAGGACTACGGTCATCGGGTCATGTAGTAGACCAGTCTGTTAGGAATCCGGTACTATTTAACACAGTCAACCTGTCCACGTCCTACTAAAAGAATTTTTCTGCCTTTGGACGGACCGATATCGGATCACAAATCCGAAGGCTATATCTACTTCCTGCTTTGCTTTTTCAGTCACTGTTTTCTAGATATCTACTAGTCCCTCTCACATCTCGAATCGACTCAATTATTATTATTATTTTATTTTTTTGTGAACTTTTTATTTTGCGATTCACAACCCCAAATCGGCAACAGATAGATAATCAAACCAAGGTAAGATTTCTGATTTCTCATTGATTTTTAAAACCTAATAACAATCACCAACTTAATCACTAAGGTACATGTGATACCCCAAATATAAATCATAAGATCAAATGAAACCCCAATTTCAACTTCACAAAAACAGAGAAGACCCTAATTTATGTCGTCGTCTCTTGAAAGAGTGAGATGGTTGAAACCATAAACAACTGTTTCTTGAGGGATAGGATGCCAGGCATATGTTCTTTCAATGGCCTCTTGAAGGGCTAACGCTGACTTGAACTAATAATCATCTTACAGATTGGGTTGAAGAAAGAAGAGGAAGAAAATGAAAAAGGGAAAAGCAGAGAGGCACCTCTATACTACTATAAAGGTACTTGCGTTCACCCTTCTCTTGTTGTCTATATCTAGTTTTTGACCCACACTATTAACTCACTGAGTGCGTTAATGGTTGCCTCTAGGTTGCTCGAAATGAGGACCTTTTGAACAGATTGGGAGAAATATCTATTTTGATCTTCTTGATCACGACAAAGTACGGTTTTCGTATCCAGAAACAGATGCCTTTTAACCACTTCAAGGTATCTTCTCATTATTTCCCGTTGTTCTGAAACTTATGTTTACTTGTAATCTTCATAAAATAGCAATAGTTATAGCTTTCTTCATTGTTTGTTTGTCTTTTGGGATATAGCTGTTTTCTTAATTGAAGTTGTTTGCAGGAGGAGGTTGCTAAAGAGTTTGGTGTACCTTACAATTTCAGCGGTTTTGGTTATGGGCAAAGCGTCAAAATCATACTTATCGTCCAAACCGGCCGTCAATGCCTCGTGAGGAGACACAATATGTAATTACTCAGCCATAAATATCTTGCTATTTACCATGGTTTTTCCGCCTACTGAAGTATTAACACACTTGCTCTTTGAGTTTCTCATGACTCGTGCGCTTCTTTATAAGACTACTAGATCCCAGACCTTCTAACCTCCATGATTCCAGTGAGACGAAACATGAATAAAAATCAGCTTATGTCTCATCATGTTTCATTTTTGGATTGTAGGTTGGACAGTTGAGAGAAGTTTCAGATAAGGACAATGCGGAACTAAAGTTGTACTTGGAAATAGAGCTTGGGCCGGTAATTGTTATACATGGAAAATTGATCTCTGGGCTATTTAATTTAATTTAATTTGAATTGTCCTCCTAAGTTGTTAGGATAACACATCAATCTGGTTTGGATCTATGCATTTTATTGTTCTATGTTCTGACATATGTACTACTCAACAGGAATCACATCCCATTCCTCCTCCTGATAGAACAAAAGAAGATATTCTTCTTTTTTTCAAGCTTTATGATGCTGAAAAAGAAGAACTTCTGTATGTATTGAGTTTTGAGTTGTCATATTTTTCATTTGGTCAGAATTTATTATACTTGTGAGTTTTGAGACACTCAAATGATATATCAGGTATGTGGGGAGACTCTTTGTGAAGGGTAGTGGTAAGCCCTTGGAAATTCTTAAAAAGCTTAATGAGATGGCTGGGTTTTCTCCGGATGAAGAACTTTACGAGGTTTGCCCTTCTTTGAGATTTGGAGTGACTCAATAACTTGTTTCTGTATTTAGTTTTTTGTTCAGTAATCTTCTACCCAGATATTGAAGCTTTTAAATATACATTAATGCAAGCATCTGATTAGGGCTCATCTTCTGATGTCAGGAAATAAAGTTTGAGCCCACAGTTATGTGTGAGCACATAGACAAGAAGCTCACATTCCGTGCTAGCCTGGTAATGTAGCTGAAGAGCATAATCTGTACCTGTTGGAATGTTTTTATTTATTGTTTTTTATGATTCGTTTTTGCTTACTTGGATTGCCTTCTTTTGTTCAGCTTGAAAATGGAGACATTATTTGCTTCCAGAAGCCTGCTTCAGTTGATAGTATAACACTATGCCGCTATCCTGATGTTCCTTCTTTTCTGGAATATGTTCATAACCGTCAGGTATTTGTGACACACAGTATTGTATGATCAGTAGTTGGATTAAGCAACAGAATTGGTGGCAGGGAAATTGACACAGTAGAATGATCTTGAGTGTATTCATGAATTGTAACCTATTTTAAAGTCTTTATTGATTTTGGCGTGTTAGTTTGTGCATTTCCTATCTTTGGAGAAGCCAAAGGAAGATGATTTTTGTTTAGAGCTGTAAGTACTTCCATACCTAAAAAGTGTTCTGTGATTTATTTGTCTATTTGAGTTTCATTTCGCTTTTTTTGTTGTTATGCAGGTCAAAGGTCTTAACATATGATGATGTCACGGAAAGAGTTGCTCGCCATCTTGGTTTGGAGGACCCAACCAAGATCAGACTTACCCCTCATAACTGTTGCTCTCAGCAACCTAAACCCCAAGCTATTAAGTACCAAGGTGTTGACCAGTTGTCTGAGATGTTGGTTCACTACAATCAGGTAGTTCCTTACCCTGACCTAACGTTTTCCGAAGCTTGATATTTTGGTGAGAATATTTAATATTTTGTGACTGGCGTAATTTTTTTTCTCAATCTTATCAACAGACATCTGATATTTTGTATTACGAAGTCTTGGACATCCCTCTACCAGAGTTGCAAGGTTCGAAAACTCTAAAGGTTGCATTCCATCATGCAACAAAAGAAGATGTAAGTAATGTACCACATTCGTAATTTCTATGGGAATCATGTGAAGCCTATGATATTAATAAAATCGGATTTGATTTGTTTGCAGACGGTTGTTCATAGTATTAGACTTCCAAAACAAAGCACAGTAGGTGACGTGATTAATGATCTGAAGACAAAGGTATGTGCCGTACAGTTGAAACATTGTCACGTCATACTTATTAGCAGAAAGATGTTTCTTTCAGGTTACTGAATTGCCTTTTGTACTTACTAGCCGAAAGATGTTACAGAATAATCCCAATCATTTGCACTTATACAAATTTATTTGCCTGTATTAACTCTCTCAAGGTTGAGCTGTCTCATCCCGATGCGGAACTTAGATTGTTGGAAGTTTTCTACCACAAGATTTATAAGGTATTGTGTTAGCATTTGAATGTGTTAGTTACATATACACTAAAGTTATCTGTATCACATCTTCTTTGCTAGTAGAGCTAGTTTATTTAGTGTCAAATATCAAATATGGAGGTAATATCCTTTACAGTTGGTCGGACTAAGACAGAGTCCCACCAAAACTTAAATTGTTCAATTGCAACTGTTATGAGACTCTGCAGATCTTTTTGAAGTAGAGAAACTTTTACAGTTGCATGCCGTCCTCCAGGCAAATGATGCTTGTTGTAGGTTTCCCTAGTGATGCAGTTGAGGCCCAACTTAATGTTGTCAAGGCCGAGTCATGCAAGTTTATTTTCTGTTTTTTATGAATTTTTGTCAATAATACTGGACTTTGTATCATACAGATTTTTCCGCTTAGTGAAATGATCGAGAACATCAATGATCAATACTGGACGCTACGTGCAGAGGAGGTATGCTAATTAGTTTATTTAGTTTTCCATTTCATTGCTTGATTATTTCTCTAAGTACGACACTTTATTGTGGAGTCTAACATTATGTTTGTATCTATATAATGGTTTGTTTCATATTCATTTTTCAGATTCCAGAGGAGGAGATGAACTTGGGTCCTCGGGATCGCTTGATTCATGTTTATCATTATCACTTCACAAAAGATGCATCTCAAAGCCAAATGGTACATTGTAATTTTAATAGAAGTCCGTCACAATCTTTGTAATGAGCAAAGCATACACAAGTGTTTGAATATCATTCATGTTGGTTCTACGACAGGTACAAAATTTTGGGGAACCATTTCTATTCATAATTCATGAAAGAGAGACTTTAGGTGCAGTCAAATTGCGGATACAGAAGAAATTGCAGGTTCCTGACGAGGAATGTGTTCTTAGACATGGCTTATTTTCTTGTTTAAAACCATTTTATTGATTCCAATACAATGACATTGTACACTACGGTTCGATTACACATGGACTTGTGTTAGGTTATCAATTGATTCTTTCATGTACTGAAATCTCTGCTTAATATTTAACCAGTGGAAGTTCGCATTTATATCATTGGGTCGACCTGAGTACCTTCAGGACTCAGATATAGTGTCCAGCCG
This sequence comes from Papaver somniferum, assembly GCF_003573695.1. Lineage (NCBI taxonomy): Eukaryota > Viridiplantae > Streptophyta > Magnoliopsida > Ranunculales > Papaveraceae > Papaver > Papaver somniferum. The sequence goes on from NC_039366.1 coordinate 99,416,439, forward strand.
TTTTCAGGTATGTACCAATCTGTTGTGTGTCATGTCTTGTTATTCTTTTGTGTTTATTGTTTTTACCGATATCTTAGTTTTTTTATGACCTAGCTTGTTAACCATCTTTTTGCACTGCAGAGGAGAGATGTTTTTGGAGTTTGGGAGCAGTACCTTGGCTTGGAGCATTCCGACAGTCCCTGGAAAAGAGGTTATCCAACCAATCAGGTACTGTGTAACATGTAGTTGACCAAATTATTTTTATTTATGATTCATTTCATCTTGTGTGTTTCACCATGGTCCCTCGTATGCTTCTCTTGTTATTTTTTCGTACAACTTCACCATTGGTCATTTGACTGATTTCTCATCTTCTTTTCTTTCTTTTTTCTAATAATCCTCTTCAAACTCCCAGTTCTTTGATCAACCAAGTGTCATCTCTGTCCATAACTTTGACCTCTTGTCTACCTGGCAGCTTGACATGATGCAAAAACCCAACTCCTGTTTTTTGTCCCCATCTTTCTTCTATTGAAGTTTTGGTCTCCATTTTTTTTTGCTTATCTAATGTTTCTTATTGATTTTCCCCATCTCTGTCCATAATTCTGTGTGCTAGTTCACTTATCACTGCATTGATTATATTTTACTTTATAGGTTTCATATTAGTGCATCAAAATTTAACATAGTATTATGTTATGCAGCGGAAAGCGGCTGAGTTAATTGGTTTGCGTCCGTATAATACTGAAGGTCCGAAAGGTAAAGCTTATAATTTTTGATTCCCTACTTTTTGTTTAATTTTTGTATTTTTATATTTAGGATGCGAGTTTAAATTTCAATAGGATAATTTTATCTGGATGAGTTCTACTTTCAATATATACTTTCCTTTCTTATTCCGGTGGCTCAAGCAAAAACCATTGGTGCAGGACCAACACCAGATGAGATTGAAGTTTTTGCATCAGGTGATATAAGTTCCTTGCTCAATTATCCAACTGCTGGTCAATATTTTCTACCAGAGGAACATCACCAAGGCGTTCTTGATGAGAAATATGAAGACATCGGAGGGTTCTGTGTTCTGAAAGCCCAAGCGCCTTTGTATAGGAAGATATGGTTAAGATATGGGCATATTGCTACAAATCAAGTTCTGAAAGACTTGTATTCTACGCAAGTCACACTAGTTACCAATATAATGGCTTTAATTATGGATATGCGTATCAGTCGTTTTGCTGAGGTGTCCTCCACAATGATTGATTTGTGGGAAAATAAGATATCAATGGCAGAGAAACTTGAGTTCAAAGTCAGTTGGCTTCGAGAGCGATTTCAGGATGTGAAAAAGGATTTTTATGGGAAAAAGAATCTTAACATCGAATTACTGGAGAAGTCTCAGTCTTTTCAAGCTGCGAAGGATGAGTTAAAGAAAGCACAGGAAAATGTTTGGTCTCTGAAGAGTAGGATTAGGCTCTTGCACAAGGAGAAGTTAATGTACTCGGACAAAGATAGAAGTCTACTTCTTCAAGGTTTGGTGTAGGGGTAACTGCCAACAGTGTTGATACATTTTAGATCCTCCCTAAATTAGTAACCTTACAAAGAGGGTACTTTTCCTCTTTTTTTTAACCATCAGAGTCATTGTGGGGCTAGTATGTGAAGTTTTACTATTTTCTGGTTCAACAGTCTTGAAGGTTTTTTTTTGTCTGTGTATCAAAAACCACCTCCCTGTATTTAAAACCCCGAATTCTAATTAACGAACACTACTAGATTAATCTCAATGTTAGAGGCTACAAAAAAGTGCATGTCATTTGAATGATCAGAGATTTTTGTGATTTTCTCTCGGGAAAACAGGCCTTTTTTTTTCTTTTTCTTTCCAACAGAACTAAACATGATGACAGAAAAGAGTTTCTGGTTGCATCCAAAAAGTCTAATGCAATCAAAATATATACCAAAAACTTTGCTCGTCCTACTACTGCAACCACCATTCCGAGAGTAAACAATTCTCTTTCTCATCGTACTTTCGCTTCTCCTTGATCAAGGGACTCGTGTTAGATTTTAAAGCGACAATTTTGTATTCTGCCTCCTTCTGTGCATTCTTCGCTGCAACACACTTTTTCTCTTCTTCCTTTAATAAATCATCATGCTCTGTTAATTCAGCCACAAGCTTCTCCTTTACAAAGAAATCCTTTTTGAATTTCTCCAACCATTTCCGAACCCACCGAATGTTGAATTCAACTTTCTCACAGTTCATTATGTTTTTCTCCCAAGCCTCAAGCATCTCGGAATTCAGATCAGAAAAACGAGTATCATGCATTTCAGTAATGGTAGTCATTATTCCTGAGACGACCGGTACTTGGGCATACGGATCTGTAAGAACTTTGCTTGAAGCGATATGGCCATGTCTCGAAAATATTTTCTTATATAGATCTGCTTGTGTTCTAAGAACGCTGAAGCCTTCTACATTTTCACATTTTTCATCATTTAAAACCACACATCTACTGCTATGCTGTCCTGCAAATGGTTGACCACTGCTCGTATACTCAAGTGGCGATGCTACTTTGTCAATCGTCTCTCTTTTCAGAGTCATAAAATACTGCAAAGGTACTTGGTCTAACTCTTCATCATAGTCTTCATCATTGATATCTTCTTCACCACTATCATCGTCAATGTCGATAATCTCTATCTCAGGATTCTCTGACTGTGGCTCCGTTTTTACTGGGTAATCCTTAGAGCAGTTTCCAATATTATTCCTTGATCTTTTAAACGCCGGTGTGGGCTCATCCATTTCCACTTCATCATCCTTCCGTTCACGCTTATTCTGAATATGAATCATGGGAAGATTGTCTTGAGAGTATAGACACTCGATGATGTGCAAACAGCCGCTCACAGTTACAGATCTAGATCTTGCTTTCTTAGCGGTTACAATGCCCTCCTTCAGAAACTTGGCAACCTCTATATCAAATCTGTAAAACTTCAAGTTTTCAAAGCGATGATCATCAGGGGTGCACATACCCTACCCATACCCGCCAATCCTACCCTATCCACCAATATTTTAACCGTATCCTATCCTACTCACTATTTGGCGGGTAGGGTGACGGTTAAAAGATTTCTTACCCGTCATTAAATGGGTAGGGTGACGGGTACAACTCGAAATTATCCTACCCTTCCCGCCTACCCGCCTAATATCTAAAAATATCAAATAGTCCTTTCATTTTTTTTTTCTCTTGCGTAAATTTTTGTTGTTTTCATCGATATCAGGGGTAAAAAGCTAACATGTTTTTGCTCTTCCTTCTTAAGTTCTTATCTTTCTTCTTCTCCCAAATCAAACGCACACCCCATACCTAATCGAACACACAAAATACTTCCTCCCAAATCTATCAGAAGAAGTGGAGTACTCATTCGATTGGATTCTTAACGAAACCCCTTTCTCCTGTTATTGCTCCATCTCCGTCTAAAGAGGAATACAACAGGTAAATTGGATTTTGTTTGATTAATTGGTGACTCTGATATGTCTACTAATTTCATACTCTGCATGTTTATAAAATCATCTCCTTTGAATTGATTTATGGTCTCCCTCTCGCCACACTACCCTTCTAGTATCTGCATCTTCACTGCTAATATCATTTCAATGGTTTTCTGTTTTGTAGAGTAACGATTTAATCGCAGGAGGAAAAGGCAAGAGAAACCAGAAGGATAGCATCAAAATCCGATGATATCTACTTGAAACTTCTTGTCAAGGTATAAATCTAGAAACCCATTTCTGCAGTTCTTATTGTTTTCATATTCTCACTTGAAAATCTCATTAGATGTTGTATTTTGGTTCTGTGATTGATTTAGTTGTTTCTCTCGATCAGAAATTAGGGATTTTGTCATTTGTAAACTGATTGATAAATTGAATCTTCATGATTTCTAGCTAAAACCCATGTCTTTAAATGTATACATTTTCAATATTTCAAACAATTTCAGTAAGATTTTGATTATTTGACTTTGAACCCATGTCTTTAAAAGAAATTGCTGCTCTTCAATTGTTTAGTATTTTAAGAAATTATTTGAGAAGTTAACATGCATGTTAACTGATTGATGAAATTTCTCATAGGAATTTGTTGATTATTAATTTGATTCTGGTTTTGAACAATTTAGGTTCTTATTCTTTTCTGCCCTTAATTTTGTGCATGCTTAGTGTGGGAAACATGGTTGAGATTACAGAAGTGATGTCAACGAGACCTCCTATTCCCTCTCAAGCTGCATCTCAATCTGTGCAACGAAAGGCCAGTGCGGTTGCATCTCCGCCACCTCCACCTCCACCATCTTCTCAACCTGAGGTCAGAGAAAGTATGAAGCGGAAGAGAACATCTTGGGTATGGGATCATTTCGAAAGGAGTGTTGATGAAGCTGGTATTACATGGGGGAAGTGTAACTACTCTGAAGGTGGTAAATATAAGGCTGGTGGTAAGGATTATGGAACATCTAATTTGAACTGGCATTTGACTAAGTGTCAGAAGTATTTGGATACATTAGAATCTGCACAGCCTAGCAATCTGGGAGATCAGCAACGTATGGTTGGGGATACGTTTTTTCAAGAAGCATGTAGGAGAGACTTGATAAATTTCATAATCACAGATGAACAATCTTTCCGAATGGTTGAGGGTGAAGGGTTCATAGCATTTTTTAGGTATCTTGAGCCGAGGTTCAAACTTCCATCTCGGATGACCGTCTATCGTGATATATGCAGGTTGTTTGTGACTGAAAAGGCCAAGTTGGTGAACTATTTCAAGGTGAACAAGGTTAGAGTTTGTCTCACAACAGATACTTGGACGTCCATTCAGAACTAAAACTACATGGTAGTTACTGCCCACTTTATCGATGACCACTGTAAATTACACAAAAGAATCATATGTTTTTGTTTAATCACTAGTCATGGAGGTGAACATATTAGAAGAACATTGGAGAAGTGTTTGATCGAGTGGGGTCTTGAGAGAGTGTTCACCATCACTCTCGACAATTCATCTGCAAATAAAAAATCAATAGAATATGTCAAGGAGAGAGTTGTCAGTTGGGGATCATCAATTGTTGGAGGTAAACATTTGCATGTCAGATGTGCTGCCCACGTATTAGATTTAGTTGTTAAGGATGGGTTGAAGAAGTATAATACTTCAGTGGCAAGAATCAGGTCAGTGGTTAAATACGTCACAGCCTCTCCTGTTAGGATGAAGAAGTTCTTAGAAGCTGTATTTGACGAAAGAATTGAGTATAAAAAGGGATTAATATTAGATGTAAAAACAAGATGGAACTCCATTTTTTTGATGTTGGATTCCGCGGAAAAATATGAAAAAGCCTTTATAAGGCTAGCACGGTCAGATAAAGCATTTCGTGAGAGGTTTATCTTCGATATTCCCGATGAACCAGAAATGGGTGTTAATATTGATGCTATTGACAGTACAGATGTTCCCGATGAATATGAATCTACTTCATCTGATTCTGATGCTCCTGAAGAACCCGTAGCTGGTCGGAGAAAAGCCAAGAAGAAAAAGCCTCGTGTGCATGCTCCTGAAAAGTATGATTGGGCTAATGCTCGAATCCTAGTTCAGTTTTTACAGGTATTTTATCTTTCTTTATCAACCATTTTAGAACTGATTGCATGAAACAAAACAAGGTCTGAAACTTAGAACTGATTGCATGATACAAAACAAAGTATGAAACCAGTAGATGGATTGTAGACCGATAGTCAAGGTGGTTAGTCTTAACTTTTGTTGATTACTCGTTGAATCTTACCTCGTCTGTCACTTGTCAGTGTTTGTTGATTGCTCATTCCAAGTGTCTGTGTTTGTGATTTTGTGTCTTGTTAGAATATCATAGTTTGAATGGTACAGGCCCTGCAGGGTATTATTACTGTACATGGTTTAATATGCATTATCAACTGGAGCAAATTTATTGCAAGTTTTTCTATGACAACATCCATCTCTATGGACGCAACGGTCGATAACAATTAGTACTGTATCTACAGGTATTTTTTGAAGCCAGTGTTGAGTTTTCTGGTTCTACGTATGTCACTTCGCATACATTTTTGGCGGAAATTTGTGATGTACGTGGAGAGTTAAATGAATGGCAAAAATCTCATTATGATCCTCACTTAAGCCATATGGGTGAGAAGATGTTACTTAAATACAACAAGTATTGGAGTGAGTATAAAAACATGAATCCTTTATTGTTTATTTCTGTGCTTCTTGATCCAAGAGAAAAAGAACGTGGACTGCAAGTAATACTAGAAGACTTGATTGTGCATGATATTCCTTGGATGAAACAAAGATTGGTAAAAAATTGGTTAGATAAAGTGAAAGAGGATTTTAATGAATTATATACAGCTTATAAGGCAGAATATGCAGGTGTAGGAAGTGTGTTAGCCTCGTCAGAATCTGTAGGTGAAACTGGTGGTAGTCCTAGTCAAGTGAGCCCTAGTTCTAGTTCTACGTTACATAGAAAGAGAAGATATAAGGCCCATAGAGAAGAACGTAAAACCCAGTTGTCTACAATGGAGGATTTTGACAAATCAGAGGTGGAAAGATACTTATCGGAGCAGATTTACTCACCAAGAAAAGACAAGAAAGAAGGTTCAAAGTTTGATATATTGACTTGGTGGAAAAGCAATGCTGCAAGGTTTGATATTCTGTCACTTATAGCAAGAGACATACTTGCTATTCCCGTCTCTTCAGTTGCAAGTGAATCTGCTTTCAGTACTGGAAAGCGAATACTTGGTCATTTCCGTAGTTCTTTAAGACCCCGAACTGTGGAAGCATTGATTCTCCTACAGAACTGGTTGAGGACGCCGATTGATATGGATCCATCTACACTAGGATCTGAAGAGAAGGAGGATGACGTCTTAGAGTCAGGTATACAACTTTCCTACATTGATTCTCCTACATTTGTCAAGTCTCTGCTGTTTTCAGTTTCTTAGAATATAGTATAACCATATGTATATTTCCATTAGTAAGTATACTGAGACCTCTTAATCAACATTTGTTCGTAGAGAAAATTAAGGAAATTAATTCGGTATCTTATCTTCATTTATGATTTTCTTGCAATTCTGTGGATTTTTGGTTCAATGCAACATTAGGATTTTTCGAAGTTCATGTTGAACATCAAAATTCCATAATGTTCTAAGGTTGCTCATTGTGTGGATTGTGTTTTAATTGCTACGGTAGAAATACCTTTTGTTTTTTTTTGGTTTCCTCCTCTTTGCAACCTTATGTGCTTAGTGATAGTCCTGCTTTAAGCATATTCGCTCATGCTGTTGCATAATTTGGTCAATGTGATTTTTATAGCAAGTTGAAAACAATGTACAATATATGCAAACCGAAATGAAGAAGTCATAAGCCAGTTATGACTTCTTCATTTAGATTATGCATGATCTGTAGTTTTAGCCTTTTGTTGAATATTTATAAAACTACAGATCGTAACTGGCAATAATATTCTCACCAAAATTACAAATGACAATAACCTACAGATCCGATGTTAACAACTTTTAGCCTTTTGCTAAATGTCTTTTCTGAATAATGCATCATGGAAGTTGTGAATTTAGTTACTGGTCTTGTTTCATAGAATTAGGTACAACACTATATGTTACTTTCACTTGGATGACATATTTGCAGTGGTTAGTTGTGAATTCTGAATGCCTTGATTGTTGATAGAGCATCTAGGTTTGTTTAGTTGCTTCCCTAATGGAATTAGGTATATTGAATACGTAGTTTGGTGACATTGACGGTTTTAGATTACTGGCAATACACATGGAATACGTAATTTTGGAGTAATGCGAACTATGAGCCATGAAATGAACCTCTGGATATGTCAAACGTGAACAATTTGATACTTTTGGAAGCTCTAACAACCAGCGAATAACTTTCAATTTTATTGTTTCTCGCAGTAGTATTACTGTTGTGAAGTCTATTTTAGTATACTTACATGTGTTCTTATTTTCTACACTGGCATGCACAAGTTAAAGCCCTTGATACGTATTTGTGTTTGTTGGCCTAATTTGAGGTTGAATTTTTTCATGTATGCAGATTTATTTGGTGATCTTAGTACTTATTTCATCATCGTAGATGATGATTGAAGAAGAAGGTCAATATGAGGAGCTTTTGGTGCAGGTCATATAACCGTTTGATGAGACATGAATATGAGGATCCTCTGAAGAAAAAAAAATTTATCACACCAAGTTGGTTGAAAAAAACTAGTTTGATTTTGTGTTTTTGATCTGAAGTCTAGCTTTTGAACAGTATGTAAACAATGATTCAGAATTGAAAAAAACAAGCTTGTAAACATTTAACGTATAAGGTTTAAAAAAAATTGAGAAAAAAAAAAGGTTATACCCGCCACCCTATCCTACCCGACCCGTCAGTTAACGGATCTGGTAGGATATTACCCGTTTAATGGCGGGTAGGGTGGCGGGTAAAAAATTTCTTATCCGCCAGTTAGCGAGTAGGGTGGCGAAATGGGCCATATCCTACCCACCCTACCCGTTGTGCAGCCCTAAGATTCATCATCTAGCAAATAGAAATACTCAAGCGGGATGCGCTGACGCTTCGGAAATAGCAGTGCAGAGAACAAAAGAGCGATGTAAAGTTTACTCAGCTTAACGACCTCTAGTTCGTCAATTACCTCCACATCTCTGGACTGAAATATATCAATCACTTGTAAATGAAACTTCCTATTATCCTTGCGCAGTTGTGGAATTGCCTGTTCAATGAAGCTGGGAACTTGATTCTCGTTTCTAGGCTTTATGCATCTCCAGTGATAGACAAACTTAGAGAGATTTTTTGACCAACTCCGGATCAATTTCAAACTCTTTGTTTTCAATAACAAGCTTTCCATTTTCATCATTCCATGCTTTCACCGCCTTACGAGCAACACATTTTTGATTACTTGGTTTGTGATCCATCTGTAATAGATCTCCAAAAGGAGTCTTGTCACGAATTTTTTCTCGAACACGGATGAACTTGTCTTCCTTAAGTATGTGTTGATAGCTTTTATACTACTATAATCACACTTGGGTATGAACTCCACTGGATATTGATCCATCTTCAATGTCCTGGGACAGAATGAAAAAGCAAAAGCCAGTGTTATGAACAAATTTTTAAAATCCAAAACAAGTTTAATTCGTCAAAAAATATCAAGTAAACTTTTCCAACATTATAAACATAACTTGATTAAGCGATATGAATGATTTGTATTGAAAAACAAGAAGATAATCAAAGGAAATGTTCATAGTTTACCTTTATATATATCGTTTGGTTGATAGATACTCTCAACCTTCTGAGCAAAGCTGTTTATGTGCAAGAACACCTATAAAGCATAGAAATCTTTCATCAACAAATAGATAGCTTGAGATATTCATTGGATTGAAGGCTTTGCAGTTTGCATTACATTTCTTGTTTTTGTAGGGTCTTGCGCATGCTAATCGTTTGATATTCCCCAGATTGAAACCAAGTCTCGAAGCACTCTGTCATAAATAGCACCTCAAAACATGTGTACAGATTATATAACACCTCCCGATCCAAACAGCATCCACTAGGTTTACAACGGAACATAAATAATTTTATCACAGTGACCGTGATATGTAACGAAGTTTATCCCCCGCGACTGTAAAATTGAGAAGCTTCGTAACCCGAAATTCCCCGGCGACCGAACCTTGTCTATAGGCCCATAATTTACCTTCCGTTTATGTTTCCCGGCATACACTGTTGGGAATAATGCCCTAAAACAATAAATGTGAAATTTTCAAGTAGTTTAATAAATGAATTTTGCATACACTATGAGATATATTGTTAAATGAATTATCATGTGATTAACTTATATTCAGGGATATGAGCTATCTATCAATGTGATGAGATCATATTGATGGGTCTATTAGAAACTCTTTCACTACGTCAGTAAATAAAGAGTACTTCTTTTTTGTTATTTCATAAAGTTCTTAATTCTGAGAATTGACGTATACCTTACATGTTCATCATCACCATCTTGTCTCGTTAAGCAGTGAGGTCGTAAACGTTATAAGTGATCCAATATTTTGAACGAGATGGATAATTATGATGACATAGTAGGATTACATGATTCAATATGAAGTCCATGAATTATGATATCCCCTCGTGTTATAGTACAGTAATTATTATTCTAAACTGGCCAGTGATCACTCAAATTGTTTGAGCGATTATTAGATTAATAATGGCTGTCCAGCACATATAATAGTCGAGGATATAAGACATAAATAATCGTAATGACACTGACAAGCAAGAGTTGCTATGCCATGGATTATTTATGGATGCCGGTACAATGGAGGGATTGTTATGTGACTGTAACAAGGTTAAAGGGTTTATTAATAAATATAACATGAATTAGAGGGTTCAATCATAAATTTATAGTGGAGTGATTTGTGATTAATAGTCCAAAACTAATTACGTGAGATGTGGTTTCGGTTTTGACCGATTATTTAGCTAATGAATGTTAAACCCTAAAAGACCTAACCGTTTTATCTTAGTGGGAGAGTGGAGTGAAAACTGCTATATAAGGATATGGTAGACTATTTTCTGGTTGCGCCCACACTAGCATTGAAAATATCTTCTCTTCCTTCTGATAAAACTGTTAAGACTTTCAGGTATAAGAAAACCCAAGCAATAAAAGTATTTTCCATTATTAGTATACTATTCTTGTTTGAAGTTTTGGTGAAGAAAACACAGGAGCAAGAAGTCAAGGTTGGAATCTTTGGGTCTTCTCAATTACTGCAAAGAAGGTAAGTTATTTAATCATGTTCTCTGTTTCATATGTATAATCAAAGTAAATGGATCTTCTGGTTTTAGGAAAAAGTTTTGAATCAAGTCTTCCGCTGTGTCTTTGATATGCTTGTTTCCTAACATGTGCTATTCTCTTCTATCGCGGTAATAAGTAAAAACCCTAGGCTCGTAAGCCACAAACTCATTTCTCTTCTCCAGTCTTACTGAGACTACCAGACCATTCCATGGACGCGAAACGAAGAAAAGTATCCCAACAGACGGATTCTGAAATGCGATTACAGGTACCCATTTTCACTGTCTCATCTTTTTTAACCCTCGTTTTACTTTGATTTTAGTTTACGAATCTGATGTTTTACTTGTTGCCTTCTAAATGCAGCATCTGGCGGACGAGGTTAAGAAGCTGCTAGTATCTCCTCCGCCAAAAAGAGGTACCTCTTTATATTCCACTGTGATTTTATACAAAATTTTACCACTTAAAATGAACAAAGATAGTTGGGCAGTTTAAAGTGAGTTTTAGTTAATGTTTTATTTCAGTTGAGGATCCTCCGTCTTCGAGATTCACTTGGACAATTGAGAACTTCTCTAAGTTGGAGACTGAAGAACATTACTCTGATTTTTTCAGGGCTGGTGGTTATAAATGGTATCTTTTCCTTTGGTGTATTTGAGTTGATTCTGTCTCTCTTTATTAGTTTTTTTTTTTTTTTTTTTAATGATTTTCATTACTGTCATCAGGCGTCTTAAGATTTTTCCCAGGGGAAAAAAGTACTATTCCAGGGTAAAAAGAGTAGCTCACTTATCGGTGGACCTTCTTGCCGCGGACTTGGATAATTTGCCTTATGGGTGGAGTAGGCATGCACAGTTCAGTGTGGCAATCGTCAATCAAGTCGATAACAAAAAAACAGTGAAAGAAGGTACAGTACCCTCTTTTTGGTTATGCTTGTATTTTGTCTATCTGTGTGGCTAAGGGTATCATTACTGAAAGGTCTGGTTTTGAGTGTATCTCTGAGATTTTGACCAGACATCGAGTCGGATATACTGCATGGGTTTGACAAGTTTGTGAAAAGGCTAGCTAAGTACTTAGGTTTTTGTCGTTGTAGCACCCGTTGGAAATTATTCTGATAACATATTTCTGGTTAGTAGACGTAAACATGTGAATACTTTTATGATTAGAAATTTTATGATTAGAACTGTTTTTATATTATGCAAAGTTGGTCTCTTTAGAATTACGTGTTTCAACTTAAGAAATATGTGCGATTTTCCTATTTGGGTATCATTGCTCTGGGTAATTTAATGATAACTTTAACCCTCCTGCATACTGTAGCTAGAAGAGACTACCAATTTAATGCTGCTAATGCACAACAAAGCTGTTGGGGATTTACATCGTTCATGCCTCTCATAGAACTCTACGACCCCGCAAGAGGGTATCTCGTAAATGATACTTGTATTGTTGAAGCAGTGGTTGTTGTTGGTGGTCACACCTTTCGTTCAGTCACAGAGTCAATGATGGGTGTCGTAGGCTCAACAAATTAATAATCTTATTTCCACACAATTAGCTGGTAACATAATGGAAGCAAGGATGTTCTCACGAAGAGCAGGAGTTTAGTTGTCAAAAATGTCACAAATGGGGGTTTTTGTTTTAGATTCAAAAGCTAAATAAATAATAAAGCAATGAGAAGTAATTAAGATTGCAAGCAAAATGGAGTGAGATGATCGAGGAATCCTTCTTCGTAACTAAATATTCATCAAAATAGTGTATTCATCCATTCATCATTAATCATAGATTATTACTAACCGTAAGATAACAAATACGCTTAGCTATCTCCAAAATCCCTTAAGCCACTAGACAACAGGTACGCTTAGTCGCCAGAGTCTATCCGTCTGAACCACCTTGAGGTACGCTTAAAAGATGTAATTCAGTCGAATGCTTTATGGTCTGTGAATTTAGGTTTAATCCTAGTAGTTAGACTCAGTACGCTCGGTCTACTTTCTACTGTTGTGTTTACACGCGATTGCTTTACGGAATCCCTCCGCAAGGTCTCACGTTCTCTACTTGTGTAAGAAATTATTCAACAATTACGGATATCCTAACCCTTATTAGCATTAGATTGAGTTAACAAATATATTCACTTGGCCAGCTAAACAATCTATCAATCAATCATATTCATTTTTAATAATAAACACAAACAATAATCATACGAAGAAATCAGAACATATTCATATACTAAATCAAATCATATATAGTACTTAGAATTCATCCTCAATCAAATAAGTAAATTAGCTAGACATAATGGAGTTTATAGAAAGCAAACTGTAGTTGTAGAAGAACTCTAGCTACTGTTGTTTCTGTTGCAGGAGCTCAGCCACTGTCTCCTTGTTGCTATAACCTTTCTGCTACTAGTGCATATGTGAACTCTTAATGCTTCTGTTCTCTCTTTGGGTACTTCTGTCGAACAGTTTCTGGACGTGAAAGTGAGGGTGAGGAGATGTCTTCTGGTGGCGATTTGAGCTTCTATTTATAGGAATTTAACCCTAGAAACTCGAATTAGATAACCATTGAATAATCCTAAACCTCCACAAACACTTAAACACGGTTTTATCTTCACCATTCATCTCCAAAAATCGACGGCAATAGCATCTCTTGGTAGCTGTTTTCTAGCTTCTGAAACTTATCAAAATCTTCTCTTCCGACTGAATTCTCTCCCAAGTTATTAACTAGGGTACCGACCCAAGTTCCCTGGACATCCTAAACTCTATTCTTTGCAAGCAATCACAATACCCACGGCAGCAACACTCCTTCCTCATGGCTGGTTTCTCGGTCATGTTTTCTCAGTTTCGTGTCTTGTTCGACTTCGAAACCCTTTCTCGTCGATCCCTGTACAGCCAAACCTTATCTCAGCTTCTGATTTGCCTCAATCCATCACAGCTTCACGTATGCCATCAAACCAACGCCAATAACGATCAACAGCACCACTGTCTTCATTAAACTATCGAACAACTCTGCCATTAGTCCCGATCATGCGTGCAGTTTTCTTTGTCACTTCATGGATGAATCCATCAAACTCCACTGCTGCCAAATGAGTTTCATCTTCCCTGATCCGACAACTTCCGGCATCACGAGCTCCTCACCACGGCCATCAATGGCAGTAACACCAAACTCCATTATCTTCCATCACCATCATCATTGGCAGCTCTCTAAACCTGCTCAAGCGATCTTTCTCCATCGCTGACCATCATTTCCTATTCTTCCAGTACAGTGCTGTGATCATCGGTACTATCTCTTTCTCCGACTTCTCTATCCAACTCCATTCACTGTCGTGATCAACATCACCGATCATCACTAACGGCAGCAATCACTTTATCCCTTGGTTTTGTCGTGCTCAAACATCCTCCAAAACCTTGACAATCTCATACTCGAAAGTCGTTTTCTTCCTTGCATTGTAATTAGTTGTAATGCAGCAGCACGAGAATGGCCGGAACTTCGTGAAACTCGACCTCTGTTCTGTCGAGTACAAATGTTAGAATACGGTGGCCTTGAGTAAATAGGTCGGGTGCCTTAACAGTATTCAAATCCAGCTTCCCCCCATTAAATGACATGACTGCCTTTAGCAGTTCCCTTGGAACAGTCCACCCCTTAACAGAATCAATGTCCCTTAACGTACAGTGGGGGTGCCAATGGCACTTGACCTTTAAAATGACCATTTTGCCCTTGTATCTTCTAAATTCATTCTTTCGCCGTTGGCTTCATATTTTCGTCCTCTTCAAGATGAAAAGTAGAAATCTTGTACTTGAACGAGTTCCACTTGGTTTTTGGCCCTTCTTCAATTGTAAACTGCACTTTTATATCTATTTCCACTTCTTTTCGGATGATTCACCTAATAAAACATAAAATAAGAGAAAACAAGCGTGATATACAATAATTTGCAAGAATATAAACAATTACTAGCATGGAATTGACACTAAATATATGCACAGTCAATGCCAGTGCCAGAGACACAAACCATACAAGACGGGAAAAGAGATGAACCTGAGACAATCAGAGTGGTTAAACCCTCGGTACAAGTAAAATTTGAGAAGAAGCCAAAGGTTGAAGATGCCGCACCAACTGTGTCCTTGCTTAAGAATCAACGAGCTGGTCAGTTGTTCGTAGAAGGGAGACACAGCCAAATGGATGAGACATATGAAAACATTGGAGGCTTCAGTGTTCTGAAAGCACAAGCATCACTATATAAACAGATCTGGGTAAAATATGGTCATATTGCTTCAAGCAAGATTCTGTCAGCCTCTTATGTTGCCCAAGTACTAATTGTTTCTGAAATTATGAAATCCATTGAAGAGATGCATCAATCCTATCTACACAAGCTGTCTACAGAAATAATTAACACGTGGGAGGAGAAACTAAAGTTGGCTGAAAGTTTGGATTTCCATGTCGAGTGGCTCCGAGAGCGGCTCGAGGAGGTGAAAAAAGACTTCCATGGGATGCAAAAGCTTGAAATTGAACTAGAGGGGCAACGTCAAGCTTTACTGGATGCACAAGCGAGGGTGACCAGAGCAGAAGATGAAGTACAGAAGTTGCAGGCGGAGCTGCTGGCAGCTAAAGATGAATTGGTGAGTGCACAAGAGAATAAGGCCGTTTTAGAGAGTACTGTACTAGCAGACGTGGAAATTTTCCTAAGGAAAGGTAAGAGTCTACTGTTCGAGGGGTTGCTTTAGTGGTGATTGTGAATGTCTTTTGCATTAGTCATTAATGGAAGTCATCAACTGTTTTCCATTGAAGTTCTTGACTTTTTTTTCTTATATACAATCATTTTAAAGTTCTACTCTTGGGAATCTATCATTTCTTCCCTTGAGTAAATGTATGGTCGGCAGACATTACCACCAACTTTACTTTGTTGTCTTGTTTGGAACTTACACATCAATGTTGACCTTTAAAGTGCAAGATGTCTTCCAAGCACATGATGCGAGATGTTCACCCCTGATTGGTTCTAGTGTAGGCAGAAATGCTGTTCTTTAAGCAAGGGTAGATGTTTTAGTTTGGCAGCGAAGTTACATGTATAGTGCAGTATAGGGAACCAAGAGGCTAATTGTTTCAGATGGGAAGCTACTTTACCAGATCGGTAACCCTCTACCTTAGATCAATTTCCTGGCCTCTAAAATTCTTTGTACAACGTATTGTAGTTTGGTGAGCAGTACATCCTGCCTTTAAAGCCCACAATTTGTAGTTAACAAAAACTTCTGGAGCAGAACTGAAGCTTCAAAAAATCTCAATGTTAGACACTGCACAAAAGAGTTTTTGACATTTGAATGATCAGAGATTATGTGTTTCCAGATAACAGATTTTTCCTTTTTATTTATTTTTAACAAAACTTGATAAATGAGTACAGAAAGAGTTCTAGCTTCGTCCAAAAAGTCTAACTATGCTTATCAAATTACTGCAACCACTCTAGGGAGAGTAATTGGCTATCTTTCTCTTCGTACTCTTGCCTCTCCTTGGTCAAGAGACTCATTTTTGTTTCCAAAGCAACAATCTTCTTTTCTGCCTCCTCCCATGCATTCTTTGCTGCTACGGACTTTTTCTTTTCTGTCTGTAGGAATTCATCCTGCTCCATAAATGCAGCCGTCATCTTTTCCTTTCCAAAAAAAACCTTTTTGACATCCTCTAACCACTCACGAACCCACCTAATGTTGAATTCGAGTTTCTCAGCGTTCTTTATATTATCCTCCCAACCCTCGACGATCCAGGAGGTCAGATCAGAAAAACGATAATAATGCATATGAATAATAGTAGTCATTATTCCTGAGACAACCGGTACTTGGGCATACGAGTCTTTTAGAACTTTGTTCGAAGCGATATGGCCATATTTCATCCATATTTTCTCATAGAACATTGCATGTGATTTAAGAACACTGAAGCCTCCTACATTTTCACATTTTCCATCATTTAGAACCACACAATCACTGCGATGATGTCCTTCAAATAGTTGACCAGGGCTCATATACTCAGATGATGATGTTATAGTCTCTCTTTTCAGTGTCATAAAAGGCTTAGCTACCTCTTTGGACTGCACTTCATCGTCAGTTACTTCTTCTTCATTAACATCCTCTTCACTACTGCTATCCTCAATGTCAATAACCTCTGTCTTAGGATTCTCTGGCCGTGGCTCCTTTTTGAGACGATACTCTTCAGAGAAGTTTCCAGTATTACTCCTTGGTCTTTTTAACGACAACGGAGTATCTGTCTCTGCTGTGGACTCATTTAGCTCTACATCGTTTTCCTTCCGTGGTTCACGTTTATTCTGAACAGGAGAGTCCTGGAAAGTTTCTCTTGAGAGTATAAACACTCAATGATGTGCAAACAGCCGCTCACACTTGCAGATCTAGTTTTTGCAGTCTTGGCTGTTTGAATGCCATCCCTCAGAAACTTTGCTACCTCTATATCAAATCTGTATGACTTTAAGTCGTCAAAGTGAGAATCATCTAACAAATACAAATACTCAAGCGGAATACGCTTACTTCTCGGAAATAGCAGTGCTGAGAATATCAGAGCAACATAAAGTTTACTCAGCTTAACGATCTCATCAAATTCGCCAATCACCCCCGCATCCTCTATTGACCGAAATACAGCAACCACGTGTTTATTAAACTTCTTTCTATTTCTATCCTTACACATTTGTGGTATTGCATGTTTGATGAAGATGGGAACATGATTCTCATCCCTATTAGGCTTTATAATTTTTGTTCCATCAATAGACAAACTTAATGATTTTCTGACCAACTCCGAATCAATTTCATACTCCTGGTCTCCAATAACAAGCTTTTCACCATTCCATGCCTTGATAGCATTAAGGGCAAGAAATTTTTGAATACTTGTTTTATGATCCAGCTTTAGCAATTCTCCAAATGGAGTCTTCACAGTAATCACGTTTCGAACAAGGAGGAACCTATCTTCCTTGATTAATGTGTTAATAGCCTTTAAACTAGCATAATCACACATGTTTTTGCATTTCACTGGGTACTGATCCATATCTTCTGTCCTGAGACATAATGCAAAAGCAACAACACCCAGTTTCATGAATAATTTCTATAAGCCAATTAAGTTTAATTCAACTAACAAATCATCAAAATTTACTAACAAATCTGTAAAAAGCATCTAACATTTGAGTAATCTTTCCAGTTTCCATCATCATAAACATAAGTTCAGCAAAATAGCAATACTGTTAAAATTTGTGTTAAAATTAGATAAATCAAAAGAAAAGTTCATACTTTACCTTAATTTTGTTTGGTTGATCACCCACTTTTAACTGTTTAAGCCTTTTGAGAAGAAGAAACTGAGGAAAATTTTAGATTTTGGAGCTACAAACTGAACTATTGGAACCAACCCTAAATAGTACTAATGTTTATCAACAAAAAGCTGCGGATCTATATTTGATTGAAAATGCAATATCCCAAAATATACGGTCTTGATAACCGCTAGATATTCTCCAAAACTAATAAATTAAAGTGGAACGAGTCTGAGCCTCTGAGGAGTGAGGAGTCTGTCACAGACTCAGAAGAACAGAGGGCCATGCGCATAGGTCATCCTAGGCGAATATTCAATGCAATAAATACGGAGGTGGTTTCTATACACCAAAAGTGTGTATGCTACGTTTTGCAAATAGTAAATTCCACACCAAAACCATGTTTCACCAATGACTGTTTTGCTAGATGATATTACTGTTAACAGAGTGTCGCTTTGGATAGAATCAGGGCGGGATCCAAGAAGTTCTAATTTTTTCTCAGCCTGGGGTAATAGCCTGGGCCCAGTATAGCATTTCAATTTTTAGGTTGTTGGGCTGTGACGACTACCTGGGCTAAAGTCCGGGTTAGCCCAGCTGTAGGTCCGTCGGTGGATAGAACATAGCACTTTTTAAGCATAATTTTGAAAATTCTTGGAACGTTGATGTTTAGGGTAGTCCTTATAAATTGAACCAAAAACAACATAGTGCAAGAATAACTTTATCTCGGTGGAATAGGATGGAGTTAGGGGATATCTAACAGAACATCAATAATCTACAAAATATGTTAGAATCTGCTCAAAATGATTCTAGCTCTATCGTATTACCAGTCATCTGGAAAAATGGCATAAAATTCAATCTGATTTCTATAAAGAAAAATCTGTATTTGATACGGATAATAATACTAGATATTTTTATTCCATGGTAAATAAAAGCCTGCACACTAATAGTATTACTGCTCTATGTGATAATAATGGTACAGTGCTTCTCTACAGACCGAGAGAAAAAACCAGGTTAAAACCGCCTCTCACAGTTTCCTTTTTTTATTGTGGGTCCCAGTGGCCAGCGCCTCGGGAGACGTGCAGGGATGAGCTGTGAGAGGCAGTTTTTCTTGCGTTGTTTTTTTCTCGGTCAGTTAAGAGTTTCTGATAATGGTAATTGGCTCAGGAATAGGAATGATATTAGTAGGCTTCTTACCAATCATTTTAGTGTTGTATCTTGTACTTCTAATCCTGATTTGCCTAATCATTATCTTGACATTGTACCTAGAATTATTATTAATGTTGTTATTCCCGGTGAATTGGAAATTGAAAATGTTGTTAAAAACATGCATGCATGGAGTGCTCGTGGTCCAGATTGAGTTCCAAGCAGGATTTTATCAATCTCAGTGGCATCTTGTTGGCAAGGATATTATTGATGTGGTTCAAATGTTTTTAACAGTGGTCACATGCCTAGAAGTCTTAAAGGGACTTACATTTCTCTTAATCCAAACTGTAAAAGTCCAAAATTACCATATGAGTTTAGACCAATTGGTCTTTGTAATGCTTCTTATACGATTGTGTCTAAGATTTTGGGTAACAGAATTAAACCTCTTCTAAAGAAGTTAATTTCTCTCTGCCAGACATCTTTTCTACAAGGAAGAGCCATTCATGACAATATTATTATTGCTCATGAAATGATTCATTCTATGAAGCAAAAGGAAGGTTTTAGTGGTACAATGGCACTCAAACTTGATCTGTCAAAAGCTTTTGACAGATTGGAATAAAAATTCCTCAATAAGATCCTTGTGAGTTTTGGCTTTAGTAATGAATTCTGTAATCTCATTATGCAGTGTGTTTCCATTACTAGTATAAATGTCTTGCTTAATGGTTCTCCCTCTGATCAGTTTGAACCAACTAGAGGAATTAGACAAGGGGATCCTCTATCCCCTTATATTTTTATTTTGGCCATGGAATACCTCTCTAGGTATCTACTTGCTGCTGAAACTAATAAAGATCTTATTGGTGTTAAAGTTTCAAGGAAAGCTGCTCCTATATCTCATTTTCTCTTTGTTTGTGACTATTATTTTCCCCATAGTCTACGTAATATGAGCAGCTCAGAGGATCATATACTAAGTAGTATGGATACCTCAGTTGAACTGATACTGTTGAGTAAATAAAAGGTATGTTCGAGATAAGATCTACTCAGAATATCATATACTAAGTAAGTAAAGATACTTCGCAAGAGCAGATGCTAAGAAAACAAAGGTATCTTTGTAATACAGAGGCGAGCAAGCAAATAAGCTAAATAAAGAGATATCTCAGATGAACAGATAACTCAGAAAACAGAGATAGCTCAGAATACAGAGATAACTCAAAAACATAGATAACTCAGTAAGTAAATCTCTAAGAGAGAAGATAATGTAAATGCATTTAAGTTATCAAAACACAAGAGATTAAGTGGTTCAGATAATTCTAACCTGCGTCCACGGGTAAAGATGATATGTTTTCTTATTGATCTTGTTACATTTGGGTGGAAGAACTCCATTAAAGAAAGTATGAAGCTCTAGAAAATAAGAGAGAAAGTGAGTCTTTTCCCTAATCCTAGCTAACCCCATTGTCCTCCTTCTCTTGAGATAAGGATGGGTATTTATAGCTCCACATGCATCATGGATATCTTTGATGTCTTTTGTTCCATCGAGATCCGATGGTCCTTGGTCAATATGGTACCTTCGTTGGTTGCCCACCATCTCCAATCAGACGACGCCACCTTAGCTCCCCCCACGTGCCATCGTGAATTGTGAAACCTCCGTACAAGTTGTAACTTCGTTGGCAGCGTACCTTCTCAGTCATAGGATGCCATGTACTCTGAGCCAACGTGGTTAAAGAACGCGCCTTCGTATTAAAAGTTGTGCAGACTACTGAGCTACCTCCGACAGACAGACACACCCATGTGCCTACACTATAGCCTATTGCTTAACTTTTAAGCAATCTTGGTAGTGATTTGGCGTAGTCCGTTGTAGCTTACTTTGTTACTCCCTCCTTTAATAGTGCACCACACGTTGAGGGGGTAGCTTCACAACTAAGCATCCTAAGGAAAGATGTAGTGTGCGTCGTTGAAACATAATTAGTTGCTCCACATTTAATGTTGCCACATGGCACAACAGATTTTTGGTACTCACAGTTTCCCCCTTTTATTGAGGGTTGTTCTAAGAATGAACCTTAAGAAAAAAATCTTGATCCTCCTTCGTTTATTTCGCTGAAAATATCATCGAAGTATTAAATAAGTTTGCTGAGATACCTTCAAAGAAACTTGCTGGGGTATCCTTTAAGTAAATTCGCAGATGTACCATTGAAGTAAATTCGCTGAGGTACGATTGAAGTATTGAAGTAAATTGCTGAGGTACCCTCGAAGTACAGAAGTATCAAAATAATTTACTGAGGTACCTTCGAAGTGTAGAAGTATCGAAGTATATTATTGAGGTACCTTCGAAGTACAGAAGTATCGAAGTATATTACTGAGGTACCCTCGAAGTACAGAAGTATGGAAGTATATTACTGAGGTACCCTCGAAATACAGAAGTATCGAAGTATATTACTGAGGTACCCTCGAAGTACAGAAGTATCGAAGTATATTAATGAGGTACCTTCCAAGTATAGAATTATCGAAGTATATTACTGAGGTACCTTCGAAGTATAGAAGTATCGAAGTATAAAAGTAATTTGATGAAGTACTTGTATAAGTATTGAAGTACAAGATTCTGATGCTAATATTATCACACAAATATGTGTATGCTTGTATATATGTATGCACGTATGTATGCATATACGTACATATGCATGCATGTATGTATGTATGTATGTATGTATGTATGTATTTGTTTATGAGGGCCATGCCTTCGTAAATGACAGCTTAGACTGGGATGGTGGTTTTTACCCTTTTTTAAAGCGGAGCCTTCTCTCGCTGCTTAGGTATTTTTGCTACCTTTTGGACCATCTGTCGCCTGAGCAAGATATAATGAGGCTAGAAGGCACCCCCTCATAGCACGCAGCTATGTTTTAGCTGAGTTTGAGCTTATTGATTAGGTGTATATTATTTACCTTTTAGTTTTTCTTTCGGCTAAGGTGACTCTAAAATGTCTCTTTACTTACCTGGTATGGAGTTGTCTCCTAGAGTACTTTCGTCGTTAGCTTTGCTCCTTTGTAATTGAAGTATACCTTTTGGAACCTTTATCTTCGGTTAAGCTTTTCGCCGTATTGTTTGTACCTGCGTAAATATGATACGTACATAAACCACTCCGTATTTTTTACCTTTTGGTAATGTGTGTTATAGCATTTTGCTTGCTTTGTTGTACAATATTTATTACATGGTGTGTCCACTTTGTCGCACAATCAAGACATCGCTCGGTGCTAACGTATGATTAACCTTGGTGGAACATTCAACGTCCTACCAGAGTATCCTTTGGCCAGAAGGTACCGTGGTGGCGAGGGTCCCTACGTGGGCAATAATTTTTCTATAATCCTGCCCATTCAGCTCAAAGGCCTCTTTACTTCGACATAGTATCTCTATTTGTGGGATATATTGCTTATTATTTGCCTCTTAGTAGGATTCATTTTCCCTGAGGATCCGAGATTGACATATGCGCAGTTATGTTGTTCCCTGCCTCATCGTCACTTATGACGGTGGGTGTCATTTCTAACCCTTTGTTTTTGTCATCAATTCTGACGGTGGGTGTCAATTCTAACCATTTGTTTTTGCATGTTTGTTTTATTTCACACGCGTTAAAAGCTATATTCGAAATCCAAGCTTTATATTGATTGCTGAGGCTTATAATACCTCTTTCTAGGGATATATCACAGTTACGTATATAATTATATATCCTATAAAGATAGCATACCTTAAAATTGTATTACCTTCAACATGTATTTGTTGTTTTTAATTGATGTTGTAGAGGGGCCATGATTGATGCATGTTTGCCCCCTTTTGCTTTTGAAAGATGGTTCTTGCAGCTTTTGAAAGGAAAAGTATTTTAATTTATGGAGCCTTCGTCCGTGTACTTTGCCTCCTCGTCGGTGTCAGCTACATGTTCGTCCTGGGGAGACTCCTTTTAGTTAATGGGTGTCACAAGGTACTTTGCGTGTAGTGAGATGCCCCTTGTAGGCTTCGTTATGGTTGCAGTGAGTTGCTCTAGCAGGCTTCGTTCCTGCATGAAATAGAGATAAAAATTCCTTTGGAACCCTGTGTATTCGAAGGGTACCCCCAGGATTGAGTAGTTACTTCTTATTATCCTTGAAGGATTTCTTCTTTCGACGAACTGCCCCTTGCACTAGTCTTTGGCACTTCATAGGTTCCTCAGATGGGAGAGTCGGGGTATTAATTGCTGAGGCTTGGAGTATGTATACAAACTTCGTTCATCGTTGCTTTTGATTTGTGCACTTGTGGGTATACATGCTTCGTGCATTTCTAGGTTGGGAGCATCGCAGTAGTGGTGGTTGAGAGGTTGCGTCTGCTTATGCGTCGTCGTGTCACTCCTCGTAGCTGAGTATGAGTTGTAGCCTCGTTGAGTATGCATACACCTACGCGCACAGGCTTTGTTGACTTGTACCTTCGTAGCTTTGGATTGTATAACCCATTCTTTGGAATGGTGAGTCTGCCTTTAACAGGCTTCGCTCACATGTATGGTTGACAGCGGTGAGTCTGCCTTTAAGTGGCTTCGCTCCCATGTACACCTTCGGTTTCAGACTTAGGTTGTAAAATACAACCATTGTTGATGTCTTTGGATCCAATTATCGTGACCTCCACCTTCGTCTATAGATCTTGTTGGAGGGGGGGGGGGGGGTCGACCTTCTTTGATGATGTTGATGCTACATACCTATAGTAGCTCACAGAGTTGTTACTCGCTTTTACTCTGTCTTAAAAAGCTATAAACTTTGAGAAGGTAATGTATTCCGATGACCTTCCTCTTCCACCGGAAATTCGCTAAGCGATAAGCTTAAGAATTTTAGAGGAACAAAGCTTTGTCATTTCATGCGAGTTATATTTTGAACCTTTGTCCTGACGCTTCATATTCATCCCTAATTGCTCATACTTAGATATGTATGAGCCAAGGATAGTTTTTGTAATTATCTTTGGGTGTTGAGATGCATATGAATGCACTCGAGCCAAGGATAAGCTCCGTTTTTGCCCCTGGATGCTCGTACTTAGATACGTACGACCCAAGGACGGTCTTCGTGATTGTCTTTAGCTACTGAGAATGTGTATAAATACATTCGATCCAAAGATAAGCTCCGTCTTTGTCCCTAACTTCTCGTACTTAGATACGTACGAGCTAAGGACAGTCTTCGTAATAGTCTTTGGTTGTTGAGAATGTATATGAATACATTCGAGCCAAAGGTAAGTTCCATCTTTGCCCTTGGATGCATGTACTTAGATGCGTATGTCCCAAGGCAGTCTTCTTAATTTTCTTTGGCTTTTGAGAATGTATATGAATACATTCGAGCCAAAGATAAGCTTCATTTTTGTCCCCGACGTTTCGTACTTAGATACGTACGATTCAAGAACAGTCTTCGTAATAGTCTTTGGATGTTGAGAATGTATATAAATACATTCGTGCCAAAGGTAAGCTCCATCTTTGCTTTTGGATATTCGTACTTAAATTCGTACAAGCCCAAGGAAGTCTTCGTAATTATCTTTATCTTTGTCCTTAACTGTTGAGTAAGTATATGGATATCTTCGAGCCAAAGACAGCCTTCGCCTTTTTCTTTGGCTGCTGAGAACGTATATGGACACGTTCGAGCCAAAGAGAACCTTCGTTTTTTTCCCCTTGCATTTCGTACTTAGGTATGTACGAACCAAGGACAACCTTCGTAATAGTCTTTGGCTTTTGAGAATGTATATAAATACATTCGAGCCAATTCCATTTTTGCCCTTGGATGCTCGTACTTAGATGTGTACGAGCCCAAGGCAGTCTTCGTAATTTTCTTTGGCTTTTGAGAATGTATATGAATACATTCGAGCCAAAGATAAGCTTCGTTTTTGTCCCTGATGTTTCGTACTTAGATACGTACGATTCCAGAACAGTCTTCGTAATAGTCTTTGGATATTAGAATGTATTTAAATGCACTCGGGCCAAAGGTAAGCTCCATCTTTTCCCTTGGATGCTCGTACTTAGATGCGTACGATCTCAAGGCAGTCTTCGTAATTGTCTTTATCTTTTTCCTTGATTGTTGAGAAAGTATATGAATACCTTCGAGCCAAAAACAGCCTTCGCCTTTTTCTTTGGTTGCTGAGAACGTATATATGGACACGTTCAAGCCAAAGAGAACCTTCGTTTTTTGCCCCTCGCAGTTCGTACTTAGGTATGTACGAACCAAGGACAATCTTCGTAATAGTCTTTGGTTGTTGAGAATGTATATAAATACATTCGAGCCAAAGATAAGTTCCATCTTTGCCCTTGGATGCTCGTACTTAGATGCGTACGAGCCCAAGACAGTCTTCGTAATTTTTTTGGGTTTTGAGAATGTATATGAATACATTCGGGCCAAAGATAAGCTTCGTTTTTGTCCCTGGCGTTTCGTACTTAGATACGTACGATTCAAGAACAGTCTTCGTAATAGACTTTGGTTGTTGACAATGTATATAAATACATTCGAGCCAAAGGTAAGCTCCATATTTTCCCTTGGATGCTCGTACTTAGATGCGTACGAGCCCAAGGCAGTCTTCGTAATTGTCTTTATCTTTGTCCTTGATTGTTGAGAAAGTATATGGATACCTTCGAGCCAAAGAAAGACTTCGTCTTTTTCTTTGGATGCTGAGAATGTATATGGACACGTTCGAGCCAAAGAGAACCTTCGTTTTTTGCTCCTCGCAGTTCATACTTAGGTATGTACGAACCAAGGAAATCTTCCTAATAGTCTTTGGCTTTTGAGAATGTATATAAATACATTCGAGCCAAAGATAAGTTCCATCTTTGCCCTTGGATGCTCGTACTTAGATGCGTACGATCCCAAGGAAGTCTTCATAATTTTTTTTTGGCTTTTGAGAATGTATATAAATACATTCGAGCCAAAGATAAGCTTCGTTTTTGTCCCTGGCGTTTCGTACTTAGATACGTACGATTCAAGAACAGTCTTCGTAATAGACTTTGGTTGTTGACAATGTATATAAATACATTCGAGCCAAAGGTAAGCTCCATATTTTCCTTTGGATGCTCGTACTGAGATGCGTACGAGCCCAAGGAAGTCTTCGTAATAGTCTTTATCTTTGTCCTTGAATATTGAGAAAGTATATGGATACCTTCGAGCCAAAGACAGACTTCGTCATTTTCTTTGGCTGTTGAGAACGTATATGGACACGTTCGAGCCAAAGAGAACCTTCGTTTTTTGCTCCTCGCAGTTCATACTTAGGTATGTACGAACCAAGGAAATCTTCCTAATAGTCTTTGGCTTTTGAGAATGTATATAAATACATTCGAGCCAAAGATAAGTTCCATCTTTGCCCTTGGATGCTCGTACTTAGATGCGTACGATCCCAAGGAAGTCTTCATAATTTTTTTTTGGCTTTTGAGAATGTATATAAATACATTCGAGCCAAAGATAAGCTTCGTTTTTGTCCCTGGCGTTTCGTACTTAGATACGTACGATTCAAGAACAGTCTTCGTAATAGACTTTGGTTGTTGACAATGTATATAAATACATTCGAGCCAAAGGTAAGCTCCATATTTTCCTTTGGATGCTCGTACTGAGATGCGTACGAGCCCAAGGAAGTCTTCGTAATAGTCTTTATCTTTGTCCTTGAATGTTGAGAAAGTATATGGATACCTTCGAGCCAAAGACAGACTTCGTCTTTTTCTTTGGCTGCTGAGAACGTATATGGACACGTTCGAGCCAAAGAGAACCTTCGTGTTTTTGCCTCTCGCAGTTCGTACTTAGGTATGTACGAACCAAGGACAATCTTCTTTTCTGTCTTTGGCTGTTGAGAATGTATATAAATACATTCGATCCAAAGATAAGCTTCGTTTTTGTCCCTGGCGTTTCGTACTTAGATACGTACGATTCAAGAACAGTATTCGTAATAGACTTTGGTTGTTGACAATGTATATAAATACATTCGAGCCAAACGTAAGCTCCATTTTTTCCCTTGGATGCTCGTACTTAGATGCGTACGAGCCCAAGGAAGTCTTCGTAATTGTCTTTATCTTTGTCCTTGAATATTGAGAAAGTATATGGATACCTTCGAGCCAAAGACAGACTTCGTCATTTTCTTTGGCTGTTGAGAACGTATATGGACACGTTCGAGCCAAAGAGAACCTTCGTTTTTTTGCCCCTCGCAGTTCGTACTTAGGTATGTATGAACCAAGGACAATCTTCTTTTCTGTCTTTGGATGTTGAGAATGCATATAAATACATTCGAGCCAAAGATAAGCTTTGATTTCGCTCCAAGGCTTCGTAATTTTGACCTTCGGATTTCCGTTTCCTGAGAGTAAAGAGAAAAAGGGGTAGGGTACGTTCCTAGGATCCCCATTACGTAAATAACAAAAAATAAAAGCTTAGTATAGAACTTAACAGAGATATGTTTGCTGAGTTCGTATTTAATAGAACCGTCCAATATTTGGGACTTAGATCCTAAATGAACCTCAGATTTAAAAATGACAGAGAGTACTGCAAGCTGAGGTAAAGAAAGTGTCTTGTTAAAGAAAACGACCCTCAGTTCAAAAATAACCTTAGGGATGTTACTCCAAAACTTTTACTGAGGTTCCCTCGAAGACAAAGGTATTCAAATCAAGAGAAGGCTTTCTCATGAGCAAGCAAATAACAATAAAATAATAGCTTTTTAATCTTTGAAAAGTGTTTAATGGTTTTCATAACCACTTTTTGTAGATCCGTAAGATTTCAAGCTCTTTTCAAGGTTCAATACTCGAAAACTTGTCAAAGAATGATAAATCTTTACTAGAAAGTAAAATCCAACTCTCTTATTCTTATATCTGATCTTCTAACGAAGATATAAAGAAAAAAGATGATGAAATAGCAAAAATAACGAAAATCGAGAGCTTTTCGGTCCAGCTCGTTTCTAGCACCAAACTGTGACTACTATTTTCCCCATAGTCTACGTAATATGAGCAGCTCAGAGGATCATATACTAAGTAGTATGCATACCTCAGTTGAACTGATATTGTTGAGTAAATAAAAGGTATGTTCGAAATAAGATATACTCAGTAGATCATATACTAAGTAAGTAAAGATACTTGGAAAGAGCATATGCTAAGAAAACAAAGGTATCTCTGTAATACAGAGGTGAGTAAGCAAATAAGCTAAATAAAGAGATATCTCAAATGAATAGATAACTCATAAAACAGAGATAACTCAGAATACAAAGATAACTCAGTAAGTAAATCTCTAAGAGAGAAGATAATGTAAGTGCATCTAAGTTATCAACACACAAGAGATTACGTGGTTCGGATAATTCTAACATACGTCCAGGGGTAAAGATGATATGTTTATTATTGATCTTGTTACATTTGGGTGGAAGAACTCCATTAAATAAAGTATGAATCTCTAGAAAATAAGAGATAAAGTTAAGAGACAAAGTGAGTCTTTTCCCTAATCCTGGCTAACCCCATTGTCCTCCTTCTCTTGAGATAAGGATGGGTATTTATAGCTCCACATGCATCATGGATATCTTTGATGTCTTTTGTTCCATCGAGATCCGATGGTCCTTGGTCAATATGATACCTTCGTTGGCCGCCCACCATCTCCAATCAGACGACGCCACCTTAGCTCCCCCCACGTGCCATCGTGAATTGTGAGACCTCCGTATAAGTTGTAACTTCGTTGGCCGCGTACCTTTTCATTCATAGGATGACCTGTACTCTGAGCCCACGTGGTTAAAGAACGTGCCTTCGTACTAAAAGTTGTGCAGACTGTTGAGCTACCTCTGACAGACAGACACATGCATCCATGTGCCTACACTATAGCCTATTGCTTGACTTTTAAGCAATCTTGGTAGTGATTTGGCGTAGTCCGTTGTAGCTGACTTTGTTACTCCCTCCTTTAATAGTGCACCACACGTTGAGAAGGATAGCTTCACAACTAAGCATCCTAAGGAAAGATGTAGTGTGCGTCATTGTAGCATAATAAGTTTCTTCACCTTTAATATTGTGCCACGTGGAACAACATATTTTTGGTACTCACAGCTGTTGATATTCTAAGTCGAGCTAATATGAAGCATGTGAATAATATTTACAGATTATTTAGGATTTTGGTAAGCTTTCTGGTCAGATGCTCAATTTTGATAAATCTTGTGTGTATTTTAGTTAGAATCTTGGTCCTGGTACTTGTGTTGATCTTTCTAATGCTCTTAATATGTCTATCTATAGTTACTGATTCAGAGAAATATCCTGGAGATCCTTTGTTACTTGGTCAATCTAAGGTGGAATCTTTTGATCTTATAGTCCAATCTTTTGAAGCTAGGCTTAAGAATTATATAGGTACCACTCTTAACCAAGGTGGTAGATCTACTTTGACCAAATCAGTCTTGAACTCTTTGCCTACTTACCAAATGGGTTATTTTAAAATTCCAACAACTCTTTTCAGTAAGCTTGATTCTTTACAGAGAAATTTTTGGTGGGGTCATAAAACTGGTAAAGGAATCAAATTTTTTGGTTGTCAATATCGGATTTCAGTGAATATCGTCCAGGGATGAAATATCGACAAATAACAGTGAAATATCGACAATATCGACATCTCGGATAACACCGAACCGATATTATCAGCGATATCTCGGTCATCTCGGCCGAGATTGACCACATTTCTTGGGATAACATTTTCAAGTCTAAGGATTTGGGGGTCTAGGTTTTAGAGATTTAGAGACTTTAAATGTTGCTCTCATATGCAAATTGGTTTGGAAAATCATTAATGATCAAGATGAATTGTGGGTGCAGATTTTGAGTGTTAAATACTTTAACAATTATAGTATTTTACATCTGCAGAAACTTAATGAAAGTTGTTGTTGGATATGGAGGGGTGTATATAGGGGGATAAACATTATTAAGAACAATAGTGTTTGGGCTGTCATGTGTGGAACTAAGATTAATGTTTGGCTTGACTGTTGGGTTATAGGTTTGAATCATCCCCCTATTCATGATGAAGGTCTAGTAAACACTATTTCTTACACCTATGTTTCTGAGTTATTTTATGATGGAACTAGGAACTTGAATTATCTTCTAATTCATTACTTATTTGAACCTTATTTCACAAATAGAATTCGAACAATGAATGTTCCTTCTATAGGAAATGATTCTCTTATTTGGTTGCTAGAAGTAAAGGTCAATTTTCAGTTAAAAGTATTTATAATTTTAATCTAGACTACCTAACTCTTCTGCAGGTACTCATTTTGTTAGAGCACTGCTCGGTCGAGCTCGCAAGTGTTGCTATCTCAAGCTTGTTTGTCAAGTTTAGTTGCCAAAACTATAAGTCTTAATTTCTAGTCTACTTATATCTAAGTCACGAATTAGGATATTAAGTGTAGTTGAGCCTTATACTTCACGACGTTCATCGAATGAAGACGAAGAACTACTCAAGGGAACTTATGGAACTTCATCAACAAAAGGTATGTGGAGACTTGAACTCATCTATCACTCAAAAGTCTGACTAATCAATCTCCTATTTGAGACAAAAGTTGTATTGCTATATAGACTTCAATTATACACATTTGATATTTCGGGGCGAGTTTATCTCGCTTATCTATTTCTCGAAATATGTGTTGGTAAGCTTTGGCTTTGTTTTGGGGTAAAAACTGATTCTGCTGTTTTTGGTAATTTATGGTGTGTTGATGAGAAACGAGTTCAAACCCTAAACAAATGCACTGCACGGGAATGCTTTTAGGTTCGAGAAATCAATCTGTAAGACTCTGGCCTAAACCAAGAAATGGTTGTTACAGATTCAATTCGGTCACAAGGTGAAGGACAAGGGTTGATCTTAGGGAGGGAAGCGGAGAAGGTGTTTGAGATCAGAGTGTTGATTATGAAGGTGTGGTTGTTTATGACTTGTGTATTAGAAAATGGTTTCTGGCTACTTGTTTTATGTGTTTCGAAATAGATTGAAAATCTATTTATACAAGTCATTAAGCGCACCCTGATCTCTTAGGAAGTGGAGGAAGTGAAGTAGTGGAGAAGTGGGTTTATGCGGAAGGTAGTGATCATCGTGTCTCCGTTGTTATGAGGGATGACTGATCACACGTTCTCCCACTTCTCTCATTACTGATAACCGTCTGTTCTTCCTAACACGTTCTCGTAATGGACGCGTTGCACGCCGCATGCTGTAAACCGCCAGACCAATACCTCAGTAAGTATCCCCCAGTTTGTGACATGTTTGATGTCTCGAATGAGTGGGTCAAGTCGTGGGACTTTCCGTGGAGAATAACATATGATGCTATTAGGTGAAACAACTAAGTTTTTTTATGAGGCCGATATAAAATATGTATGTATTCGATGCATGTAAAGCATCACATTTAAGCAGCTCAAATTAATCGATCTCATCGCTGTTTTAGAACTTGATTGAACAAGTCACAGATAAGCGTCTTAAAGGAGGCAGCATGATCGACCACTTTTGGGTGATCGTTTGGTGGCTCTAGGGACATGCCATCACTTGGTCGATCACTGCTCGTGGAGGAAGGGTGACCAGTGATCATGGCGTCATCCCCCTGGCCTCCTAGAATTTGATCTAAACCGTCCGACCAAGCTAGCAAAGTTGGTCGGACAAGATGATTTGCGACAGTTGAATGTTGCCACTGATTATTATTTTTTAGGGTTTGAAGCTGCACAACCAACCCCTCTTTGGGCGTGCGTTCTGGGACATCCAACCCTTGTTCGAATAGGCCGGTCAGCCATGTATAGAGGTGGGTCAACGGTGATCACATTGACATCTTCGGGGCGCCTGAGAATGAATCTAAGCCGCTCAACTAGGCCGACGAAGATGGATGGTCGCGATTGATTTGCGACAGTAGGGCGCTGCCGCAAACATAATTTTAGAGTTTTCAAAGCAGCATGTTTAAGCTACTTTGGGCAAATGATTTGATATGCTCTGGTTTTGCCATGGAGAGGTCGATCGAGCAACGGAGGAGTTGGGTCGCCAATGTACATGCTGGCACCTCTTTGATCATTCCAGGGAAGATCTCGGTCGTCCAACAAGGCTGGCAAAGTTGGACAGTTGTGATCGATTCGCGACAGTAATGTGTTGCCGCAAACACCAATTAGGGCTTCAAAGCATCCACGTCCATCGAACGATTTGGTGTGCTATTAACTTCCCATGAGCAAGTCGATTGGTAAGGGATAATATTGGGACGGTGGCGAACGCATTGGCACTTCCTTGATCGTTTGGAACGCGATCTAAGCCGTCCAACTAGGCTGGCGAAGTTGGGCGGATATGATGGCTTTTGAGACCGTTTTTTACGGTCTTAGCTCGTTCGAGCTTTGTTTTTACGTAGCGCAAACGCCCATGTTTGGGTCGGAATTTTAAGCGCTTTGAATGAGCAACATGGGGTTCGACCAACTAGAGGACTAGTGGTCCCTCCCGTGGTTGCTACGGTGATTGCCTAGTTCTACTAGGAATACTCTAAGCTTGTTAAATCGCGCGGCCAAATTGTGTGGCCGCGATTATTTTTTGAGACTGATATGAACAGTCCAGATTCTCCTTTAAGGAATAAATATGTGTTCGATCACGCTAACTTTAATTAAAAAGTGTGTGAACGCGTTGTTCTCTTTGTCGGAGAGATGTAGCATGTATGAGTATTTTTGTGAAGATCTCAATACTAGCACTTCGGGAGATTCATGCTACTCTGCTAAGAGTGAGCATTGATCGTCATGTCATGTTAGTATTGAGAGTTCGGCTGGGAACATAGCAAGGAAAAATATCAGGCAAGTCATGCATTAGTTAATAATGCGATAGGTTGAATTTTATAGAATATCTGGGATCGATACACCATTCTGATAAATTTCATAAATATGTCGAATTACTCAATACATATATAAGTAAATAGGTTTGAGCACTCATCACTTTTAAATGGCATTTGCTCCTTTGCAGGATGACAGCGCATTAAATACATGGTTTTACAATTTTGACCCTGCACTAAAAATCACCATCAACAGGATTTAACCAAGTTCATCTTTTATTCTTGTCGAAAGTCAAAAGATGATCATGTGAAAATCACCTTGTAACATCTTACATGATTTATGTGACACAATCATTTAATGTATACTCGGAATGTTTCGTATTGATCGTTCGATCACTTGAAAATTGCTTTGAAGCTAATAGTTTATGTGAGACAACTATTGTCATCTTCCAAGAATGTTTCAATCATTCAAATGAGGGTTTAGTGTAACCATGATTAGATATAAACATAGTGTGTATTCACATTTATGTAAAGTACAAAACCGGGAACCATGGTATGCGTACCCATACGCGTACTGGTTGGTTGTTGGAAGTCCGGGAACTAAGTATGCGTACCCGTACGCAAACTGGCGGAAATTCAAGTTCCGTGAATTTCTTCTGGAGTTTGGAAGTATAGTATGGTATGCATACCCGTACGCTTACTGGCGTAACCAAACTCAGTCTGGCTACTTAGGTATGCGTACCCATTTGCGTACTTAAGTAGGTTATGTTCTAAAATCGATTTGTTCATGACTAATACATTTATATAATAAGGAATGCAATCTTTTGCAAACCGTGGCTATAATATTCATGAAATGATTCGAGTGAATCAAAATCCATTTTGCTTCAATTGTGTCTTGTATACTTCTATGAGAATATAAACAATT
This sequence comes from Papaver somniferum, assembly GCF_003573695.1. Taxonomy (NCBI): domain Eukaryota; kingdom Viridiplantae; phylum Streptophyta; class Magnoliopsida; order Ranunculales; family Papaveraceae; genus Papaver; species Papaver somniferum. The sequence continues at coordinate 99,450,239 of NC_039366.1, forward strand.
GAACAACTCTCTAACTAGTTTCATTTGAGTCATTTGAACTAGTTTGTGATAAAGATGAATAAGGTTGATATGAAAGTGTTCATATGGCTAACCATTGGTTAACTATTGTTTAACCAACTAAGTGTACACGTTTAAGTACGGTTACCCATATCTAAATGAAGGTATATTTCATTTGTGTGTAACAAGCTAAGTTCGATCTAACGGTTGAAAGATATTAGCTTGAATCTAATCAGGTTTTCATCTAACAGTGAATATTAAATGCTTTGTTACCAAGGTAACATTGATTGCAAACCCTGATTTGGAGACTATATAGAGGAGAACTCTAGCAACTGGGAAACCTAATCCCCACACCTCCTGTGTGATATTAGTTGCGACTAGAGTCGATTCTCCTTAACCTTAGGTTTTTCCAAAACCCTATAGGTTAACGAATTGAAGACTTCATTGGGATTGTGAAGCCAGACCCAACTATTTTCTCTGTATTTGCGTGTTCTGATCTTGCTGTTTTCTATTGTGATTGAGTACTATCTTCTTTAATATTTGCTCGAGATTTATTCTCCGATAGGAAAGATTGAAAAGTAGTTACAAACATATTCGTCTCATCGTTTGTGATTCCACAATATCTTGTTTCACTAATGGATTAAGATTATTGTGAGGTGATTGATAATACTAGGTTGTTCTTCGGGATTATAAGTCTGATTTATCAATTGGTTCATGTTCACCTTGATTTATCAAAAGACTGAATAAAACTCATATGTATATTTGTGGGAGACAGATTTATTTATTCAATAGACTTTTCTGTGTGATACATATTTGTTTATCAAGTCTTCGACTTTGGGCCGTAACACCTCTTAGTTGTGAGTGAGATCATCTAAGGGAATCAAGTGCGCAAAATCCGGCGTAGTTCAAGAGGCGTAAGAACACAACTATACCTTGATCAGTGTAAGATTGGTTAGGGCTCAACTGCATTCCAGTCCGAAGTTAACTGATAGTAGGCTAGTATCTGTTGCGGCTTAATACAGTGTGGTGTTCAAATCTGGACTAGGTCCCGGGTTTTTTCTGCATTTGCGGTTTCCTCGTTAACAAAATTTCTGGTGTCTGTGTTATTTCTTTTCAGCATTATATTTTTTTATATAATAGAAATATCACAGGTTGTTCGTAAGTTCAATCAATTAGATAATCCAACTTTTGGTTGTTGATATAAATTGATTGACACTTGGATATTGGTTTTTGATACCGTCCTAGTTACTTCTTATATTCAACCAGGCTCGCAAATTCCTATTTGTTTGATTGTGGATTGAATTGAGAAATTGAGACATAAGTCTTTGATATACTTTTCTTAAGATTGAGTCTGATTATCTAGTTGATTCTCTTGAAAGTATATTGGAGTTAGTCCATACAGATTGCAAAGTGAAATATTGGGTGTGGTTGTTAGACCCCCGCTTTTTCAATTAGTATCAGAGCATGCAAATACCGTAAACCTAATAAATTTGTGTTTGACTGATCCCTAAAGTCTGTCCCTATGGGAAATTTCTTTAGGAAACTTGCTCTTGGCATTTGTAACGCACGCCATAAATCCTTAAAAAAATTCAGAGCATATTATCCATTATACCTCTGGTCTCTCATGATAATCTCGCTCCATCTAAGACTTTGGAAAACTTAGATGATGAGAAACGGTCTAAAGGAAAAATTAAAAGTTCTTGTAAGAAAGGAAAATTGAGAAAACGTGGTGAACGCTCAAGAATATGGATCTCACTAGATTAACTCTTAATATTTTTGAGGAATACTATCGTGATGGATCAATTGAAAAAGATTTATTTAGATCTTTTGAAAGCGTTTTTAAATTCTTAGAAAAGCTTATTTCGATTAAGAATAAGAATCGTTCTGATAAAAGTTTCGTACCTGTCAAATCATGTACTCATGATGTACGAACTAGGCTTACTACCAACTCATGTGAAATTGATAAAAAGATGTCTTGTGAGTTCGGTGTAGGTTCTAATTGTCGGAAAAAGTCTTCTCTTGGTCATAAGAAAAGGGATTCAAAAAATTCTATTAACCCTAAGTATCATCATTACTATGATTGTACTCCTGGTGCATTTCAGAAATATTAACCGGAAATGTTGCATGAGAATCTCTATGCACATGACGCTTCTTGGTAACAAGCTTGGCTCTACCCCAATTGTATATAACTTGAAATGGGGCAAGTAATGGTTGGATTTTTTTTGTGCTTGGGTTAATTTATTTTTTATCTTTTTTTCTCTATCCAAGATTATTTAAAGTGATGAAGTTCTTCCTACTTTCCTTTTATTGCACAGTACTGATCCCTTCAGTGTGCTAACCTTAGTTACCTTTAAGAAATCTTGTCTTTCTCTTTCGGGTCGCGGTTCATGAACGGGTCCAAGCCCATTAATGGGTATATAAGAAGTATGGTACGCGTACCTTTGTTATTCTCTCTCTAGTCCACGTACGTGAATTATTCTAGGGTTCATGTATTATCTCCATTAAAATTCTTTGGAGATTCAAAAGAGACTAAGGACTTTCCTCATCTTCAAGGAGCATACCAAGTAAGTTTTTTCCTTCTTCTTGTACTCTCAATTTCTAGATCTCATAGGAAATTTCAAGGTTTCGAAAAAGGTTTCAAAAAACTTGGATTCATCATCTTCTAGCATGACTATGCCTCAAAATCAAGATTCCATCAGAATTAGATTTATCAATGATTCTAGTAGTGAGATCTTTGAAAGAATTTCTTCTAGTGGGTTCATTCTAGAAAAGAGATTGGATATGGTTAGTGGTTATAAAGAATATTTGGTTTTCTTTGAAAAGTTGAAGCTTGGAAAGATCTTTAATGGTCTTGGTGAAGGTTTTGACACTCTAACAAGAATTTTCTATGCTAACATCTATGATGTTGATCTTGTTGGAATGGAATTCAAGACCATGATAAATAGAGAAAGGATTCTTGTTAATAGAGAGTTGATTTCAAGAATTACCAAAATCTCTTTGGGTAAGTTTCTCCTTCATAGACCAAGGGAAGTAAGACCATCGGATGAAACCATTTCTAATGGTCTTTGTGGGAAAAGTATTGATTGAATCAATGGAAAATTTCCTACTAATTATCTTAGTTTTGCCTTGATGTCCTTTGGAAAACTTGGCATATCTAATCTTTGTCCATCTATAATTGAGAATTCTTTGTGGAGTCGTGAGATTTCGGAGTTGGTCTATTTCTTTAAACTGGGTACTCAAAGTCTCGACATTTATGGATTCATCATTCTTCAAATGGTTTCGATGACGTCTTCCAACAAGAAGTTAGTCTTTCCTTGTTTGATTGAGCAAATTTGTCGCACCTACTCCATTGCTCCTATTGGCAACTCTATTAGAACTCCCAAGCTTTTTCTCCCTTGTACCTTCAAACGTTTGAAGGATAATGCTTGTAAGAGACAAAGATGTGATGCCACTGTTGGTTCTTATGATTCTACCACCTTGAATCTTCTTCATCAAACTCACAAGGGTGTGTGTAAGATCAATTCCAAGGTAAAGTATGTGCAAGAACAATTGTGTGTTATTGCCACCAAGTTCCCCTAAAGTTCTCTTTCTTTTGTATTATTCTATCTTGTCTAGGAAACTTCTTATGAGAATTTATTCTTGTGTTTTAAGAAGGAAAACTAGGGTTTGGAATAGACATTATTGTGAGTACACATAGCTATTTCCAACGATTTTCATCTTTAATGTTTTTGGATTTATTTATTTAAATTCTAAAGTTTATTTGGAAGATGATTTTTCAGTATTAATCTTTATGGTCTTATATATTGCAACTTGTTATGGGATATGTGTATTTGCATCCGTGAACTATAATTGTCGCATACGTGGTCAAAAGTTAAGTCTTTCATATGTCATTATGCAAATATTGGTAAAAGATTGAATGAACTTTTAACAAACAAAAGTTAAGCCTATTATGTCATTATGCAAATATTAATGGAAGATAGGATGAACCTTTTTTTACAAAGATTAAGTTTATTATATGTCTCTATGCAAATATTGATGAAAAATAGAATGAATCCTTGAATATCCGCAGTATTGGTTGTCATGATCCACATCTTTGTGTAAATATTGTGCGGCTCCGTAAGTTTTCTTATGTTGAGCATTTCCAATTAAATAAATCATGGGTTCTCTTGTAGTTAATTTAATTGAGTATTTTGGATACAAATTCATGTTTCATATGATTTGTTAATGTCCAATGAAATACTTCTTTTCTTATGAAAGTAAGGTCGCTCATGTTGTTCCTTTGGGGATGACATTTTATGGGGGAAAGTTCTTATTTGAACTTGTGCTTAATTGCCAAATCTTTGTGGGGAGTGCGGCTGTGGAATATTATAGGGGTTATCTTATATCTTTATAAACTCCTTGATGAATGCAGTTAGTTTCGGCTATATGATTGCATCTAAACAAAGTTGATATGTGGTTCTCTTTTGGTCATGAAGTATCTCTATGGAAATTTCATTAGGATCCCACTAATTTTCGTACCTTTGCCAGTTTATATTGAAAAAAAGGGGGAGAATTAATGTGTAGTTGACACTACAAATACATATGGTTTACGGATCATTATGTAAGGGGGAGTGGTTTTCATGGGAGATGAAGTATTGACTAAGGGGGAGAGATACGTATCACGATAGTATTGTTGTCAAAGTTTGTAATCCATATGTATTGATAGTTTTGTCACTAAAATTGACAAAGGGGGATATTTTTAGAGCATTGCTCGGTCGAACTCACAAGCGTTGCTATCTCAAGCTTGTTTGTCAAGTTTAGTTTCCAAAACTGCAAGTCTTGATTTCTAGTCTACTTATAGCTAAGTCTCAGATTAGGATAGTAAGTGTAGTTGAGCTTTAGACTTCACGACGCTCATCGAATGAAGACGAAGAACTACTCAAGGGAACTTGTGGAACTTCGTCAACAAAAGGTATGTGGAGACTTGAACTCATCTATCACTCAAAAGTCTATCTACTCTATCTCCTATTTGAGACAAAAGTCATATTGCTTTAACCAAGTTCATCTTTTATTCTTGACGAAAGTCAAAAGATGATTATGTGAAAATTACCTTGTAACATCTTACATGATTTGTGTGAGACAGTCATTTTATGTAGACTCAGAATGTTTCGTATTGATTATTCGATCACTTGAAAATTGCTTTGAAGCTAATAGTTTGTGTGAGACAGCTATTGTCGTCTTCCAAGAATGTTTCAATGATTGAAATGAGGGTTTAGAACATGTAACCATGATTGTATATAAACATAGTGTGTATTCACATTTGTGTAATGTCCAAAACCGGGAACCATGGTATGCGTACCCGTACGCGTACTGGTTGGTTGTTGGAAGTCCGGGAACTAAGTATGCGTACCCGTACGCATACTGGCGGAAATTCAAGTTCTGTGAATTTCTGCTGAAGTTTGGAAGTATAGTATGGTATGCGTACCCGTACACTTATTGGCGTAACCAAACTCAGTCCAGCTACTTAGGTATGCGTACCCATTTGCGTACTTAAGTAGGTTATGTTCTAAAATCGATTTGTTCATGAACTAATACATTTATATAATAAGGAACGCAATTTTTTGCAAACCGTGTCTATAATGTTCATGAAATGATTCGAGTGAATCAAAATCGTTTTTGCTTCAATTGTGTCTTGTATACTTCTATGAGAATATAAACAATTGAACAACTCTCTAACTAGTTTCATTTGAGTCATTTGAACTAGTTGTGATAAAGATGAATAAGGTTGATATGAAAGTGTTCATATGGCTAACCATTGGTTAACTATTGTTGAACCAACTAAGTGTACACGTTTAAGTACGGTTACCCATATCTAAATGAAAGTATATTTCATTTGTGTGTAACAAGCTAAAGACCATCTAACGGAGGAAAGATATTAACTTGAATATAATCAGGTTTTCATCTAATCCCCACACCTCATGTTTGATACTAGTTTCGACTAGAGTCAATTCTCCTTTAACCTAGGTTTTCTCTAAAACCATTATAGGTTAACGACTTAAAGACTTCATTCGGATTATGAAGACAGACCCAACTATTTTCTCTGTAGTTGAATTTTCTGATCTTACTTGGTTTTATCGTATTTAGTACTATCTTCTCGAATATGTTCTCGAGATTTAATCTCCGATAGGAAAGATAAAAAGTAGTCACAAACATCTTCGTCTCATCGTTTGTGATTCCACAGTATCTTGTTTCGCTACCATACAATTAAGATTATTGTGAGGTGATTGATGTTACTAGGATGTTCTTCGGGAATATAAGACCGGTGTATCAATTGGTTCCTGTCCACCTTGATTTATCAAAAGACGGAACAAAACTCTTAGGTATTTCTGTGGGAGACAGATTTATCTATTCAATAGACTTTTCTGTGTGGGACAAATTGGTTTATCAGGTCTTCGACTTTGGTCGTAGCAACTCTTAGTTGTGGGTGAGATCAGCTAAGGGAATCAAGTACGCAGAGTCCTGCTGGGATTCAGAGGCGTAAGGAAAGCGAATGTACCTTGATCAATGTGAGATTGGTTAGGGCTCAACTACGTTCCAATACGAAGTTAACTCAGAGTAGGATAGTGTCTATAACGGCTTAATACAGTGTGGTGTTCAAATCTGGACTACGTCTCGGGGTTTTTTTACATTTGCGATTTACTCGTTAACAAAATTTCTGGTGTCTGTGTTATTTCTTTTCCGTATTATATTTTGTTATATAATAGAAATATCACAGGTTGTATGTAAGTTCAATCAATTAGATAATCCAACCTTTGGTTGTTGATATAAATTGACTAACACTTGGATATTGATTGAATTGACAAATTGAGATATAACTCTTTGATATACTTTTCTTAAGATTGAGTGTGACTATCTAGTTGATTCTTTTGAAAGTATATTGGAGTTAGTCCATACAGATTGCTAAGCGAAATATTGGGTGTGGTTAGTAGACCCCCGCTTTTTCAATTTTATCCCTCATCAGGTATGAAAAACTTTATGGGAGGTTAAGTTGCCCCACTAAGTTCTCTAGGTACAAAAGTGACATAGAGCTTCATTGTAGTTTGTGTAATCATCTTAGTGAGTCTAGTGACCACCTTTTCATCAATTTTTAATATGCTAGATCCGTGTGGTTAGCCTTAAACATTAATGTTGGTGATATTTTGGCTCAACATGGCTCTTTCAGAGACTGGATAATATCTTGGTTTTCTACTTGTAACAATTTGAATTTTGGTACAGGTTTATCTAGGCATGACATAAATAAACTTCTTATGGTGTCAGTCTGGACTATCTGGAAAGATAGATGCTAAAAAAATATATTAAATGATGGTATGCATACCTGGTATGTGTACCATGGAGGCTAAACATCCTGAACTACTATTTTCAAACCTAAATATTTAAGTACCTTAAACACAAATAAAGTTAGGTAGACATGAACGATACACAAGGTACATGTGTCATTATAAATACTTTAAGAAAATAATAAAAACGTAAATCTTTCTCAAGTTTATAGACATACTTTTTAAAGGAATCCAATCGAATTCTACAACCTTACCAAAGATTCAAAATCTTACCAACATAATATGTGCGCCACAATTCTTGTGCTTCCATCACCGTGTACATAACAGGGCATTTCTTGGTGAGGATGCACTTAAAACACACTCAAGTTGTGTTGGTGAACAATGTTTTGCTCACAACAAGTGACTGAAACAGATTTTTCCGCAACTGTGGATTTTTCACCATCTATAGTTTTTGGCTTATTCAGTTTCTTCTTCCACCAATTCTTGTGTTTCACTGTTGGATTATCAGGAAAGAGATCGCTTTTATAACCTTTCATATCCAAATCCATCTTTCCAAAAACTTTTTAACTTCCAACATCATGGATATTGCCTTCTCCATAGTCATGGAAATTTCTGAGAGATCATTCCTTTTCACACTCAAGGAATCATTAACTTTCTTTGGTACCCACTTCTGAGTGTGTTTAGGAACAACCAAACCTTCTTCCCGTTATTCTCTTCTAGAATTCTCGGAAGAGAATTGGACTGACTATTCTTTTGCAATTTAGTATTTCTCCAATTGGGAGCATCGGATCTTGTCTTCGTATTTACAAAGTTATCCTTTTGATAATCATTACAATTGTGAAAAGACTTTGTATGACGTTGATAGGCAAATCTAGGTTTATCACAACACTGATTCCTTTGCCTAAAGGTTGGACGTTCACAACCCGTAATGTCAAGGGTGTTAGCCTTAACATATGATCTAGATTTAATCACTTCTTTTGACACCCAAACAAAAATATCATGAAGTTTTTCATTCCTTATACGAAAATGACGTCTCCTTTCCAGGTGACCTTTGTTTCCGTAATAATGACAACACTGATTCCTTTGCCTAAAGGTTGGACGTAATGTCAAGGGTGTTAGCCTTAACATATGATCTAGATTTAATCACTTCTTTTGACACCCAAACAAAAATATCATGAAGTTTTTCATTCCTTATACGAAAATGACGTCTCCTTTCCAGGTGACCTTTGTTTCCGTAATAATGACAAATATAAGGAACGTTTTTACCCGGGTTCATGTGTGCTGGTTTTGGAGGTTGATATACTTTGCTCTTTCGAACCTTAACTGCTGATGAAAGTATTTCACTTTTTCCATCAGTAGAAACCTTTTGTTCAAAAGAATCACTAGCCTTGGAAAATTTTACCTCTTTGCTAATACTTGGAGCATTTATTCCCTTATAACCCAATCCTCGTGTATCACAATGATTTTTACTTGCTCATTGCATTGTGGTTAATTTGCTTGAACTAGTATTGAACTTTTTCAAGTCATCTTCCAACATCTTGAATTTATCAAGAGCAAAAGTTAAATCAGCCTCAAAGCATTTTTCTCGAGCGAGAAAAGCGCTTTCCCTGTCATTAGAACTTGTTTGCTGGGAGTTAATCCTTGCTTCAGTTGCTGCAAGTTTTTCTTCCAAAATATAAAAATATTGACGAAGATTATCACATTCAAGTGACTTTTTACTTAGGCCATTCATATGATCTTTGATCATCGAATCGTTAATGTTATTCCAAGAATAAAGACTTGAGTAAATTCTTCTCAATTTCTTATTTTCTCGACGGAGATGGGTTAGAAAAGGAATGACAGAAGAAGTCGTCAACTCTGAGATTTCCTCATCAACATCTCAACCAATATCTGAGTCACCTTCGTCAAAAAGTTCATCCAACTGTTCTTCTAGGCGTGTTTCCTATTTATCAACAGTTTCAACATCACGAGGATGTTTATATATTGACCTAGATGTGACAGTTCTCCCAGGTGAATTTAAGCTTTGAAAACATCTGGTAATTTCTAGACTGGTACGTTATTAGAGATAGACTTGTCCATAATAATCAGATTTCTTCAAACACAGACTTATGAGGTATTAACATGTTTTCCTGCTCTGATACCAATTAAAAAAGCGGGGGTATAACAACCACACCCAATAATTCGTTCGACAATCTGTATAAACTAAACTCCAATATAATTCTAAGAGCACCAAATTAAAGTGAGACTCAATCAAAAAAATATATCAAAGAGTTTTATCTCTATTTCTCAATACAATCAGCAAATCGAACAGATAGAAATCCGTGAGTCTGATTGATTATGAGAAATAACTTGGAAGGTACCAAAGACCAATGCCCAAGTGTCAATCAAGTTATATCCAACAAACAAGGTTGGATTTATCAACTGATTGAACTACGCACAACCTGTGATATTTTAATTATATAAACAAATATAACGCGGAAAAGAAATAACGGATACCAGAAGTTTTGTTAACGAGGAAACCGCAAATGCAGAAAAACCCTGGGTCCTAGTCCAGCTTTGAACACCACAACATATTAAGCCGCTACAGACACTAGCCTACTACAAGTTAACTTCAGACAGGAATGTAGTTGAAACCTAACCAAGTCTCACACCGATTAAGGTACAGTCGCGTTCTTTACGCCTCTAGAACCACGCTGGATTCTGCGCACTTGATTTCCTTAGCTGATCTCACCCATAACTATGAGTTGTTACGACCCAAATTCGAAGACTTATAAACAAATTTGTCTCCCACATATATGTTTATTTTTATTTGGTTTTTGTTTTGTCTTTTGATAAAAATCAAGTTAAACATGAACCAATTGATAATCCGGTCTTATGCTCCCGAAGAGCAGCCTAGAAATATCAATCAACTCACAATAACCCAACTGATTAACAGAAAAATTTATTGCGGAATCACAAGAGTCTGTGATGAAGAACTATTGTGATTACTTTTTATATCTTACCTATTGGAGATAAATCTCGAGTAAATCTTAAAGAAGATAAAACTCAATACGATAGAACAAGTAAGATAAAAATACGGAACTACAGAGAAAATAGTTGGATCTGGATTCACGAATCCCAAATGAAGTCTTCAAGTCGTTAACCCAATATGGTTTTGGAAAAACCTAGGTTAAAGGAGAATCGACTCTAGTTTGCAACTAGGACACATGAAAGTGTCGGGATTAGGTTTTCCAGTTGCTAGAGTTCTCCCTTATATAGTCTTTCAAATCAGAGTTACTTACAATCAAAGCTAAGATAGGTTAGTAACAAAGCATTCAATATTCACCCTTAGATGAAATCCTGATTTAAGACTCAAGCTAAGTATGCTTAGAAATTAATCATTTAATCTCCACCGTTGGATGGTATTAACTTGTTACACAGAAATGAAATATACTTATATTTAGATATAGGTAGCCATACCTAAACATGTATATTGAGTTGGCTCAATAACAGTTAACCGAAGTTATCCATATTGTTAGAGCACTGCTCGATCAAACTCGCATGCGTTGCTATCTCAAGCATGTTTTCAATGTTAGTGATCAAAACTATAAGTCTTGATTTCTAGTATACTATTAGCTAAGTATCGGACTAGGATAGAAAGTGTAGTTGAGCTCAAGACTCCATGGAGATCATCATACAAAGACGAAGAACTACTCAAGGAACTGGTGGAACTTCATCGACTAAAAGGTATGTGGAGATTTGAACTTATCTATCACTCAAAAGTCTATCTACTCTATCTCATATCTTGAGACAAAATTTGTTTTGCTATATATACTTTGATTATACACATTTGTTATTTCGAGCCGAGTTTAACTCGCTTATCTATTTCTCTAAATATGTGTTGGTAAGCTTTCGCTTTGGCCAAGTTCATCTTTACTAGTGACGAAAACCATGTTAAGTTTCAATCACTTGAAAATGGCTTTGACGAAAAATGGTTTGTGAACAACAACTATGTAATGTCCTCTAAGGATGTTTCAATTATTGAAATGAGAGTTTAGATTATATAACCACTGTGGTATATAAGCATTGTGTGGTAACTTATACATGTATAAGTCCTTATTCCTTGAACCAAAGTATGCGTACTTTTCTGCTCAGGAAAATCGGAACTAGAGTCCGCGTACTGTCGGAGGTTCTCATCCCGAGAATTTCTGCTGGAATTTGTGAAATGAAAAAAAAAATATTCAGTGTAACGATCTACGTTACAAATTAGCACAGAAACAGTTCTAGATCTCTAAGGATAGAGATTATTGAAGAAGAAGAAGAAGAGAGGAAATTGGAGGGTTAGAAGAAGAATGAGACGAAGTAGAGGAGGGGATGAGAAAACAAACGATATTTGGGAGAAAGAACATTTCATTTGATTACTTCATTGATACCCATTCCATACAACAAACACAGGTTATATTGCTGCAGTTCAACTCTCAAACAGAAATACCTAACCTACCCCTCAATTAATAAGGAACTACTAAAATAACCAGCTGGTCTAATTGTCATGAGACTAAGGTTCATGACAAATCCCACCCCTTCAAATCATCCTTGTCCCAAGGATATGAAGTTAGTTCAACCCCAGGGCGCTGCTGCTGCAGCTCTTTCTTCAGTGCACTGACATATGTGAACATGGTCTTGCATGCTTCGACAACAAGGCCTGTGTCAAGATGAATTCCTTTTGTTGTACGATGAGTATAATGGTAGTATATGAAGGCTGGTGGTTTCAATAAAGAATTGTAGCCTGTGAAGAAATATATAGACTACTTTCATTGTACATCCCACATCAATCAATAAACTGCTCTCTCCTGCGCTTATTTCTTCAGCACTTGAACTCCCATAAATTTCAGTTGTCACGGCTGGGTAGGTGCTAATTGAACCATCCTTGTGTATCCCCATGGTCATTATCTCTGTGGCATACAAGAGGCACCATTGCTGCAACTGCATCTCGAACCCAGTAGTAGACGTGAATGTGACCCTGGCAGACCTCAAGGAAAAACTTACAACACATTGTTGCCTTTCAGATGAACTGTAGAGATCAAGATCTGTCATGGTTCTATTGTAGCCACAATTAACATAAAAAGGGAAACGCGATTGAATGCATAAGCACACTTGAGCATATGAGATCTTTGAACACAAGATGCTGCAACCGACTACACAAGCACCCTTGAGCATACTGTCTTCATTGTAATAACCCGGCATGTGGAGGAGTTGTTGTCGCCAACATATTCCTACTATTAAGAGATCAACTATTTCACTGCTGACAAGTAACCCAAACTTGGATATCGAATTTTAGCCAATAAGGATAGACTTAACCACGTGAGCTGCCAATATCATAACTTCAGCTCTGGCAGAGGATCCGACAATTGATTTAAGATTCTTGGACTGGTTGGCATAATCAAACTGAACTGGTTTTACTTGCAGGGATCTTTTTGACAAGATTGAACCAAGTTTACTTGCTTGTATACATCCAAGAACTAGAAGATCTCTACTGAGTTCATTGAGTTTCGTTGAATTTCGATTGTCTTCCATCTTATACCACCCATCTTCTACTGTGATGATATAAATTCTGAGCTCATGCATAATAATCCAACCATCACGAGGTGCATTTATTGGTTGTATGAGATTGGTAAACTCTTTGTTTTCTGTAAAATAATCAACTGAAGTACTCCATCTCTTAACCCCAAAACCAATCCCAGCAGGATTTCTTTCATTACCCAGCCCAGTTACAGTTTGAGGATTGATCTCGTAACTCCAACAACAAATGAAGAAGAGCATAACAAGACTGGCTAAGAGTGTACCCATCATCATCAAGTCTATTTCTGTAATGCCCTGTATAGCCCGTTGCACTGCCTTATATCTGACCTCATCACCAATTCCAATTCTCCAGCTGAATCTGTAGATACTTGAAGATAATAATGTTGATCTTGTCCATTCACTAGCTGAGAAAGTGATGAGTGCCAAATATTGTATATATTTGCACCTTTTTATTGGCATTTAACTCATCATTTGTGCACTAACGCTCCATTTTATCCCATATTCTGTGTTTTCGTTGTTTTCAAGAATAAATACTTTTCTCAATTAATTTTGCATTTTTAGATACTAAATAAAGTCTGGTTAACTCACGGAGCGAAAAGAGCAAAGAAACGGCAAAGACTCCCGCAGAAAGGCAACGAAGAATGATGTTTGCAAGAGCCGGATCAACTAGAAGTGGGCTTGAAGAGGAAGAATTGTCCTTAAAGAAGATATGGGCTTGGCATACCCAAGGCCCAAAACCCTTACCCAAATCCATTTCCAATATCCATACCCATTTCCATGAGAGCCGTCAGATTGGATCCATCACATCATCCAACGTTCGCCTCATCACCGATCATCAAATCTTGAAGTTCCTGTCAAATATCATAGTACCTAACTCCAATCTAAGCCGTCAGAATTGTTGTATCACGCATCCAATGGTCTCTGCAAGCTTGTTCCATATTAGCCGTTCGATTCAATCCAGATGTGATCATCCAACGTATCATCTTCGCTGGACATCGAATTTGCTACACCCGCTCAACACCCTAGCACCAAATATCTTCTCCCAAAACCATCGACTTCTCCTCTTCTTCCCAAATTTCTCCATCTTCCTCCCATACCCTGTCTCTGCCGCAGACACCACCTCTGCCATCACCACCACCTCTGCCACAGCCACCCTACGACTTCCATAACCACTCTAACAAAACACCACCTTACCCTATATCTCTAGCCACTTATTTCACCAATTTCCCCTCTATCCATCTCTGAAACCCTAGGTGGGAAATTGGTAAAATAGGTGAGTCTATAGAAGTGATTGAAGACAGGAGAGGGAGCAGGAAGAACAGAGAAATAATGGGTCGACGCTATAGGTAAGGATTATCCCATCCAATCAAGTAAAAATTGTAACCCTAGTTTACTGTTTCCATTTGGGGATTTATAAGAACCCTAATTTTATATTTTGGGGTATAAATAGAGATGGGGGTTAGTGTTGTTGGGGTAAGCCTGGGTTAGCCAGAGCAAAGCTATTAGAGGCTTGGACTAGCCAGTTCCCTCAATGTTACTGTCCTGTTGATGTTCCATGTAGTGTTAATGTTCCACTCTCTATTTCAGTTATCAGTTAGTTACAATATGTTCTAATTTGCTTGCTGAGGTTTCAATGAAACCCTAATATTGATGTGTGTTCATTTTGATAGTATTGCTCTTGGATGTTTACAATTCTTATGAAAGATTCAACTTAGTGCATCATCATCTTGCTCTCACATTGTATGTCATGCATACCTTGTAGTTAGGTTTACACCATGATGATTGAACTACAACTCATGATCAAACAGGTCATCTTTGATCCTTAGACTAGTTGTACTTGACTTAGACAATTAGTACTTTGGAGAAAAGCCTTAGTTGTGCTTGGTCTTTCTAGTGGGGAAACCCCTCAGATATAAGGCAGACTAGGATCTTACCCCTTATCTGCTATAAGGACAAGAATGGTGCAGTCAGTGGAAGGAATAGTACAAGATTAGTGGTGGATTTGCTAACCTCAGTTCACTCATCTCTCTGTTTAACTTGCTTACTGCCTGTGTTACTGCCTCTTTTTGTTGTTGTTGTTCTTACTTTTACTGTCTTGCCTTTTACTTCACCACTTGATTACTGCCTTGCCTTTGGTTACTGCCTTTGTTCTCTGTTAAGCTTAGAAAACAGTTTAGGAACTTCTCTAGCTTCAAACACACACACTAGTCCCTGTTGGATCGACCCGTATTTGCACATTCTACAACACGACACCGTGCACTTGCGGTTTAACATGTAGGCTTTATCTTGCTTTTATTTTCTGTCATCTTTCCTAGCCTACCAAGTTTTTGGCGCCGCTGCTGGGGACTTGGCGTTGTGTTTTGAAGTTTCTTGGCTTGTATCTTAGCTATTCTTGCACTTTCTTAGCTGTACTTGCATTTATCTTTTAGCTTTTTCTCTTGCTGTTCATTTGCATCATCACTACATCTGCATCTTCTCTGCTCTAGTAGCATTTGCATTTTGCATCTTCACTGCATATTGTTCTTGCATTTATCTTTGCATACTGTTCTGCATCATAACTTGCATCTTTCAATTAATCTTATTGCCTCCTGCATTCACAAAATCTCTGCCTTCTTGCTGTGCATCTCATTGCATTTCACTGAACTTGCAAATTATGCTGCTGTTGTGGTGCTGTGGAGCTGGTGTTGCTGCTGCTGTGCTACTGTTGTTGTTGTGTTGCTGCTGCTGCTGGTGCTGTTGCTGCTGTGAACCAAAGCCCAACTGGGATGTGCAACTAGAACAACAGAGCAGCTGGGCTGTGCTAAAAAGAGTAAGCCTAAACCCAATAACTGTGTGGGCTTGCTTTAAAAACTGAAATTCTGGGCCTTGTAAATTGATTCTGAAACTCTTGAACCCAAGTGCACTTTGTTTCTGAACTCTGGGCTTGAACCCAACTCAGAATTTGTAAAACGTTTTTAAGCCCAAGTGGGCCTCGTATTTTGGCTAACTGAGAGCCCAAAAATCAAATACCCAGCTGGGCCTCGTTCATTTCTGGGGCCGTATACCTTCAAATTCTAGGCTGTAAGAACAACAAGTGGGCTGTGTTTTCAGAATTCCAACTCACTAGTTGGGCTCTGTTTCACCAAAGTTATTCCAAAACCCAAAGAAACCAAAGTTTTTCTTCCCATTAAAACCAAAGGTTTTCAAAACCCAATAAACCAAAAGTTTTTCTTTCTCCCATTAAGAAACCAAAGTTTCTCAAGCCCATCAAAAAAAAAAAAAAAAAAGTTCTTTTTCCCTAAAAACCAAAGTTTGCTCCCAATTAAACCAAAAATTTTGCTCCCATTTTAAAACCAAAAGGTTTGTTTTCAAAACCCATTAAAAACCAAATTTCTTTGTCAAACCTAATAAAACCAAATGTTTCCCACCAAAATTTTTTTTTCCCAAAAATCCAAACCCATTAAAACTAAAGAGTGGGCTTTATAATATTTCTACTTAGATCATGTCAGGCTTTTGGTCTGCAACTGGGGATTCGAACAAATCCCTTAGAGAACTTGCGTATGGACATACTTCACGTTATGAACCTCCCATAGACCATGATGTCAATAATCATAGGAATTATTATGGACATTTTCAAAGTCCTGAGCCTCAATACATGAACCCTAATGACTATTCACACATGCATCATTCACCACAACGTGAAAATGAACATTTTGCTAATGCCTCACTCACACAATCATCTCTTGTGGATCAATTAGAAGCTCGAATCGCAGCTTTAGAAATGCAATCACATGAGGAATCTGTCACATCTAATTTTCTTAGGCAACCTGAAATCTATGCATGTCCCGCATGTGGTAGTTTAGACCACCCTGTTGAGAATTGTCATATTTTGCATAATTTTAGGCAATCTAGAGAAAATCCAAGGTATGAAATGCCCATGAATTGTGAGGTTGGTAGTCATTGGGACCATAATCAATCCTTTGAGGGTTGCGATCAATCTTTTATAAACCCTAATGACCATGCACACATGTACCATTCACCACAATTTGAACATGAAGAATTTTGTACTCCCATGAATTTAGACTCCACCACAGAAGCTTTCAGACTCAGTGAGCAAAACTTTGCTAGATCTACATCACGAATTCAGGCATATTTAGATCAGATTTTGCTTCACCTACAAAAGGAGGAAATTCATGAGGAAATGTATGTTGTCCCTAATGAAGTGTCTAGTCCCATTCATGTAAATGATGTTGAATATGAACCTAATTTAGAGGAACATGAATCGACTAATGACACCACCACTGTTAATGAGGACCAATATGCATGTTACCATGATGATGATTATGAAGATTATGATGATAATGATGTTATGTTAGAAGAACATGAAAATATTGTGGAACCTTTTGGTTCAATAACATATGGCTTCTCGCCCTCGACCTTCATGAATGTTGTTTCTTCTAATACTCATACCAAATCATATGATTTTGATATTGATATGGTACTCGTACAATTGCTCTTCGAAGATGAGCATGACATAGGAATAGTTGAATCTTCTGTAGACACTAATGTTAATATGCATGAAAATATATTTGATGTGTCTGATTCTCTACCTAGGTCACATTGTGATATTTCTTCTGATTTTCCGATGCATGAGAATAAATCTGTTGATGATGTTGATTCTGATTGTGGACTTGCTAATTTATTTGATGAATGTGAGCATGTTGTGACACTTGTAGAAGACTTAGGAGATATTGATTTGATTAATAATGATGTTCCTATCGTCCTGCCTGAGTCACAATCTAATGGCCTTCCACCCAACCTAGATTTGGTTTGTACCTATATTGTCAAACCAATTTTTCTGAAAATACCTAATCTAGGGTTGGAACTGTGTGCTTTCCAAGTCCTCTTGGACTATTTTGCATCTAAGTATAATACTTTTGAGGAACCACAGTTGGAATTAGAATATGTACCCGTCCCTAGCACAGTTCACTTTGAGTTAGACCTCATACATGATGAACCCCCAAAACTGCGAGATTTTGTATCCAAAATTTTATCTGTTGAAAAATCCAGGTTTGGGGATAGCTCATTTTGTTTCACAGCTTCACTTGCATGTCTATCATATTATTATTGTGTGAAGCTGTTGAAATGTCTACACTTCGTCTTTTGGGTTGATCCTCAACTCTTTAGATTGTTAGTGTATGGTGAATTTTCTTGTATATAATCCAGTAGATAATATTCTAGATAAATCTTTTGTTTCTTTTGTATATATTGTGCTAATCCAATATGATCTCGGCTAAAAAATGTTGGATTCTAGCCTTTAATAACGGAGTTCTAATCTTGCTTTCGCCGTCAAATTGGGTAATCTCTTTCCTTTTTCTCTACTCAGCATGATCCTCTTCGTATGTTGTATTACAATTTTGTTCATCTTTTGAAACATTGAGGATAATGTTTAGTTTAGGTTTGGGGGTAAAGTGTAGATACCACGATAGCATGCAATAATTGAAAACAGAACTCTTTCTTTTTAAAAAAAATAATAAAAAAAAAATTAAAAATTAAAAAAATTGAGAAAAAACATAAAAATGGAGCTCATTTACCTTGAAATGTTGACTCTTATGCATGTATGTAAACATAAGGATTCTTAGTCTAGATATTTAGGCACCCTGATTCTAGCACAATTCACATAGTGATAAGAAACTTGCACGCGCACGATCTACCAATACATGTATAGCCTCATCCTTGAGGTGTTATATCGGAAGTCACGATTGCC
Organism: Papaver somniferum; assembly: GCF_003573695.1. Taxonomy (NCBI): domain Eukaryota; kingdom Viridiplantae; phylum Streptophyta; class Magnoliopsida; order Ranunculales; family Papaveraceae; genus Papaver; species Papaver somniferum. The sequence continues at coordinate 99,468,857 of NC_039366.1, forward strand.
AATCACTTTAGAATACTGAACGAAACTTGACTAGCTTGTTCTTTGGTTGGTTGGGATAGAAGGTGGAGGTTACATTAAGAAAGACAACCATCGAATTTAACTGGGTGCATCAAAAAGGGCTACCTCTTGCAAAGTGTCATGTAATTTTTTGTTTCTTTTTGCTTATGTATCAAAAGAGTTACCATGTTGTAAATATGTTCTAAAAAAAAAAAATCAAGTATTTATCAATTCCATCCTCTCTTGTTCCAAAAATAAAAGAGAGTAGTCAATGTAAATAAGAGTCATGTAAAGAGTCATCTTTTGTGTTTTTGTGTTATAAGCACGGAAGGGTGTATGCCATTGATGTACAACGCGAGTAATTGTGAAATTCCTCCAACTCATTCAGAATTCTCGTAAAGTCCGGACAGCTAGCTAGATTTTGACCTCGGTTCTTAGCCTGAGAAACTATATCTTGGTGATTAGTAGTCATAACATCCAATATTTCTTTACACATGTGTAGATACACTTTACACTCTTATCACATGTCTTTATTTGTTATCAGTGGTAGGATTGTACCTTTGATAGCTAGATTGATATCTCCATTTTGCTGTGAGCTTCTACTGTCTTGCACATGTCACATTTCATGGAATATTAGCTTATATTTTGTCCTAGAAATTTGTAGGTACGTTCTAAGCAAACCTTCACGAGACTTCAACTCGTCCACTAGGGACACTTAGTGGTTTAAAAGGCTTATTGCATTCGCTAAATGAAATCGAGAGACCAGCAACAGTGGTATAGGTAGGATTTCCTTAGTTTTTTTTTTACTTGAGGACAAGTAAAATTCAGGTTTGGGGGTATTTGATGAGTGCCAAATATTGTATATATTTGCACCTTTTTATTGGCATTTAAATCATCATTTGTGCACTAACGCTCCATTTTATCCCATATTCTGTGTTTTCGTTGTTTTCAAGAATAAATACTTTTCTCAATTAATTTTGCATTTTTAGGTACTAAATAAAGTCTGGTTAACTCACGGAGCGAAAAGAGCAAAGAAACGGTAAAGACTCCCGCAGAAAGGCAACGAAGAATGATGTTTGCAAGAGCCGGATCAACTAGAAGTGGGCTTGAATAGGAAGAATTGTCCTTAAAGAAGATATGGGCTTGGCATACCCAAGGCCCAAAACCCTTACCCAAATCCATTTCCAATATCTATACCCATTTCCATGAGAGCCGTCAGATTGGATCCATCACATCATCCAACGTTCGCCTCATCACCGAGCATCAAATCTTGAATCTCCTGTCAAACATCATAGTACCTAACTCCAATCCAAGCCGTCAGAATTGCTGTATCACGCATCCAATGGTCGCTGCAAGCTTGTTCCATCTTAGTCGTTCGATTCAATCCAGATGTGATCATCCAACGTATCATCTTCGCTGGACATCGAATTTGCTACACCCGCTCAACACCCTAGCACCAAATATCTTTTCCCAAAACCATCGACTTCTCCTCTTCTTCCCAAATTTCTCCATCTTCATCCCATACCCTGTCTCTGCCGCAGACACCACCTCTGCCATCACCACCACCTCTGCCACAGCCACCCTACGACTTCCATAACCACTCTAACGAAACACCACCTTACCCTATATCTCTAGCCACTTATTTCACCAATTTCCCCTCTATCCATCTCTGAAACCCTAGGTGGGAAATTGGTAAAATAGGTGAGTCTATAGAAGTGATTGAAGACAGGAGAGGGAGCAGGAAGAACAGAGAATGAACGAGTCGACGCTATAGGTAAGGATTATCCCATCCAATCAAGTAAAAATTGTAACCCTAGTTTACTGTTTCCATTTGGGGATTTATAAGAACCCTAATTTTGTATTTTGGGGTATAAATAGAGATGGGGGTTAGTGTTGTTGGGGTAAGCCTGGGTTAGCCAGAGAAAAGCCATTAGAGGCCTGGACTAGCCAGTGCCCTCAATGTTAATGTCCTGTTGATGTTCCATGTAGTGTTAATGTTCAACTCTCTATTTCAGTTATCAGTTAGTTACAATATGTTCTAATTTTCTTGATTAGGTTTCAATGAAACCCTAATATTGATGTGTGTTCATTTTGATAGTATTGCTCTTGGATGTTTACAATTCTTATGAAAGATTCAACTTAGTGCATCATCATCTTGCTCTCACATTGAATGTCATGCATACCTTGTAGTTAGGTTTACACCATGATGATTGAACTACAACTCATGATCAAACAGGTCATCTTTGATCCTTAGACTAGTTGTACTTGACTTAGACAATTAGTACTTTGGAGAAAAGCCTTAGTTGTGCTTGGTCTTTCTAGTGGGGAAACCCCTCAGATATAGGGCAGACTAGGATCTTACCCCTTATCTGCTATAGGGACAAGAATGGTGCAGTCAGTGGAAGGCATAGTACAAGATTAGTGGTGGATTTTCTAACCTCAGTTCACTCATCTCTCTGTTTAACTTGCTTACTGCCTGTGTTACTGCCTCTTTTTGTTGTTGTTTCTCTTACTTTTACTTCACCACTTGATTACTGCCTTTCCTTTGGTTACTGCCTTTGTTCTCTGTTAAGCTTAGAAAACAGTTTAGGAACTTCTCTAGCTTCAAACACACACTAGTCCCTGTTGGATCGACCCGTATTTGCACATTCTACAACACGACACCGTGCACTTGTGATTTAACATGTAGGCTTTATCTTGCTTTTATTTTCTGTCATCTTTCCTAGCCTACCAGAAAGCTCCTGCAAAAATGTGTCTAAACTCAACGAATTTGACCTTTCTTTGAATTCTTCCAATACCAAGTACAGTACCAAGAGGAGTTCCAGTGATTTCTATGAATATGAAGACCCATTCTGTCTGAACGCTTTTTCGGTTGATATCAGATTCCAACCTTAGATTTCTTAATAATGTAAAGCAATATTGTACTGCAGTTAAACCATCTTGAGTGGCCCACGAGATGAGGGATGTCATAAGCACTTCCACTAAAACAAGATTTTGCTGCAAATTAATCACTTCTTTATACTGCACACATACTCCATTCTGAAGTTGAAGCATTAAGTGATTTTTATTCCAACTAAAATACCATCCATGACTATGACACATAGTAAAGCGATGTGCTCCAAGTAGCTCCATGAAATTCAAAAGATAAACATAAACATTTCCCATACTCCATAATCCATGAGTGAATACAATGATAACAAACTGAGATGAGAAAACGAAACCACTATACTCTTTTTGAATGATCAGTTTGCGCACTAGAAGCACAACATTAACTTGTGAGAGTGTTTCCATCTTCTTGAACCCCTTTAAAGTTCCTTTCCTTTGAATATGACTGATATCTCTAACAAGTAGCTGATAAAGAGGTTCTTGTGCATGGCCAGATTTATGTTCCTTTGCAATATGAAGTCTCAAAATAGTACATAGAATATGAACTTGCTGCAAGGTTTCACCAAACAACTTGCAAGTCTCTAAGCTTCCACCATTTTGTAACAACAAGGACACATTCCCACTGTATTCAGCTATCAATTTTGACCCCTTAAGAACAATCATACAAGGATCAAGAGTAGCTAGGAAAAATTTAGTACCCCTACCTATCAACCCCAGCAACCTGCCTCGTCAAATACTCTTCTAGCAAAATCCTGTTTATAACAGAGGCACCTTCCACTACTCAAACTGCGCATTACACCCTCAAAAATTTCAAGCAAACCATATACCAGCTGTAACCTTTCTTCAGAGAACTTGCGAACAATCTGACTCACACTATTTTTCACACATACAAACACATTTGGATAGCCAATTAACAAATCCAGATGGTACCCAAGTTCAGAATGGGGCTCAGGAATAAAATTTGCACTGAAACTACGCTTTAAAATGAGCTCATTCATCAGAACAAGCAAATCCCAAAAAAGTGTACCAAAACTGGAACGAAAACTGCTGCAATCGTAATGAGAACACATCCTGATCCACTCAAACATTTTTCCTCGATCAAATAAGGTTCGAGCGAAATCAAAGCCATGGAAAAAATAATTTCCACTACACAACCTGTTGTCAATAAAGAATAATACCTTATGAACCTTGAAATTTTTGTAACATATCTCCATAAATGGGAGTGAAAATATTTTACTGAATTTTCTCACATAATCAACCTTCTGGAAATGAAGAAAAACATCCCTAGCCAATTCTAATAAGCAAAGGAATGGTTTACCTTCTTGGTAATCTAGAAACATTGTAGCCGACTTGTATTTCTGAGTCTTCTCAATACCACCAGACCCATCGATATTACCTGATCCATTGATAGTAGATAAAACAATTAGTGGTGTAGAACGGAAATTACCTTTAACTAAACTCAAATCATCGAAATCAGGTGAAATTGATTTCGATTTGAAAACAATTTCATCCTCGGTCATCTGCGATTCATCCAATTTGTGAGAACGATTTGTAGCTGGAAAAGAACCTAAAAATTCATCTGACGCATCTGGTACTGGTGGATTTGAAAATTGTTGAGTGAAATTACTAGCTGAACTTGAATCAACAGTAGCTGCTTCGAGTTTCTCATCGATTACCTTCACCATCAGCGGCACTTTCTTCATCACCGATACAACTAATTCGAAGCTGTCAAAAGAGTTAGATTTCCAGTCTTCATCAATAGATTCACTCACATATATTTTATGCTCTAATAAAAGAAGTATTTTTGCTTTTGTTGTTAGAAATCGCTTCCATCTGGCTAACAACTCCGGAGAGGGTTTTCTTTGGAAATCACCCAACTCTTTCGATATCTCATCCAGAGCTAACACTAACGTATCAACGCGAAGCGATAGTTCTTCAATTTCTGGTCGGTTTACTAACTTATCAATTTGAAGGGATAGTTTTTCAATTTCTGTTAGGGTTACCATGATTGCAGTCGCAGAATCGAGTGCACTGATACCAATTGTAAAGATATACGTTACAAATTAGCACAGAAACAGTTCTAGATCTCTAAGGATAGAGATTATTGAAGAAGAAGAGAGGAAATTGGAGGGTTAGAAGAAGAATGAGACGAAGTAGAGGAGGGGATGAGAAAACAGACGATATTTGGGAGAAAGAACATTTCATTTGATTACTTCATTGATACTCGTTCCATATAACAAACACAGCTTATATTGTTGCAGTTCAACTCTCAAATAGAAATACCAAACCCACCCCTCAACTAATAAGGAACTACTAAAATAACCAGCTGATCTAATTGTCATGAGACTAAGGTTCATGACATTCCGAGTACTTAAGTACGTGTACCAGTCCGCGAACTTAAGTTGGTTATTTTCTAAAAGCGATTATTCGTGAACTTAAACTTATATAAACTAAGGAATGCAAGTTTGCACACCGTGGCTATAAAGTTCATCAATCGATTCGAGTGAATCAAATTGTTTTTGTTTCAATTGTGTCTATTATAAAGATCTAAGCAATTGAACAACTCTCTAACTAGTTCATTTGAGTCATTTGAACTAGTTGTGGTAAAGAAGAATATGGTTGATATGAAAGTGCTCATATGGCTAACCATTTGGTTAACTACTGTTGAACCAACTAGATGTACATGTTTGGGTACAGTTACACAAACCTAGTTAAACGTGCATTTCAATTGTGTGTAACAAGCTAAGTTTCAATCTAACGGTTGAAATATATTAACTTGAATCTAATCAGGTTTTCATCTAACAGTGAATATTGAATGCTTTGTTACTAAGCTAACATTGATTGCAAACCCTGATTTGAAAGACTATATAAGGGAGAACTCTATTGGAAACCTAATCCCCACACCTCCTGTGTGATACTAGTTGTATTATCTAGAGTCGATTCTCCTTTAACCTTAGGTTTCTACCGAGACCCTGTAGGTTAACGACTTGAAGACTTCATTGGGATTGTGAAGCCAGACCGATACTAATTTTCTTGTTGTTATGTGATCTGATCTTGCTGTTTATGTCGTAGTAAGTACCATCGTAAGGATTGGCTTGAGATTGATTTCTCCGATAGACAAGATATAAAAGAAGTCACAAACATCTTGTCTCATCGTTTGTGATTCCGCAATATCTTCTTTCTCTAGTCGATTAAGATTATTGTGAGGTGATTAATAATACTAGGCTGTTCTTCGGGAATATAAGTCCGTTTTTTATCAATTGGTTCCTGTTCACCTTGATTTATCAAAAGAAGAAACAAAAACTCGTAGGTATTTATGTGGGAGACAGATTTATCTATTACCGTAGACTTTTCTGTGTGATACAGATTTGTTTATTAAAGTCTTCGACTTTGGGTCGTAGCAACTCTTAGTTGTGGGTGAGATCAGCTAAGGGAATCAAGTGCGTAGTATCCTGCTGGGATCAGAGACGTAAGGAGCGCAACTGTACCTTGGATCAGTGTGAGATTGATTGGGGTTCAACTACAGTCCAGACCGAAGTTAATTTGTAGTAGGCTAGTGTTTGTGGCGACTTAATACAGTGTGTGTTCAATCTGGACTAGGTCCCGGGGGTTTTCTGCATTTGCGGTTTCCTCGTTAACAAAACTTCTAGTGTCTGTGTTATTTCTTTTCCACATTATATTTTGTTATATAATTGAAATATCACAGGTTGTGCGTTGAATCGATCAATTGGAAAATCCAACCTTTGGTAGTTGATTGAAATTGATTGATCCTTGAACATTGGTCTTTGGTACCATTCAAGTGATTTCTCTTGTATTCAATTAGACTCGCAGATTTCTATTTGCTTGAATAAAGTATTGAATAGAGAAAAAGAGATATAACTCTTTGATATACTTTCATTAAGATTAAGTCTGACTGTCTAGTTGATTCTCTTAAAAGTATATTGGAGTTAGTCCATACAGATTGCTAAGCGAAATATTGGGTTTGGTTGTTAGACCCACGTTTTTTCACATATGAACACTTTTGTCTTAACCATATTCATCTAACACTTCTAGATCAATAAATCATGAAAGATAATCAAATGAATTTAAATGTGCTTCAAATAAAGTTGTTCAATTGTTCACTATCTCATAGAAATATATATGAGTAAATTGAAAAAAAATCGGATTGATTCTTAATCGTACAAAGTACTTATACAAGAATCAATTCATGAACATTAAGCCATGTTTGCAAAGTTAATTTGAATTCCTTAAATCATAAATTTTTTAGTTTATGAGTATGAGAATCATACATAACTGATTTTAAAACTTAACCACTGAGTTCGCAAACTAGGTACACGAACAGCAGCTCTGGACCTTGGCCTAAACAAGCCGTTTGCAGACAACTATAACAGATCCAGCTCAGGTAAACCCATTCTCATACTAGGTACACAAACAATAGTTCCGGATCTTCTCGGGTAAATCCGTTCTTATACTAGGTACGCAAACAAGAGTTCCGGACCTGAATCATTACAAAACAGTTCGCATACTAGGTATGCATACAGTGTTGCATCCAGACATGGGTAATTGTTCTAGACTCTCATTTCAATCAGTGAAACATCCTTAGAAGACGAAAATGGTAATATCACACATACCATTATCTTCAAGTAATTTTCAAGTGATCGAATGATCAATACGAAACTTCCCAAGCTAATATCAAATGAATGTCTCACACAAATCATGTAAGATGTTCAAGGTAATTTTCACATGATCATCCTTTGACTTAATATTCCAACAAATAAATTGTTTCCAACTAAACTTTTAAATAATATGATGAACATAGCTAAAGCAAAAAGCTTCCAACACATATTTCGAGAAATAGATAAGCGAGATAAACTCGGCTCGAAATATCAAATGTGTATAATGTAAAAGTCTATATAGTTGTATGACTTAGCCTCATTAGAAGATAGAATATAATAGACTTTTGAGTGATAGATAAGTTTTAGTCTCCACATACCTTTTGTTGATGAAGTTCCTCTAAGCTCCTCAGTAGATCTTCGTCTTCAATTGGTGAACGTCGTGAAGTCTAAAGCTCAACTAAGCATTTTATCCTAATCCGAGACATAGCTATCAGTAGATTATAAATCAAGTATATAGTTTTGATCAACTAAACTTGACAAACAAGCTTGAGATAGCAACACTTGCGAGTTCGACCGAGCAGTGCTATCACAAGTTCAATAATTTATGTTAATTATTTTCTTAACTCTTTGGCAAGATGGAAATGCACTTTTATTCCCAGAGTAGGAAACAATGTTGCGCATGAAATAACAGTGTATGCTAAAACTTTATCAGTAGTTGAAGAGTGGTGTGACAATTGGCCATCTCAACTAATAGGTCCAACTAGTGCAGATTTAATCGATTATAATAATTAGGTGAGTGAAATTTCCTTTTCTATCTAAAAAAAGTCCTATTTGTATTTATAACATTCCCACTTTAATGAATTTTACCCTTTTCGTATCAAAAACGAATACATAATAAGGAAGAATCTCATGCACCAATTTTAAAGTAAATTAAATACTCTGCTTTATAGGAATTGGAAATTACAAACCACCGTAAAAAAAATTGCTTCAAAATAGAATTATGAATTTTTTTTTATTTTATTCAGGAAAATAAGAATTAAAATATAAAGATCCATAATTTTATTTCGGTTTCAGCAATAAAATAAAATTAGTTTTGAAAGAAAAGTAAATTACACAACAAAGTTTTTAGTTGGCAGCCGAGCAATAAGCTGGGCACCAACCCCTTTTTGAATAGCAACACCCAATTTATAAAAATAAAACTACCTAGACCACTACCAGCATCATTGCTAACTAAGCAATTCTTCAGTTGCTTGAAAAAATATACAATATCTTCACTAAGCTCCCCTAAAGTAGTGAAAGCTAAAACGCCTAAACCATAACCATGTGAAACACATTAATTCAAGTATTTAGTACGCTTTCGTAAAATTTCCTTCGAAATAGCCTGGCCTAGATGAAAGCACGAAATCCATCACCAGTGAAGGGTGAGACACCTGTAACATCCATTCACACGTCTTGCCCGTTCTCCAGTTGAACACAAGGATATCTTCTGGACGTAAATCCTTATATATCTGACAAAAAACCCAAAACAACTTCTTTGCATGAAAGTACACCAGCTTTGTAACAAACATCCGCGATTACATCACGAACTAAGTCATGTCGAAACTTAAGTCCAACGTCCTTAGCACAATGACGCGCATGATCACCAAAAATTAGGGTTGTCAATGGGTCCGGGTCCTCCCGGGTACCACTAGACCGGGACCCGAATCCTACTTATAAAAGACGGGTCCGGTTCCTAACGGTTCTGGGTCCGGTTCCTAAATTTTGTGGACCCAGAACCGGACCTGTTTAAAGACCCGGGTACCCGTTGGGTATTAAGAAAATGTAGGAAATACCATATGGTCCTAGAAATAATAAATTAGGTTGAGTTTGGTCCAGTTGACTCAGTCAACTGTCTGTTTGGTCCTTTTTAGAAAAAATATATTATAGTTTGGTCCTAGGGTGTACAATACCCACACGGGGATGACGTCATGGATGATGTAGTTTTCATCTAGGAGTGACAGGAATTAATACCCTTTCAGAAAAATATATATATGGGATTTATTAGCAAAAAAGAAATCATTTTCATATTTCTTTTCTCTCTCCTCTCTAGATTCAGATCTACTTTCTCTTTCTTGTTTTTCTTTCTCTTTTTTGATGAAGATGATGGTGTTGAAGTTGAAGAAGATGACGAAGATGTTGTTTATTGTTAATGATGTTGTTGTTGAAGACGATTCGAAGGTGAAAGTAGATCTGAATCTTCTTTTTTTCCTGGATGTGTTTTGATTTGTTTTGATTTCTTCATGTTGTTGTAACAATGGCGTTTAGTTGTTGTTGCTGCTGCTCGTGTTGAAGATGAAGAACTCTGTTTTTTCTACTGTTTTATGATGAAGATGAACTCTGTTTTGTTGTTGTTGTCTTCAAAGAAGATGAAGATTGGAACGAAGATGACGAAGGCGATTTGATGTTGTAGTTAATGAAGATTTGATGTTGTTGCTGCTGTTGAAGTCGATGAAGATGATGAAGAAGATGAAGGTTTATGCGTTTTGTTGTTGCTGCTGCTAGAGATGATGAAGACGATGATTTTGATGAAGTTCATTTCTGGAATGAACTCTGTTTTTTTAGGTTTTTATCAGAAATTCATTTCTGGAATGAACTCTGTTTTTTTATGTTTTTATCAGGAGTTCATTTCTGGAATGAACTCTGTTTTTTTAGTTTTTTATCAGGATTTCAGTTCTGGAATGAACTCTGTTTTTTTAGGTTTTTATCAGGAGTTCATTTTCTGGAATGAACTCTGGTTTATATAGGTTTTTATCAGGAGTTCATTTCTGGAATGAACTCTGGTTTATATAGGTTTTAATTAGGAGTTCATTTTCTGGAATGAACTCTGATTTATATAGGTTTTTCTCAGGAGTTCATTCCAGAATGAACTCCTGATAAAAGGTGATTTCTGAAAAAAAAAACTAGCTTTTCACTCGTACGATGCACGGGGCAGAATATTGTTTATGGAATATTGGGCGCTCGTTCCATATTAAATTAATCAAAAGGGGTAACAAATCAGCATGTATGGTACTATTATTACAAATCCATTAACTAATTGCTAAATTAATATCTTAGGTGGTGTTCAAGAAAATAAAATGAAAAAAATAGGGCCAAAACAATTATAAATGCCAAGGGAGACAATGAATTGAAAAATGACTTTCTTCTTGGAATTCTTTTACATTCTCTTTTTCTTGGTGATACGTATCATTATTGACCCAAATTATGATAAGCGAGACACATACCTATACCTGAAACAAAATTGAACGACCATAATTTGTATTTACGGCAACAAATATATCTGTTTACATTGAGCATAGTATAGCTACGGAAATTTATTTATCTCGTAAAAGACTACCGACAATAGTAATAAAATATGTATTACCCAATTCTCACAGGTTGTCGTAATTGAAATTTATGGAAGCAAAGATCTACATTCAAGTGGTAATAATCTCATACCATGTATTGCTCGATTCTTATAAGTTTAAAGGATCTGAAAAATATATTGTTTCCAAATTTTTGTTTGCATTTTGAAAATACGTGGTTTCGAAGATTTAGCAAAAATGAATTGATATCTATAAAGGTTTCTTTATTTGATCCAGATTAACATATTCTCTGATCTTTCTCTTTGTTCGGAGAACCACAGATACCAGTGTGATCCTCTCGTCTGGTCTCATCTTTATTTGAGTAATGCAGCATTCTGATTAGTAGTCTTGATCAGTTTGTTACTTAGCAATAATAAAAGTGCATGAGTACAATGCGAGAAATTTTGAGATGGTGCCATTGCTGGGCAACTCGATTCATACAGAACAGAAAATATCTATATTACACGGGAAAGACTTCACAATAACATGTCAAGAAAAAAAACTTATTCTCCGTTTTGAAAAACTTGCAAGCAAGAAAATTTTAGTATAAGTGCAATACTATAAGAACTCAAACATTTAATAAAAGGGAAAGAATAACAAATATGAAATCCGTGAATTCCAAAACATCTAATTAATAAATGTAGTTCTTAGAAAATCAAACAAATATAGTCTTAAGAAAAAATAAAAGGAAAACTCTAAAGAAGTACCCCGAAGGCGCCAAATATGAAACCAAATCACTTTAATCTTCTATTCATGATTCTCATTCAGTTTTTGGAGAATAATACGGTCTATAGATTTGAAATTGTCAGAATGCATGTGTTCATAGACAATAATTTTGGTATATCCATATGGTAAATCATCCTTTTTGATGATAATAATTTTTTATTTTGATGCTCCCTTTCCCTTGGATGTATTTGAAATACCAATGTATTCGGATTTCCATTCTCATCGAGAGCTCCTGATTTTAAGTAGAATCTGGAATTGTGTAAACTCTGTTCCCTACATCTGTCCATGTGCACAACAAAGGAATTTTTCGTCGAAAACTGACATCTAGTAATTGGCAGTCCAACTTTACTAGTCACTACTTCATCGCATGAATACCACCCTATTACTACTTCCTTCCCGACTACAACTCCGGTTAGCACTTTGACAATTTCATGCTCTAGCAGCTATATTATAATCAACCTTGTGCCTGCAACAATGCCTTGTCCTGTGGCTACTCAATAAAATAATTGGCAGTCCTACTTTCAATCATAGTTCATGATGCGGTATGTCTGTAACTTCAACTTTTAATCCATACATTGTCACAAAAATTCCTCTCTTCTAGTATTACAGCCTAGATCAATTGATCACCTAATGCCGTTACACAAAGACATGCATTCTTAAACAACCGTCGACTAATATCCAAGTTTCTAAGCAGCTTTATCACGTGCCTCTTCAAAGCTCCAACTCATGAACTGGTATATCTGGAAACACTATTGCATCCAAGTATTCTTCCGGATAAAATGGAGCAATAGAATCAGAATTCTCCATGCATGCATCAACTTTTACCGTATTCTTGCTTTGGGATATGCGTCTCTAAGGTGGATTATTGACTTCGATCACTAAAATTGTGGTATTATTTATTACAAATGTTAATATGCATACATCCATTTGGTCAATCCAAAATGTACCGTGTTTTTTTTACATGTCTTTTTTTTTTCTTCTTCTGTTGACGTGAAGTTCTTTAAAGTAGAGGTAAGCATCCTTTGCTTGCTTCCATGTTCTTCTTATGAATATGTTGGTTTTTTGCGATTTTTTTTAATTAGTGATACTCATTTATGTATCTGTTATGCAGTTCTTGTTGGTTTATATATAGAGGATAATTAGGGATTAATTTTGGAATTATACGATATTTCAAATTTTGTTTGAATTTTGGTTAGATTTTGAAGATATCTTGGTTAAAAATCAATATTTTTGTTCATTACTATCATTTCATGCAAAATATTGAGGCGTGTTCAGCTACGGTCCTGATATATCTCTCATGCCATTGAGCCATTGATATTCTGCAACTTACCTGATCGTGTAAATTTGAAATAATGGGTCTGAAGATTTAATATACGTGGTTGTACTCGATTATATAAATAGGGAATATCTGGTTGACTCTGCAAGACGCATTTATAATATTCGATGCGATTGATACAAATTCCAAAAATATAATGAAATCTTGCCACAAAAATTTAGCCAAAACACATAAGTTCGCCTCTATTGGACCTTTAATCAAACTAAAAGAATCCACGCATCTGATAAAGAAGGATAACCACTGCTGGTAGGTCCATATCTACCTGATTTTGCTCCTCGCATGTTGTTCTGTTTCTGCACCATGAATAAGCAATGGATATGAACAAAATCTCAGAAAGTTTAATGACTTTCCTGATTCTTTCCGTATAAATCTTTCTCTCATCATAATTTGAAGTAAGATGTTTAGGAAAGAAGTGAGAGAAAAAATATAGTAAGATTAAAACAACAAAAACCTTAAAAGTAAATTAGGGAGTGTTGAGAAAAAAACACCTTTAAGTTAGTGATATCTTTTTTCTCTAGCTACAATGAGATTTCGTTTCTCATGAGCTTCGACTTCTCTTGCTATTATTGCTTCATCATTCTACGCAAACTTAAATAACAACAAAAATAAAAAACAAAGGTAAATATCAACAATAACAACAAAAATAAGAAACAAAGATAACCATAGAATACACAACAACAAAAGTAAATCATAAGGTTCAATTTCATGGTTTAATTCTTCATTGAGACGAAAACAAACTGAAAAGAATAAAAACAAAAATAATAAAACATGTATAAAAGAAAAAAAATTGGTTTCCTAATAGAGTTCATATGATCTGATCTGATCTGATAGATCATCATACTACAACAACAAAGATAAGAAAAAAAAAAGTAGTGGGCTAAAATCAAAGGAACCACAGTGAAAAATAAGAAACAAAATAAAAATCAACAACAACTGCAATCAAAGATCACAAACAAAAATAAGAAACAAAGATCACTACACATACCAAGGAAAAAAGACCCTAAAAGTGACCAAAAAAATTATATTTCAACGTTTCATCCTTCAATGCGTCCATATTTCACTAATAACTGCAAAAGAAAATCAGCAAAACAAAGTTTACCACAAATAAAAATAAGAAACAAAGATTACTACACACAAAATAGAAGAAAAAAAAAAAACTAAAAGTGAACCAGAAGATTTTATTTCATCTTTTACTGCGATGATATATATCACCAACATTTATTTCACCAACAACTGCAAAAAGAAAATCAACAAAACGAAAATTACAACAAACAAAAATAAGAAAACAAAGATTACTACCCATAAATAGATAAAAGACCTTAAAAGTGAACCAAAAGATTTTATTTCATTCTTTACTGCGATGATATAGCATCAACATTCAGTGCAATTATTATCACGACCAAAATATAAACAAAAAATTACAATCACAAAACACAAACACAAACACTGCATAACAAAACATTAAATTTATCACCTTATAGCATGTGTTGTTCTATCGTCAATAGAGTGGTGAGAAGCGATACATCAGAACTGCAGATCAAAAATCACCATTAAATATTAATCACCATTAACAGATATGTTCCTAGAAAAATTGAGAAACAAAACCCTAGAAGAAAAAAAACACCACCGAGACAATGAGACCAACCTTGGCTCGAGTGCTTTATATAGAGAGCATCTAATTCCAGAATTCAAGAAAAAAATATTCAATGTTGGGAAAAAAATCTATGGTTTAGGAAGCAACACCCTAAAAAATCATGAAACTTTCCTAATTTTGATGAAAATATATTACATTATTCTCACATCACCATTTTTAGTTGTTGTAAATATTATTTTTAGCTTCTTATATCACCATTTTTAGCTGATGTAAATATTTTTTATATAGAAAATATATTACATACCAAAAGATTCTCTAATTAAAAACCGGCCTTAATTTATTTATTTTCCTTTTTGGATATATATTTTTTTAATTAAGGTACAAACGAAATTTAAGAAAACTAATATGAATTACTTTGTTTTGGCTTGAATTTTTGCATGTTTGCTTGTTTTGGTTTTGGTTTTGGTTTGATTAGATTTAAATTCTTTGTTTAACATTATGTATTTTTGCTATCAATGCTTTAAAAGAATAATGTATTTTTGCTATTTGACAGGATCACTAACAGATTTACTTGCAAAAAAGTCACTACGTCGGATTCAAAGGTTAGTACTTACAACCATTTTGATTAATTTTTTGTCCTAATTTCCATTGAAAGCGTAATATTATTCATATAAGGGAGATGTAATTAGGAAATTATTTTTTAGTTCTAATTGATAGAATGGAGCTGTAATTAGGAAAAAAATGATTATGAAAATTGTGGACATTATTCTTCATTCTTTTTATTATGTTGATTATGGTTGATGCATGATTGATTTTTTTACGAAATCGTGATTGTGTGATTTTCTTTTAATTTAATGTATTTCTGGCAAGATATTTTTTTCGAGATATTTTCTTTTGGTAACAAAAATATTCGTTTTTTATTAAAAGAAAACCTCGTGGGGCCGATAAATATTTTCCGTGTTTTTTATTGGGTGACATCAAACAAAATTCCTTTAAAAAAATGGTGGGGCCAGAATCAACCAGAAGCGAGAATTAACGTGGAGCTCCGGTGAATTAGATCGCTTTAAAAAACTCTGTTATTATATAGAGAATATGTAGAAATTAACGGGAGTTCATTTTGACGAATGAACTGCTACAAAAAATAAGTAAAAATTAACACGAAAGGGTACTTTGGTCCCTTTAATATTTCTAAATAATTATGGACCAAATGGAAAAGGTGATTTCTGAAAGGACTAAACAGACATGAGACCACCTAAAAAAAGACCAAACGATATTTTTCCCTTAGGAAAATTATGAATAAAATCTTAAAAACCTAATTTATTTCTCTTTTTAGCTTGAATCTAAATTGTTTTTGTAAAAGTTTATTATTATTTCTTAATTAATGTACTAAATAAAGATTGAATGTAAGAAAATAATGAAAAATGAAAAGTAAATCAAAGCCAAAACTAGCAAAATGCTTATAATTTTGCTAAAAAGATGAATAAAAGGATGACGGGTCCAATCGGGCAATTACCCGTCGGGTCCTAAGTTGTTGATGGGTCCAACTTTAGGACCCGGAACCGGACCCGAATTTAGCGGGTCCGGTTCCGGATAATGGGTACCCATTGACAGCCCTACCAAAAATGTCCATAGGTCTATTACAACAGGAGCTCAACCTATTTTCAACAAACAAAGGAATCCTAAGCCGATAGCAAACTACTGCTCTGAACTGTCGGGGCCAAAGGCATTGATCTAATCCACTGATAGGGACAGCCAGAAGGTAATCTTGAGCATGTTTGATCTGGTTACATTATTTGGTCACTTGCAGATAATGTAAATTGGACAGGGATTTAAGTATCTTTTTATTCTCAAGATTTTTATAAGGGCCAATAAGATTTGTTCAACATTACAAATTGTAAAGAATATATACAAGATTTGTTCAAAAATTTTATTCTCAAAATCCTACTAATATATACAAGATTTGTTCAAAAATTTTATTCTCAAAATCCTACAGGGGCTGCGACCCCATATGTTGTTTAGTGTAGGCCAGAAATAACCGGAGGTTGGGTCTAGCAATGTGCTAGTCCAACTGGCCGGATTTGGATAGGGGTCTAGGTCGGGTTTTTGCCTATCAAAGAAAAAGTACGCAGAACTCTCTCTGGATTTCAACCTTGGTTAATTTCCTGCGCTCTACAATTCTTTGTACAAAAAGTATATTATAGTTTGGTGAGTAGTACAAGTTGAACTTGATGAAACAACTTCCTGCCTTTAAAGCCCCAAATTTGTAGTTAACAAAAACTTCTGGAGCAGAACTTAAGCTTCAAAACATCTCAATGTTAGACACTGTACAAGAGTTTTTAACATTTGAATGATCAGAGATTATGTGTTTCTGTATTCAGATAACAGATTTTTCTCTTTTTTTCTTCATCCAAAAAGTCTAATTCAACCAAAATGTACACCACCAACAGCCATGCTCATCCAACTACAACCGCCCTTGGGAGAGTAAATGGCTGTCTTTCTCTTCATACTTTCGCCTATCCTTGATCAAGAGATTAATTTTTGTTTTTAAAGCAGCAATATTCCTTTCTGCCTCCTCCAAGGCATTCTTCGCTGCAATGGACTTTTTATTTTCTGCCCGTAATAGTTCATCCTGCTCGATAAATGCAGCCGCAAGCTTCTCTTTTTCAAAGAAATCTTTTTTTACATCCTCCAACCACTCACGAACCCACCTAATGTTGAATTCAACTTTCTCAGCGTTCTGTATGGTATCCTCCCAAACCTCAATAATCTCGGATGTCAGATCAGAAAAACGACGACGATGCATATTAATAATAGTAGTCATTATTCCTGAGACAACCGATACTTGGGCATACGAATCTTTTAAAACTTTGTTCGAAGCGAAATGGCCATATTTCAACCATATTTTCTCATATAACTTTGCTTGTGTTTTAAGAACACTGAAGCCTCCTACATTTTCACATTTTCCATCATTGAGAACCACACAATCACTGCGATGCTGCCCTTCAAATAGTTGACCAGGGCTCATATACTCAGATGGTGATGGTGCATTGTCGATCCTCTCTCTTTTCGCTGCCAAAAAAGATTTAGGTACCTCGTGGAACTGTTCTTCATCATCCGTCGCTTCTTCGTCTTCTTCATAGTCATCTTCTTCGTTAACATCTTCATCACTACTGTCATCGTCAATGTTAATAACCTCAGCCTTACTGTTTTCTGACCGTGGCTCCTTTTTGAGACGGTATTTCACAGAGCAGTTTCCAGTATCACTTCGTGGTCTTTTGCACGAGAATGGTGTATCTAGCTCAGACGTGGACTCATCCGTCTCTACTTCATTTTCCTTCTGTTGTTCACATCTGTTCTGGCTATGAATCATGGGAAGTTTTTCTTGAGAGTATAGACACTCAATGATGTGCAAACAGCCGCTCACATACCTATATTTAGTTTTTGCATTCTTAGCTGTTTGAATGCCATCCCTCAGAAATTTCGCTACCTCTTCATCAAATCTGTATAGCTTTAAGTTGTCAGCATCGTCTAACAAATATAAATAGGATAATTGGAGTTTAGTACTCAGGTTTAGATCAACACTAGGCTATGATCTAACATTTGTCCAACATTAGCACTTGGTACCTGGACTGGATATTGATCCTAGTTGACCATGTACTGGATATTGATCCTAGTTGACCATGTTAAATTTTGACTTCTGTTTAGTAATTATTAAAAAAAATAAAACATTATGCCATCTACTATTTACTCTTTATTTGGACTAAATCACCCTTATAGTCACACATACATTTTACACGCTTCGCGAACCTAACCTAACCCAACTTTGAACTCTCGATCCCACTCCCACCTTCTTCTCTTCCATCTTCCGACCACCGGTTCAGTTTCTTCGTCTCTTTACTAAAAAGATCAATAAAAACAGGAAAAAAAAAAATCAACACCATTTCAGTTTCGTTGCATCACTAACAACATCAATACCGGTTGAAAGTAGTATAACAACAGAACAACATATATACCCTTTCAATTTCTTCCTCTTAACTCATCGATACCATTGGCAGGAAGAGACCATCACAGCCTCCATAGTCATTTCTTCATCAGCATCGCGATATCCACCACTTATATAACACCACTCCATCTTAACCAACACCACCAGTTCAGAAAATAACAACAAATATTAGGGTTTCTATTAGTGAAATTAAGTTTTTGATTTGGTAAAAGTGGGATTTTGATTTAGGAAATGGGGTTTTAATTAGGCAAAATTGGGGTTTTGATCCAGAAATTGAGGTTTGATTTGATTCAGTAGAAAGGGTTTGCTTGATTCAAAGATTGGGGGATTTCGATATATGAAATTAAATTGGGGTTTTCACTTGGATCAATTAATATGGGTTTTGTCTGTTTGAAGTGATCTGAAATTGATAAAGATTTGGGAATTTAAGAGAAGAAATTTGAGTTGTTACGCTGTTACAAAGATGGAGTTTGCTGCTTGAATTTGTTACAGGGAGCAGGTGATACGATAAAGAGGGAAGAACATGAGTTGGAGATGAACAATGGTTAGGGTTTAGGGTTTAATTTGATTCAGATGTGGTGTTAATCGAACTGATCGGTGAAGAGAATGGGTGTTGAAGAAGACGAAGATTGAGTTGGAAATGGATGCGGAGGAACAAGAATGAAGTATTAGGGTTAATTGTTCTCTTACATCCAAGCCGTCGTAAACAGTCAACCACGGTCAACATCCAGTCATATCAAGGCCTAACGTTGGACAAATGTTAGACCGAAACCTAATGTTGGTCTAAACCTGAGTACTAAACTCTAATTATCCCATATAAATACTCAAGCGGGGAATACGCTTACTTCTCGGAAATAGCAGTGCAGAGAATATCAGAGCAATGTAAAGTTTACTCAGCTTAGAGCAACTGCAGTGGTGCGATCAAAACCAAAGATCAAAGATAAAAAAAAAAGACCAAATTTTGGGTTTAGTCCGTGTTGTGACGCAACGGTACATGATTAAAATTTCGTCAGGCGGACTTTAAAAGTCCGCCCCATTTTTTTTTCGTAAAATTTCATCAGGCGGACTTTAAAAGTCCGCCCCATTTTTTGTAACTTTCATCAGGCGGACTTTAAAAGTCCGCCCCATTTTTTTTTCGGAAAATTTCATCAGGCGGACTTTAAAAGTCCGCCCCATTTTTTGTAAATTTCATGAGGCGGACTTTAAAAGTCCGCCTCATTCTTTTTCTTTTTTATTTAATATGAATTTTCATCGGGCGTAATTTAACTCTCCGCCCGTTAACAAGCGTACTTTAAATTTACGCCCAGCAACAAGCGTACTTTAAATTTACGCCCGACTATATTAGAAGGGATTTGGTCGCGACCATATTTGGTCTGGAATTTGATCTTTGGTTGGGATTTGATCTTTACTCCATCCCACTGTTTTACGATCTTATCCCAAATTTTTGGTTATACTCGCCCACTGTGGATGCTCTTAGTAACCTCATCAAATTCGGCAATTACCTCAGCGTCACCTTTTGACCGGAATACAGCAACCACATGTGAATTAAACTTCTTTCTATTCTTCTTATACATTTGTGTAATTGCCTCTTGAATGAAGCTGGGAACATGATTCTCATCCCTCTTAGGCTTTATAATTCTATCTCCGGTGATTGACAAACTTAAAAATTTCGTGACCAACACCGAATCAATTTCATACTCTTTGTTTCCAATAACAAGCTTTTCACCATTCCACGCCTTGACAGCATTGAGGGCAAGAAATTTTTGAATACATGCTTTGTGATCCAGCTTTAGTAATTCTCCAAATGGAGTCTTCACGCGAATCATGTTTCGAACATGGATGAACTTATTTTCCTTGAGTAACAGTTTTCGAACACCACCGGATCTTGATCCATACCCTAGGATATAGTGAAAAGCAACACCAACAATTTTTATAGGCCGAATCAAGTTTATTTCGCATACCAAATCATCAAAATGTACTAATAAATCTGTAAAAAGCATCTAATATTTGAGTAAAACTTTCCAACATCATAAACATAAGTGAAAGTAATTTAGTTCAGCAAAATAGCAATACTGTTAAAATTTGTGATAAAATTAAAGAGAAATGTCCAAACTTTACCTTTATTTTGTTTGGTTAATCATACTTTTTAACTCATAAGCCTTTGGAGGAGAAGAAAGTGACGAAATTTTAGAATTTGGAAGCTGTTTTTGCTGCAAACTGAACTGTTGGAACAACCCTAACACAGTAATCTTTCATCCAGAAAAGGAGCGGATCTTTTTATGTGAAATGTAATACTTCCGAAATATACGGTCTTGAGGTTCCCAAAATAACGGCTCCCTCCGCTTCGGTTCCCTTGGCTAGGTTACTCATGAGGCTCGCTGGTAGGTTAGCACAGCAACCTGTTCAATTCGTGTAGTAGTGCGTTGTTGGAGCTTAACTTGTTAGGCTTCCAACTAGTTAATGTAATACATTTTATCCAGTTATTAATTTATTTATAAATTAAAGTTAATAAAATAAAACAAAGTCTGAGGAGTCTGTCAGAACAAAGGGTCATAGTAAGGTCATTCTAGGCTTAATATTTTCAACAGCGATAAATGCCAAGTGTTTACTATGCACCAAAAGTTTATGCCAAATCCGTCTATCACAGCGGGGTACGCTATGTATGAATTTTGAGTAGAAAACTAGCTTGAAATCCGTGCTACGCATCGGGACTGCTGGAATTTCTTACATCGTCATCAGTTCATGTTTATTGTGGTGGGGCTTCGTCCCGCACCCGTCCTAATTAGAGTTCTAATAAGCTTATAGAATTACTATCCACCAGATTGATAATTAACAATTAAAACTTTATAATAATCAAATATATAATAATATTATTATGATTTGAAGATCTAACATGATTTTGAAAACTAATTTTATGCAATATAATAAAATAATAATCAATTTTACAAATAAACTAAAATATATTAAGCTATAAATACATAATTAGTTATTTTTTTTAGTATTTA
This sequence comes from Papaver somniferum, assembly GCF_003573695.1. Lineage (NCBI taxonomy): Eukaryota > Viridiplantae > Streptophyta > Magnoliopsida > Ranunculales > Papaveraceae > Papaver > Papaver somniferum. The sequence continues at coordinate 99,490,400 of NC_039366.1, forward strand.
ACCCGTGCTTCGAATTGGGTACGACGAAATCGATCCTCAGTTGGGCGAAGCCCCGCACTCGTCCAAGAAGGGATCTCAATTAAAAACTGCAGTGTACCATGAAAACACCAATTATCATATTGATTTTTTTTGAAGCAATCATTTAGTAGATTAACAATCGGAACAAAATTATTCACCACTTACATATTGTTTAAAGTGTTGGAGATTAAGAAATCCTCTTAAATAAAATACCTTTGAAAAATTATACCGACCTTTGAAATCAATAAGTAGTTCATTACATTACATGTATCAGTACTATTGGTAGTTAACTGAAACTTCACACTTTCTACGCAGTTGTATCAATATCTGATATTGGAGACACTAAAAGAAAACGATATCAATATAAAATAGATTGAAAACTCTAAATGGTGCACAACATATGAACTGCTTCCCGTCAAAGAAAATGTTATCAAGGAAATGCATTGATATATCTTTCTTTGAAAATCATATATTTGTGTTAAGAATTAAGGGACCAACTCAATTGCTCTTCCAGGCTCCAACTTCTTATAGTTAAATGAAAAATCACACTCATTAGCCATTATATAGGCATCGATATCTGGAGTTAGAGACACTAAAAAATCGTGATATTAATATAAAATAGATTGTCAACTCTAAATAAGGCAAAGCATATGAAGTGCTTCTCGTCAAAAAAAATGTAATTAAGGAAACGTACATTTATATTTTTCTTCAGAAATCATATACTTGCGTTAAAAATAAAGCAGCTAACTCAACTGTTTTTCTAGGCTCCAACTTCTTGTAGTTGAATGAAGAATCACACATATTATGTAGTTTGTGTTGATAACTGACATTAAAGACACTAAAAATAACACGATATTAATATTAAACAGATTGCCAACCCTAAATAGTCTGAAGCATACAAAGTGCTTCCCGTCAAAAAAGTAATCAAGGAAATGTCATTAGTCATTATATAGGGATCGATATGTGATATTAGCGATATTAAAAAAAACATGATATTAATATAAAATAGATTTCCAACTCTAAATAACGCAAAGCATATGAAGTGTTTCCCGTCAAAGAAAATGTAATTAAGGAAACACACATATATATTTTTCTTCAGAAATCGTATACTTGCGTAAAAAATCAAGCGGGTAACTCAATTGTTTACCGTCGAAGCTGATGTAATCAAGAAAATGCATTGATATATCTTTCTTCAGAAATCATATACTTGTGTTAAGAATCAAGCGGTCAACCCATCCCAGACACCAACTCCTTATAGTTAAATGAAAAATCACACTCAATATTAGAGACATTAAAAGAACACACGATATAACATAAAATAGTTTTCCAATCATAGATAGTACAAAACAGATAAAATTCTTCCCGTCAAAGAAGTTGTAATCAAGCAATAAACTAACATCCCACTAAAACTCTGTTTGAATACTCGTGATTGTTACTTTAACTGTAAGGATTGTCCACTAATTAATGATCGGAGTACCTTTATTGGCAAAGATAATCTAAATTGTATTGGTTAATTAAATAATTTGGTTGCTGGATTTTTAGTGATGCATATAGCTAATTTCATTATGTATGTGGCTTGAAACAAAACATAAAACTCTCTTGGAATTGAACGATTAAAAGGATGTTTTTTTTACATCAACCGTAGGTCAAGTTAACAAAGTGTCGTTACAACATGGTCTACTAAACAAAGCAATTTCATGCGTATATCCTGTTCGAGAAAGAAAAAGAATAATAAGAATAAGTTTTACAAAAATTATAATTCAATAATCTAGAAGAACCCCATCATTGGGATTTAGATCCACCCTTATTCCTATTTACCTATTTTATATTAACATTTATCCTTTTGGCCCAACATATAATTGAAAATGATGGACGGGGCCAGTATCATCCTGGTTTATAATTACATATTCACTACTACATCATCGAAAAGATTTGTACATGTTTAAAGAATATATATCTAAGATGACAAAGGGAATTATTCATTTTACAAATGTCCATGCCGGTGTCCTTAATATAGACCTTTGAGACTCGCCTGCAAAGAAAACAATGAGAATTGAGAAATGAAATGGAATTAAATTGCTTTGTGTGGCAATAAAATATAACAAAGTAATGTAAATATTTTTCTTCCCTAAATTAATTCAGAAATATAGGGCAAGAAAAAGTTTTTTTTTTAGCATACTAAATATTTGAGCTAGCCGTTTGGGATTCTTTTACCATAAGTAGATCTCTAAAGACTTTTTTTCCCTAAGTTTTTTTTTAGATATTTTGAGTTTTATAAACACTAATTTAAAATTTTCTTTCCATATATAATTACAACAGTTGAAATAGATTATGTCATTAATATGTATGCATCGTTCCATAAATGCTTCAAAAAATAAATCTTTCCATAAATATAATAGGTGTAAATTACTAATTTTAAAGAAATTAAGCTAACAGTTACATAAAGTCTAAAGTCACCAACATTTTGGTTAACTATATTGGTTCTAACAGAGAGTTATCTAGTTTAAACCTACTCACATTTCCATCCTCCCTCCACTAACATGAGAATTTTTTTTTTACACCTAATGGAGTAAATTTAAGCAAATTTAAGCCCGAAAGTATCAAATTATTAGAACTCTATTTGCAGCGTGCATATAAAAACTTAGGTAATGTCAATTCGTAAAAAAAATCCAGATGAAAAATTAGTAATAGCTAGGGTGTTCTTAATAAAAATCAAAATATTTCCGAACCTAAGTAGGGAAGTGATGGATTGATGGGTTACCCCTGCATCAGGAAGTGATGGATGAAATTGGTTGTGTTTCTTCTCCACCATGATCCGAACCATTATTCCTTGATTGCTCATCCATGACACTCCTCAATTCCCTTGTAGGATTCAAAGAGCCTGCCAGACTTCTGGATGAATATTTATACACTAAGTTGGAACAACACTAGTATCTGAGACGGTAGCTGAGACACCTCCATAAGAAAATCGACATCAAAGTATCCTTTCCCAGCAGGTGCTTGCACAAAGATGTGAATCACATGGATATACCAAACATATAAGTAAATGGATTTACCAATTGAGATTTTGACTAACACCACATGTTTGGAATGTCCTGTCGGTGTCTTCATCGGCATAACACATCTGATTCGTGGAATACAAATTATAAGCACCATTTAGTTAACCCGCAATGCTCCCTGCTTAGGCCAAAACCTAGAATTTGTGTCAAGCAAATGATATCAACAACACAAAAAATACAACTACCATTATAATGAATAGGTGTGTCCCTCCTTTCCAAAATTTATCATTTTCAGGTCATGAACATGTGAACTGCAGTAACCATTATAAACAAATAATCTCAATGAACTAAACATTTTTGTGAACTCAAAATATCATACCGTGAACAACATTACAAAAAAATAACAATAAAACAATTAAACACCTACTTTTGCTATACATATTTTATTTTTAGAAAATCATCATAATAAAACAGAAAATGAAGAAAACAAAATAAACAATCTTACATCGCATCTTCATAAGCTAAACCCCACTAATGCACACCACCACTTTCCTCCACAAATTTTAATAAAAATTAGTCCACCATATCAGTTAACTGCTCTCAGCATAACTGTTTGTAGGCATCTCCTCAACCCCGCAGAAAGTAGCCAATAACAATTTCTATGTGTAAAATGCACCCATAAATAATTATGCTTACCTCATTCTAATGAAATTATTCTGGAATTGCTCTGGCACCTGAAACACAAAGATAATCAACAAACAAACTATAACCTTAACAGAAACCGAATTTGAGACCTAAATAGAAATTGGTACTTAAATTTCACCTTTTTAAACAGACATTTTTGATGAGATGTCGACTTCCTAAACCACCTTTCCGAACTAAATATTTTGATTTTTCTGAAAAGATCAAACCCATAAACATCATGGGCTATATTGAAAATGGGTAAGAAACATACCACCAGTTAAAGATTAATACTGTATTGACCTCCCATCACTGCAACCTATTGATTACATGCCAAACGAAAAATAAAAATAGATTAGACAACAAAATCCTAGATTGTAAGAAACTGGAAAAAAAAAAGGAAGAAAAAACGCGAAAAGAAAAGTAACGTGCAGACAATAAGGTTTGGCTTTCGCTGGAACTATTTATATTCAGTCACCAAAACTAAATTTCGATAAGAAATTATTCTTATAAAGAAAAAATATCAATCAATATCTTAAGGAAGAAAATTGGGCAAATTATTTTCATAATTTATTAACAACATATTAGTATTAATTAAAAGATTTTTAATAATAATAGTAGCGACAACTTGATAGTAGTATTATTAAGGAAATTATCTGCGTATTGATATTTTTTCCCCCAAATAACTGTGTGTATATTAAAGGCATACCATTTTTAAGATCATATTAATATTAATTTAAATATTTTTTACCTTATTCAAATGGATAAAATCTTTGAAATTATTTTATGTATCAGATTTATGAATATGCTTGGATTTTTTGTCAGTTTTTAACGCATAAACATGTCTGGATTTTCTAGATGTTTATTATTAATATTAAAAATTAATATAGTCATTTTTAGATTTTTTTCCTTATAAAAGATTCAAAAATATAAATTTTATTATTTTATTTGATAAATATGTCGAATGATTTCTTTTTTATTATCTCAGTCATAAATGTACGAAATTAATATAGTAGTTTTTTTTTCCAGGATTTTATATAATAAATAATTGTGTTTTATTTTAATCATAAATTTCCGAAATTAATATAGTAGTTTTCTTTGTCATTTTTAGATTTTTTTCCGTATAAATATTCAAAAAATATAGATTTTATTATTTTATTCCATAAATATGTTGAATTGATTTTTTTTTATTTTAATCATAAATGTATGAAATTAATATAGTAGTTTTCTTTGTCATTTTTAGATTTTTTTCCTTATAAAATATTCAAAAAATAATAATATTATTATTTTATTCCATAAATATGTTGAATTGATTTATTTTTATTTAAGTCATAAATGTACGAAATTAATATAGTACTTGTTTTTATTTTCTGGATTTTATATAATAAATACATGAAATTATAAAAGATTCAAAAAATATTAATTATATTATTTTATTCCATAAATATGTTGAATTGATTTTTTTTATTTTAATCATAAATGTCCGAAATTAGTATAGTAGTTTTCTTTATTTTCTGGATTTTCACAATAAATGCACAAAATTAATATAGCAATTTTTCTAAATAATGAGGGTCGTCTGTCGCATGTGTCCCAACAATCCACCAATCTACACCGCACATTGTCAGATCAGCGCACTATATCTAGCGAAATTTCATCCGATGAATATGAATGGTTTTTCAATTAGCCAATGAGAGCGCGAGGTTACGCTCACCAACCAATAGGAGAGAGGGTAAGCTCCACCAGTGTTACTTTTATTCTGGAGTGAGGGATGATATTGAGTTTTTAGGTTGTTGATTCGAGGGTACATTTGAAAGCATTTTGTTCATCACACAAAGGGTCTATTTGGCATGGGCGTATTAGAGGGAAGTAGTGCAGTCAACGGTGTGGTCAAGGACTGCATTCAATACAAACATGTTTGGCAGGGGCCCTAAGGCCTATTCCTATCGGTATGGTAAACTCATATGTTTGCCATATATGCACCCACTATAGGTATGCCAAAGTGTCAAACTTATATACCTATATGTCAGTCATAACATATAGGCGTACATGACAGACTTTCCAGCGAGCGACAGAGTTTCCATCGCTAGATGGTCATAATATCGCTCGTTGGTCATTCCAGCGCCAGCGCTAGTCATTACATCGCTCGCTGTTCTGATTATCGCTCATTACTTCCTCATCCAATGGCTACTATTGCTCCCCTATAAATACCTCGTTTCAACTCACACCATCCCAACTACAAATTCATTTCACCATGCCTAATGCTCGCATAACCGAAGTGGATTTCAATCGAGAAGAAGATATTTCTCTAATTCGATGTTGGATTTCAGTTGCAAGTGATAGGGATTTCAATTTAGAGACTTTTAACTTATGAGACACTGTGTTGATTTATGACATTAAATCACGTAAATTCAAGCAGAACAAATGAGTGTCTTCAAAATCGTTATTGTTTCATCAATAACGATGAGAGAAAGTATCAGGAAATTATGTGGATGATAAAAGGGGATAATCCTGGGCTGTCAACTGAAGAACTAAAAATTAGAGGCTCATACCAAATTTGCCGAAGACAACAGTAAATGGTTTATTCACGGTGAATGTTATGAACTTTACAAGGTTCACGTGCAAGGATTCAATTTTTAAGTATTATGTTACGCAATTAGGGTTAATTTTTAATGAAATGTAAAACTAGTTTCTATTTGGATATTAATCTAAAATATAGTTTCCATTAATTAAAATAAAAAGATTACATTTGAAATATTTAAATTGAATTACGTCCATAAACTACTAATTTCCTTGGCCATTCCCTTCCTGACCAAAGACCCAATTTCTCGCGTTTTCTGGATCAAGAGTGTTGTTCAACATATCAGTTAGCGATCCGGTTTGAGACTCACTTGGTGATTGAGTCTCATCAGAATCACCATAACCTTGATAAATAATGGGTTCACGATGCATGGTAACATGATACAAATCTTAAAATGCGTGTTGTTTATATGCTGGTGGAGTTTGTTGAAATGGTTGAAATGTTGATAAGCTTGAGGAAATTGTGTGTGTGTGTGGTGGGGGGGGGGGGGGGGCAACTAGGGTATACAGAGTCTATTGCCTAATTACTTTCATGTTCACACCACCACCTGGAGTCATTATTCAGTTGGCAAATGACTAAACAGACGTGCATGAGTTGTATCCAAGCCAATGTTTTCATCACCACCACATACTACTTGAGTATCTAACACTTTGTTTGGAGTAGAACTTTCTGGTACCTCCTGCATAGAACGACGTCTCAAACTTTTTCCACCTCCACGACTTCGCTGACTTCGACTAAGACTCATGCCTCTAACACTAGGACTCAAATGAGTCATTCCTCTACCACTGGGACTCATTCCTCTAACATTGGGACTCATGCCTCTACTACTACGTGAACCATCATTACCGTCAAATCCTTGACCCATGTCAAACATCATGCTTTCCCTCAGTTTTTGCAACTCATCCAAGTGAAATTTCTGAAGTCTATGTAATAGAGCATGATAATCGTTCAACTGGGTCTGATACTGCTCCGGTGTAGCATTAAACCCCCAATATGGATAAGTCCAATAAAGTGCACTGGAAGCAATTTGATAAGTAACAATCTCTCAAGATATGGTGGATATAGTCTGTACATTCCAAGAAAATGGCGACATAGTTGACGATGAACTTTGAGAAGGATATGCAAATACGTCGCCCGTCTCTGCTGGAGGTTGGGAAGGAAGAAATTCATCGCCAAGTGGCATCAACCTAAAGTTGGGAAATCCATCCGACCCAAACTTTGCGGTTGCATAGCAATATTTGGCTTGAAAATAGTGTTAAACCAAAATAGGTACTCATTTCTATCCATTGGCTCCTAGATCAATTCATCAGCTTCTTGCCAATGATGACCTTCCCTTATCAATTCCAAGTAGTCGTCTTCAGAAACCTCTGAACTTGGATAGGGGTTGACGTCTATCACTTATCTCTTTGCAACTGAAGAAGTTATCTTTCACCATAATACCAAACACCCTTTTCAGAAATAGGGTTGTATAACACAATCCTTTTAAGGCTTAGATGTACCATTCTCTGAGCTTGTTCTTCTTCGAACTCAGGGATTTCTTCATACGGCTGGGAGACAAGGTTAAGGCTTGTTCTACACAACTGTTGAATCTTATGAACAATAGTAGTATGTTGACCATCTTCAATCTGTTCTGGTTGCCAATTCTCGGAATCGTACTTCAATATGACCAGAAAAAAATTGTGTCATTATTAAGAGAAGGTTCCGAAACACAGAAATATGTATACCACTATTACTGAAAATAATACTCCCCTCGTCCCACTGTTAGATGACCTAGTTCAAGTTTGCACAATTCTTAAGGAAAGGAAGGGAAAAGAGTACTTTTAAGTATTATTTTTTTTTACAATTATACCCTTATGGATAATAATTAGTGAAATCTTGAAATGATTTATCTCTCAAACTACACCACGGATGTTCACAAACTTCATACCATTGAAAATATATATTAAAACACCTAAGCAACGAATATAAACATGCATATCAAATTATGCATATTTCTTATATTTCTTATAATCAATTAAAAGGATAATTTTAGAACCTCCTTGTTTAGTGATATAGGTCATCTATTATGGGACAAAATCTGAAAGTAAACTAATAGTGGGACGGAGGGAGTAACATTATTGGTTACTAAATTTTTCATGTAAAATAACAAACAAATTGTGTGAAAAATATTGGTTCTTACCTCCAACACTCCCCAAAAAGCGTTAAAACTATCTTTGACACACGTCGAGCAATTACCGAGGGATATGTAAATCTCTAATAGAATTGGAGACCCCCAATCATATGTTGGTGCTTGCTCTAAATATTTTAATGCTTCGAGAAACCAATTAACACCACTGAGCTAGCATTTGGAAATAGACGTTGGCCTAGTGTCCACAATACAAACAGAAGTTCGAGCTCCTCATAATGGTCAGGGAACAAATATTAATTATTTTATAACCTATTCTCATTCGTTTTCTTAGCATAACGTTTCAAAAACAACCCAGCCACTTTTAACCCATGCGCTTTTATTTGTCTATACAAGTTCAGAATTCTTTTTCTGAGGTATATCCACTGTAATAATAACCCGCGTCGTAACGGCACGTCATGAGATTAACAGAGAGTTCTAATAAATATCTAGAGATAGATCATGCCGCAACGACACTGCTTTAATATGATATCTGACTTGTATAATTTTTCTTTTCTTCCGGACTTTAAATCATGTTCCTTTGCAAGATAGTTTTCTATTTTGTTTTAAGCGAAAATAATGTTTATAAGTACATTGTAAAATTATTCATATACATTATCCAAAAATGAACACAAAATCATTAAAGTAATAGTGTGTATGCGTATCTAACTTATGAGTTATGAATAAAAATAAACAAATAAATCTCATTTTCCATTAGATTCATCATGCCACCACTAAATCCAATCAATGCATGTATGATATATTATGATTTCATTTAATGTTTCTTTGAATATTTTGAGTTAAGAGATGATGCAATAATTAAAGATTAGTAAATTTGGATTCATAATGAGAGGGGTTACGGAAACGACGACCGTCAGATGTCTTTCGCTGGGATGAGACTGGGATAGTCGGATGCAACGTTTGTCTCTCAAAATGTTATCCGACCGTCCAAGCTCAAAAACCCATTCTGTTTTGTATTATAGATGAATCATTTCATTCTACTTCATTTGAGTATAAAGGAACTCTTTGTTTCCATTTATCTTATGATAACCAATTTAGTTTGTTAAATCGAAGTAAGTTTCCATCACATGGAATTCTCGTTAACATGTACAAGTCTATCGGTGTAACTCTTATTAACAATAATTATTCATAATTAGAGTTTGTTGAATTTTATAAAAAAAAATACATAATTTCAAAAATTTAATTATTATAAAAACTGACTTACTGCATTCTAAGTCTTTGAAAAAGAACGTGTTTGTAGACTTCCATCATCGTTCTAATATAACTTGAACTCCTTGAGTCCTGTGGTTTCTAGGTTGTATATGATATAAATGTCGCCAAGGATATCTTCAGACTCTCTCTTGAACAACAGGGGGAAGTAACTGAAAAATCGTACAGAACTCAGACCATCCACCTCTTAGATTAACTGAATTAACTCGCTCTGGATGGTCAGATATGTGAATTGAGAACACACCATCACCGCCTACTTGTCTAACATTTTGTAACTCATATTCTTTATCCACAACAAAACTTAATCCACTGTTTAGGGTACTAGTAGATCCATTAAATTTTCTGTTTCTTTTTCTTTTCTCACTCGCCATATTTGTTTAGGAAGTAAAACGAAATATAATTTTCTTAGCGAAGAGAACAGAAGAGCAGAGAAAAGTTGAGAAGGGAAGAGGAGGTAAAGTGTGAAAAATAGATGACAAGGTGTGGTATTTATAGGCGTTAGAAATTCGAACGTTTGCGATATTAATTATAACGCTAGCGCTAGAATAAATATTGCTCGCTAAAAACTCGGTCACTACGTGGTTTTCCCATAGTGGCACAATTAGTTTGCCATTCCACCTGGTATGCCAAATAGCTTTTTTTGGCATGTGCATAGGAATAGGCCTAATGCATGAGATAGGAACTACCTGTGGTCTGTACTACCTCCAGTGGGCATAGTTGAATACTGACCTCTAAAGGGCTGCATTCAATGTTGCATTCTATTACACCTTCTAACCACCTCGTTGACAAATTTTGACCATTTATTATACTTTGTAAAAATCATTCCTTTTTCATATTCTGCCTGCTCTCGCTCTTTTTTTCTATGTGTTCTTCCTTTTTGATATTCTTCAATAGTTCAGAGCAGATGTGATGATTAATTACTCCACAATCTACATAATAATATATAATCACTGATTAGAAAACAAAACCAAAGTGCTAAAGAAGGAAGATGTGGAATATTGAGAAGATTAAACATAACCAAAACAATATATCAGTAATAAAGTCACCATCAAGATTCCACTTGATCTGTTTTTCCTTCTTCTGATTTGTTTTTCCTTCTTCTCTATGTTTCTTTGGGTTATTGGTGTATCATATCTATTTTTTGTTTAAGGGAAATCAGATATGTTTTTGTTTTTTTTTAATCATACATCAAACCTGTTTTGACATGATCTAAGATTTTCCTTGATTTGTTTCAATCTTGTTTCCAAAATAAAATAAAATGAAATCTATTCAGTTTTTTCGCAAGATCAAGTATAATTCTTCGCCTTTAATGGAAAATATTTTTTTATTTCTCCTGCCTAAAATACTTTGAATGAAAATTGTCTAAAATATCATTATAGGAATAATTGTAAGATTGCTCTTGTAATCTGCCAAACACCAACATTACTAACGGGGTCTACCAGTTTACTGGGAAGGGTACCAATTTTCATATAGGATAAACTAGGAAAAAAAATGTGTGCCAAACGGACCCTAACTCTATTGTACCTATTACTTGTAGTAGTGAAGTAGTTATTCCATGTATTTTATTTTTGAAAAAGCTTGACGAACCGCGAAAAAAGAATACCAAAAAAATGGCTCATTACCCAAAAAACCTATGTAGCGCCCCAAAATTAAGCTACTTATTAAACCAAGTGATTAACTACCTAATGAGGCATTAAAGATCTTAATCATATATCTTAACTTCCAAATAGAAAATATTATACAAAAGTTAACCCAAAACTAAACCATCACTCGAATTATAAATGAAAAATCTCTCAAGTTATATAAATTAAATAGTGTGTTTGTGATTACAAAAAAAACTATGTACAAACCTAAAATAATTAGCAACAACTCTAAAATCTTTAAGAGACGAAAACGAATATCTTCCCGTGCACCATATCTTCTGGTAACTGAAAAACTAAAGTGGGAACGAGTGAGCACATCATCCCAAAAGGGGCTCAGTGGATACCTTTATAACAATCAGGTAATCACTAACATACTTCACAGTTCTATTAAAGACCAATGATTGCACATCTGATACACACAACACAAAACAGAAGATTGCTCCAACTCTCCTCCTCAAATATTGTGTCCATGAACAATATCTATAAAAGATCCACCACCGGACGGATCTACGGAGATGAAATACAACAACCTAAACATATGTCATCCTAACCTCGTCTCACTTAATGAAGGAGAAGATGCTAGAATAACTCCAAACTCAAATGATAACATGAATCCAGGTACCATATGATGTTTTCATGGAATGCGTACTCCTCATAAATTCGGATGCCACCATCTAAGTCTAGAATATATAAGAAGGTTTGATTACTATGAGTCGACCCTGCACAACAGGTTCCCAATAGGTCTCATCCTACCAGGAACCTATAATTTCTTCCTGAGTCGAGATCATAGTAACCCAGTCATACTACGAAGACTGAACAACCAAGCATTGCAAACGACCAATCTCCCCACATATATTCGATAGCTGGGGGCTTATTATTCTCCGCTACCCAGTGATACCCTGATGTGTCCCGCAGGTGAGTCATTCCCCCTATAATAAAATAGGTATAAAATAATAATATCAACCCATAGCTGCCACCAGACAACTTCTAGGGTCTATGTAATCTATAGGTTGCTTGACCTATAATAATATTGGGTACCGATCTTCATCTATATACTAGTGCGTGGCCTTCCCCACCTATAAACGCCTAGCGAGAATACGTGGAAAACACAAACAATCCTCGCGAGGAGACTAGACAATACATATACGCAACATACACAATCAATTGCACTCAAACATGTATTGCATAAGAACATATAGTTGTATTCAGACATGCTCAAAAATAATAAGACACATCATGCTCGTCGTTTAAAGTAACTTAATGATTACAAGAGAGTTATAAGAGTTCCCACCTCTTTTGAAGACAAGCCTCGCCTACCTCGAGATCCATAATCCACTGGTTCAATCTTTGAATCGGTCGTTGTTAATAAACAGTAACTTTTAATCACATAAGCACTCTAAAAATTAGCCAACAGGCTCACACAAGGCTCATACAATAATCTCATACAATTCTCTAGTTAAAAGCTAAGTGAACTATCTAATGGTTCTAAGCCCATTTATGATTCTATACCTTTTCATTATTTATCTTTAATACATCTAAAGTTTACTAATCCAATTAGATTGGTTCTGCAATCCATTAGATATCTATGAATACGTACAACTTTGTACAAGGAACCAAAGGTCAATTCAAACCATAAGTTCAAAAACACTAAATGAGAATTCTGGCCAAAAGCCCAAGTCCACTAAGTCAGCCCATTAAACTAAGGCCTGGTTTATCTGGTCCACTAACAGTCGGTAACGGTCAACGGGTTCAACTAATAGTCAACATCAGTTGAGATCAAGTCCAAGTCAAGGTCAGATCAAAGTCAAAGAAGTCAAGGTCTAACTATTCTGGTCAAACGAGTCAAGACTTGGTTAGTCACTAAGACTGATTCAGATGAGTCAGCTAGACTTACTGGGATGACTAAGGGTATATAACAACTTCAGTTTCAGTTTCAGTTTCACTTAAACTCCTTATAAACATTACAATAATTATCACAAATATCAAATCTAACAGAATTCTTAGTTCTAACACACACTAGCTATACTGAAATCTCGAATACATATATATATTTCGTTTCACCCATAATAACTCATACATCTCTTATCATTCTTCCTTCAACTCAGTTCAAGTAAGTTGCTTCACAACCCCATTAACTCCAACTGCACACAATATCTCATAACTAAAATACCTACAGTTCTACCAGCAAATACCACAAGTTAAATTCCTATATATCCAACTCCATACACAACTACCAACCGTTATACTCCTCTAGAATTTCTTCCATGCAGTTCCAACAAATCATCTACCACACTCTCAACTGCAATACCATTCCACCTGCAACTTCATGTAAGGTATACTTGGTTGTAGCATTATTCATCTCATCTTCTATCATCAATCTTTGACACAGTTGCTCATTCATCATCTTCATACTTTCATACATCTAACTTCCACCATTTGCAATCTTAATTGCATTCAAAACAACATCCTTTTCTTCTTTATCAGTTTTGCGGTCAATCTCATGAACTGTAACTCCAAAGCAATTCAGTTGAGATTAATATCTTTACTTGCATCTCAATTTCTGCAGACCATTAGCTAAATGCACATCCCATAACAGCATCCACCTCGATCAGCATAATCACTCACATTCAACTCCATCCCCCTTTGTTGTAGCTTTACTGCAACACAGCAATATCACACAAAACTGCAATGCTCAGCATCATCTCATACAACTTGTACAATCACTTGAATCTATACAAGCTTCTCCCCGTAATTTAACCTAAAATCATCATTCCCATTGAAGCAGCAACAGACCATCACAGCTTCTCAGCGTCAACAACAGCTCAAAATCACACTTAGAATAATCCAACATCTCACCAGTTCGATTGCAATCCACTTAACACACAAACTACAAATCAATCTTCATCATCTTTTTATCACAAAACTCTAATTCGAAACCGCCAACACAACCCTAATTTATACTTCACTTCTGCAGAACTCTGGGTCAAAAACCCAACCTCAATTATCTCTATCAAATTCATCTTCTTCATCTGTAGTTCCCATCTCAGAAAGCCTAATTCAATCTTCAATTTAACAAAACTCTAACCCGTAAATCAAATTCTTAAAGAAACTAAAATTAAATCCCTATACAACTATCTCCACTCGATTAAGAACAACCCCATGAATTAATTCAATCAAAGAACGACAATTTCATAAAGAAATATCAAAACAGAAACCCTAATTAATACTCTGATTTACCTTTTTCTATTTGATTCATCATCAGAACAGCTTCACTTTATCAATTCGGTAATAATCCCTCAATTCTTCATCCATTAACAGCACTATAACATCATCTGTTCTACACGAATCCTTACTTCAGAAACCCTAACTTCAATTCAACATTATCATCACTTTCTTCTTTTTCTGGAGCTCAAACAACCTCGGTTACAACTTCATGTCCTTCGAATCAACAAGCTAACTAATTTTCTATGAATATCTCACACAAAAACAACCCAGTTCTTCTGAACTGAGATCGATAGAGAGAGCAGAGAAGAAAAAGAAAGAAGAAAGAAAGAGAAGGAGAAAAGAGAAATGATTCTCTCTTTGACACGTTTGATGATAAGGCCAGATGATTCTGCTACGACGCCCAACGTTTTGGATATGGCAGTCCCAGTCGGTCCAAGGAAAAATTACTATTTTGCTCTTCATACTCATTCGATGATATCTTCTTCGTCAGGTATCCGAATGACACATTCGAGTTGTCCAATTCGATGATATCTTCTTCGTCAGGTATCCGAATGACACATTCGAGTTATCCACTTCGTATAACTTTTCGAGCTCTATCCGATAATACTAGTTTCGAGTCTAAATTATAGTTAGATTAATTTCTGTTAGTTAATATCTACATTAACTGATCGAGTCAATAGCGATAAATTCGTCTCTTGACTGGTCTAATAGCGTTGACGAGCTTGAGGGTCGTTACAACCTACCACTATAAATCCCGGGAAGGCAGGGCTCACTCAATCTGAGATAACGGTATTTAGCAGCGGTTTTTTCTGCGGTCGATTAAGAATCACTCTTATTTTTTATTTTTATTTCTTCGTAAGAAAACCATTAATTTCAAACATAAAAGTTGAAACATACATCATGTTGATAGTTTTGAGCATGATTTCTCAATCGATGTTGCTCACCACATTGAATATACAAGTATCTAAGAGGACAACCTAATCTATTGCGGGGGTTCCATCCATTTGGTTTTGAGGGCTCAAATATCCTAAATGTAGATATGGGGAACTAAAGCTATGACAAGGATACCAAAACACCCTTCACTCATTATTAATTAACATAAAAATATTTAGAACCAAAATCAAATCAAATGAAAACCTAACGTTATTCTCTCCTCCATCGCTTCTTCTTCCTCCGCTTCTTCTTCAGCCTTCCTCTAAAATGACGATTGATCGTCGATTCGAGAAATGACTTCAACCAGGTAAGAACTCAAAAACCCATCCCCTATCTTTGGTTTTTATCACATAAATAGGTTGATTAGTGAAATTATGGATTCAAAATAGACAGTTTCAGAACTTTCTACGGTTAGAAAGATTTTGATTTTCAAATCATATGACGATTTATGGTGGGAGAAAGATGAATCCATACCAAATGCAAACCATATTCAATTTACTTAGAAAATTTCCTCATCGTAAATATTATTTCCAAACCGTAGAGTATTTTGAAAATACGCACGGTTCGTGTTCCACACCTTGGTTTGATTTTTTTTTTTTGAAAATTAAGTCCACGCCATAAGTGGCCATATAAGAATTCCTTCTCAAGCGTCGGTGGCACTGAGTTTGTCTAAGATTGTGTTTTTGAACCGTTTCCTTTTTTTAGACTAAATAGTTTAAATTGTATGGTGCGTTGGTTGGATGAATCCCAAACCATAAGTAACCATAATAGTTTAAATTTTTTGAACCGTTTCCTTTCAAACCGTAAGTTAATATTCTTATCATTTTTCATCCCAACTTTTCAATGGTTTGAGGTTTGTTGAATTTAATCTATATATGTACTGACATTATTTAGTCTAGTTAATTTTGTCATTAACAATAGTTAATCGAAAGCTTTCTATCCATTAAGAAAAATAGCTAGATAAGGGGTTTTGTTGATTACTATTTCATAATCTGTTTTTATCCTTTTGTGAGCCCTCAAAACTAAATGGATGAAGCCCCTATAATAGGCTCTTAAAAATTACAGGTAAATATTGCATTTATAATTAACAGTTAATGTACTTGGTTTGCCTATTTACCAACCAAAGAAATATTTAAAAGTTTCGATAAAAAAAGAGTACCGAAAAGAGTAGTTATTCTATCTCCCTATAGAGCTTTTACCATCCAAGTCATACTACTACCTAACAATGTGGTAAGCATCACAAGGCTGTTGTTGCTAGCTTCAATGATGTTGGCGGATACTTCAAACTGTAACCCATATTTCCAAGCTTCAATTGCAGCTAACACCTCCTCCACAACCTTATCCAGCAATGTTGCTACTGATATCCCTACCTCCCTGTAAAAACTCAAAGCATTTACTAGGGGTTGGATTTCATTTGACATTTATGTTTATGTTGGCATTTTCTGGTAGAGGGCATTGCCAATTCTTGTTCTGGTGAGATTCTACATTTGGTGAAGTTCTTCTCCCTTGTCTCTGTTGAGCTCTAAAATTTTCCATCTAAAACTGCTTGGCTCCTGCGAAAGTATTTTGATGGTTTAAGATCTTATTATATCTTTCCAGTCATATGTGTCATATAATTTATGCACAAAATGCATCCCAATGTCCTAGTTCAATATCCAAACATACATAAGTGTTGTATTTCAGCTTTGAATCCATTGTTGCACAGGCAACACAGGAAATCTAAGTGTAAAAGGCTTTGCAGAAGAGGCAAACCATATACTTCTAGCAAATAGGCATCCATAAAAACATTCTCTAAAGTTTCATTTTGTTGTGAACAAAAAGTACAACAGTTTGGGATATTTACATATTTAGATACAATTTCATCTATAGGAACCATATTGTGCATACATTTGAAAATGAATGAAGAAATTTTTGGAGTTGTATCCATATGTTACCATTTAGCTTCAAATTTAATTCGATAACATCTATCCTATTATGAATGTGAATTTGAAAAATGTTCTTGGTTGTATCCAAACTTGTTAGAGCATAGCTCGGTCGACCTCGCATGCGTTGCTATATCAAGCATGTTTGTCAATGTTAGTGATTAAAACTATGAGTCTTGATTTCTAGTCTACATAGCTAAGTCTCGGACTAGGATATAAAAGTGTAGTTGAGCTCAAGGACTTCATGGCGATTCATCATACAACGACGAAGATCTACTCAAGGAACCGTGGAACTTCATCAACAAAAAGGTATGTGGAGACTTGTGTAGATGGTGGATTTTCAACAAAGGGCAAAAACGTAAAATCATGAGGCATGTTTTGACACGGCTTTCAGGCATGCAACGATTCATATTTTACGAAGCCATGACGAATATGTTTTCGAAAAGCCTCCACTAGCTGAGCGTTCGATCCCTGGAATTTCGTCGTGCCCTCTATGCAGAATAACGTATTTGGGCGGTTCTCCGTAGATTGAGAACTTAACGCCTTCAGGACTTCGGTGACACTCACTGTTCCATGACTGCAGGAGAGAGACCCACCTCCACATAGAAGAATAGTCGGGCAGCGGACGGCTTCAGGACGTCGGTTACACTCACTGTTCCCTGATTATGTGGAGAGAGTGCATAGATTCAGGCGGTTCTCCGTAGATTGAGAACATTAACGACTTCAGGTCATAAACAACATCGTGACTCCCTGACTGTGCACCATTCAGAATGGATGTGACACTTTAACTGGCTAATATCTTTTCTGAAATAGATTACTTCTGCCGTGACATTCATTACTGAATTCCCAGAATAATCTATAGTTGCTCCTATTCCATGGTCGAATCCACGGCCTGATCCCATGAAATGGCAATAACAATTGCTCCTATTCCATGGTCGAATCCACGACCTGATCCCATGGAATGGCAATAACAATTGCTCCTATTCCATGGTCGAATCCACGGCCTGATCACATAGAATGGCAATAACAATTGCTCCTATTCCATGGTCGAATCCACGACCTGATCCCATGGAATGGCAATAACAATTGCTCCTATTACATGGTCGAATCCACGGCCTGATCCCATGGAATGGAAATAACAATTGCTCATATTCCTTGGTCGAATCCACGGCCTGATCCCATGGAATGGCAATAACTAATTGCTCTGATTCTATGATCGAATCCACGGCTTGATCTCATAGAATAACAATAAAACACTATGTTATCTTATTATCTCGATTTCATGATCGAATCCACTGATCTCATGAAATGGTAATAGATAATCTTAATTACTCCGATTCTGTGGTCGAATCCGCGATCCCATGGGGTGGTAATGCTTGTTTTATTATTCTGAATTCGTAGTCGAATCCACAGCTGATCCTATGAATTAATAATGAACAACTATTCACTTTATTTACTATGTTTCATGAATTATTCTTCACTGAATTTCATAAATTAGTAATAAATACTCAACAACCGGGCAACTCGACCATCACTGAGTAAGCCCCACAAAAATGGTGCAAATGTACTCGATAATGATACACGACTGAGCACCCGGATGCACGAACGAGCATCCAAAAATATGAAACAATGAGGAATTCTGTACAAAACATGAGAGAGAAATAATAATAAAATAATGGAGAAGCGCCCATGGGCCGGGCCCACCGGCCGGCCGGCCATGCCCTAGCCGTGGCCGGTCCCATGCTTCCTCCATTATTTTTCCTTATATTTGTGGTTTTTATAAACTCATGAAGACTTCTCCATCTTAGCAAAATTCCTTATTTGTGCAAAACTCGTGAATTCTCCATGACTTCGTGGATTCACCAAATAATATTATAAAATAAGGAAAGGTGTGCGGGACCGGGCAACCCAGCCGGCCGACCATGCCCGGGCCGTGGTCGGTCCCACACCTCACAATCCTTTGCTTTTTATAATTATTTCCTAATCTCATGAAAATCCTTGTTTCAACAAAAACTCATGGATTCTCCATATCTTCAAGGATTCTCCATAACTTCAAGAATTCACAAAATAATATTATAAAATAGGGAAAGGTGTGCGGGACCGGGCAACATGGCCGGCCGGCCATGCCCTAGTCGTGGTCTGTCCCACACCTTGCAATCTCTAATCGTTCATAATTATTATTTTTCTCAACTCGTGAAGCTCCCGGGTTTGAGCAAAATTCGTGATTTCTCCATGTTTTCTCAAATATTGCTCGAATCACGAAAAAACCAAAAGCCAACATGGTCACACGACTGGCTAGCCTCCCACATTAATTTTAAATATTAAAACACTTTTATTTTAATATTTTTAAAAATATTGATGAATTGAGCATACATGGTCATTCCAACAAAAATCGAGAATTCCCAGTCAAGATGAAACTCTTCTGAAAATTCACGATGTTGCTCGAACGCACATCAGAAAATACCGAAACTCTCAGTATGGGGACACGGACACCATGGCAACACGTGCACGCCTTCATGACCGACCAGAGTCATTCCTAGGGTTTGCACAAAGACGGTCCCACATGTTTTCATAATTCTAACATAATTTGCTCAATTGCTCACACTGGGCCCGAACTTTCTCCAAACAACTGGGGATTCTCCAAATTACCGACAATTGGTCCCGTGACCACCAAAAGCCGGTCCCATACCCCTTGTTCGGTCCCATCTCTCATACTTAGGTTTTACCACCTAATGATGAATCCATGAATATTTTCAGTAAATGGGGAAACCACCATTTAATCATCATTCTTTCACCAACTCTCAAACTGAGAACCCTGGTGCGTGCTCACTCGAGCACTGGGCATCACATGGGCGTTCATCATCCCATGTGGTCGGTCCCTCTTCATTCATGACTAATTTTCAACAATTCGCCAATTGATGGAGGATTGATCGAAAATTAGGGTTTCGAATAAACACTCTGTGAAACCATCATTCTGAGCAATTTCAAACACTAATAAATTTATTGATCCACCAATCAACATAAAAATTAATTATACAATATTCGGTAATCTATCAATATTTTAATTAATATTTTATTGGGTCACGTCACCAGTAAATAATTCGCCGAATCGAGCAATACTTGCTCAATTGCTCGAATATTGATCAATATTCAGCAACTCATCAGTAATTTGTCGAATTGAGCAATACTTTCTCAGTTGCACGACAGACTATCAAAAATCACTAATTTGGTGAATTGAGCAATGCTTGCTCAGTTGCTCATCAAATCCTTAATATTCAGTAATTCGCAGAATTGAGCAATACTTGCTTAGTTGCTCGTCAGTAATTCATCAGTGAATCAACAATACTGACATACCTTCAGAGAACTACATGTTCAACCCGTGAATCACTGAGCATTCATCATTCATGCTCGATTCAACGAAACTCAGACTCATTGTCAACAATTGACTAATCAAAACACGTCTGCCCTACAGATTCCATGACTTGTGAAACATCAATCACGTCACAAATGAGGGATATCACGTAGGGTTTTGGTCTGGCGGTTTACGGCATGTGGATTCATCCACAACGAGAAATGTGCCTAAGTCGTCTAAACGGTTGAAGGAGTTAGCAAAGTAGTGGGTGCACGATCAGAAGTCTCCACACGACATGGAACTGACTTTACCACGATCTCTCACTTTCCCACTCTTTCACTCAATAAACCGTCACACTTACAGGGATCAAGGTGTTCACGACTCTGACAATATAAATAAGTCTCTGAAACCATGATTGAACATACAGACTCTTGTCTACATAGAATTTCTCTAGCTATCACTCTCAGGAATTCATCAATCCATCAGAACTTATTAAAACTTATCAGTTCACCATTATTGCAGAAACCTTCAACACACCCACAATCTTCGATCATCACTGATCCCACACAATTCTCAGCTTCCCTCCTACAGATCCACCCATCTCTCTCTTTGCGACCGAATTGACTCTGGAACGGCCATTGTCTTGGTTTAGGCCGGAGTCATATAAATTGATTTCCCGAATCTAAGCACCCCCTTTGCAGCGGTGCATCTGTGTGAGGATTAACATTTTTCCCGGCTGAGGAGTCTCGACAGCACGCTCGACTCTCCACTTTCCCGAAAAACCGGCGACCCGTTTTTCCCCATCCACAGATTGGCGACCACAGTGGGAGATTAATCTCTCGGTTGCAATCTCAAACTTTCACAAAAATGGTTGATCTTAGGTCAGGCTCAGTTACAAATCCTAACACAAACAACGCTAGCGCTAGCAACAATGGTGGTACTACAGAAACCATTCCCGCTTCCAACACCAGTGTTTTTGATACCACTCCTCCTCAAACCAACATTGGAAGCAATCCTCTTTTCGGACGGTCTCCCGAAGAAATCAGAGAAAATCCGCCTACCGTAACCAACCTCATGAAGATTCAGGAAATTCTCGCCAAGAATCAAATAGAGATATAACCAACACAAAAGGAACTATGTGCTCATCTCAAGGATCTTACAGACAAACTGTCGCCTGAGAAATCTCAACCCCGACGTCAGTCAGAGAAGGAGAAAAGAAAATCCAAGGAAGCATCTCCAACTGTTGATCCTGAAGTTGTTCCAGTCTACGTGGTTGAGGATGATGAAATCCACAAAACTGCAGAACCTTCCGGTTTTATCACTCGTGAAGATCTGGAGTGTTTTATGGAGGATCGAGGAAAAGGTCGTGTACCGTATGTACACCGTCATCAACCTCCATACCCTGCTTATACGCAAAGGATCCCTCTCCCCAAAGGCTACACTTCCCCAACGTTCATACTGTACAACGGAACAGGGAATGCTCGAGAACAAGTCTCTCGATTTCTGGAGGCACTAGGAGAGCACAAACACAACCATGTTGTTCGTATGAAGGAATTCTCGAAATCTCTGACGGGTCGAGTGTACACCTGGTACAACAACATTGCACCTGGGAGCATCGCTGATTGGGGAGAAATGGTTAATTCCTTCTACCGAAAATACTTCTTCGTCTCGGAACAGATTACTATCTCTGATTTAGGAAGAATATCTCAGAAGAATATTGAACATCTGAACGACTACGTGAAGAAGTTCAGAACCCAGGCTATGGATTGTAATGATCCGAATGTCACTGAACATCAGTTAGTGGACTTGTGCATCAATGAAATGATTCCCGTCTATAAAGCCTTGTTGGAAAATCTCCGGCTCCAGACTTTCTATGAACTTCATGAAGAAGCCAAACGATCAGCGACTATTGCACCTGCTTTACTAGGAAGAGAAAATTTTCAAGGTCGAGGAACCTCGAAGCAGCCGACAAATGGAGCGGTGAAATGCGTAGAGATCGGAAATCTTTTTGACCCTATATTGTAGGGTGGATCTCGAAAGATATGAAAGATCTCACTCCAAGCCGTACATACGAATTTCATCGAATACGGCGCCTAGTCAAAAATCAATATGATCTCCAGTCTTCAACAAACATTGTTGCTAAAAGGAGCGAAAGGATATCCAACATCCCAGGCTCCTCTGAAAGCGCAAATAAAAGATAACCAATCCTAAAGTGCACAAACCTCGACACTGCATCAACGAACATGGAAATGATCAAACAGACTCAAACTTATCTCTTCTGGAAGCCTGGGTTCAAGATGGCGTAATCAAATTGTTCTTCATCAGGAGAAAGCCAACTGAAGAAGAAATGGAGAATCCCAGGTACTGTCACCTTCATAGATTCATCAATCATCCAACAAGTAACTGCAATATTTTGGAGCACATATTCAAAGAGAAAGTTGATCCACAACAACTTCAATTGGAGACTGAAAGAGTACACGAGAATCCTCTCTCAGTCAGAACCTATACCCTCTCTGAACAACCAGTTCAGGAAGCAATTCAATCGTTGACCGAGCATATATGTGAATTGCTCTATCCATCAAAGGCACAAAGGAAAGACATGTTCACAACACCGAATCATATTGTGTCAGACGTCTGTCCATCCTGGAATACTCCTTGAACCTTCATCCACAGACAAGGAGATGCACGACTGGGGACTGCTTACCGCAGTCCATATCAAAGGAAACGAGTCCGGGAGAATGTTGGTCCATGCTGGCACCGCTATCAATATTTTTTCACTGAAATCCCTCAGAGTCGCAGGCATCACTCGACAAGAAGCTACTCATGCTATCATATCAATCATAAACCATGAAGGAACGCTCAAAGATATTTGTGGCTACATCACTCTCAAAGTGAACATAAGTTTAACGAATCAAGTTTCACATAATCAGGAAGATCCAGGATATAACATGGTCTTCAGACGAACGTGAATCCACTCTGAAAACATGGCTACTGACAAAGCGCCTTTAGTTGCACATCTCTCCAACAAAGAAAGTTCTGATCCAGAAGATTTGGCGAACATTCCATTATCAGAGCACTTGGAGGAATTTCAAACTTTGACGAAGTTGAAGCAAGAACCTGCAAAAGATGCATAGACGTTCATCAAGAGGTTCTGCACTCAGGAAAGTCTCATTTCATGTCTATGTCATTTATTTCCTCACATGATATCCTAGCATGGGGACTCAATTCTGCTAGAAACTCTGCAAGACGTTATGAGTGGTAGCTTCACCGTATTAGTGTTTTACCAAGCGGTTGAATCTGACGTTTCTCCGAATCGAGCATTGAGACATTCATTACTGAGATGATGTCCATGGCAAAGAACACTTTGAGCGTTTCTCCATAGCCTTACAGGAATTTTCATGTGTGCCACAAAATCAGACAGCTCTATGTTTGCACAAGTGTTGAATTCCACTACCGCAACGAAAAGATGCTGAATCAACAGAAGATAGTTTGGGCCGAGACGATCAAACCTAAGACATGCTTAACGCTCAAGCATCTAAGAAGCCATCAAATCGTACTCCCAATCAAAGAGTACACCTTCGATAATGGTGCCTCTGGCTTCAGCACAAATACCTCGACACTGATTTAACACCAGCACGATCAAAGTGTAACTGAACTATAATTAATAAGTCTTCATTATCCCATGATAAGACTTCTAAAGTAGACGCAACATCATTCATCCATGGATACACAAACTCCTTCAACATACATTGGGGACTTGATCTTATTGGAATTTGCAACCTGATGTGATTCCATGAAACTTCATCGACGGGACTTCTCTACGTTACAAATCACTGCACGTCTGAGGAACTTCCTCTCTTCACCACAATGAAGACCGGTTCTGCCGTCTTCCACAACAACGTCAATTCCATAGAATTTTAGATGATCAGTACGCCTTCATCTTTGGAATTCTCAACCCACCAACTAGTTCGTGAAGGTAAAGGCTCACTGGATGGAAGAGCAAAGATTATGTTGATAATCATGGTTCTAGTCTTTTCGGTCTCTGGAACAACTTCAACCACGGTATCAGCATCGACAATAATCTCTAGAGGAACACCATACATGATCTCAGCATCAACAAGGATTTATGGAGTGTAATCACTCGTGATCTTAGCATCAACAACGGTCTCACGAGCAACATCCTCATGACAGGGCTTCATCAACTAACCATTCTCTGAAGTGTTACGCATGAAGCAGACTTCTCCAAGAACTAATGCTTCATATCAAGATGTGAAGACATGATAACATGTTCACATGAAAGTCTTTCCGAAACTTGCACAACTGGCGGGCACAATCCCAAGCCTTCTACAAGATGTTCTCATCAGCTCTACAAATGGGATACAACATACTTCAGCCCGTGGGTTTACAAAAACGTACCAATGGGTGAGGAATGGGACAATACTTCCTTAATGAAAGATGTTCGTCTATGTCTCTTCTACAACATACCAAAAGGGCGAATCAATCGGACATACTAGTTGAAAGATATGGCCTTTACTGTCAGGTCTATGAAATCTGAAAAATTTGTACGGGATTACAAATTACAAATGTGCACGCTTCGTTGGATGATCTCTGCAACTCCAAATTGAGTGATTATTGTCTCATGTCATAACTCATTCTCTTAGCTTCAAAATTTGGGGTCAAGCACTGAATTCTGACATCGTATGAGGTTTCTACAGCTTTCAGAGCATACAACATGCAAGCAGTAATTCTTAGACGGGATTCATAACTTCCACAATCGATCGGTGTCCACCACGTCTTCCCACTAAGTCCTTTATCAAGGTATCTCCAACTTTGACCATCTAGGTCTTTACATCAATTTCTCTATCTGGATCCTCTATCTAGGTCTTGCCAGAAGAAAGGAAAACGAAAAATGAGAGATTTCTCTACCTGGGTTCTCTACTGGGGACTGACGGTCCACTGATCATGGCGATTAGTTTCACAGTCCAAGACCCGTGGCAACATACTCTCATGTGCTGATTGTTCATCATAAAAGTAATTCTACCACTGGTACATGCAACCATGGTCATTACATCACCCTCTCTTGGGAGCAACCTCAGTTATGGTCCCGTGACCAGGGTTTCAGAAGCGATGTTTCTACGACTGACAGAAACAAGATGGCACTGCAAGCACCATGTATCAATCAAGGTTTCCTGATCTCAAATGAACTAATGACATTATAATCCTTCACCAACCGTTAAAGACACAAGCGAATGGTCCAAAGACACGATATGAGTGTTTTGCCACAAACCCGTCTGAAGTAATTTTACACTTCCCTGTACAAAGAGACGAGCTGGGAGAAATTGGTGGAGTATTTAGGGATGGGTCATATACCCTTCTCTTCGTAGGTATGTCCTCTACAACATATCCAAAATTCACATTAATTGGAGAAACGAGCAAAGAGATGTGGCCAAAACATTGGATTACATGCCAGCTGAAAATTTTCTGGAAGTCTCCTGGAAGTTTAATGTTTCACCTTTTTCATGCCCTAAACATGCTCAAAACTCAAGAAGCTTCTTTGGAAAATCTTGGAAATTTTCTGGGCTCGAAGATACATATGCAGATCGCGAAAATCCGACTTCGAACGAAGATTGTACGGTGTTTTGGTTAAAAGGATGAAGTCTGAAATTTTCTGGTGACGTATTTCAGCAAAATTACTCGTATGCTCACATGGATTCTCATTCATTCATTCACAAATCAGAAATTTCATACTTCTATGAAGAGATTACAAGAGATATGCTTACTAGGGGAGTCTCTAAATCATTTGAAGGCTCGGCAATGCCGAAATCTCCATTGGCAACGCCGCTATCTCCATTCGGTTCGGGATTTCGGGAATTCTCCATATTCCCATATCCCAAAGAAGAGCACGCTTCATCAACATGCTGATTATCTACAATGATTTCTTCATGGATTCATCAACAACAATTATTATTATTTCATTCAAGGAGATGCCACAATCACCTGCACGAAAGAGATACTTACATCGATTTCTTCATCAGATTCCTGAATTGTTTGGCCGGGAAAAAGTTGAAGACCGTCAATCGATGGATCAAAAGTAT
Organism: Papaver somniferum; assembly: GCF_003573695.1. Classification (NCBI taxonomy): domain Eukaryota; kingdom Viridiplantae; phylum Streptophyta; class Magnoliopsida; order Ranunculales; family Papaveraceae; genus Papaver; species Papaver somniferum. Next base: position 99,517,240 of record NC_039366.1, read on the forward strand.
GAAAAGAAATAACAAACCTTGTCTCGTGATCCTAATTGCACGGTCAAAGTCATGACACAAGGAGCAATAACAACTCACCAAAGAAACGGCTGGGGACTGCACGTCATTTGCTAACATCATGCAGTCCTTACTTCTGGATTCTCCGCTCCTGCATACTTTCTTCCATTTCCGTGGAGTATACATTGATCCAGGATCTCACTATAAGATCATACTATGGTAAAGCTAATGAAATAACCAGGAGTACAACTCAGTATGAAGGATCTCTCACCACCAATCAGAGGTCCCAGAAGTACCATTTCTTAAAGTTTCGTCCGTAAATATGTTATCTCTGGAAACACCATCTTTGGAAGTGTCATCATGGGAGTCAGTCATTCTTGCAAAGTGGCTACTTCAGCACGTCGTTCATACAGAGCGCAAGATTCAACAAAACAATGAATCATGGAATAAAGGTGCTCACAACAGCTTCTACAAAAATGGTAATCCTCAACTCTTACCTATTTACGGTTTCACGAACTTAGTGATAATAACGTAAAACCCTCGAAAAACTTGCTCGCTTCTTCAAACTTGGCAAGACGAGAAAAATTCATTATTTAAAGTCAACACCTAACTTTTCATAAAACTATGAATAATTCACATAACCTTTCATGTGAACATTCGCTGATTTTCTACATGTGGGCGTACACTATAAAATCGCCAAACTCATACATACATTATTTCATCACGTATACAATTGTTTGGTTTCAGCAATTATTCAAAACCATAGCGTGATTTTCGTAAAACTGTGAACAATTCACGAAACTTCCATTATGTGAACAATTCACATAATTTTCACTTTGTGAGCCACTCCCACTAGGTGAACATTTCTGGGTTTTTGTGCATACGCTGAAAAATCACAGAACCCAAACAATCAACGTTTTATCAAAAAATTGTTTACCTCTAACAATTATTGGAAATCAAAATTTTGATTTTACATAAATTTTTACTGAGTGAATATCTACTGGTTTTTCGAAAATTGGACAGACGTCCATTCTACAATTGCGAAAACTCACATATATATATTATTTCACCGTGAATAATTGTCTACTTTCAATAGTTGTTCAAAATCAAAACATTGATTTTACAAAAATACATAATGTGAAACTCACGTAACTTTGAAAATATGTATTTTCTTGGTCCCTCTCATTATCATCTGTCTTTGAAACGAGAGTATATTTTCAAAAATAAATTTTTTCATGAAAGCTCATAGACAAAATTTTATTACTAACAGACGCACGTCTATTAAAAATAAAAACTTTTCTCTCGTACGAGCATCCACCTTTGAAATGAGGGTTTATACACTTTGTGAAATCTCACATATTTAAAAAATAAAATTTTGGTTTTCATGAAAGCTCATAGAAAAATTTTTATATCATTAGACTCAGGTCTATTTGGTTTGTTTCTTAAACTAACGAACGAACGCCTGTTCTTAAAACAAGGATTTCCTTTTTGGGGTCGAACCCGTAAACGCTAAACTGACCAAAACTGGACGTCCGACCGACCAAATCAAATCAACATTGCCCCATCTCTCCGTGCTCATGGGATGACACTCTATCACACTATCAGAATCCTCACCCGAACATTTGCTCATACATGACATCATTGGGGTAAATCGAGGATTCTGAAAACTACCTTTGTAGGCTGAGTTCAACCACTGATCTCGTCGACTGAAAATCACCATTTAATGCTTACTGCGGAACATGACTGTTCCTCACTAAGCAGGGGACTTAATGTAGATGGTGGATTTTCAACGAAGGGCAAAAACGTAAAATCATGAGGCATGTTTTGACACGGCTTTCAGGCATGCAATGATTCATATTTTACGAAGCCATGACGAATATGTTTTCGAAAAGCCTCCACTAGCTGAGCGTTCGATCCCTGGCATTTCGTCGTGCCCTCTATGCAGAATAACGTATTTGGGAGGTTCTCCGTAGATTGAGAACTTAACTCCTTCAGGACGTCGGTGCCACTCACTGTTCTTTCACTGCAGGAGAGAGACCCACCTCAACATAGAAGAATAGTTGGTGACACTCACCGTTCCCTGATTATGTGGAGAGAGTGCATAGATTCAGGCGGTTCTCCGTAGATTGAGAACACTAACGCCTTCAGGTCGTAAACAACATCGTGACTCCTTGACTGTGCACCATTCAGAATGGATGTGACGCTTTAACTAGCTAATATCTTTTCTGAAATAGATTACTTCTGCCGTGACATTCATTACCGAATTCACAGAATAATCTATCATTGCTCCTATTCCATGGTCGAATCCACGACCTGATCCCATGGAATGGCAATAACAATTGCTCATATTCCATGGGAATCCACGGCCTGATCCCATGGAATGGAAATAACAATTGCTCCTATTCCATGGTCGAATCTACGGCCTGATCCCATGGAATGGCAATAACAATTTCTCCTATTCCATGGTCGAATCCACGGCCTGATCCCATGGAATGGCAATAAAAATTGCTCCTATTCCATGGTCAAATCCACGGCCTGATCCCATGGAATGGCAATAACAATTGCTAATACTCCATGCTCGAATCCACGACCTGATCCCATGGAATGGCAATAACTAATTTCTCTGATTCTATGATCGAATCCACGGCTTGATCTCATAGAATAACAATAAAACACTATGTTATCCCATTATCCCGATTTCATGATCGAATCTACTGATCTCATGAAATGGTAATAGATAATCTTAATTACTCCGATTATATGATCGAATCCGCGATCCCATAGGGTGGTAATACTTGTTTTATTATTCTGAATTCGTAGTCGAATCCAAAGCTGATCCTATGAATTAATAATGAACAACTATTCACTTTATTTACTCAGTTTCATGAATTATTCTTCACTGAATTTCATAAATTAGTAATAAACACTCAACAACCGGGCATCTGGACCATCACTGAGTAAGCCCCATAAAAATGGTGCAAGTGTACTCGATAATGATGCACGACTGAGCACCCGGATGCACGAACGAGCATCCAAAAATATGAAACAATGAGGAATTCTGCACAAAACAGGAGAGAGAAAATAATAATAAAATAATGGAGAAGCGCCCATGGGCCGGGCTCGCCGGCCGGCGGGCCATGCCCTAGCCGTGGCCGGTCCTATGCTTCCTCCATTATTTTTCCTTATTTTTGTGGTTTTTATAAACTCATGAAGACTTCTCCATCTTAGCAAAATTCCTCATTTGTGCAAAACTCGTGAATTCTCCATGACTTCGTGGATTCACCAAATAATATTATAAAATAAGGAAAGGTGTGCGGGACCGGGCAACCCAGCCGGCCGGCCATGCCCGGACCGTGGTCGGTCCCACACCTCACAATCCTTAGATTTTTATAATTATTTCCTAATCTCATGAAACTCCTTGTTCCAAAAAAAACTCATGGATTCTCCATATCTTCAAGAATTCTCCATAACTTCAAGAATTTACAAAATAATATTATAAAATAGGGAAAGGTGTGCGAGATCGGGCAACATGGCCGGCCGGCCATGCCCTAGCTGTAGTCCGTCCGACACCTTGCAATCCCTAATCTTTCATAATTATTATTTCTCTCAACTCGTGAAACTCCCGGGTTTGAGCAAAATTCGTGATTTCTCCATGTTTTCTCAAATATTGCTCGAATCACGTAAAAACCAAAAGCCAACATGGTCACACGACTGGCTAGCCTCCCACATCAATTTTAAATATTAAAAAACTTTTATTTTAATATTTTCAAAATATTGATGAATTGAGCATCCATGCTCATTCCAACAAAAATCGAGAATTCTCAGTCAAGATGAAACTCTTCTGAAAATTCACGATGTTGCTCGAACGCACATCAGAAAATACTGAAACTCTCAGTATGGAGACACGGACACCATGGAAACACGTGCACGCCTTCATGACCGACCAGAGTCATTCCTAGGGCTTGCACAAAGACGGTCCCACATGTTTTCATAATTCTGACCTAATTTGCTCAATTGCTCATACTGGGCCTGAACTTTCTCCAAAAAACTGGGGATTCTCTAAATGACCGACAACTGGTCCCGTGACCACCAAGAGCCAGTCCCATTACCCTTGGTCGGTTCCATCTCTCATACTTAGGTTTTACCACCTAATGATGAATTCATGAATTTTTCAGTAAATGGGGAAACCACCATTTAATCATCATTCTTTCACCGACTGTCAAACTGAGAACCCTGGTGCGTGCTCACTCGAGCACTGGGAATCACATGGGCGTTCATCATCCCACGTGGTCGGTCCCTCTTCATTCATGACTAATTTTCAACAATTCGCCAATTGATGGAGGATTGATCGAAAATTAGGGTTTCGAATAAACACTCTGTGAAACCATCATTCTGAGCAATTTCAAACACTAATAAATTTATTGATCCACCAATCAACATAAAAATTAATTATACAATATTCGGTAATCTACCAATATTTTAATTAATATTTTATTGGGTCACGTCACCAGTAAATAATTCGCCAAATCGAGCAATACTTGCTCAATTGCTCGAATATTGATCAATATTCAACAACTCATCAGTAATTTGTCGAATTGAGCAATACTTGCTCAGTTGCACGACAGACTATCAAAAATCACTAATTTGGTGAATTGAGCAATGTTTGCTCAATTGCTCATCGAATCCTCAATATTCAGTAATTCGCAGAATTGAGCAATACTTGCTCAGTCGCTCGTCAGTAATTCATCAGTGAATCAACAATACTGACATCCTTTTAGAGAACTACATGTTCAACCCGTGAATCGTTGAGCATTCATCATTCATGCTCGATTCAACGAAACTCAGACTCATTGTCAATAATTGACTAATCAAAACACGTCTGCCCTGCAGACACCATGACCTGTGAGACATCAATCACGTCACAAATGGGGGATATCACATAGGGCTTTGGTCTGGCGGTCTACGACATGTGGATTCATCCACAACGAGAAATGTGCGTAAGTCGTGTAAACGGTTGAAGGAGTTATCAAAGTAGTGGGTGGACGATCAGAAGTCTCCACACGACATGGAACTGACTTTACCACGATCTCCCACTTTCTCACTCTTTCACTCAAGAAACCGTCACACTTACAGGGATCAAGGTGTTCACGACTTTGATAATATAAATAAGTCTCTGAAACCATGATTGAACAGACAGACTCTCGTCTACGTAGAATTTCTCAAGCTATCACTCTCAGGAATTCATCAATCCATCAGAACTTATTAGAACTTATCAGTTCACCATTATTGCAGAAACCTTCAACACACCCACAATCTTCGATCATCACTGATCCCACACAATTCTCAGCTTCCCTCCTACAGATCAACCCATCTCCCTCTTTGCGACCGAATTCACTCTGGAGCGGCCATTGGCTTGTTTAGGACGGAGTCATACAGATTGATTTCCCGAATATAAGCACCCCCTTTTCAGCGGTGCATCTGTGTGAGGATTAACATTTTTCCCGGCAAAGGAGTCTCGACACCACGCTCGACTCTCCACTTTCCCGAAAAACCGGCGACTCGTTTTTCCCTATCCACAACTTGAACTTATCTATCACTCAAAAGTCTATCTCTTCTATCTCCTACTTCTTATGAGACAAAAGTCATATGCTATATAGACTGGATCATACACATTTCATATTTCGAGCCGAGTATATCTCGCATATCTATATCTCGAAATCATGTGTTGGTAAAGCGTTTCGCTTTGATCGGGTTTATCTTCACCTAATGACGAAATTCATATTGTTTCAATCACTTTGAAAATCGCTTTGACGATAAATAGTGTAACAACTATATAACGTCCTCTAAGAATGTTTCAATGGTTTGAATGAGAGTTTAGGTCTATATAACCAATGATGGATATAAGCATTGTGTAGAAACACATATGTGCATAAGTCCTATTCCTTAATCCGAAGTTTGCGAACTTTGTTGATTGAGAGAAACCGGAGTAATTGGCTTTGCCAAGTCCGCGAACTCAGTTCGCGAACTGACGGAAGTTCTCTTACCGAGAATTTCTGCCGAGATTTTCCAAAAACTCGTTTGCGTGTTTAGTCCGCGAACCTAGTCCGCGAACCTAGTCCGCGAACTGGCGGAAGTCTCCTTGCCGAGATTTTCTGCTGAGTTTGGAAAACTCTGCCGGTTGTCTTAAGTCCGCGAACTTGTTTGCGTACTTGAGTGGGTTATGATCTAAAGATGTGCTCTGACCATGAAACTTAAATTACTAAGGAATGAAGTATGCAAACCGTGGATATAAAGTTCATGAGCCGATTCAATCGAATCGAATCATCTTTGTTTCAATTGTGTCTTGTGTAGTTACATAAGATCTCATAGCAATTGAACAACTCTCTAACTAGTTCATTTGAGTCAATTGAACTAGTTATGGTGAAGAAGAACAAGGTTAATATGAAATGCTCATATGGTTGACCTTTTGGGTTACTATGTTGAACCAACATACACTTACACGTTTGGGCACGATTTTCACAAATCCAGTAAACGTATATCTCAATTGTGTGTGACAAACTAAGTTTTCGATCTAACGGTTGAGAAATATTATCTTGACTCTAAATCAGGTTTTCATCTAATGGTGAATATTGATTGTTTTGTAACTAAGTGAAAAACGGGAGTCTAACAACACCACCCAATATTTCGCTTAGCAATCTATATGGACTAACTCCGAAATACTTTGCTAGAGAATCAACTAGACAGTCAGACTCAATCTAGATAAAAGTATTTCAAGGAGTTAATATCTCTCTCTTTATTTGATTTTTACTCAAGCTAAAGACAATAGCGAGTCTTTATCAAATACAAGGAATACTTGGACGGTACCAAAGACCAATGTCCAAGGATCAATCAATATCAATCAACAACCAAAGGTTGGATTTCCAATTGATGATCACGAACGCACAACCTGTATTATTTCAATTATATAAAATATAATGCAGAAAATAAATAACACAGACACCAGAAATTTTGTTAACGAGGAAACCGCAAATGCAGAAAAACCCCGGGACCTAGTCCAGATTGAATACACACTGTATTAATCCGCTACAGACACTAGCCTACTGCAAACTAACTTCAGACTGGATTATAGTTGAACCCCAATCAGTCTCCCACCAATCCAAGGTACAGTTGTACTCCTACGCCTATGATCCCAGCAGGATACTGCGCACTTGATTCCCTTAGCTGATCTCACCCACAACCAAGAGTTGTTGCAACCCAAAATCACAGACTTGATAATAAACAGATTTGTCTCACACAGAAAATCTGTAAAAGGATAAATCTGTCTCCCACAGATAAACCCTAGGTTTTGTTCCATCTTTTGATATAAAATCAAGGTGAACAGGAACCAATTGATAATCCGGTCTTATATTCCCGAAGAACAACCTAGATTAATCAATCACCTCTCTACAATCCTTCCTGACTACACAGGCGGTTTTTCGAAGAATCACAAACAGTGAGACGAAGATGTTTGTGACTTATTTATCTTCCCTATCTGAGAACTCTCACGATCTCAAGTCAATAAATCAATTGTACTCGTACGATAGAATATGCAAGATCAGATCACACAACTACGATAAAGTAGTATCGGTCTGGCTTCACAATCCCAATGAAGCCTTTAAGTCGTTAACCTGATTTTAGAGAAGAAAATCAAAGGTTAATGGAGATCGACTCTAGCGGGCGCACTAGTAGCACACATACGTGTGGGGATTAGTTTTGCACAATGCTAGATGTCTCCTTTATATAGCCTTCAAATCAGGGTTTTGCCTTAGTTACAAAGTAATCCTTATTCACCGTTAGATGAAAACCTGATTTTTCTCAACCGTTAGATCGAAAACTTAGCTTGTCACACACACTTGGGTAGACGTTTACTGGGTTTGTGAAAACCATGCCCAAATGTGTACGTGTATGTTGGTTCAACATTGTAACCCAAAAGATTAACCATATGAGCATCTCATATTAACCTTGTTCTTCTTCACCATAACTAGTTCAAGTGACTCAAATGAACTAGTTAAAGAGTTGTTCAATTGCTATGAGATCTTATGTAAATACACAAGACACAATTGAAACAAAGATGATTCGATTCGATTGAATCGACTCATGAATATTATAGCCACGGTTTGCATAAAACATTCCTTAGTAATTTAGTGTTTCATGTTCAGAGCACATCTTTAGATCATAACCTCTTAAGTTCACAAACAAGTTCGCGGACTTAAGTTAATCGGTTGAGTTTTCCAAACTCAGCAGAAATTCCCGGAAAGAGAACTTCCGCCAGTTCGCGGGATGGGTTCGCGGACTAAGCACACAAAAGAGTTTCGGAAAATCCCAACAGAAATTCTCGGTCGAGAACTTCCGACAGTTCGCGGACTGAGTCTGCGGACTGGGTTCGCGGACTTGGCAAGTCAATTCCACAATCCTCCCGATTTCTCTTGATCAACAAAGTTCGAAAACTTCAGTTCAAGGAATACATGGTTATGTAATCTAAACCCTCATTTTAATCATTGAGACATTCTCAGAGGATGCTATGTAGCCATTATTCACAGACCGATTCACGTCAGAGCAATTCTCAAAGTGATTGAAACTTTTCATGACTTTCGTCACTAAGTGAAGATAAACTTGATCAAAGCGAAACGCTTTACCAACACACGATTTCGAGATAAAAGATAAGCAATGAATGCTCAGCTCGAAATGTCAAATGTGTATGATCTAGTCTATATAGCATACGACTTTTGTCTCATAAGAAGTAGGAGATGGAAGAGATAGACTTTTGAGTGATAGATAAGTTCAAGTCTCCACATACCTTTTTGTTGATGAAGTTCCACGGTTCCTTGTATAGATCTTCTTCGTTGTATGATGAATCGCCATGAAGTCCTTGAGCTCAACTACACTTTCTTATCCTAGTCCGAGACTTAGCTATGTAGGCTAAAAATCAAGACTTATAGTTTTGATCACTAACATTGACAAACATGCTTTAGATAGCAATGCATGCGAGGTTGACCGAGCTATGCTCTAACAATCTCCCCCTTTGTCAATTTTAGTGACAAAACTATTAATACATATGGAATACAAAAAATATAAACTTTAGTGGCTCCTATTCCATAGTCTAATCTTCAACGTTCCTTGAAATCTTCGTCCTTCCAAGTACTCCAATGATCCCAAAGGTTGTAAGTTTAGCACCATCGTTTTTGAAGATCCGTAGCTATAACAATGAGAGAAATCGAGATTCTCGATCATTATTATACAATGTCATAGTATTATTATATAACATCAAAGTCCAATTGTATCACGACTTTAACAATAATACTATGGTGATATGTATCACTCCCCCTTAGTCAATACTCCATCTCGATCATGAAAACCACTTCCCCTTACACAATGATCCGAAAACCATATGTATTTGTAGTGTGAACTACAATATTTCTCCCCCTTTTTGTCTATAAAATTGGCAAAGGTACAAGAATGGGATCATAATGAAATTTCCACAAGAGACATTTCATGACCAAAAGAAAAATACATACCAACTTAATTTAGATGCAATCTAATAGCCGAAGCTAACAACATTTATCAAGGTGTTTTAAGATACAAGATAACCCCTATAAAATTCCACACCGCACTCCCCGCGAGATATTACCATTAAGCACAAGTTCTGTAGTTGCAGGAAATCCTACACTACACCCCTCATATGATTTCATTATTAATCAACTCATTTTTAGGTTTACACTCTTAATTTTATTGATCAATCTTTGAATGTTCTTATAAGAAAAGATAAAGAAATCAAGAATGACCTCTGCTCTAGACTTTCTCTCTTCTATTTACTTGTTTCTTACTCAAAAAAGATCTCTCCTCTTCTTTACAACTTGAACGACTATTTATAAGGAAATACATAGTGGATGACAGCTAATCTGTCCTTTATTTTCGGGTATGGTCTGCGACATTCTCGCAACCTTATAAATGTTAATTTCACAAGCTCTCTAATTTTTGTAGGACTATCACATCTTTCTCGTGATCCTAGCTGACGTCGTTTATCGTATCATTTCTGAAATTGTTCTGCGACGCTGTTGTGTTGTGTTGTTGATAACTTCGCTGAGATATTATCGTTGCGAGATTCTGATCCTACATCTTGCCTCTTCTCATATCTTCTCTGCAAAGTAGAGAATGATGTGATAATTTCCGCAGCTGTTCATCTTTTCATATTCTGCATTTATCACACGTATTCTTTCTTCCATTTGTTTCTTGACACGTCTTCTGTAACCGCTGCTTTTCAACCGCTCACGTCTTTTCGTCTTAATGGTGTTTATTTCTTCGAGTAAAAAAAATCTCCTTTATATATTCTTCTTACTCTTCTTTCCACTTTTCTTTTTACTTTCTCTTCTATTTTTATTCTCTCATCTCTGCAACTCTGTTATTCTTCTGCAAGTTCTGCTGCTGTAATTTTGCCCCCTTCAATCCTCTTACTTTTTATTCATTCCCATACTCTATATTCAAATATGGCTCCAAGTGGTCATAGACATGAGAAGAATTTAAAAGATGTCCAAAAAGATCTTGCTGATAAAGATTTCACACTCTCCACCATTCCTGGTGAAAATGCCAAATCAATTCTTTTTGTCAAACTTTTCTCTGATCAGTACTGTGATGATCGATCAATTATAATTTCGCTTGGTCGGATTCTCGCAGGTCTCCCTATTCCTCTTTATGACCCAGATCTTCCTTTATTTTATGAAATTCTCGCCAATCCAAAGATGATAAATGGTGTGTTTTTCCTTTAATACTAAAAGGACCTTACATTGCTGGGTCAAATGTTCTTCCTGCGAATCTCGCTGCTTATCAACCTTGGGTTTACTCTTGGCCCGAGAAGGAGAAAGAGGTATGTTTCTTCCCATTTAAATCACTTTATATTTATTTATTGATTTTTATTATTTTGTTCGCTAACTCTTGCGACATTCTGCAGATCCAAAAGCTGAAAGATAGTTATAACAGGACTGGGAAAGCTAGTACTCTGTTAGCTCTTCGCTCATACACAGATGAGGTAAGAAATTTTATCTTATGATTTTAAATTGCATATTGTTGCTTCCATTTCTTATTTCTATCTGTGTGCGAAGATTATTGCTGAAATAGAAGAACCTGCTGATGTTGCGAAGACTGGTGATAAAGGTAAAGGTGCTCTTCGCAGAGAAAAATCAACTGCTCCTCCTTCAAAGAAAAGGAAGGTCCGTTCTTCTTCCCCTTCAAATATTCCTCTTCAAGAAAATTCTGAAAGTGACAAGGGTGATGAGTACAATGATGATCTTGCCGCAAGTGAAGATTCTCCACCTGAATCTTCTATGGCTAAGCTCTCTGGCCTCTTTTCTGATTCTCTACAAGGAATGGGAGATAGCCAATTCGCAAATACCTGCAAAGCTCTCGCTACCCTTTGTGATGTCCCTTTACTGGATGGTGATAGCTCTCTTCATGGAGTTTCTAGATCAGTGACTCCCGAATTCTTGCATTCTCTTAATAGTCTGGTATACTTTTATCCTTTTACTTCTTCATTGTCATAACTCAAAATTTATTTATATATTAATATTTTTATATTTTCTCGCAGGCTGGAAAAGCTTCTTTTGCTGTTGCCTCAGACCTAGAGAGAAGACGCGAAAATCTTGAAAAGAAGAATCTTCAATTTCACACAAAGAATGAAGAATTGGAAGCTGAAGTTAAAGGTCTTCGCGAGAAAAATAGACAATTAGAAATTGATTCTTCTTCGTATAAGAACAAAATATCTAGTCTTAAGCAGGCTAATAATCAGCTTTACGGTATGTTACTTTTCTCTTTTCCCTTCATTCATTCATCCTGTTGTTTTATCTTATTTAAATGATCCTTTTTGCAGATATTTATGGTCTTTCTGATGAAGCTACCCTTCTTCGTTCATTTCCTAATGCCTTGGATAATGATACCCTTCTTGAGCGTATTAACAATTCCTTAAATAACTTCTAAAATGATAGAATTTCATCTCTTTCTCTAAATGAGCTTAGATCTAAATTTCGCCTCTTAGAAATTGACCATAGATCTAGTTTAGGCTTAGCCAACCGATTTAAGCGTCTCCTTCTTGATTCTAAAGAGAAAACCAATGAGTTAAGAACCAAAATTAGCGGTCTCATAGATGATAAGGATCACATCTCTGATCAAGGTGCCAAGGCTTTGGCGAAATTCCAAGAGGCTCTTCTTTAAGTTCAACTTGAACGAGATGAAGCTAACCGCAAGAACATCGAACTCTGCGAAAGGGAAAATCAAATTCGTTCTCGTCTTCTTATAAGTAGTGAGGATGAATTTGTTTGGGATGCGAAAATATTAGATGATGCTAGAAAATATTTAGGTGTAAATGTTAGTCTCCAAGTTGAGCATACAGCCTTGATTAGAGATATGATTTCTGACAGAGAAGGTTACTAACTGCTCTTCTTTACTAATCTTTTGCTTCTTCTGAATTTTCATCAAGTTAATAATTGATTGTCTTTTGCTCACAGATTCTGAAAATAAATATCGTGAAAAGATTGAAGAACTCGAAGCTGAAAAGGAGGAACTCGCAAAGAATCTTTCTTCTCGCAACGACAAATATCCTAGATTAAAGAATCAAATCAAGATCACTGTTGCGAATTTTAAGAATGATGCCATGAATTTTCGCAATCAAACTATCCAAATGGTTTGTGACGATCATAATATTACTCATTCTGATTATCCTTGTCTCTTGGAAGATATCCCACAGAATACTCCCAGTCTGATTATTTCTGATAGCGAAGCTGATGATGAAGAATCTGGTGGTGATGGAAGTTCTAATGGTGATGAAGATTCTGACGCATACGAAGAAGAGAACAAGTCTGATGAAGATAATGAAGGATCAACTAAGAAGTAGTCTTTGTTTCTTTCTTTGATTCTCTGTAATACTTGTACATTTATTCCTTCTTTCTGTATATTTGTGTTTCTTTCATTTTGACCTGCATTCATTAAAACAATTCTTCCTTGCAACACAGTTAATCAATATAAACATTAATTTTTGAATCTTTGTGTAAATCTATCATATGGAGACAAATAACATTTTCTAATTTCATTCATTCCCATACTTGCCTCTGTTATTTGAATCCAAATGAGAGATTTCATAAAAAAATTCTTATTTTATGTCTCAATTTCGTGGTTAATTATGTATAACTTCGCAATCTTATGCGAAGTGAATTTTGATTCTTTTCAAAATCTCATTCCTGTGTGGTCTTATTTTGCCTTCCTAATTAAAGGTCTTATTATGCCACCTCTTGTCATTGTGACAAAATCGCAGGACGTCCTTGCACTTTCATGCAAAAACCCATTGATCTTGCCTTAATTTTTTCTTTTGTATTATGGCCTCTTCAGGAATGTTGCGACAATATGACAGGCCTGAATATTCTTGCGAAATTGAAGACCCATGACATTGCCGTCTTGCGACGAAATCGCAGGACGTCTTCGCACTTTCATGCGAAAACCCATTGATCTTGTCGTATCCTTTTATTTTGTATTATTGCCTCTTCAGGATTGTTGCAAAAATATGACAAGCCTTAATATCCTTGCGAATAAAAAGCCTAATGACATTTGCGTCTTAAGACACTTATCAGCTCCCTAATGGAGGGTGCCGCCCTTATCTCCCCCTGGTTGCCCCTTCAAGGAGGCGTACTTCTACCATACAAGGTTAGCTCCTACCATCCAGTCTTAACAAAAACCAGTTGTTTTCGCAGCCTCTTATCTCTTTTACCTATAGGGCTTATGGTTACGAGACTGCACCCTAAGTGGTGTTTTCTTCAGGCCGAGTACAGTATAAGCCAAGACTTGTCAAGAATGGCAAAGTACGCTTCAAACGTCTCTGGCACTCTTGACTCAACCGTGTACCTCGGCGTCTTGATCAGATCTGCACTCCTAGGGAGAGTCCTTATTACCTTAGTCGCCCAACCTAAGTCATATGCTTAAGCTGAGAATCCAAGGTGCCTCTCCCAGATGGGTTTATTGACCCCAAATCTCCATGACTCAGGTTCCGGTGGAGGTGTATCCTTTCCCTGAGCCATGCAACAGGTACCCCCTTATATGACGTACTTTAGGTCTTACGTTTTCCTCTTGCGAAATTGCATTCGCGAACTAGGGTGTACGCCATAAAGGTTGTCCCCTTTTTTGTCATTTTTCTCTGATTGTCTTCTGTAAAATTCATTATCTCTGCGAGAGTCTCGCAAATCATCATATTGTATCTGAATTTCACAATCTCAATTTTGCCGTTCAATCAAATGTATTTTTGAGAATTTTACTTATTACGAGAGTATCACAACAACTTAATCATTCATACATTTCTTGTTTTTATTACATTTGTCATCCTCTGCTTCTTTATTATTTTCTTCTACTGCTTCTTTGGTAGTGGTATGTTCATCATTTTTATTCTGAGCTAGCATTAGTTTCGCAACATCTCTTCTCCTTTCCTTTCGATTGCATCCACCATCAACCTCTCACTTCTTTGTGTATCTTTGATTTTGTGTCGCCAGTTTTCCTTCTTGTTTGCTCTTCCTTCGCAAGATTCTATCTCAGTTTCGTAACACCTCTTTCCTTCAATCCAATCTCCCTTTATGATTCCTACACCACTGGGGTGAGGGAATTTGATGCACTGGTAGAAAGTTGAAGCTACACCTAGAATCCCATGTAGCCAAGGTCGACCAATTAACGCATTGTAGGGTAATTCTACATCAACGACATAGAATAAATTTCAGAAGATATTCCTTTCAATGGAATTCGCATAGTAACCTCCCCTTTAGGCTTGTTAGCAGTACCATTAAAACCATATATCTTATATGTTGATGGTATAAGATCATCATCTCTTCCACCCATGGTTTTATAAGTATGATAAAATAAGATGTTCACAGAGCTTCCAGTATCGATTAGAATTCTATTAATTTCCCATGAATCTTCAGCTTCATCATCCTCATCTTCTTTCGGTTTTGGATTAATTTCTAATTTTACTACCAATGGATTGTCATGCACCTCTTCTCCTTCGGGAATTTCTTCTGCGGTAAAAGAAATGATCTGTTTCTGCCATTCCTCTAGTGGCGAGATTTTCGCAATATTCATAATTTCTCTTCCATCATTATCTCTTGCGAACACTCTACTCAAAACATTATCATGAAAATCTTCAATTGTCTTATATGAATGTACGATAGAGTGACAGAATAGATTGTTTTATTTTGCACCAACTTCTATGAAGAATGTTTCCTTCTTTTTCATCGTATTCACTTTGTGATGCTCTGGTGGTAGTGGGAGTGGTTGAGATTGTGGATGCCCTACCAGAAAGTCGTTTAGTTTTCCTTGATCTATCATTCTCAAAATAATTCTTTTTACATTTCTGCAATCATTTGTTGTATGTCCATGAAAATGATGATAAGAACAAAACTCATGGCTTCTGCGGTTCGGAGGTGGTTCCGTTCCCATGTTCCATGGTGTTGGTATATTCTCCATCAATATTATAGCTTCTCATATCTTCTCCATACTTGCATTTAGAGGTGGCATCTTGATTTCTTCCCATACTACCTTGTGACCTCCTTGTCCTCTATTATAGTTTTGTCTTTGACCTCCATAAGTTTCTTGTGGTTGATCGAGTCTTTGCATCTTGTTATTTCCACCACGATTGTAGAAATTTCTATCTCTTTCATACTCTTCTTGATCTCGGCTTCCCATAGCCACCAGTTTCTGTTGATTGTTACTCGTCACCTTCTCTTGTTGTACTTGCGAAGTATTTGCTACTGTGTTTATTAGCTTGGGTAATAAGCTTGCATTCGCTGTTTGTGAGCTGGTGTTTGCAACTGGATATGATTCCATTTCATTTTTCCTTTCCTCTAGAGCAATGTATTCTTCTTGAAGTTCTCGAAATTCAGTCATTGTGATCGTATTCTTGACTCTGAAAATTTGGACATACAATAGGTTTGTTGCAAACATAGCATTGATAAATGATAATATAAGATATCTCTCATCTACACGGCCAGCCATTTCGCTACACATAGTTCTCCATCTTTTAGTCGGGTGTTTCAAACTTTCGCCAATCCTCTGTTTTAATCCAAACACATCTTCTATACTAGGTCGCGAAGAATTATTACTTATATATGCCCCTAAGAATGTAGTCTGCAAATAATTGAAGGATGTTATTGTGTTCTTTGGTAGACCTTCAAACCATTTTAACGTCTCTCCTGTTAAGCTGGATGCGAAATATTTGCACAATACGACATCATGATTTTCCTATTGTAACATGCACCTCACATAGGCTTTAATGTGTTGAATTGCACAAGTTGTTCCATCAAAAATGCTGGTTAATGCGGGCAAATTGCATTTCGGTGGTATTCCTCCTAATTGTACTTCCCTTTTAAATGGAGTTTTCGCATCTTCTTCTAATGCTTCATCCAATTGTCTTCTGCCTACTTCTCCTCTACTATTTATAATTCCTCTCATTTCTTCTAATTCTTTCAAGATTTGTTTATTTTCACCTGAATCTTGATCCATTGGTCTTTTTAATTTCGCCTCTCTTCTTCTGCGTTCATGTCTATCTTCTCTCGCGAAATTTTGCATTTCTTCTTCATTATCCTCATCTCGTCTTCTTCTGCAATTCTCTTCCTCATCTCTATCTTGAATTCGCATATGATGATGCCTTTCATTTCCCCTCCATGATTTTGTTCATTTCTTATCAATTCCATTCGCTGTCTTTCAGCCATCCTCTGTACTCTATCATACTCCTCATTGAGATTACCGTTATTCCGGTTTTGTGTACGCCTTCTTTCTCGATTGTCGTGATTGTTCTGGCGAATTGTCTCCTGAATCTCTTGTTCTTCCATTTTCCGCTCTCAATCTTTCACGTTCGCAGATTAAACGTGCTTGTTCAGCATAATGTCTTTCAATTTCTTCTTCAATTGTCTGTTGATTTCTTTGATTTTATCTTTCATGTAAAATTATTCTTCCTTCCTCTCGATTTCCTTCGCCATCTTGGTCATTTCGTCCCTGACGTTGTCCGTTCATTTGATTTCCACCATTTTTCCCATCCTCAAAAGTTTCATTTTGTGGAATGTAACGATCATTAGCTCTTTCTCTATTTTCGCGATATTCTTCATTAGGATTTGATATTTCTTCTTGAATGTTGTTTCCAGCATTGATTGTGGGTGAGTTTCGCCTCAGTTCTCTTCTAGTCGATCTTGAATATGATTTTGTATTACTTCTCTATATTTTATTCTGTAGTCTTATATTCTCCATCCTTAATTCGTGATTTTGCCTTGTTAGATTTGCACGTTCTTCTGCCTCAGCTCTTCTTTCTTCATGTATTCTTCGTCTCAATGTTTCTAATGCTCCAATTTCCTAAACTCCATGAATTATTCCTTCATATGCTTCTTGATTTCTCTCTACCTGTCTATGGTTTCTGTTTTGTCGCTCTTCTTCTACTTCTTCTGCCGAATTTGATTGCCAAGTTTGTATACTCACCCTATCATAATCTGTATTCCTCCCTTGTACTAGTGTTTTTTGAATTGGTGGTTGAATTTGATTTTCTCCATTATTTCACATTCTAGTAGATTCTCCCATTTCACTTCTTTCTCTCACAGCAATTCTCTTGCTTCTTCTAACAGTAGTTGGTTGTTCGGATGTATTTCTTCTTCTAGCCATTTCTTCATTGTTAACAATATTGAAAGAAATTATGGAAAATTCTTAATCAATCACTCTAAATTTTCACAAATCTCAATATTAATTTTCAGCTTTTTCTAGAATAATCTTCAATAATCCCTGTTTCTAGCGCCATTATGTAGTTGCAGGAAATCCTACACTACACCCCTCATATGATTTCATTATTAATCAACTCATTTTTAGGTTTACACTCTTAATTTTATTGATCAATCTTTGAATGTTCTTATAAGAAAATATAAAGAAATCAAGAATGACCTCTGCTCTAGACTTTCTCTCTCCTATTTACTTGTTTCTTACTCAAAAAAGATCTCTCCTCTTCTTTACAACTTGAACGACTATTTATAAGGAAATACATAGTGGATGACAGCTAATATGTCCTTTATTTTCGGGTATGGTCTGCGACATTCTCGCAACCTTACAAATATTAATTTCGCAAGCTATCTAATTTTCACAGGACTATCACATCTTTCTCGTGATCCTAGCTGACGTCGTTTATCGTATCATTTCTGAATTGTTCTGCGACGCTGTTGTGTTGTTGATAATTTCGCTGATATATTATTATTGCGAGATTCTGATCCTACAAGTTCAAAATAACTTTCCCCCATTTGATGTCATTCCCGAGAGAACAACAAGAGCGACCTTAATTTCGAAAGAAAAGAAGGATTTTTTATTGGACACCATAAACCATAGGAATGATTTTCTATATCCAAAGCTCAACCAAATTAACCACAAGTAAACCCATGATTAATTCAATTGGAATACACAACTAAATCAAACCACAAAAGTGATCAATTTAATTGAAAGTGGTCAACATAAGTAAACTCACGGAGCTATGACTAAGTCAATCACACGGAGATGACTAACTTAACCGTTCAAATACTCAACATAAGGAAAACCTTACGGAATATATGACTACATTAACCAAAGAACATGATAGTGTAGCCTTTTCATATACTCAACACAAGAACTTGTGGAATATATGAAAACTCAACTAGATAAATTCAATAGAACCTATAATTAATCTAATTGGAATACAAACAACCAAACTAATCACCGAAGTAATCAATTTAATTATTTTGGGGTCAACATAAGAGAACTTATGGAACCCCGACTAAGTTCATCATAGAATATGACAACCTTAACCGTACATGTACTCAACATAAGAAAGAAGACTTATGGAGTACTAACTAAATAACCAAACTAGTTGATTAGTTTAGTTTCTAATGCTCGACATATAGCATCTTATGAAACAACCAACAAAGCCAAGGTAAATCGACTTAGTTGTAAGGTGCTCAACATAAGACACACAATGGAGCCTTCACGGTAAAATATAATAAAATGGATCAATGAAGATCAATACCGTGAAAGATTTTATTTTCCATCATAATGACATAATAGACTTTATCCTTGTCGAACAAAAGATTTTATCCTATTTTCCATCAAATACATGATTGTATAGGCATAACTTTTGTATATGTCAAAATTCCATTCGTCCTTTCATCAATACGAGTACCGATTCATGAACAACTTTACTTTTGACTGCAATATGTGACCTTCAAGTTCACGGACGTAAACAATACATATCCCATAAAAATATTGCAATATCACAAACCATTAAAATACTGTAATAAATATCATCCTCCAAATATTTTTAGAATTTAATACCAATAAACCTAAAAAATAACACAAGAAGATGAAAACAAAAATAACTATGTGTATTCACAATCATCGTTATTCAACGCACTAGTTATTCTTCCAACTAATCCAAAAAGAAGACATCCTAGGCGACAATTCCTTTGAGAAATTAAGCATCATTCCCGTACTCCTTGTTGTCAACAGTCATTGGAACATATGGTTCCCGAAGATATGAGTTTATATCAACGAAATGTCTTGGCTGATTATGTTGTACCAGGGCTCTCTGAATTTCTAAGGACTTTGACACAAAAGCCTTTATTTCACGAATCTCCTTTCTTACTTCCTTCAAATCATCAAGAACATCGAAAAACTTCTGAGAGTTAGAAGGCACAGCCCTGGGATTTCTTGTATTCCTTCTTTTTCTTTTCAGGGACTTAGAAACAGGAGATTTTTCTTTTTCCTTGATTGAAGATTTAACAATCATGTTGACATCCTTTGCATCTGACATGGTGCTTTAAGAACAATTATAAACAACTGGATTTGTGCGATCGAATCACCTAACTCAACAAGCAATCTTATATAGGATGTCAAAAAGGAAAAAGGAATGTAGGGTTTGAAACCTATTGACAGGTTCGTATACGCCCAACTCTAAAACCCTATAAAGAGTAGAATTGTCGATAATATCCCTTTATTTTATTTGATAGACAGAAAATAACAAATCTAAGAAAAGAAGGAAAAACTTTACTGAAGCCTGAATCAGCACTCAATCTTGTCTCTTTTCGATCAGGCACATGACACAAGATTTTCCCAACAACATAATCAAGTTGTGTTGCGATGAAAAACGATTTGTCCATATTTTTCCTCAAGGGAGGAATCTTCATACTTCTGCCTATCAAAACGATTCGACCATACTTTCTTTTCAAATGGTCTTACTCTATCCCTGGAAACCAATTTCTTAGACGAAGATAAGATCCTACATACCTCGGCGGTCTTCTGAGCAAGTTTCAGCTTCCTTGCTAATCGATCTGCTCTTCGTTGAAGTTTGCTGGCGTGCCTTATTTGGTGCTTGTACTTGTAACACCTTGATAGTTCGTGTCCCTTCATCGAACAAAATGAGCACGTCAAACTTGGATAGTATTCAGGCATCTGAGATGTGCAAGCATCTAGACATACAGTAGATCCTGAAACATTACTGACAGGGTTTCCAGTTAGAGAATCTTCCAGCTTGATTGGGTTTCCTTCTTCTCCGAACCCATTGAGTTTGATATATGTATTGCTATAAGTATCAAAATCGATGTTTTCACCAAGGAGCCCTACACTTGATTTCCTATCTTCATCGGAATCATAGGTTTCAGACATTTCATCAAGTGTTACAGCTAGACCTTTGTTCCCAGTGTATTTTCTACGATTTGGGAATTCGTTAGCAAAATGGCCAAAACCCTTACACTTAAAGCACTGAGGCATGTCCTCGTCATCAGCCTCGTCAGCATCCCTGTTTTTAAGAGGTACGCGACCGTGAAGTTTGTCTGATGACCTAGGTTTATCTCTTGAAAATCGTTTACTTCTCTTCAATAGAATATCCCTAAACTGTCTTGTGATCAAGGAGACCGACTTGTCAAGGTATTCATCTGAAAAATCATTCTCAGACTGATCATCCTCAGAGATATGAACACTTTTACATTTGGCAAGTAATTTAGTGCTCTTCTGTGCTTTAAAGGCAACATCCTTACCGACTTTGGATGTATGCTCATGGTCAAAGATCTTTAGCTTCCCAACCAAGGTGTTTCTAGAAAGATTATTGAGGTTATTACCCTCAACGATGGTATGCTTCTTAGACTCGTATCTAGATGGCAGCGATCTGAGAATTTTCATCACAATGTCCTTTTCCGGAATAGTCTTACCCAATGCAAAATATGCATTAACAATTTCAGACACTTTGTGATTGAACTCATCAAATGTTTCTTCATCTTCCATACGAAGGTTCTCCCAATCGGAATTAAGGTTTTGAATCCTAGCTTCCTTTTCACTGGAGTTTCCTTCAAATACGGTTTCTAAGATATCCCAAGCATCTTTAGACCTATTGCAATTAGACACATAGTGTTGAAGACTTGGGGGAATGGCATGTATGATAGAATTTTTAACCCTTCAGAATTCTGCTTTGCAACAAGAATCTCGGCAGCATTATATTCACCAATATTCTTGGGAACAGTTCCGTCTCCAGCAGCAACAACGGGCGCATCATAACCATTCACCACACATACCCATGATTGAAAATCACGCGATTGAAGAAAAGCTCGCATAAAAATTTTCCACCATAAGTAATTGGAGCCATCGAAGACTGGTGGTACGTTAATAGTCCATAGAGTCAGATCGCTACAAATACAGACTGATGAGGTCTTAAGCGTGTTTTCCAGCTCTGATACCAATTGAAAAAGCGGGGGTCTAACAACACCACCCAATATTTTGCTTAGCAATCTGTATGGACTAACTATGAAATACTTTGCTAGAGAATCAACTAGACATCCAGACTCAATCTAGATAAAAGTATCTCAAGGAGTTAATATCTCTCTCTTGATTTGATTTTTACTCAAGCTAAAAACAATAGTGAGTCTTTATCAAATACAAGGAATACTTGGACGGTACCAAATACCAATGTCCAAGGATCGATCAATATCAATCAACAACCAAAGGTTGGATTTCCAATTGATGATCACGAACGCACAACCTGTATTATTTCAATTATATAACAAATATAATGTGGAAAAGAAATAACACAGACACCAGAAATTTTGTTAACGAGGAAACCGCAAATGCAGAAAAACCCGGGGACCTAGTCCAGATTGAATACACACTGTATTAAGCCGCTACAGACACTAGCCTACTGCAAACTAACTTCGGACTGGACTATAGTTGAACCACAATCAGTCTCCCACCGATCCAAGGTACAGTTGTACTCCTACGCATCTGATCCCAGCAGGATACTGCGCACTTGAATCCCTTAGCTGATCTCACCCACAACCAAGAGTTGTTGCAACCCAAAATCACAGACTTGATAATAAACAAATCTGTCTCACATAGAAAAGTCTATAAAAGGATAAATCTGTCTCCCACAGATAAACCCTAGGTTTTGTTCCGTATTTTGATATAAAATAAAGGTGAACAGGAACCAATTGATAATCCGATCTTATATTCCCGAAGAATCAATCACCTCTCTACAATCCTTCCTGACTACACAGGCGGTTTGTCGAGGAATCACAAACAGTGAGATGAAGATGTTTGTGACTTCTTTATCTTGCCTATCGGAGAACTCTCACGTTCTCAAGCCAATCAATCGATTGTACTCATACGATAGAAGATGCAAGATCAGATCACACAACTATGATAAAGTAGTATCGGTCTGGATTCACAATACCAATGAAGTCTTTAAGTCGTTATCCTGATTTTAGAGAAGAAAATCAAAGGTTAATGGAGATCGACTCTAGCGGGTGCACTAGTAGCACACAGACGTGTGGGGATTAGTTTTGCACAATACTAGATGTCTCCTTTATATAGATTTCAAATCAGGGTTTTGCCTTAGTTACAAAGAAATCCTTATTCACCGTTAGATGAAAACCTGGTTTAGATTCAAGCTAATATTTCTCAACCGTTAGATCGAAAACTTAGCTTGTCACACACACTTGGGTAGACGTTTACTGGGTTTGTGAAAACCATGCCTAAACGTGTACGTGTATGTTGGTTCAACATTGTAACCCAAAAGATTAACCATATGAGTATTTCATATCAACCTTGTTCTTCTTCACCAGTAATCGGTTGTTGATATTAACTCCTTGAAATACTTTTATCTAGATTGAGTCTGACTGTCTAGTTGATTCTTTAGTAAGTGTTTCGAAGTTAGTCCATACAGATTGCTAATAGAAATATTGGGTGGTGTTGTTAGACCCCCGCTTTTTCAATTGGTATCAGAGCAGGCAAACACGTTAAAGACCTTATAAGTCTCTGTTTGTAGCGATCTGATTACGGACGAGTTTATCTCTAATAACGTACCAGTTCAGAAATTACCAGATGATTCCAAAAGCTTGGATTCACCTGAGAGAACTGTCACATCTAAGTCAATATCTAAACATTCTCTTGATGTAAAAACTGTTGATTGGGAAACTCTCCTAGAATAACAGTTGGATGAACTTTCTGATGAAGGTGATTCGGATATTGATAGAGAAGTTGATGAGGAAGTCTCAGAGTATGTTAAGTTTTTGGATTCATGGAAAATGAAGAAGATTACAACTTTCTCATGTCTCACCTCTTCTGATTCCTCTCTGTCGAGAAAACAAGAAATTGAGAAGATGTTACGCAGTTGTTTATTTTTCGAATCGTTCTTGCGAATCGATCCTCAAGGATTCTGAGGAAAACCTACGTATGAATTCACTTGAATTATCATTATCAAAAGTACTTTTTGTTGGAAGAGAAACTTGAAGAATCTGAAGCAAGGTTTAACTCTCAACAAATTAGTTTTGATGACATAGAAAGTGCTTGTCTTGCTCGAGAAAAACGTCTTGAGGCCGATTTAGCTGCTGCTCTTGATAAAATCAAGATGTTGGAAGATGACTTGAAAAAGTTCAATACTAGTTCAAGAAAATTAACCACTATGCTAGGAGCAAGTAAAAATCATCGTGATACACGAGGATTGGGCTATAAGGGAATTGTTGGGGTATGTATATTTAAAAACATATTTTTGTAATATTATACCAAACTTAGAGAGATAGTGTGGTGGTATTATTTTGGGCTCCCACACTAAATACTTGGGTTCAAGTCTCACCCCACGCATTTTGACCAGGTATATTTATTTAATAAAATCCGGGAGAGCGGGGCCTTGGGGCCTTGAGGTCTGTGATTCAAAAACTTATTTTTTTTTGCACATCTGACTTTTGGTTTTGAAAAACGTTTATGGTAATTATTCTCTAATTAATTGTCTTTAATTTTGACAGTCTTTTCTGCCCGTTTTCTTACTGTTACGGAAAGTTAATTGACGGGAGTTACTCAAAATTTATTTTCCTTAAATTTGATTGATTCTCTTGAGCTATATTAGACTAGTTTTGCAGAGGATGTAAAATCAGAGTTTTACATCTATTTTTGAGTTCCGAGCAAGTGTAGAAAGAGTATTGTGATTTGATTTCTCATAGTGCAGAGAAATCGAACAAGAGAGTATCAGTTGTTTTATCCCATAGGTTTTTCGACAATTTTGACTGCTAGCACAATCAAAGAGGCAGAGTCGCGAAATACCTTAAAGATAGCGACCTAGTCCGCGACTCAGCTGTTTGAGATTTATTTTGTGAATTTTCTATATTGTTTCCAACAATTTTAAGGTATTTTGATTTTGCTATGGAGGTTGAAAAGAAGCGCGTTGATGATACCAACAAGCCATTCAAATTTGAAGGGCTGCATTTCAGAAGATGGGAGTTGAAGATGTTCTTTTATCTCAAACTCATGAAGCTGCATATGATTGTGTCGAGTGTTCATCCTGGAACCCTGGAACCTGCTGCTGATAAGACTGCTGCTGCTGATAAGGCTGTTGCTGCTGCCGATGCTGATGCTGGTGCTACTGCTACTGATCCACCTCATACCGGTGGTGCCAAAGACGTTGTTTCTCAAACTCCTGAGGAGAAACAGAAGGCCATTGACAAATGGGTCGATGATGACTTTGATTGCAAAAACTACATTCTTAACGCATTATCTGATGATTTATATGAGTATTATTCAACTTTTGAAACTGCTAAAGATGTGTGGGATGCATTACAGAAAAAATATGACACCGAGGAAGCTGGCTCAAAGAAGTATGATATGAGACGGTATTTGAGATACCAAATGGTGGATGATAGGTCAGTTGTTGCACAGACTCATGAACTTCAAAAAATTTACCACGAAATTATGACAGAAGGTATGAAAACTGATGAACAATTTCAAGTTTCTGTAATGATTGACAAGTTACCACCTAGCTGGAAAGATTTTCGTAATACTTTGCGTCACAAGACTAAAGAATTTTCTCTTGAAAGTTTGATTGTTAAGCTCAGGGTTGAGGAAGAAGCTCGGAAACAAGATAAGAAGGAAGAGATTCTCATTGTTTATGACAATAAGACTCATCCTAGTTTGAAACCTAAGAAGAAGGACATGAAACCTAACCCGAACCAAAAGAAAGGAGGAATGCCTAATCAAAACAAGAACCAACACCCATCAAGAAATGGACAGAATTCCAATTCTGAGTTTCTTTGTTATACCTATAATAAACCAAACCACATGGCTAGGAATTGCAGGTTTAACAAGGAAAAGAATAACGCACAAGCTAATGTTGTGGGTGACGTTATAATTGCCATGGTCTCTGATCTAGAGTTCTACATGGTTGGTGGATCTGATGGGTGGTGGATAGACAGTGGTGCTTCGCGTCATTGTTGTTTTGATAGGTCCATGTTTAAGACTTATGCTGAAACCAAGGATAAGAAAGTGTTGTTGGGAGACTCTCACAGCACTATGGTGAAAGGTTCTGGTACGGTAGAGTTGAAGTTTACTTCTGGGAAGACACTCATGCTGAAAGATGTCCTTCACACTCCATAAATGAGAAAGAACCTTGTTTCCGTCTATCTTCTCAACAAGGCTGGGTTGTATCAAACTATTGGGTCTGATATTTACACTATAACTAAGAATAAGAGTTTTGTAGGAAAAGGTTATGCTACTGATGGAATGTTTAAGCTTAATGTTGATGCTATGAATAAAATTGAATCTTCTGCTTATATGGTTTGCAATTTTAATGTTTGGCATGGTAGGCTTTGTCATGTGGGTAAAATGTTAGTAAATAACATGAGCAAGTTAGGTGTCCTCCCTGAAATTTCTGAAAATGAATTTGAAAAATGTGAATATTGCAGTCAAGCAAAAATAACCAAAACTTCACATAAATCTGTTGTAAGAGAATCCAAACCACTAGACTTAATACATTCTGATTTGTGTGAATATGAAGGTATCCTAACTAGAAATGGAAAAAGGTATATCATGACGTTCATTGATGACTGTTCTAATTATACTTATGTTTATTTGTTGAGCCATAAAAATGAAGCTATTGAAAAGTTTAAGATCTTTATTACTGAAATTGAAAATCAATTTGGTAGAAAATTAAGAGGTTTCGTAGTGATAGAGGCACTGAATATGATTCTGCTCCCTTTACTGAAATTTATCAAACTAATGGCATAATACATGAAAGAACTGCTCCATATAATCCTCAAATGAATGGTAAAGCTGAAAGAAAGAATCGTACTCTTACTGTTGCTTGTTTGCTTAGTTCTGGTGCTGCTTCTCATTGGTGGGGTGAATGTTTGTTGACTGTTTGCCATGTTTTGAATCGCATTCCCAATAATAAAACCAAAATATCTCCTTATGAAATCTGGAGAGGTAGAAAACCTAATGTCTCTTATTTTAGAGTTTGGGGTTGTTTAGCTTTTGTTAGAAAACCTGATCCTAAAAGACATATGTTAGAAAGTAGAGCTTATGAATGTGTTTTTATTGGTTATGCTCAAAACAGTAAAGCTTATAGGTTCTTTGATATTAATAATAAGGTTATTATTGAATCTATTGATGTTGATTTCTTTGAAGAGAGATTTCCTTTTAAATCTAGAAATAGTGGGGGTTCAATACCAAGTACTTTACCTAGTTCTAATTCTGAACCTAGAAGTGAAGAAACTAGGATCACTGAATTTGAACCTAGATGCAGTAAAATAGCTAGGACTGAGAAAAAAGATAAAAATACCGACTTTGAATTTTACGTTGTAGAGGAAGAACCTTCTAATTTACAAGAGGCGTTTAGTTCTGCAGAGTCTAGTTTCTGGCAAGAAGCTGTAGATAATGAATGGGATTCTCACATGTCTAATGGAACTTGGCGTATAGTAGATTTACCTCCTGGTTGTAAGCCTATAGGTTGTAAATGGGTTTTGAAAAGGAAACTCAAACCTGATGGAACAGTAGATAAGCACAAAGCTAGACTGGTTGCTAAAGGATTTAGGCAACGAGAGGACGTAGATTTTTTTGATACTTATTCTCCTGTTACTAGATTAACATCTATACGTGTTTTGATTGCTGTTGCTGCTGCTCATAATCTTGTTATTCACCAAACGGATGTTAAAACTGCTTTTTTGAATGGAGAACTAGAAGAGGAAATTTACAAGGAACAACCTGAAGGTTTTGTAATTCCTGGACAAGAACAAAAAGTATGTAAGCTAGAAAAATCTCTTTATGGTTTGAAACAAGATCCTAAACAATGGCATGAGAAATTTGATAATTTAATGATTTCAAATAACTTCAGAATAAATGAGGGTGACAAATGCATTTATTATAAATCTGAAAATGATGTGTGTGTGATTGTTTGCTTGTATGTGGATGATTTGCTGATATTTGGTTCCAATTTATCTGTTGTCAATGAAACTAAAATCATGCTTAGTTCGAATTTTGACATGAAAGATTTGGGTGAAGTTAGTGTAATCTTGGGAATCAAAATAACTAGAACTGATAGTGGTATTTCTTTAGATCAATCTCACTACACTGAAAAAATTCTGAGGAAGTATGAATATTTTGATTGTAAACCTGTTTGTACTCCGTTTGATCCTAATGTGAAATTGTTTAAGAATACTGGAGAAAGTGTTAGACAATCTGAATATGCTAGTATAATTGGAAGTCTGCGTTATGCAACTGATTGTACTAGACCAGACATTGCCTATGCAGTGGGAGTTTTGTGCAGGTTTACCAGTAATCCTAGTTTGGAACATTGTGATGCTATTGAGAGGGTTATGCGGTATCTGAAAAGAACCACAAACCTAGGATTACACTATCAAAGGTATCCCGCAGTCCTTGAAGGATTTAGCAATGCTAATTGGAACACTCTTTCAGATGATTCCAAGGCCACCGGTGGATATGTTTTTACTATTGCTGGGGGCGTTGTATCTTGGAGATCAAAGAAACAGACAATTATAGCCCAATCTACGATGGAGGATGAATTGATGGCAGTAGCAGCAGCTAGTGAAGAGGCAGGATGGCTGAAGAGTCTGTTGTCAGACATTCAAGTATGGGAAAAACCGATACCAGCCACTTTGATCCACTGCGATAGTACCGCGGCTATCAGAGTAGTAGAGAATTGTTATAATAACAATAAGAATCGACAGATACGTCGAAAGCACGACACCGTTAGAGAATTTTTCTCAACTGGTGTTATTAGAGTAGATCATGTAAGGTATGAAGGAAATATAGCTGATACTTTGACGAAAGGATTAGCAAGAGAAAAGGTATGGAATATCTCTAAAAGTATGGGACTTTTCCCGTGAGAAGTTGAGTCATTTGTAATGGATACCCAATCTAGAAATAGGTTCAAAGGGACTAGACGAAGTTATAAATGATATGATAGAGTCATGCATTCCCATAGCATGATATCCTGAAGTGGGAAACAGGTTGAGTTTTTTTTAACTCTTAATGAAGTCTATAGCTCTTAAGTTAGAGTGGGATACACAGGAGTATTCTTGATAGACTCACCTATACGAATGTGAAGGTCTGGCCGCCTTCTATGAGAAATTGGGCATTTCTCTAGATCATTTGTTAAAAAAAGGGATAAGAACATAGCCTTAATGTGCGAACTTAAGGACTTTACTCTAGATATAGTTGTGTGTGTTAAATAATCTAATATTAGTTAGAGTTCAAGACGCAAGTCACTCTAGTCACCTGGTACTTAGAAAGTTTAACGCTACGCAGAGGTTCAAGTCGAAAGGCACCATTGCAGATGCACAACTATACAACACTTGCTCAATGTTTTGAAATATAAGTAGGGGATTGTTGGGGTATGTATATTTAAAAACATATTTTGTAATATTATACCAAACTTAGAGAGATAGTGTGGTGGTATTATTTTGGGCTCCCACACTAAAGACTTGGGTTCGAGTCTCACCCCATGCATTTGACCAGGTATATTTATATATCTATATTTATTTAATAAAATCCGGGAGAGCGGGGCCTTGGGAGGTCTGTGATTCAAAACCTTATTTTGTTTTGCACATCTGACTTTTGGTTTTGAAAAACGTTTATGGTAATTATTCTCTAATTAATTGTCTTTAATTTTGACAGTCTTTTCTGCCCGTTTTCTTACTGTTACGGAAAGTTAATTGAGGGGAGTTACTCAAAATTTATTTTCATTAAATTTGATTGATTCTCTTGAGCTATATTAGACTAGTTTTGCAGAGGATGTAAAAACAGAGTTTTACATCTATTTTTGAGTTCTGAGCAAGTGTAGAAAGAGTATTGTGATTCGATTTCTCATAGTGCAGAGAAATCGAACAAGAGAGTATCAATTGTTTTATCCCATAGGTTTTTCGACAATTTTGACTGCTAGCACAATCAAAGAGGCAGAGTCGCGAAATACCTTAAAGATAGCGACCTAGTCCGCGACTCAGCTGTTTGAGATTTATTTTGTGAGTTTTCTATATTTTTTCCAACAGGAATAGATGCTCCAAGTATTAGCAAAGAGGTAAAATTTGTCAAGGCTAATGATTCTTCTCAACAAAAGGTTTCCACTGATGGCAAAAGTGAACTACCTTCACCTGCAGTTGAGTTTCAAAAGAGTAAAGCTTATCAACCTCCAAAGACAGCACACATGGATCGAGGTAAGAACATTCCTTATGTTTGCCACTATTGCGGAAATAAATGTCACCTGGAAACCTTGTGATGCTAGTGAAGAGGCAGGATGGCTGAAGAGTCTGTTGTCAGACATTCAAGTATGGGAAAAACCGATACCAGCCACTTTGATCCACTGCGATAGTACCGCGGCTATCGGAGTAGTAGAGAATTGTTATAATAACAATAAGAATCGACAGATACGTCGAAAGCACGACACCGTTAGAGAATTTTTCTCAACTGGTGTTATTAGAGTAGATCATGTAAGGTATGAAGGAAATATAGCTGATACTTTGACGAAAGGATTAGCAAGAGAAAAGGTATGGAATATCTCTAAAAGTATGGGACTTTTCCCGTGAGAAGTTGAGTCATTTGTAATGGATACCCAATCTAGAAATAGGTTCAAAGGGACTAGACGAAGTTATAAATGATATGATAGAGTCATGCATTCCCATAGCATGATATCCTGAAGTGGGAAACAGGTTGAGTTTTTTTTTAACTCTTAATGAAGTCTATAGCTCTTAAGTTAGAGTGGGATACACAGGAGTATTCTTGATAGACTCACCTATACGAATGTGAAGGTCTGGCCGCCTTCTATGAGAAATTGGGCATTTCTCTAGATCATTTGTTAAAAAAAGGGATAAGAACATAGCCTTAATGTGCGAACTTAAGGACTTTACTCTAGATATAGTTGTGTGTGTTAAATAATCTAATATTAGTTAGAGTTCAAGACGCAAGTCACTCTAGTCACCTGGTACTTAGAAAGTTTAACGCTACGCAGAGGTTCAAGTCGAAAGGCACCATTGCAGATGCACAACTATACAACACTTGCTCAATGTTTTGAAATATAAGTAGGGGATTGTTGGGGTATGTATATTTAAAAACATATTTTGTAATATTATACCAAACTTAGAGAGATAGTGTGGTGGTATTATTTTGGGCTCCCACACTAAAGACTTGGGTTCGAGTCTCACCCCATGCATTTGACCAGGTATATTTATATATCTATATTTATTTAATAAAATCCGGGAGAGCGGGGCCTTGGGAGGTCTGTGATTCAAAACCTTATTTTGTTTTGCACATCTGACTTTTGGTTTTGAAAAACGTTTATGGTAATTATTCTCTAATTAATTGTCTTTAATTTTGACAGTCTTTTCTGCCCGTTTTCTTACTGTTACGGAAAGTTAATTGAGGGGAGTTACTCAAAATTTATTTTCATTAAATTTGATTGATTCTCTTGAGCTATATTAGACTAGTTTTGCAGAGGATGTAAAAACAGAGTTTTACATCTATTTTTGAGTTCTGAGCAAGTGTAGAAAGAGTATTGTGATTCGATTTCTCATAGTGCAGAGAAATCGAACAAGAGAGTATCAATTGTTTTATCCCATAGGTTTTTCGACAATTTTGACTGCTAGCACAATCAAAGAGGCAGAGTCGCGAAATACCTTAAAGATAGCGACCTAGTCCGCGACTCAGCTGTTTGAGATTTATTTTGTGAGTTTTCTATATTGTTTCCAACAGGAATAGATACTCCAAGTATTAGCAAAGAGGTAAAATTTGTCAAGGCTAATGATTCTTCTCAACAAAAGGTTTCCACTGATGGCAAAAGTGAACTACCTTCACCTGCAGTTGAGTTTCAAAAGAGTAAAGCTTATCAACCTCCAAAGACAGCACACATGGATCGAGGTAAGAACATTCCTTATGTTTGCCACTATTGCGGAAATAAATGTCACCTGGAAAGGAGATGCCGTTTCCGTATAAGGAATGAGAAACTTCATGATGTTCTTGTTTGGGCATCAGAAGAAGTTGTGAAACCAAGATCATACGTTAAGAGTGATCCTCTTAACGTTGCAGGTTGTAATTGTCCAACCTTTAGGCAAGGTAACCAGTGCTGTGATAAACCTAGATTTTCCTATAAACGTCGTACAAATCCTTTTCACAATCGTAATAGTTATCAAAAGGATAACTTCGTAAAGACGAGGACAAGATTCGATGCTCCCAACTGGAGAAAGACTAACTTTCCAAAGAATAGTCAATCCAATTTTCTTCCGAGAATTCTAGAAGAGAGTAATGGGAAGAAGGTTCCAATTGTTCCTAAACGCACTAAGAAGTGGATACCAAAGAAAGTCGATGATGTTTTGAGTGTGAAAAGGAATGATCTCCCAGAAAATTCCATGACTATGGAGAAGGCAATATCCATGATGTTGGAACTTAATAAGTTTTTTGGGAAAATGGAATTGGATGTGAAAGGTTCTAAAAGCGATCTCTTTCATGATAATCCAAAGGTCATTTGTGGTTAGCAAGACATTGTTCATCCCAACACAACTTGATTGTGTTGTAAGTGCATCCTCATCAAAAAATGCCATGTTATGTATACGGTGAGGGAAACATGAGAATTGGGGCAAACAGATTATGTTCGGTAAGGCTTTAGAATTCGACTGGATTCATCTAAAAAGGTATGTCTATAAACTTGAGCAAGATTTGTGCTTTTATTTTCTTAGAGAACTTATAATGATTCACGTACCTTTCTTATCGTTCTTTTCTACCTAACTTGATCTGTGTTTAAGGTTCTTAAATGTTTAGGTTTGAAAATAATAGTTCGGTATGTTTGAACTTCATGGTACACCTACCAGGTATGCATAACATCTTTTAAAATAAAAATCCAGGGGTTTAAGTTCGCGGACTTGAAAATTCGTTTGCAAACCCGTATGCATATTTGCCTGTAGACGTCGATATTCGGTAAACTTGTTTTGGTCTTAACGTCTTCGTCCAAACTCGGATTGCCCTCATTCTTTTTGCAATCTCTTTCTCTTTGAATTCTCTTCAAAATGTAGATGAGAAACCTTGAATTTGGATGAGTTCAGATTGTTGTTTGTCCCGACTCTTGTTTTTGAGTATTTTGCTTTGTTTCATTGCACTTGTTCCACTTCTCTTGAACTTTGGCACTTGGATTCTTGGAGTACTACTCTTCTAAGCTAATTTGTAGCTTTTACAAGAATGTTGTTGGTGAATCACAAAGAAGGAAGTTCAAGAATGAAAAGTAATACGCAGTGTTATGGAATTCTTGAATGTTCACAATCACCCTATGTGAACTATGGTGCATGGTCGTTATTGACTTTGTATGTTCTTCTTTGTTAAGAAAATATTTTTATACGCCTCTGGTAGCTATTCTTGGTATAAATCCGGGCGAAAAAGATTGATTCTACCCTATAAGGACAAATCATCTTATATGTGCATTACGAGTTTGTCTTGATGCCTAGGAAACTTCTTATGAGAATTTATTCTTATTTTTGGGAAGGATTACTAGAGTTTGGAATAACAATTACTGTGACTACACATATCTATGTCCAACAATTTCATCTTCATGTTTTTAAACTTATTGGTTTAAATTCTAAAAATATTTGGAGGATGATGTTATTGCAGTATTAATTTGTCTGACTTTAAAGTATTGCAATATGTTTATGGGATATGTATTGTTTGCGTCCGTGAACTTGAAGGTCCCATATGTTGTCAAAAGTAAAGTCGTTCATAAATTGGTATTCATATTGATGAAAGGATGAATGGACTTTTGACAAATACAAAAGTTATACCTATGCAGTCATGTATTTGATGGAAAACAGGGTAAAATATTTTGTGTGACAAGGATAAAGTCTATTATATCATTATGCAAATAGCGATGGAAAAATAGAATAAATCCTTGTATGTATTCCACGGTATTAATCTTCATTAATCCATTCTTTTTGTATTACCGTGAGACTCCGTAATGTGTCTTATGTCGAGCACGATACAACTAAGTTGATTATTTTGTGATTAACTTTGTTGGTTGTTCCGTAAGGTACTTTATGTCGAGCATCCTTGAACTAAATTAATCATCTTGGTTGGTTATTTAGTTATTTGATCCGAAAGTCTTCTTTTGTCGAGCAAAACAATTGACAATTAAATTGATTACTTATGTGATTAGTTCGGTTGTGTTTTCCAATTAGATTAATTATAGGTTCTCTTGTAATTAGTCTAGTTGAGTATTCATATATTCCACAAGTCCTTGTGTTGAGTATATGAACGGCTACACTAATCATGTTTTATTGGTTAATATAGTCATATATTCCGTAAGGTTTTCCTTATGTTGAGTATGTGAACGATTAAGTTAGTCATCTCCGTATGATTACGTTAGTCGTAGCTCCGTAAGTTTACTTATAATGAGCACAATCAATTAAATTGATCACTTTTGTGGTTTGATTTAGTTGCGTATTCCAATTAAATAAATCATGGGTTTACTTGTGATTAATTTGATTGAGTTTTAGATATAGAAATTCATTCCTATGGTTTTTGGCGTCCAATTAAAAATCCTTCTTTTCTTTCGAAATTAAGGTCGCTCTTGTTGTTCTTTCGGGAATGACATCAAATGGGTGAGAGTTCTTTTGAACTTGTGCTTAATGGTAATATCTTGAGGGATGTGCGGCTGTGGAATTTTATAGGGGTTATCTTGTATCTTAAAACTCCTTGATGAATGCATTTAGCTTCGACTTTATGATTGCATCTAAATTAAGTTGGTATGTATTTCTTCTTTTAGTCTATGAAACGTCTCTTCTCGGAAATTTCATTAGGAACCCGTTCTTGTACCTTTGCCAATTTTATTTACAAAAATGGGGAGAATTAATGTGTAGTTCTACTACATATACATATGGTTTTCAGATCATTGTGTAAGGGGGAGTGGTTTCCATGTGAGATGGAGTATTGACTAAGGGGGAGTGATACATATCACCGTAGTATTATTGTTAAAGTCATGATGCAATTGGACTTTGATGTTACATAATAATACTATGTCACTGTATAATAATGATCGAGAATCTCGATTTCTCTCATCGTCATATCTACGTATCTTCAATAACGGTGATGCTAAACTTACAACCTTTGGGATCATTGGAGTACTTGGAAGGACGAAGATTTCAGGGAACGTTGAAGATTAGATTATGGAATAGGAGCCACTAAAGTTTATCTTTTTTGTATTCCATATGTATTAATAGTTTTGTCACTAAAATTGACAAAGAGGGAGATTGTTAGAGCATAGCTCGGTCGACCTCGCATGCGTTGTTATATCAAGCATGTTTGTCAATGTTAGTGATCAAAACTATGAGTCTTGATTTCTAGTCTACATAGCTAAGTCTCGGACTAGGATAGAAAAGTGTAGTTGAGCTCAAGGACTTCATGGCGATTCATCATACAACTACGAAGATCTACTCAAGGAACCATGGAACTTCATCAACAAAAAGGTATGTGGAGACTTGAACTTATCTATCAATCAAAAGTCTATCTCTTCTATCTCCTACTTCTTATGAGACAAAAGTCGTATGCTATATAGACTGGATCATATACATTTGATATTTCGAGCTGAGTATATCCCGCCTATCTATATCTCGAAATCATGTGTTAGTAAAGCGTTTCGCTTTAATCGGGTTTATCTTCACCTAATGACGAAAGTCATATTGTTTCAATCACTTTGAAAATCGCTTTGACGAGAAATAGTGTAACAACTATATAACGTCCTCTAAGAATGTTTCAATGGTTGGAATGAGAGTTTAGGTCTATATAACCAATGATGGATATAAGCATTGTGTGGAAACACATATGTGCATAAGTCATATTCCTTAATCCGAAGTTTTCGAACTTTGTTGATTGAGAGAAACCGGAGGAATTGGCTTTGCCAAGTCCACGAACTCAGTTTGCGAACTCAGTCCGCGAACTGACGGAAGTTCTCTTGCCGAGAATTTATGCTGGGATTTTCCAAAAACTCGCTTGCGTGTTTAGTCCGCAAACTCAGTCCGCGAACCTAGTTCGCGAACTGGCGGAAGTCTCCTTGCCGAGATTTTCTGCTGAGTTTGGAAAATTTTGTCAGTTGTCTTAAGTCCGCGAACTTGTTTGCGTACTTGAGTAGGTTATGATCTAAAGATGTGCTCTGAACATGAAACTTAAATTACTAAGGAATGCAGTATGAAAACCGTGGCTATAAAGTTCATGAGCCGATTCAATCGAATCGAATCATCTTTGTTTCAATTGTGTCTTGTGTAGTTACATAAGATCCCATAGCAATTGAACAACTCTCTAACTAGTTCATTTGAGTTAATTGAACTAGTTATGGTGAAGAAGAACAAGGTTAATATGAAATGCTCATATGGTTGACCTTTTGGGTTACTATGTTGAACCAACATACACGTACACGTTTGGGCACGGTTTTCACAAACCCAGTAAACGTATATCTCAAGTGTGTGTGACAAGCTAAGTTTTCGACCTAATGGTTGAGAAATATTAGTTTGAATCTAAATCATATTTTTATCTAACGGTGAATATTGATTGCTTTGTAACTAAGGCAAAACCCTGATTTGAAGACTATATATAGGAGACATCTAGCATTGGGCAAAACTAATCCCCACACGTCTGTGTGATACTAGTGCGCTCGCTAGAGTCGATTCTCCTCTAACCTTTGGTTTTCTTCTCCAAAACCAGGTTAACGACTTAAAGACTTCATTGGGATTGTGAAGCCAGACCGATACTACTTTTATCGTAGTTGTGTGATCTGATCTTGCATCTTCTATCGTACGATTACAATCTTTGATTGGCTTGAGATCGTGAGAGTTCTCTTAGGCAAGATAAAGAAGTCACAAACATCTTCGTCTCACTGTTTGTGATTCCTCGACGTCCTCTTGTTTATACAAGTAAGACTGTTGAGAGGTGATTGATTAATCTAGGCTGTTCTTCGGGAATATAATACCGGATTATCAATTGGTTCATGTTCACCTTGATTTCATATCTTAAGACGGAACAAAAACCTAGGGTTTTCTGTGGGAGACAAATTTATCCTTTGATAGACTTTTCTGTGTGAGACAGATTTGTTTATTATCAAGTCTGCGATTTTGGGTTGCAGCAACTCTTGGTTGTGGGTGAGATCAGCTAAGAGAATCAAGTGCGTAGTATCCTGTTGGGATCAGAGGCGTAGGAGTACAACTGTACCTTGAATTAGTGGGAGACTGATTGGGGTTCAACTATAGTCCAGTCCGAAGTTATCTTGGAGTAGGCTAGTGTCTGTAGCGGCTTAATACAGTGTGCATTCAATATGGACTAGGTCCCGGGGTTTTTCTACATTTGCGGTTTCCTCGTTAACAAAATTTCTGGTGTCTGTGTTATTTCTTTTTCGCATTATATTTGTTACATAATTGAAATAATACAGGTTGTGTATTAAAGTTTAATCGATTAGAGATCCGACCTTGTGGTTGTTGATTTCATTGATTAACACTTGGATATTGGCCTTTGGTACCATCCAAGTTATTCCTTGTGTTTGATTATACACTCGCTGATTTCTATTAGCTTGAGTGAATCAAAACAAGAGAGAGATATTAACTCCTTGAAATACTTTTATCTAGATTGAGTCTGACTGTCTAGTTGATTCTCTAGTAAGTGTTTCGGAGTTAGTCCATACAGATTGCTAATCGAAATATTGGGTGGTGTTGTTAGACCCCCGCTTTTTCAAAACCAATTAAATTCAGTGAAATATTCATGTTCCAACTATGGGGATGTGAGTCAATTAGATGACTAACCAGGAAAATATTATCAGGCACTTGGGATATAAATTTCTAAGCTCTATGGGCACCAGTTATCTAGCTTAATATGAACATATATGTCATTGCCTATCTCCCAGATGTAGAGAGGCTTGATAACCTTGTTAGAGCACTGCTCGGTCGAACTCGCAAGCGTTTCTATCTCAAGCTTGTTTGTCAAGTTTAGTTGTCAAAACTATAATTCTTTGATTTCTAGTCTACTTATAGCTATGTCTCGGATTAGGATAGAATGTGTAGTTGAGCTTTAGACTTCACGTCGTTCATCGATTGAAGACGAAGAACTACTAAGGGGAGCTTGTGGAACTTCATCAACAAAATGTATGTGGAGACTTGAACTCATCTATCACTCAAAAGTCTATCTACTCTATCTCCTATTTGAGACAAAAGTCGTATAGCTATATAGACTCCGATTATACACATTTGATATTTCGAGCTGAGTTTAACTCGCTTACATATTTCTCGAAATATGTGTTTGTAAGCTTTCTCTTTAGCCAAGTTCATATTTTATTCTTGACGAAAGTCAAAAGATGATCATGTGAAAATCGCCTGGTAACATCTTACATGAATTGTGTGAGACAGTCATTTGATGTAGACTCAGAATGTTTCGTATTGATCTATTGATCACTTGAAAATTGCTTTGAAGCTAATAGTTTGTGTGAGACAGCTATTCCTGTCTTCTGAGAATGTTTCAATAACTAAAATGGAGTTTAGAATAATTAAACATTGATTGGATATAGCATACCTTAACCGTTGCAAGTTACTCCAAGTCCAGGAATTTAGTATGTGTACCCGTTTGCATACTAATTCAACTGTTGTTGGTCGTGAACGATAGTATGCGTACCCGTTTGCATATTGGCGAACTGAACAGGTCCGGGAACTCTAGGTATGCGTACACGTTTGCATACCTGAGTGGGTTAAGTTCTAAAATCGGCTTATTCGTTAACAAATACATTTATATAATAAGGAATGCAATCTTTGCAAACCGTGGCTACAATGTTCATGAATTTATTCGAGTGAATCAAAATCGATTTTGCTTCAATTGTGTCTTGTATACTTCTATGAGAATATAAACAATTGAACAACTCTATAACTAGTTTCATTTGAGTCATTTGAACTAGTTGTGATTAATATGAACAAGGTTGATATGAAAGTGTTCATATGGATAACTTCGGTTAACTATTGTTGAGCCAACCATGTGTATGCGTTTAGGTATGGTTACTCATATCTAAATGAAGGCACATTTTATTTGTGTGTAACAAGCTAAGTTCAATCTAACGGTTGAAAGATATTAGCTTAAATCTAATCAGGTTTTCATCTAACGGTGAATATTGAATGCTTTGTTACCAAGGTAACATTGATTGCAAACCGTGATTTGAAGACTATATAAGGGAGAACTCTAGATACTGGGAAACATAATCCCCACACCTCCTGTGTGATACTAGTTGCGACTAGATTCAATTCTCCTTTAACCTAGGTTTTTCTAAAACTATTATAGGTTAACGACTTAAAGACTTTATTGGGATTCTGAAGCCAGACCCAACTATTTTCTCCGTAGTTGCGTGTTCTGATATTACTTTGTTCTATCGTATTGAGTACTATATTCTCTAAGATTTTCTCGAGATTCAATCTCCGATACGTAAGATAATAAGTAGTCACAAACATCTTCGTCTCATCGTTTGTGATTCCACAATATCTTGTCCCGCTTCCATACGGTTAAGACCATTGTGAGGTGATTGATATTACTAAGTTGTTCTTCGTGAATATAAGTCCGGTGTATCAATTGGTTCCTGTTCACCTTGATTTATCAAAAATCTTCGACTTTGGGTCGTAGCAACTCTTAGTTGTAGGTGAGATCATCTAAGGAAATTAAGTGCGTAGAGTCCTGCTGGGATTCAGAGGCGTAAGGAACGCGATTGTACTTTAGTCAGTGTGAGATTGGTTAGGGCTCAACTACATTCCAGTCCGAAGTTAACTTGTAGTAGTCTAGAGTCTGCAGCGTCTTAATACAGTGTGGTGTTTAAATTTGGACTAGGTCCCGGGGTTTTTCTGCATTTGCGGTTTCCTCGTTAACAAAATCTTGTTGTGTGATTTACTTTTACTTTGCGCAATCATAATTGTTTTATTATAATTAAAAGTAACTACGCTTGTATATTAATCCAAAACACTTGATTGTGATCCTATAATAATCGATTTTATACCGTAATTATTATCAAGTGAAAACCTTATTGTCGTATTGTATCGACTCTGTTAATAGAAAAATCACACTTGGTATCAGATTTATACGTTGAAACAAAAAGATTGTGGTGTACTTGGGTACCCTCTTCATTCTAATTGGTATCAGAGAAGGAAAACACGAAAAGATATAACAATCCGTGTTTGGTGCGATCCAACCTATAAGAAATGAATTCGAGTTCACATGAATCGATTTCAATCAACGTACTTCCAAGATTTGACAGAACTAATTATCTGTGGTGGAAATATGTTATGAAATCTTTTCTTCAATCCCGCAATTTTAATACTTGGTTATTAGCCGTTGATGGTTATAGTCGTCCGAAAATAAAAGGTTCGGAAACTGAGTTTAAACACTTAGTTAATTATACAAGTAAGAAAAGACTCTTGCAAAGTAGAATTCAGATGGTTTGAATGCTATCATACATGTTGTAAGCCGATATCTGCAACATCACGTCTCTACATGTCAAACTTTCGAGGAAGCTTAGAATAATCTTCAGACTATATTTGAAGGCATTACATCAGAAAAAGAAGTTAGACTTCAAACCCTCGCTTCTGATTGGGAGAACCTTCGTATGGATGATAACGATACATTTGAAGAGTTTCATGTTAATCTCTTTGAGATTGTCAATGCCTTTTTTCTTTGTTGGAAAGACTATTTCTGAAAAAGATATAGTATGCAAGATTCTCATATCGTTACCATCTAGATATGAGTCTAAGAAATATGCAATCATGGAAGCAAATGATCCATTAACTCTTTCGCGTAACACACTTGTTGGAAAGTTAAAGATCTTTGATCACGAATCCCAATTTATTTAGGCTAAGGGAATTTCTTTAAAAAATGAAAAGATTCCAAAAGTTCCAGCATAAAAAGATAGGTTGGTAGATAATTCAAATAAATTGATTGTAGAAGACTCATATGATGATATTGAGCTAACAATGTCATTGATTACCAGACAGTTTTGAGATCTCTTAAAGAAAAGGAATAAGAGATTCGTAAAGGATAATCATCATCCTTCTCGTCCTCATGATCGAGTTCCGGTCAAAAACAGAAAAGATTAAGAGGAAGATGATAAATATCAGCCTCAGTGCTTCAAGTGTAAAGGTTTTGGTCATTTGGCTATATACTGTCCCAATCTAAGGAGATACACTGGAAGCAAGGTATTAGTTGTAACTCTTGATGAGACCTCATACTCTTACAACTCTGAAGAAGAGGAAACAACTAATATCACACTAACTATTGAATTATTTCTGTCTTGTTCCGTTAATGATTCAATCATTTTGAAAATTGATACATCTTTCGATGTTGAAAAACCTACCAATAGTACAAGGGAAAGAACAATAAAGTGCAAAACTGTCGGGGAATCCAAGAATTTCCAAATCAATTTTACGCAATTCCGACAATCTATGTAATCACTAGGTCATATTCCAAAAGAAAGTATGATATCTCTGAAATATCTTTTTCGGGATTTATAAAGGATCCTTCTGATTCACTGTCTATTTATTGCCCGAACTATGAATCAGGATCCAATTTCTTCTCTTGCAAAGGTGCTTGAACTGAAAGATTTATTTTGAATAAGTCTATACCAACACTTGATGCTAAGAAACCGGAAAAAAAAAGATCAAAAAGAGAGATTTGGCTTAGAAAAAAGGAAAGAGGAAATATAATGAAGAAAGATCGGTGTATTGAGATATTAACACAATTTTGTGTTCAATATTCTAAAACAGAATTGCATATGCTCTTGCAGAGTCATTCACCAAAACATCTCAGTTGCAAGAGATTCTTGCCAAGTAACAAGGTTATCTTCGTGACGAAATTCACAAGCTCAAGATTGGAAATAATAATCCACCTCCATCAAGTGCTGAAGATATGAAGGATTAAGTTGCTCATAAAGATATACAATATTCAGTTCTTATAAGAATATGATGATCTCAATGTTTGTGTAAAGTGTATTCAAACTATCAGTAATATGAATGATTAAGTTTTTATTTAAATCCTTCGTGTCATTCTTTTTGATAGTTTCGATTGCATTGCTTATGTGAATGAATATCTTTTATTCTTTGCTTTCGGTTTTCATTAACCCTAATTTCTGATCTCATATTATGGTGATCTCCTATGATTTGTGTGACTTTTTGATATAGCAAGATTAGATCCTAACTTTTTTAGGTAGGCTTTATCAAAGGATCATAAAGACATACTGATTAAAAACTCAAGTGTGAAAGTCATAATGATGCTTTTATCGATTAAAAACTCATGTAGGAAACACAAAAATGTATCTAAGTATATACAAAAACTATTTAAATGAGGATTCCTTTTTATATTTATGTATACACAAAATTTGTAATAAAATAATTCACATACATCACAATTATCACATCGAAAATTCACAAATGAAATCAACTGAGTATGAAGATAGCATCTTAGTGCCAACATCTTTAGTTTTTCCTTTGTTAGCTTCCTTGGCTCTATACCTACAGCAAAATACACACAAAATGAATATAAGAAAACTCACTTTCATATTTGATGTCGGCATAGATATACTGAAAAAGGCTTAGAATCATCAGTACCGACATTGTCTACAATTATTCTACAATGCCGGGACCAATAAACAACATAGTAATTTAACAAAATAACTGTGCCGGGACAAGATGCCGGCATTATCGAATAATTGTAGACAATGCCGGTAGTCTTAGGTAATTCCAAAGAAGTTCCTGGATACCAAATGAGCACTTCCGGCACATAGGTAAGAATTCATATCCATGTCGTAACCCAGTACCGACATCGTCTTCAACCTAAATTCTATGTCGGTACTGATAACAAATTCCTAGGGTTTCCTGTATACTAAAAGCGGACTGCCGGCATAATCGAATAAATTTATATCAATGCCGTGACAGACTACCGACATTGTATTCAACCAAAAAATCAATGCTGGGAAAAACATTCAGTTTCAGGTGTTTAGGTAACTCAATACCGGCATAGTATTCATACTAAAATCAATGCCTTAACTGTCTACCGGCATTCAACCTAAATTGAATGCCGTTATTAAGTACCAGCATTGTATTCATACACATTTCAATGCCAGAACTCACTATAACTCAACTGTTTGAGTTAGGGTTCGCGATTCTAACCTAAACCCACTGTTGTAAATCAATTCAAACACTTATAAACTAGTTCAAAATCACTTACCTTCTCACAGAAGCCATGTTTACGATAGGTTGATTGTCCGAGTTCTCTTCTTGTTCTTCTTCTTCTTCGGCAATCCGATTGATTCATTCTTCTTGTTTTTGTTGAGCAATTAATTTTGATTTTGATTGCGGAGGTTTCTTTCGTGGAGGCATAATTATAGATATATTGGGTAATCGACGAAGATATTTTTGAATCGACGATTAATCATCGATGAAGAAAGGATGAAGAACGATGAAGAAGATGAAGGAAAAAAAAAGATCAAAAACCTAAACCTAAGAGTGTCGGTATTGATTTGTGGAGAATGAGGGATAAATGATTTGGTTTTTGATTTTAAGTTTTGGGAGAAAGGGTATAATAGTATTTTCATAATTTTATTATATTAATCAGAGGGCATTTTAGTATTTTCATACCCAAAAATCACCCCTTAGCAGACACTAT
Source organism: Papaver somniferum (assembly GCF_003573695.1). NCBI lineage: Eukaryota > Viridiplantae > Streptophyta > Magnoliopsida > Ranunculales > Papaveraceae > Papaver > Papaver somniferum. Next base: position 99,560,743 of record NC_039366.1, read on the forward strand.
TGGTTGGGGGAAGTAATTTATATCCCCTAATTAGTTTAAGTATCCCCCAATCGTGCGTTCATTTTAATAAAAAACTTATTGTTGGAAAGGTTTTTTAGTTATCTACAAAACAAGCTCCATTGTTGATGGAAAATTCGAAAGTTTTTTCCCATAACTTTTTCTAGGATGAAACTGGTTGCATTCTTCCTTAAACTAAGATAAAAAAAAGTTATTCGAAAAATAACCAGGATGATAAACTTCTTTCCCAATGGGGTATCTGGGTATCCCATTGGGTAGCAAGTCTAAATCTGTAGGAGTGTGGGATGTGATTATCCAGAATTTTCAGAAGAAGTTTAGTATGTGGCAGAGAAGATACTTATCCAAAGGAGGAAGAATTATGCTTATTGAAAACGCGGGGGGTATAACAACCACGCCCAATATTTCGTTCGGCAATCTGTATGGACTAAACTCCAATATAATTCCGAGAGCACCAACTTAAAAGTGAGACTCAATCAATAAATATATCAAAGAGCTTTATCTCTTTCTCAATAAAATCAGCAAATCGAACAGATAGAAATCCGTGAGCCTGATTGATATGAGAATAACTTGGACGGTACCAAAGACCAACGCCCAAGTGTCAATCAAGTTCTATCCGACAAACAAAGTCGGATTTATCAACTGTGATTGAACTACGCACAAACTGTGACATTTCAATTATATAAATTAATATAATGCGGAAATGAAATAACAAAGACACCAAAAAATTTTGTTAACGAGGAAACCGCAAATGCAGAAAAACCTCGGGACCTAGTCCAGCTTTGAACACCACATTGTAATAAGGCGCTACAGACTCTAACCTAACTTTGGACTGGAATGTAGTTGATCCCTAACCAAGTCTCATACCGATTAAGGTGTAGTCGCGTTCCTTACGCGTCTTGAATCCTAGCAGGACTCTGCGCACGTGATTCCCTTAGCTGATCTCACCCACAACTAAGAGTTGCTACGACCCAAAGTAGAAGACTTATAAACAAATTTGTCTCCCACATATATGTCTATTCTGGTTTTGAATCTGTCTTTAGATAAATCAAGGTGAACAAGAAACTCAACTAATAATCCGGTCTTATCGAAGAGCAGCCTAGAAATATTAGTCACCTCACAATAACCTAACTGATTAATAGAAGAATTTATTGCGGAATCACAAGAGTCTGAGATGAAGAACTGTTGTGACTACTTTTTATATCTTACATATCGGAGATAAATCTCGATTAAATCTTAGAGAAGATAAAACTCAGTACGATAGAAAAAGTAAGATCAGAATATGCAACTACTGAGAAAATAGTTGGATCTAGCTTCACGAATCGCAAATGAAGTCTTCAAGTCGTTAACCTAATAATGGTTTTGGAAAACCTGGGTTAAAGGAGAATCGGCTCTAGTTTGCAACTAGGACACATGGAAGTGCCGGGATTAGGTTTCCCAGATGTTAGAGTTCTCCCTTATATAGTCTTTCAAATCAGGGTTGCTTACAACCAAACCTAAGATAGCTGATTAACAAAGCAATTGATATTCACCGTTAGATGAACTCCTGATTTAATATTCGATCTAAGTCTGCTTAGAAACTAAGCAATCAATCTCCATCGTTAGATGGTATTATCTTGATACACACAAATAAAATATACCTATATTTAGATATGGGAAAACCGTACCTAAACGTATATAACCATTGACTTAATAACAATTAACCGAAGTTAGTCATATTAACACTTATAATTTAGCCACATTCATCTAACACTTCTAGATCAAATATGATGATCAATCAATCATGATAGATAATCAAATGAATCTAAATGTATTCCAAGAGAGTTGTTCAATTTTTAACTATCTCATAGAAATATCCATGAACAACTGAAACATATTCGGTTTGGTTTGTAATTGTACAAAGTACTAATACAAGAACCAATTCATGAACATAATTCCACAGTTTGCAAAACAAGTTTCGCATACCTTTTATCATTAAAGTTCCAAGGACTCTAGTTCGCAAATTGAGTTCGCAAACGAACCTGAGTTCATGAGTATAAAAACCATACTTTACTGATTTTAGAACCTAACCATTGTGGTCGCAAACAGAGTACGCGAACAACAGTCCCGGACTTTGGCCTTGTCATGTCGTTCGCAAAAAGATTACGCTAACAACGGTTCCGGACTTAGCTTTGTCTAACCGTTCACAGACAGAGTACGTGAACAAAGCTCCGGACCTTTCCACAGGTAAACCAGTTCGCAAACATAGTTCACAAACAAGAGTTCCGGACCTGAACTAGAGCTTCACAGTGCACATACCAAGTATACGTACTGTGTTGTATCTAGGCATTGGTAGTCTTTCTAAAACTCTCATTTAATCATTGAAACATCCTTAGAAGACAACAATGGTAATCTTACGCATACCACTAGCTTCAAGTAATTTTCAAGTGATTAATAGATCAATATGAAACTTCCCAAGTTAACATCAAATGACTGTCTCACACAAATCATGTAGATAAACGAGATAAACTCGGCTCGAAATTTTAATTGTGTATAATTTAAAAGTCTATATAGCTATTCGACTTAGTCTCGTTAGAAGATAAAATAGAATATACTTTTGAGTGATAGATAAGTTTTAGTCTCCACATACCTTTTTTTGATGAAGTTCCTCCAAGCTCTTCAGTAGATCTTCTTCTTCAATTGGTGAACGCCGTGAAGTATAATGCTCAACTACACACTTCTATCCTAATCCGAGACGTAGCTATAAGTAGACTAGAAATCAAGTATATAGTTTTGATCAACTAAACTTGACAAACAAGCTTGAGATAACAACGCTTGCGAGTTCGTCCGAGCAGTGCTCTAACAATCTCCCCCTTTATCAATTTTAGTGACAAAACTATCAATACATATGGATTAAAAAATAAATAAACTTTGTAGCTTCTGAACCATCATGCTTGATTTCCTTGGCTCTTCAACTTCCTTGAATTATTCGTTACTTCAAGTTCTCCATCGATTTCGAATGTGTTCAACTCAGCATTATTGTTGTTGAAGATCCGTAGCAATAACAATATGAAAACGAAGGTTCCCAATCATTTTTATTCAGTGTCATAGTATTATTATATAAAATCAAAGTCCAATTGCATCACAACTTTGAAATTATACTATGGTGATACGTATCACTCCCCCTTAGTCAATACTTCCATCTTATAATGAAAACCACTCCCCCTTACATAATGATTCGTAAACCATATGTATGTAGTGTGAACTACTAAATAATTCTCCCCCTTTTTATCAATATAAATTGGCAAAGGTACGAAAACTCTGGGATCATAATGAAATTCCCAAAAGATAATGCATGACTAAAAGAGAACATATCAACTTTGTTTCGATGATTTCACATAGTCGAAACTTAGTGTATTCATCAAGAAGTTTATTAAGATACAAGTTAACCTCTTCAAATTCCACAACCGCTCTCCCCACAAAGATATGGCAATCAAGCACAAGTTCATTTAAGAATTATCCCCCTTTTGATGTCATTCCCAAGAGAACAACATGAGCGACCTTACTTTTACGAGAAAAGAAGGATTTCTTTGGACATTAACAAATCACATGGATTTGTATCCAGAAAACTTGAATAAATTAACCATGAGAAGATCTTATTGATTAATTTAATCCGGAAATTACTCAACATAAGAAAACTTACGGAGCCAATACAGTACTTTCGCATAATAGTGGATCAGGGAAAGATCAATACTGTGGAATTTTCTCAAAAAGTCCATACCTATCTTTTATCATATATGCATAAAGACCTAATAGACTTAACTTTTGAGCATATATGAGATAAGCACAGTTCACTGACGTAAACACATATATCTTATAAGACATTTGCAATATATAAAACCAATAAGATTAAATACTGCAAGATCATCTTCCACATAACTTAGAATTTAAATTAATAAATCTAAAACATTGCAAGATGAAAATCGTTGGAAATAGCTATGTCTAATCACATTATTTGTTATACCAAACCCTAGTTATCCTTTTTAAAGATAAGAAAAAATTCTCATAAGAAGTTTCCTAGACATTGTAGAGATTTCGCAAGGCATCTACAGAAAATTCCCTATCATTATTGAAAAATTCATTGATGATAGGGTCATTCAATTCTTCCAAGTCTTCAGAGATGTCAGCTAACTCACTAAGCTCTATTTTAAGTTCACACAAGGTGTTCTTAGTCAGCGACAACATTTGTTCATAGTGAGTTATCCTTTCCAAGGATAAAATGATTTGAAAATGGTTCTAAAGATCCCGTCAATACTTTGATCTAGTTTGAGTTAGCCTTATATCAGAAGAGAAGGTTCTCGGGAATAAACAAACTAGGTGCAATCAAAGTTTCAAAAACCGTTAGTAAATCAAATCAATAATCGAAAACTACAATAACAAAGAAATTATCTAGTTTCCCACCAACGGTACTCGTAGAGCTCCTTGATCCCACAGAAATCTTTGAACGAGCGGTCGTAAGAGATTTCACCTAATTAGGGTACTTTCCTCTCCAAATTGACGGCTCCACCAGAAACAACAAGAATGAAGTTTTCCTGGTTCTTAGGATAGTTTGCAAGAAATGCAAACTCAAGTATTTATACACCAAGGTTGTTTGGACAACAAGGAATTTCCAAAACCGAAAATATTCTCAAGATATTCACATTAAAGCACCTAATTTCGGTTTTCTTATTTCCACCATATTTTCGAAAACTCTCTTAGAAAACTTCTATTATTAGTTTAACACATTAACTAATAATATTTTTCAGAGGATATGCTTTAATTGTTGGTAATTAAAACATATATTATGAAAATCATACTTAAATGCTTTTCAATTTTTCGGATCTCGGATCACCTTGAGTATCAAGGAATATCTTTAAACAACTAATGATAAGAGCTATGTACATGTTCAAATAATGTCGAAATCTAGAAGTTTCTCAGCAAACCCTAATTCCAAGAGATATGTGAATATTGGAAACTCGGTTTTGAACCTTGGGATAGGTTGTACCAACCTCACAATGTAAGTTGTGATCGGTTATACCATGTTTCCCAAACCAGGTTGTGACCGGTTACACCTTGCTTCCCATAGGTAGCTTGTGATCTATTACATCTTACTTTCCTAATTATCTTGTGATGAATTACACCTTGGTTCCCTGTGATACCCCTCAAATTCTGGCAATCCGAGTCCAGAATTCCGCGGAGCGCCACTATCGTAGGTCCAGATTTTTCCTTTTTAAAAAAGGAATAATTTAGAGCTACAAAAAAAATCCGACAAATATTATTAATTAAATAAATAATATTTATTAAACCCTTTAAATGGTTATCATACATAATTCAAATAAATAAAACATTTCAAGTAAAACATATCGACAATATTGAAATACCAACACCCAAATCCCCGTGATATGTTATACGTTCTTATCTTCATCTAGTGTCTCTGTGTAGTTTGTAGGGAGAGAGGGAAAGGGGTGAGCAACTACATTCCAGTAGGAAATTTACAAAAATAATATAGTGCAGCGGAAACAAACCGAACGATGCATCCAAAGCATAACTATAAGACAACGACAAAATTAATGCATCAAAAGCGTAATTACAATGTCACAATTTTTTGTCGATTTCAGTTCAGTTTCTTTACTCGAGCACACTTCCAATTTCTGAACCTTTTGTTTATAATTTTCTCGATCAACCATTTCTTATATTTTCTGGCAATCTTTTAAATGAATTTCAAACTCCGTAATGTGAACCTTTTATTTCTATAGGTTTCTCACTTCTTTTCTTAGTTAGACTTTTCGACAAATTCTTAATTCTTTTAGAGTTACACAACCAGTGCCCACCATGACACACATAAATGTGGCCCTGAACTCGATATTTTCCCACCGACGCGCGTAAGCATACAGGCTATTGCGGTCTGATCTCGGCATACACACAACAACGACTACTGCCCATCGGCTCACTAGCATAAAAACTATCTTGGCCTGATCTCGGCATACAAACACAAGAATTACTGCCCACCGATGCCAACACGCGTAAAATCTAACATGGCCCTGGTCTCGGCATACACACAACCATAACAAAGTACGACCAATTGACTAACATTTCTCGGACCAATGATTATTATTGGTTTCTCTTCTTTAAATGTTTTACTTACAAACATATTTTCTTAAGTTTGTTGGTAACCCTTTTCCTTGTTACAAATCAAACCATTAAACACAATTAGTTTTCTTAATAGAGTTTTAAGACGTCAATTATCAATGTGTTAATTGTTTACTTTTAGCAGACGGTTTAAGAAAGCTAATGACAAATTCTGAACATTGTGTGCGCAAGTTGTCATAAAAATTCAAATATGCATTTTGTATTCACGTAACCAACGAACACAAAGTTAGTGAATCAGTCAAGCAAAATGAACTTGTAAAGCTCTGGCCGATTCTGAGTCAACTCATTAGGAAAATCGTCTCTTTGTTCTTCAAATTTCTCACCTAAGTCTCCATTGCATGTCATGATCTGAATCTCATCTGGGTTCTTACAACCGGTTTTTTTATTTAAATTCCCCTTTCTTTGTCTTATTCTTTTAGTTTTCATCTTTTAATGTGAATTTGTTTTTTCTCCATGAATAGTAGGTAGTGCTTTCATCTGGTCATCTGTCATCGAAAGGTTTCTTTGTTTAAATACGTTGGTCCAATCTCCAAAAGTTGTCTTCTAATCTAAGCTGCAGCAATGTCAGAAATGAATGAAGAAATCAAAAAATGCTGGATATCAATTCAAATTCTCAAGCATAGCAAACTCCACCAATGGACACCGATCTCAATTAATCTAAAACAGCAAAAACTTGGAGCAATTTCTCTGATACATTCAACACCTCTCAAGTGGAAATCATGCAACGAGACTATAAATTGGTTAGTTATCAGCTTTCTCATCACCTCATCATTTTATTCAGAAACAACCTCGTAAGCAATTCCAGTCCCAAAATGTCAGATAATACTTCTTATGGGGAAGTCTCCGACTTAATTGAGAGAATTAAGTCCACAAATTTGAATGAGGAAGATAACGTTCAAAGAGTCATCGGATATCCTCACATCAAACTAAGCAACAGGATCAAAAAATGTGAAAAGAGCCTTATTGGGGAAGTTATGAATGAAACTCCAATGTCAGTTGGGAAAGTAGAGTATGAAGCCACTCTGGTCTGGGGTCATGGGCATTTCACAATCAGAGCAAGAGGTTTTAACATCATCACTTTCACCTTTCAAAACTGGAGAGAATACAATGACATTTTAATTGGAGAACCATGGAATATAGATGGATATCTTATGGTTCTGAAGGAATGGAATCCCACAATGGATGCAAGAAACATCGACTTCAGCATTCAACAATACTGGATTGATATCAAAAAGATGCCTATTGAATTCCAAAATGCTGAAGTATCCAATCAAATTGCTAGCATTGTGAGAAGGGTTATCTAACTGGAACCTGAGGATGTATGTCCAACAGACAACAACATTGTAAGTGCTCTCATTGAATTCAATATAACTGAAAATGCGGGGGTCTAACAACCATACCCAACAAATGTTTGGCAATCTGAGAGGACTTACTCCAACATACATTCTAGAGAATGAACTAGACAGTCAGACTCAATCTAGAGAAAAGTATATCAAAGAGTTTAATATCTCTAACTCTTAATACAATCAGCAATCAGCAAATAGATATCTCCGAGCCCGGTTGAATATAAGAAGAGTTACTTGAACTGTACCAAAGACCAATGTTCAAGTGTCAATCAATGTAAATCAAAAACCAAAGGTTGGATATTCTAATTGATTGATCTTAACGCACAACCTATGGTTTTTCAATTATATAACAAAATATAATGTGGAAAAGAAATAACACAGAAACCAGAATTTTGTTAACGAGGAAACCGGAAATGCAGAAAAAAGCCGGGACCTAGTCCAGATTGAACACCACACTGTATTAAGCCGTTACATACTCTAGCCTACTACCAATTAACTTCGGACTGGACTGTAGTTGAACCCTAATCAATCTCACAATGATTCAAGGTACAGTTACGTTCCTTACGTCTATGATCCCAGCAGGATGCTACACACTTGATTCCCTTAGTTGATCTCACCCACAACCAAGATTTTTTACGACCCAAAGTCGAAGACTTGATAAACAAATCTGTCTCACACAGAAAAGTCTATAGATTGAATAAATTTGTCTCCCACAGAAATACCCAAGAGATTTTGTTCTGTCTTTTGATAAATCAAGATGAACATGAACCAATTGATAAACCGGTCTTATATTCCCGAAGAACAGCCTAGTATTATCAATCACCTCACAATAATCTTAATAGTCTAGCGAAACAAGATATTGTGGAATCACAAACGATGAGACGAAGATGTTTGTGATTACTTTTATCTTGCCTATCGGAGAAATTAATCTCGAGTCAATTATTTCAATTGTATTCAATACGATAGAATCGGGCAAGATCAGAACACGCAACTACAAAGAAAATAGTTGGGCCTGGCTTCACAATCCCAATGAAGTCTTTGAAGTCATTTACCTACAGGGTCTCGATAGAAACCTAAGGTTAAAGGATAATCGACTCTAGTTATGCAACTAGTAACACACATGAGGTGTGGGGATTAGGTTTCCCAGTTGCTAGAGTTTTCCTTTATATAATTTTAAAATCAGGGTTTGCAATCCAATTTACTTTGGTAACAAAGTATTCAATATTCACCATTAGATGAAAAAACTGATTCAACCAAGCTAATATCTTTCAACCGTTAGATCGAACTTAGCTTGTTACACACAAATGAAATGTACCCTCACTTGGGTTTATGTAAACGTACCCAAACGTCTACACCATGTTGGTTCACAAATAGTTAACCGAGGTTAGCCATATGATTACTCTCATATCAACCTTATTCATGTTAACCATAACTAGTTCATATGACTCAAATGAAACTAGTTAAAGAGTTGTTCAATTGCTATATTATCATAGAATTATACAAGAACACAATTGAAGCAAAATCGGTTTGATTCACTCGAATCAATCATGAACAATATAGCCACAGTTTGCAAAGATTGCATTTATTATTATATAAATGTTTATGTTCATGTTCATAACCGATTTTAGAACTTTAACCTTAAAGTATGCAAACGGGTACGCATACTTGAAATACTCGAACTAAGATTGGGTTTCGTCAGTACGCAAACGGGTACACGAACTTTAAATCCCAGCAGAAATTCTCGAACATGAACTTGTAAGCCAGTACGCAAACGGGTACACATACTTAGGTTCCCGGATTCTCAAACTAACAGGTACGCGAACGGGTGCGCATACTATGGTTCCTGGACATGGATTACATATGTGCAAGAGTACACAACATGACATATCCAATAATGGTTAAGCGTTCTAAACTCTTATTTCAATCATTGAAACTTTCTTAGAGGATGACAATAGCCGTTTTCACGCACTATTAGCATCAAAGCAATTTTCAATTTATTGAAATAATCATTACGAAACATTCCAAGACAACACCAAATGATTGTATCACACAAACCATGTAAGATGTTACTCGGAAATTTTCACATGATACAAGATGAACTTGGTCGATGCGAAAGCTTTCCAACACATATTCGAGAAATATGTAAGCGAGATAAACTCAGCTCAAAATCTCAAATGTGTATATAGAAAACTATATCGTAATACGACTTATGTCTCAATATAATAGATGGAGTATAAATAGACTTTCCAAGTGATATATGAGTTTAAATCTCCACATACCTTTTGTCGATGAAGTTCCACAAGCTCCCCTTAGTAGTTCTTCGTCTTCAAATGATAAACGTCGTGAAAACTAAGCTCAACTACACAATCTATGTCCTAGTCCGAGACATCTATAAATAGGCTAGAAATCAAGACTTAGAGTTTTGATCACTAAAATTTACAAACATGCTTGAGACAGCAATGCATGCGAGTTCGACCGAGCAGTGCTCTAACAATCTCCCCCTTTGTCAATTTTAGTGACAAACTATCAATACATATGGATTACAAAATAAATAAAAATTTGTAGCTTCTCATCCAAATGCTTGATCTACTTGGCATCTTCAACACGACTCGAAAACTTCGTCACTTCCAAGTACTTCATGATTCTAAACGTGTTCAACTCAGCATCATAGTTGTTGAAGATCCGTATCGATAACAATGAGAAAAAAAATGCTCTCACTCATTGGTATACAATGTCATAGTATTATTACGCAACATCAAAGTTCAATTGTATCACAACTTTGACAACAATACTATGGGGATATGTATCACTCCCCCTTAGTCAATAGTTCATATCAAACTGAAAACTACTCCCCTTACATAATGATCCGTAAACCATATGTATTTGTAGTATGAAACTACACATTAATTCTCCCCTTTTTTGTCAATATAAATTGGCAAAGGTACGAAAACTAGTGGGATCCTCATGAAATTTTCATAGAGATACTTCATGACCAAAAGAGAATAACATACCAACTTATTTAGATGCAATCATAAAGCCGAAGCTAAATGCATTCATCAAGGAGTTTATAAAGATAAAAAATAATCCCTATAATATTCCACAGCCGCACTCCCCACAGAGATTTGGCAATTAAGCACAAGTTCAATTAAGAACTCTCCCCCATAAAATGTCATTCCTGAAAGAACAACAAAGGCGACCTTGCTTTTACAAGAAAAAAAGGATTTCTTTGGATATAACCAAATCATATGAAAACATGAATTTGAATACAAAAATCTCAATTAAATCAACCATAAAAATGATCAATTCAATTTGTCATGCTCGACATAAGAGAACTTACGGAGCAACACAGTATGTGCACAAAAATGTGGATCGGAGATCGGCCAATACTGCGGAATACACAAGGATTCATTCTACTTTCCGTCACTATTTGCACAATGGCATATGATAGACATAATCCTTCTAAACAAAAGTTCATCCTTTCTTCCATCAAAATTTGCATAATGACATAAAAGGCATTAACTTTTGTTATTCAAAAGTTCATTCTATTTTTTATCAATACTTTCATACCGACATAATAGAGATAACTTTTGAACAAGTATGGGACAGTCACAGGTTCACGGACGTCAACAACATATCCCATAACAATTTCCAATATATAAAATCATAAAGATTAAAATTGCAAACATCATCTTCCAAAAAACTTAGAGTTTAAATAAATCTAAAAACATGAAGATGAAAACGTTGGACATAGCTATGTGTACTCACAATAATGGCTGTTCCAAACCCTAGTAATCCTTCTAAAAACACAAGAAATAAATTCTCATAAGAAGTTTCCTAGAAAAAATAAATTAAGTTCTTTGAGAACCTCATAACTTTCAATGAATCCATCATAGAAGGTATCACTGGTTTCCTTTATCCTCATACCTTTCGTGAGTTAGAACACAAATTTCCGATCAACAACCCGAGCAAGTTGTCTAGCTTTGACACAGTCCATGATGAGCTTTTTATGATTCCGTATCAGAATATTTTGGTCTGCAAGGATTCTAGCCTGACCATCTAAGAGTTGGTTTATTTGCAGTTGAAGGTTTGCAAATTCGACCTTTGAATCACCTGAAAACGAGTTAAATCCTTGACAGATTCATCAATCCAGGAGTTGTGCTCTTTCCTTGCAAGCATCTTCTTCATAACAAGTTCTTGAATCGAATCATGACCTTGAGTGTCCTCCTCCATGTAAAGACTCACAATCTCTTGAGATTTCCATCTTCTCGATTTAGACTTGCCAAACTTGTTCTTATAAGCACAGGGGTTGTGTTCATTAGTGGCACAAAAGTTTATACCATGCAGAGTTACTCGCAACCTGTGAAGATTTCTTGAAGAGAGATCATCCTTATAAGAATTCTGGTTTTCTGTTGGAAATAAATTCACTGTAGAAGTCGTCGGACGATTTACTCCATTGACAGTAGAAAGAAGCAAGTTATGAAGATGTGAGATTTGTTTCTTTCTAGTAAAACAATGAAGAGCATAGTGATTCTTTTTCCCACAGAAGAAACAACATCGTGGATTAGAAACATAATTGCCTTGACTCATAACCTTTTCTGGCACATGCAAATTTTGCAAGTGATTCACAGTGGGTAATTCTTTGGAGGGAGTTTTCTTTACGCTGGGTAAAGCCTTGTGAGTATCAGAAGAAGGTACACTGGATGACTTACTCATAAAAACAGAGTTTTCCTTTTTCAAGGCGTTACCCTGTTCTTGGACATATCAAAGAGATGCAACAAGTTTCTCTTTCTCATCATGATGACTGTTTATTTCTGATGAATTAGCCTTGATTAAGAGTTCTTCTCTAATTGAGTTCTTTCTAACAGTATCTTGAAGCATACTAATCTTTTCTCGCTATAGAGTAGTTTCTTGAACCAATTTTTCGATAATGTTAGAGAGAGATTCAATGAAGTTGTAGAGTTCACGTTCCCTTTGAAGAGATTTCTCAAATTCATCAATGAGCTGATCATTCTTTTCTTCAAGAGTCTTGATTTTAGAACCTTGAAAATTAATGATTTCAGCAGATTTTTTTTAAGATCCGGTGAGTTCCATTTCAGATTCTGTCACGATCTCACAAATCTTGTTTTTCCCCCGGGATTCGGAAGAATCAACTAAGGAGTTATTCTTTGAGGCGAACCCAAGATTTTTGGTGTAATCAGAACCTTTAGAAGACATATCAATATGCATTATCTTGTGAGATACTTCTAAGGTCCTCAAAACACAGATTGCTAGAAACACAGACTTATAAGGTCTTTAACGTGTTTGCCTGCTCTGATACCAATTGAAAACACGGGGGTCTAATAACCACACCCAACAATTTGTTTGGCAATCTGATAGGACTTACTCCAACATACTTTCTAGAGAATGATCTAGACAAAAAGACTCAATCCAGAGAAAAGTATATCAAAGAGTTTAATATCTCTAACTCTTAATACAATCAGCAATCAGCAAATAGATATCTCCGAGCCCGGTTGAATATAAGAGGAGTTACTTGAACTGTACCAAAGACCAATATTCAAGTGTCAATCAATGTAAATCAAAAACCAAAGGTTGGATATTCTAATTGATTGATCTTAACGCACAACCTATGATTTTTCAATTATATAACAAAATATAATGCGGAAAAGAAATAACACAGAAACCAGAATTTTGTTAACGAGGAAACCGGAAATGCAGAAAAAAGTCGGGACCTAGTCCAGATTGAACACCACACTGTATTAAGCCGTTACATACTCTAGCCTACTACCAATTAACTTCGGACTGGACTGTAGTTGAACCCTAATCAATCTCACAATGATTCAAGGTACAGTTACGTTCCTTACGTCTATGATCCCAGCAGGATGCTACACACTTGATTCCCTTAGTTGATCTCACCCACAACCAAGATTTTTTACGACCCAAAGTCGAAGACTTGATAAACAAATCTGTCTCACACAGAAAAGTCTATAGATTGAATAAATTTGTCTCCCACAGAAATACCCAAGAGATTTTGTTCTGTCTTTTGATAAATCAAGATGAACATGAACCAATTGATAAACCGGTCTTATATTCCCGAAGAACAGCCTAGTATTATCAATCACCTCACAATAATCTTAATAGTCTAGCGAAACAAGATATTGTGGAATCACAAACGATGAGACGAAGATGTTTGTGATTACTTTTATCTTGCCTATCGGAGAAATTAATCTCGAGTCAATTATTTCAATTGTATTCAATACGATAGAATCGGGCAAGATCAGAACACGCAACTACAAAGAAAATAGTTGGGTCTGGCTTCACAATCCCAATGAAGTCTTTGAAGTCATTTACCTACAAGGTCTCGATAGAAACCTAAGGTTAAAGGATAATCGACTCTAGTTATGCAACTAGTAACACACATGAGGTGTGGGGATTAGGTTTCCCAGTTGCTAGAGTTTTCCTTTATATAATTTTAAAATCAGGGTTTGCAATCCAATTTACTTTGGTAACAAAGTATTCAATATTCACCATTAGATGAAAAAACTGATTCAACCAAGCTAATATCTTTCAACCGTTAGATCGAACTTAGCTTGTTACACACAAATGAAATGTACCCTCACTTGGGTTTATGTAAACGTACCCAAACATCTACACCATGTTGGTTCACAAATAGTTAACCGAGGTTAGCCATATGATTACTCTCATATCAACCTTATTCATGTTAACCATAACTAGTTCATATGACTCAAATGAAACTAGTTAAAGAGTTGTTCAATTGCTATATTCTCATAGAATTATACAAGAACACAATTGAAGCAAAATCGGTTTGATTCACTCGAATCAATCATGAACAATATAGCCACAGTTTGCAAAGATTGCATTTCTTATTATATAAATGTTTATGTTCATGTTCATAACCGTTTTTAGAACTTTAACCTTCAAGTATGCAAACGGGTACGCATACTTGAAATACTCGAACTAAGATTGGGTTTCGTCAGTACGCAAACGGGTACACGAACTTTAAATCCCAACAGAAATTCTCGAACATGAACTTGTAAGCCAGTACGCAAACGGGTACACATACTTAGGTTCCCGGATTTCTCAAACCAACAGGTACGCGAACGGGTGCGCATACTATGGTTCCCAGACATGGATTACATATGTGCAAGAGTACACAACATGACATATCCAATAATGGTTAAGCGTTCTAAACTATTATTTCAATCATTGAAACTTTCTTAGAGGATGACAATAGCCGTTTTCACGCACTATTAGCATCAAAGCAATTTTCAATTTATTGAAATAATCATTACGAAACATTCCAAGACAACACCAAATGATTATATCACACAAACCATGTAAGATGTTACTCGGAAATTTTCACATGATACAAGATGAACTTGGTCGATGCGAAAGCTTTCCAACACATATTTCGAGAAATATGTAAGCGAGATAAACTCAGCTCAAAATCTCAAATGTGTATATAGAAAACTATATCGTAATACGACTTATGTTTCAATATAAGAGATGGAGTATAAATAGACTTTCCAAGTGATATATGAGTTTAAATCTCCACATACCTTTTGTCGATGAAGTTCCACAATCTCCCCTTAGTAGTTCTTCGTCTTCAAATGATAAACGTCGTGAAAACTAAGCTCAACTACACAATCTATGTCCTAGTCCGAGACATCTATAAATAGGCTAGAAATCAAGACTTAGAGTATTGATCACTAACATTGACAAACATGCTTGAGACACCAATGCATGCGAGTTCGACCGAGCAGTGCTCTAACAATCTCCCCCTTTGTCAATTTTAGTGACAAACTATCAATACATATGGATTACAAAATAAATAAAAATTTGTAGCTTCTCATCCAAATGCTTGATCTACTTGGAATCTTCAACAAGACTCGAAAACTTCATCACTTCCAAGTACTTCATGATTCTAAACGTGTTCAACTCAGCATCATAGTTGTTAAAGATCCGTATCGATAACAATGAGAAAAAAAATGCTCTCAATCATTGGTATACAATGTCATAGTATTATTACACAACATCAAAGTTCAATTGTATCACAACTTTGACAACAATACTATGGGGATATGTATCACTCCCCCTTAGTAAATAGTTCATCTCAACATGAAAACTACTCCCCTTACATAATGATCCGTAAACCATATGTATTTGTAGTATGAAACTACACATTAATTCTCCCCTTTTTTGTCAATATAAATTGGCAAAGGTACGAAAACTAGTGGGATCCTCATGAAATTTTCATAGAGATACTTCATGACCAAAAGAGAATAACATACCAACTTATTTAGATGCAATCATAAAGCCGAAGCTAAATGCATTCATCAAGGAGTTTATAATGATAAAAGATAAGCTCTATAATATTCCAACTAAGGAGTTATTCTTTGAGGCGAACCCAAGATTTTTGGTGTAATCAGAACCTTTAGAAGACATATCAATATGCGTTATCTTGTGAGATACTTCTAAGGTCCTCAAAACACAGATTGCTACAAACACAGACGTATAAGGTCTTTAACGTGTTTTCCTGCTCTGATACCAATTGAAAATACGGGGGTCTAATAACCACACCCAACAATTCGTTTGGCAATCTGATAGGACTTACTCCAACATACTTTCTAGAGAATGATCTAGACAAAAAGACTCAATCCAGAGAAAAGTATGTCAAAGATTTTAATATCTCTAACTCTTAATTCAATCCATAATCAACAAATAGAAATATGCGAGCCCGATTGAATATAAGAGGAGTTAATTGAACGGTACCAAAGACCAATGTTCAAGTGTCAATCAATGTAAATCAAAAACCAAAGGTTGGATATTCCAATTGATTGATCTTAACGCACAACCTGTGATTTTTCAATTATATACCAAAATATAATGCGGAAAAGAAATAACACAGATACCAGAATTTTGTTAACGACGAAAACGCAAATGTAGAAAAACCCCGGGACCTAGTCCAGATTGAACACCACACTGTATTAAGCCGCTACAGACTCTAGCCTACTACCAATTAACTTCGGACTTGACTGTAGTTGAACCCTAATCAATCTCACACTTATTCAAGGTACAGTTGCGTTCCTTAGATACTACGCACTTTATTCCCTTAGTTGATCTCACCCACAACCAAGAGTTGCTACGACCCAAAGTTGAATACTTGATAAACAAATCTGTCTCACACAGAAAAGTCTATAAATTGAATAAATCTGTCTCCCACAGAAATACCCAAGAGATTTTGTTCTGTCTTTTGAAAATCAAGATGAACAGGAACCAATTGATAAATTGGTCTTATATTCCCGAAGAACAGCCTAGTATTATCAATCACCTCACATTAATATTAATCGTCTAGCGAAACAAGATATTGTGGAATCACAAACGGTGAGACGAAGATGTTTGTGATTACTTTTATCTTGCCTATCAGAGAAATTAATCTCGAGTCAATTATTTCAATTGTACTCAATACGATAAAATCGGGAAAGATCAGAACACGCAACTACAAAGAAAATAGTTGGGTCTGGCTTCACAATCCCAATGAAGTCTTTGAAGTCGTTAACCTACAGGGTCTCGATTGAAACCTAAGGTTAAAGGAGAATAGACTCTAGTTATGCAACTAGTAACACACAGGAGGTGTGGGGATTAGGTTTCCCAGTTGCTAGAGTTCTCCTTTATATAGTTTTCAAATCAGGGTTTGCAATCCAAGTTACCTTGGAAACAAAGCATTCAATATTCACCGTTAGATGAAAAACCTTATCCAACCAAGCTAATATCTTTCAACCGTTAGATCGAACTTAGCTTGTTATACACAAATGAAATGTACCCTCATTTGGGTTTATGTAACCATACCCAAACGTGTACACCATGTTGGTTCACAAATAGTTAACCGAGGTTAGCCATATGATTACTCTCATATCAACCTTATTCATCTTAACCATAACTAGTTCAAATGACTCAAATGAAACTAGTTAAAGAGTTGTTCAATTGTTATATTCTCATAGAATTATACAAGAACGCAATTGAAGCAAAATCAGTTTGATTCACTCGAATCAATCATGAACATTATAGCCATGGTTTGCAAAGATTGCACTCCTTATTATGTAAATGTTTATGTTCATGTTCATAACTGATTTTAGAACTTTAACCTTCAAGTATGCAAACAGGTATGCATACTTGAAATACCCGGACTAAGATTGGGTTTCGCCAGTACGCGAACTTTAAATCCCAACAGAAATTCTCTGACATGAACCTGTACGCCAGTACGCAAACGGGTATGCATACTTAGGTTACCGTATTTCTCAAACCAACAGGTACGCAAACGGGTGCGCATACTATGATTCCCGGACATGGATTACATATGTGCAAGAGTGCACAACATGACATATCCAATAATGGTTAAGTGTTCTAAACTCTTATTTCTATCATTGAAACTTTCTAGGATGATAATAGTCGTTTTTGGTAGAGCATAGCTCGGTCAACCTCGCATGCGTTGCTATCTCAAGCATGTTTGTCAATGTTAGTGATCAAAACTATAAGTCTTGATTTCTAGCCTACATAGCTAAGTCTCGGACTAGGATAGAAAAGTATAGTTGAGCTCAAGGACTTCATGGCGATTCATCATACAACGACGAAGATCTATACAAGGAACCGTGGAACTTCATCAACAAAAAGGTATGTGGAGACTTGAACTTATCTATCACTCAAAAGTCTATCTCTTCTATCTCCTACTTCTTATGAGACAAAAGTCGTAAGCTATATAGACTAGATCATACACATTTCACATTTCGAGCTGAGCATTCATTGTTTATCTTTTATCTCGAAATCGTGTGTTGGTAAAGCGTTTCGCTTTGATCAATTTTATCTTCACCTAGTGACGAATGTCATGAAAAGTCAATCACTTTGAGAATTGCTCTGACGTGAATCATTTTGTGAATAACGGATACATAGCGTCCTCTGAGAATGTCTCAATGATAGAAGTGAGAGTTTAGATTACATAACCATGTATTCCTTGAACTAAAGTTTTCGAACTTTGTTGATCAAGAGAAATCGGGAGGATTGTGGAATTGGCTTGCCAAGTCCGCGAACCTAGTTCGCAGACTCAGTCCGTGAACTGTCGGAAGTTCTTGACCGAGAATTTCTGCTGGGATTTTCCAAATACTCGGTTGTGTGCTTAGTCCGCGAACTCAGTCCGCGAATTGGCGGAAGTTCTCTTTCCGAGAATTTCTGCTGAGTTTGGAAAACTCAACCGATTAACTTAAGTCCGCGAACTTGTTTGTGAACTTAAGAGGTTATGATCTAAAGATGTGCTTTGAACATGAAACATTAAATTACTAAGGAATGCTTTATGCAAACCGTGGCTATAATGTTCATGAGCCGATTCAATCGAATCGAATCATCTTTGCTTCAATTGTGTCTTGTGTAGTTACATAAGATCTCATAGCAATTGAAAAACTCTGTAACTAGTTCATTTGAGTCAATCGAACTAGTTATGGTGAAGAAGAACAAGGTTAATATGAAATGCTCATATGGTTAACCTTTTGGGTTACTATGTTGAACCAACATACACGTACACGTTCGGGCATGGTTTTCACGAACCCAGTAAACGTCTACCCAAGTGTGTTATGATAAGCTAAGTTTTCGATCTAACGGTTGAGAAATATGAGCTTGAATCTAAATCAGGTTTTCATCTAACGGTGAATATGGATTGCTTTGTAACTAAGGCAAAACCCTGATTTGAAGGCTATATAAAGGAGACATCTAGCATTGTGCAAAACTAATCCCCACAAGTCTGTGTGCTACTAGTGCGCCCGCTAGAGTCGATCTCCATTAACCTTTGATTTTCTTCTCTAAAATCAGGTTAACGACTTAACTTCATTGGGATTGTGAAGCCAGACCGATACTACTTTATCGTAGTTGTGTGATCTGATCTTGCATCTTCTATCGTACGAGTACAATCGATTGATTGGCTTGAGATCGTGAGAGTTCTCCGATAGGCAAGATAAAGAAGTCACAAACATCTTCGTCTCACTGTTTGTGATTCCTCGACAATCCGCTTGTGTAGTCAGGAAGGATTGTAGAGAGGTGATTGATTAATCTAGGTGTTCTTCGGGAATATAAGACCGGATTATCAATTGGTTCATGTTACCTTGATTTTATCTAAAGACGGAACAAAACCTAGGGTTTATCTGTGGGAGACAGATTTATCCTTTTAGACTTTTCTGTGTGAGACAGATCTGTTTATTATCAAGTCTGTGATTTTGGGTTACAACAACTCTTGGTTGTGGGTGAGATCACTAAGGGAATCAAGTGCGCAGTATCCTGCTGGGATCAGAGGCGTAGGAGTACAACTATACCTTGGATGGGAGATGATTGGGGTTCAACTATAGTCCAGTCCGAAGTTAGTTTGCAGTAGGCTAGTGTCTGTAGCTTAATACAGTGTGTATTCAATCTGGACTAGGTCCCGGGGTTTTTCTGCATTTGCGGTTTCCTCGTTAACAAAATTCTGGTGTCTGTGTTATTTCTTTTCCGCATTATATTTTTATAATTGAAATAATACAGGTTGTGTGTTCGTGATCATCAATTCTAATCCAACCTTTGGTTGTTGATTGTATTGATTGATCCTTGGACATTGGTCTTTGGTACCGTCCAAGTTCTCTCTTTGATAAAGACTCGCAGATTTCTATTTGCTTGAGTAAAGATCAAATCGAGAGATTGAGATAATAACTCCTTGAGATACTTTCTATCTTGATTGAGTCTGACTGTCTAGTTAATTCTCTAGCAAAGTATTTCGGAGTTAGTCCATACAGATTGTTAATCGAAATATTGGGTGGTGTTGTTAGACCCCCACTTTTTCAATTGGTATCAGAGCAGGCAAACACGTTTAAGACCTCATCAGTCTGTGTTTGTAGCGATCTGACTCTATGGATTATAAAGTCTCAATTAACGCTTCACCAGGTTTGAAAAAACAACCGCAAGAAAAGGTCTGACAAACTGATATCTCTTCAAAAAGGGTTGGATGAACAAATCCGGATCAACTATGGTCTTTTATTTGAAATTGCGATTCTTAAGGATTTGATATCCAGAAATACTTCCCTTGAAAGGTTGAAAAATCTCAGTTGTTCCTCTCTCATGAAAAGTCATAAGTCAGATAGTAATCAACGGCATGATGTTGAGAAAACTGATATGACAAGGAACCAGTTCGACAATCTTCAAAGAATAGGCTCATGTTGTGGTCAATCCGATCATATACAACAAGTTTGTATGTCCTTTCAAAAGAGTCTTAATGTTGCAAGTAATCTTTGTAAGAAAGTTAAACAACTATATGACTCTCTAAAAGTTCATACAACTCTACCAGGAAACTCTAAATCGATAAGTACTAGTATTATGGGTGCCTTTGCTTTAAGATCTACATCTCCTTTTCAATGGTTTCTTGATAGTGGATGTAGTCGTCATATGACAGGAGATCTCACTTGGTTTGTATCATCAGTTGACTACAAAAGAGGTCCTGTAACGTTCGGAGATGGAAGTTGTTGCTACATTAGCAAAAAGGGAACGATCAAGCTACCCGGTATTCCAGAAATCCATGATGTGGTATACGTTAAAGGTATGACTGCTAATCTTCTTTATATTAGTCAAATTTGCGACAAGGGCCATCGAGTTGTCTTCAATGCGAATGGATATGACATTGTTGACAAATCCGGGAAGGTAATCTTTCAAAGAACTCGTGGTAAAAACAACTGTTATCTTCTTGATACTCAGTTTAGAAACCGCTGCAATTTGACTAAGGTGGAATCTACACATCTTTGGCATGAGCGTTTTGGTCACATCAGTTATCGACTTCTAACTAAGATCATTAAAAAAGAACTTGTTAGAGGCATTCACAAAATCAATGCAAAGATTGAAGGTGTATGTGGTGTCTGTCAAAAGGGTAAGCAAAAGAAAGTTCACCACAAATCATCACGAGATATTCTCACTAAATCTCCACTTGATTTAATTCGTATGGATCTTCGGATCAATTCAACAACCCACTGTTGCCGGTAAGAAGTATGCTTTAGTTATGGTAGATGATTACACCAGATTCACTTGGGTTGCATTCCTATCTCATAAGAATGAAACTCTGAGTGAATTCAAGATTATTGTTAAAAGGATCCAGAACGAACAAGGTCGCAAACTAAAGAAAATCTGGAGTGATCGTGGCACTGAATTCAAAGACACCAAGGTATTCGAATTCTGTGACGAACTGGGGATCATTCAACAATACTCACCACCAATTAATCCTCAAGCTAATGTAGTTGCTGAAAAAAGAACAGGAACATTCAGGAAATGTCCAGGATAATGCTCCACAACAAAAACTTACCTTTAAGATTTTGGGGAGAAGTTTTCTTTACAGCATGCTACTTGATAAACCGTGTGTATTTGCGGTCTAAAACCCTTAACACTCCTTATGAGTTATGGTATGGAAGAAAACCCAATCTACACTATTTCAGGGTTTTTGGAAGTAAGTGCTATATTCTGAAAGATCGAGAACAGAAAGGAAAATTCGACACCAAATTTGACGAAGGAATCTTTCTTGGCTACGCTTCTGATAGTCGTGGTTTTCGAGTTTTTAATATCAGAACTCAAGTCATGATGGAATCTGCTAATGTTATCATCGATGACATTAGTAACTTTCGTCAAGATAATCCTCCTGCTGAATTGCCTCCAACAGAGACAATTGAGAAAGTCAAAGAAATTCCAGAATCAGAAGTTATCCCAACTGTTACTGATCCTGACATTTCTAGTGACGAGGATAAGAGCACTGATCAAGCCATTCCTGATGAAAAAGTACGTGTTCCTCCACGACATGTTTGGGTTCAAAGGAATCATGACCCCAACAACATTATTGGGGGAATGGATTCTACAGCCAAAACAAGAGGTAAACTTCAAAATATATGCAATTTTGGTTGTTATCTTTCGCAGGTGGAACCAAGGAATATTGATGAAGATCTGAAAGATCCCTTTTGTGTGAATGCAATGCATGAAGAGTTAAATCAATTTGAAAGACAAGATGTCTGAGAACGTGTACCCTGTCCTCCAAATGTCAATATTGTTGGTACCAAATGGATATTCAACAACAAGTCTGATGAGTATGGCACAATTGTTAGAAATAAAGCTAGACTTGTCGCCCAAGGATATTCACAGATTGAAGGAATCGATTTTGACGAAACCTTTGCTCCTGTGGCACGTCTTGAGTCCATTCGACTTTTATCGGCCCATGCCTGCTTTCTCAAAATTAAGTTGTTTCAGATGGACATAAAATCAGCGTTTCTGAATGGAATTTTAAAAGAGGAAGTCTATGTTGCTCAACCTAAAGGGTTCGAAAACCCTGATTTCCCTGATCATGTGATGAAGCTCAAAAAGGCGTTATATGGATTGAAACAAGCACCAAGAGCCTGGTTTGAGAAACTCACTACCTCTCTTATTAGAAAATGATTTTCAAGAGGAGGAGATAATAAAACATTTTTTACAAAATGGAGTGAGAAAGATGTTGTCATTGCTCAAATCTATGTGGATGATATCATCTATGGATCAACCTTTGAAAAATTTGCAAAAGACTTTCAAGTCTCCCTTGCTAAAGAATTCGAAATGAGCAATGTTGGTGAGTTAAAATATTTCTTAGGATTACAGATTCAACAACATAAGGAGGGTATTTAATTATCCCAAGAGAAGTACGCACGTAATCTTGTGTCAATATTTGGTCTGGATAAGTCATCTCCTAAACTGACTCATATGCCTACTACTGGTAAATTGCACAGGGATGAGAAAGGAGCAAAAGTGGATCAAAAATTATATCGATCCATTATAGGTAGCCTTTTGTGTCTTACTGCTACTAGACCTGATATTGCTTTCAGTGTTGGTTGTTGTGCCAGGTTTCAGGCGGATCCAAAAGAATCTCATCTTGCAGCTGCAAAGAGAATCATACGATATATAAATCACACTGCTGGGTATGGTCTCTCGTATACTTTTGATACTAATGCTGATCTTTCTGCTTATTGATAGGTGTAGAATACACCGTATTTACTATCTAGAATTTTATGCTTTTTTTGCTATTTTTCCTGTGAATTATGTATTTTACGAGTGTTTTTGAGTTATTAGGTATTCTGGAGTCACATGGAGGAAAAGAAGGAGAAATCACCCACTTTGAGCAAGAATGTCACAATTGTCATTTTAGAGGAAACACTATCGGGAACCGAGCCAAAGTTAAGGGGTGACTCTCTTTTGGAGGAGTGCTAAAGACAACTAGCTGAGGTTAAGGGGCTACCATTGGGTGGTCGTATTCGAGCAGTGGGTGCAAATAGTGATAGACGCATTTATGTGTCTAATTTGTCCTCAATGTTTCGTATTGTTAGTACTTGTTTTCGTCCTTATTATGGTGTTTTGTGTGTAGGTATTTTTGGAAAATAATATTGTTGGAAAATTCGGCTGGAAAAGTTGCACGGAGCACCCCCAGGTCACCCCCAAGGCAGCTTCTATTCGCACCACAGTTCTGGTTAGGGGGAAGACATCTTCTTCCCAAATTCAAAAACCAAAAATTGGCGGGAAAAAAATGCGATCAACTGGCAGATGTTTTGTTGGAATTTTTGAACGTGTCCTAGGGCGATTCAATGGCTGATTTTTGGTAGGAAGTTGTGATATGTCCTAGCAAACACGTTTTGGGCTTTTGGTTCGATCAAATTTGGCCAGAATTAGCTGGATAATTCACGGAATGCAAAACAGGGAAACACGGGTTGGACACGGGATTGGAGAAGATTTGAGCGTGTTCTTCTCATGCACGAGGGCTCTAGCAACATTGTGGGTCATGTGTAAACATTTCTAGAGTGACCAGGATGGAAATCTACGCGTGAGAAGCTAAATCAGGGAAGAAAATATTCCCAGAATATTTTTTCATCAAACCGAGTTAAGAGAGAATTATCTCGAGTTATAGCGAGACTTCTTGATCCTGTGGAGTATATATAGAGTGCTGGGGACTCATAGAAGAGGAGAGAGAGAATTGGGAGAGGTTTAGAGCACTACAGAGCAAGAAAATTGAAGTTGCAGAGATTCTGGTTCTGCTGCTGCTGCTGATCGAGGAGGAAGAAGAAGAGGAAGAAAAGACTTCCAAAGGCAGTCGTTTACCAACAAAGACAACGACTGTCGTTTGTGGGTCATAGTTTTCCAACGACAACAACACTTCATCTCTATCGTTGATTCTGGACGCCTTCTGTGGGTCGCAGAATCCTGTTTTATATCATTTTCTTGTCTTTCTCTTCATTGTAAAACACTTTTGAGCATCAATGAAATATTTTGAGAGGTTTTTCATCATGAGTAGATAAACCCAATCCCAGGGGTGACAGAGGAAGCCATTCTCACAATAATTATGTGGTAATCTCTATTTTTTTTATGCAATATTTTTATGTGATTAGTTGCATTGATAAAAATGAATTAAATGATTTTTATTAATCAACTGTGTTTTCCCTTGATAATGCATGCTTAGTTTTAGACTCTTGATGCATTATACTTGTGATTAACATTTGATATTTTGGAAATCTGCTTTTGGCAATATTTTGAATCAAACCAATTATTTAAATTGCATAGTAAAAAAAATTATTACATCATATAAGTATTGTTGAATGGTGGAATCTTAAACCCCTATTTGTCCATAAAATTTCACATCACTTTGCTATTTAATTTTGCTACATTCTTAAGTTTAAAAAAAGAAAATCTAAAAATTTTATTCCCTTCACAAATCTGAAAAGAAACCATTTTTACCACTATCACTACAACCATTTGAAAATACATCAAATTTTTGGCGCCGCCGACGCGGATTTGTGCTTAGGTAGAATTTTTAGGTTTTTATTATTTTTTATTATTTTCATTTGTTCCTCTTTACGTTTCTTTGTTTGTGTCTTTGATTTGCAGGTTTGAAGATTGAACACTAAGGACTTGGAACAAAGCTCAAAGCTAAAAGAAAAGAAAAAAAGAAGACAAATAATTTTTTAGGATTTAGTTTTATTATTATTATTATTTTAATTTTAATTTTTTTTAAATTGTATTAGGAAATTTTTGTAATATTTTTGCACTTTACTTTGGACTTTGGACATTTGGACAATTTTTTTTTTTAAAACACTACGGAAGGGTACCCTTAAATACAAATTGTTTGCAGGGAAGGACGACGATTACAATATTGTCTCGGCCCCTCGGGTTCGTACAGGACATAGGAGTCGTGGCCCGAGTCGACTTCAGCGGTTCTTCGCCCGTCTGGTACGAGAGGTAAGTCTTTCGAAACACCCGCGAATCTCCTGCAATCGGGTTTACTGTATGCCTTAAGGTGATTATATGTTGAGGACTGAACCAGTTGCTTTAAATTCCTAGTAAAGGGCAAGGACTGGCCATACAAGATAAGGGTTCGGATTTCATCACCGTTCTCTTCTTGCCCGCCTTAGGAAAACGAAACCAAACGCGAACCTAAGCCTAAAATTTTTAATAGAACGAGACCTATAGGGTAACGAGCTTAATAGGACAGTCGTTCGAAAAATATTGGTTACTCTTTTGAGCATACTTCGAAGTTCAGGATGGTTTCTGTGAGTTGAATGCGTGACTGCGCCGCCTTGAATACCGGTGAGTCCTTGGGTATCAAAGCTCCACTGAGCTTCCCTCGCCTCTATTCAACTCACTTTGACTCGTACTGATTCCAGAGAATTTGCTCAGATTGTAACGAATTCCTTTTCGAAGGATTAGAAGCTGGTCTAGAAACAATCTAAGTGGAGCCATCATGCTTTTTGTTTGCTAGAAATTTTTAGGTTTGATTTGGTGGAGTCGGCCTGCTGTGTGTTTGCTTAGAACCTCCCTTCCTTAGGATTTTTGTTTGTGTATGCCAAGAGCGCTCGATTCCTTTACAGAGCGTGCTTGGAAAAGAGATAATTTTGGCCGTTTGATTAGTGACGAGCCTAAAAGATCTTATTGTGGAAGCGGGGAGCTCGAAGACTCTTCTTTTGAGAGCCCCGTTTTTGGAAACTTCAGTTTTGAGAACCTATCTCTTCGTGAGGAAAGTACCCCTAGTACTTCTGTTGTGCCACTGATGGCAACTTTGAAAGATTACATGTTCCCATCTAGGTCCAACCGAGCTTCGTGCATTAAATTGCCAGCAACTACGGCTAATTTCGAGATAAAACCTAGTATTCTTCAGATGATCCCTATATACTTAGGAAAGGATGATGAGAACCCTTATTTTCATATTAGAGAATTTGAGGAAATTTGTGGGACAATTAGAATAAAAGACCTTACTGGTGAGGTCTTGAAACTTAAGATGTTTCCCTTTTCCTTGAGAGATAAAGCCAAGACCTGGATAAAAAACCTACCATCTGAATCCATTGAAACATGGCAGGAACTTATTGCTGCTTTCTATATGAAATTCTACCCTAAGCATAAAACTGCAGCTGTTAGGCAGAAAATTAGTGCTAGTATGCAACAAGAGGGAGAATCTCTTTATAGGTTTTTAGAGAGATTCAATGATCTCCTATCCCAGTGTCCTCACCATGGATTTGATAAGATGAAACTTGTAGAGATTATTTATAATGGTTTAGACTATTCGACCAAAGTCATGGTCGAGTCTATGTGCGCTGGTGAGTTCACTAGTAAAAATGCTGATGATGATTTTACCTTCTTAGGAGCTATCGCTGAAAAATCCCAACAGTGGGAGTCTTCTGTTGAACCCCCTAAAAGACTCTTGGTCAATAAAAATAGCACCAATATGGTAGATACGAGTTTTGCGTCAGATGCTAAGTTTGATGCTTTATCTAGAAGGTTAGAAGCATTGGAAATGGTTCAATCTAAAAATAAGTCCCTTGTTGAACCTAATAGAGCCTCTCAAGTCTCTAGTTGTGGAATAGAGCCCGATAACTCATTCTGGGAAGGTCAGGTTAGTGAAGAGCAAGCTCATGCTGTCTATAACAACGCTAGGTTTGAAAATCGTCAGAAGTTTGACCCCTACTCAGAGACCTACAACCCTGGTTGGAGAAACCATCCTAATTTCTCTTGGTCTAAGGGCCAAAATATGAGATGCATCTGTTGAGGTTTGCTGTTGAGGAGAATGATCTTGAATCTGTGAAATTGAGGCTGGGATTTTGTCAATCAGAAGATGGAAGGAAGAAATGGGTTGACCTATAAAGAGAATTAGAACATGGGTGTTATTCAACTCAGGCTCAGATGAAGATTCGAGCAAGAAAATGATGATTCTGGTACTATTTGTTGTAATGAGTTCAACGGCCAGTAGAAGAAGATGAGGTGATAAATGGAAGAGATTAGGGTTTATCAAAGATCAGATTTGGTGATTATGGAATCGTTATGGTTGAATTTGGTGGTGCAGTTCAAAACAAAGATGGTTTGATGAAGAAATCAAGAGAAGAATTAACAGTGGGTTTGCATTGGTTTTGCGTTTGTCGAGGCTGTAGTCTTGAGATGCAGTTTGAATGGAGAAGGAACTGAAGTTGTGACTTAATGAAATTGGTGTTGCAGTTGAAACAACAAGGGAGTAGAGGCATGTGTAGTGGATGGAGTTAAGCTGTATTGCTGGGAAGATGTGATATTTTGGTGGCAATGCAATGGTAAGATTGCTGGTTGGTAGCGATTGACAAATGGAGAAGGTATTGGTTATATTGTTTTGAGTTCGAGAGAGGTTGAGCTTGTTTGAAGAATTGAAGAAAGCTGTTGTTGGCTTGACTGGGTATGCAGAGATTAGGGACTGGTGGATAGTGTGCAGCTGAAGTGGTTTTGCAGTGACAGAGAATGGACTGGAGTAGTGTTTAAAGCTGCATATGAGAGCATAGAATGAGCTCGTGCTTTACATGGGAGTCGTAGTTGTGGTTTGTGGATGAATTGAGGTCTGGCGGAGTCATGAGAAATTGGCTTCGCAGGAATGCTGCATTACAACATTGGAATTAAATAGTTGGAGAACTCAGTTATGGAATGAATGCCTGCAATAGAACTTAAGCACTGGTGAAGAATTGAGCTGGGACTTCGGCGGAGAAACCAGTTTTAGGAAGCAGTGATGTTAATGGTGTTGATTTGCAGTGACTGGTACTGGCTGAGATACAGGGAAGTCATGGTTGTGCTGTTACAAGAAGGTATTGGCTTGGGAAAGTAAAGCAACTGGAGTTGTGTAACTGCAGTCAGTCCATGGTGGTGAACTCAACTCTTTGGGGACTTTCGTTGATAATTGTGTAGTGAACTCAACTCTTGACCTTAATAATGATCATTCACCTATTCAAAAGGATGAGTTTGAGATTAGCAACATTAAATTCAGCGAGAACCAATCTTATGTTAACTATGAAAGTGATGATGATTATGAAGATACATCGCTTGAACCAACTCATGGTGACATTTCCCAAAGGTGTACAATGAAATCTTTTTGGGATCAAGATAAAGACGAAGAGGAATATGATGACACTACTGTAGCTTACTCAAGCCTTGATCTTTATAATGATCAAGAACCTATTCAAAAGGTAGAGCTTGAGGATGATGCAAGGAGTGTTCTAAAGAAATTCCTTATTAAAAATATTGTATCCGCAAAAGAGTATATGCCTTATAACAAAGAGGAGTGTATTGAGAATATGACCGTTATGAACAATATTGTGGAAGACCCAATTGAGATTGCAAAAAACTGTAATGAAGATGTTGATGCCGAGATTTTGGTTAAGGCAGAAACGGATGAAGAATGGTTGCAAGGTTTGATAGAGGACCATGATATACAAGAGGTGAATAATTCACTTGAGTTTTTCAAGAATGAAGAGGATTCTGTAATACAAGAGATTGTGCAAGGTTGGTCTAACCCTTTGCCTACTGTTTCTTCTCCTTTACCTCTTATTGGTTTGAATGTATGTGCTTCGAGAATATTGTTGAATGGCTTTATTTCACAATATCCTCCATTAGAGATACTTGATTCCCGAACTATGCAGGCTTTGGAACAAGAAACCGTGGTAGTCCCTGACTTCTATATTCTTTATACACTTTCAAGTGTGGACAAGAATAAGTATGGGGGAAACTTTTATCAGTTAATAGCTTAATTTCTGTTTTATCGTACTAATATTTGTGTGAAGCCAGTGTTTGCAAAACATGTTTTATGGAAGGATCCCCAACTTTTCAGATTGTTGGTATATGGGGAATGCCTCTTGCAAGGATATAGTCGGGCTGACGACTTTAAACCAAGCGTTGCATGGGAGGCAACCCATAGGTTTTGTATCTCTTATCTTTTATTTTTCTTGTCTTGTATTTACTTTTTCTTATCGCATATTTTTATAAATTTCCCACCTTGACTTTCTTTGGACGATTCAATTTACATTGAGGACAATGTAAAGTTTCAGTGTGGGGGTGTGGTTAAGCTTGCATTGTAAAGTTTTCATGATTTTTCAACTTTTTTGTAAATTAGTGCATGAATAACTCCAACTTGTAGTTAGTTTAGAGTCATATATTATACATGTCGCTAAGATTACATCGAAAATCTCATAAGAGTGACTGAACTTAGAGATGACAGAGAACGTGATCGGGTTTCTTACTTGTATGAGAGTTAAAGTTGGATTTAACCATCCCAGTAGCAAATGAGGTGCAGACTGAATTCGGTATTAGAGTTTCGGTCCCCTATAGTGGATACTACCCATGTTACATCATGAGAGGCACCGACCTTCAATTCTTTGTACCTATCTAAATTTGTGCTTTTAGAGTGTGTGTCACCGTACGTTACTTCCGGGTAGAATGGTGAGCTACCCAACCTCCCACCAATAGAAGCACTATTTTGATCTCTTGAGTGTTATTTTACCAATCATGATGGTGACATCGAATTGCTAACTTACATACCACTTGTAATCTTGTTCGCAGTTATCACCATCCACTTTATCTCTCTCTACACCAACAGATCCATAGAAACACCATCATCATCAACAAGAGGAGCATCACAAATTTGAAGGAAAGTTGAAGACGTTCAAGGTTTACAATCAACAGTTAGAAATGAGTAGATTTCAGATTCAAGTTAGCAATAAGACAAGGAGCAGAATTTCTACAAGTTGAAGACTTGTGTACAAGAGCGAATATTATCAAGATGAGAATTCAAGAAGTTTATGATATCGAGACATACAAGTTGTGAAGAATTGAGCGGTAAAGTGCTTACACCATGGCCTTTGTGCTTGCATTTTTATTTTATCTTTACTTATTTTTTATTTATATTTTACTTTCTCTTGTCCCAAAAAAAAATGAAAAAAAAAACAAAAGAAAAAATGAAAAAGAAAAAAAAAAGAGAAAATGAGACAAGAGAAAATTCATTAGGTTCATCGTTAGTTTTAATATTTTGTTTTGTTTTGATTTTGTATTTACTTTATTTATCTTGCATTTAAAAAAAAATAGAAAAAAGAAAGAAAAGAAAAGAAAAGAAAAAGAGACAAGAAAAATGTGTTGTATCCTATTTTGGTTGGTTTTTGGTTTTGTATTCATTCAATAAAGCCAATGGAAGAAGAAATATCTGTAATGAAGTTTCAAACAACAAGGAATTAGAGGAAAGAATCACATTGTCAATATTCTACGAAGTTCAAGAGGTATCATCGACAGTTGAAGACCGAAGACGAAGATGAAGACAAGGATTGAAGACCGGAGACGTTTCTATGGATGCTGTGAGAGTGGTGCTGACTGCATGCCGAATGGATAACGAGGTAAGTAAGCATATTCCCACCTTCGTTAAGTGGTTGATTTCCTTTCCTAGAGATCGTCAGAAAAAAAGGTTTTCAAAATGGATAAAAAATGTGGGTTTCAAAACCATCGGAGGGTTTTTCCTTCCTACCATTCAACGTGTCGCATGATTCTCTCTTCATTCCTACCTGGACACATGTGTGACCCATAAAAACCTATTTATTATTGAGAGAAACTTCATAAAATCCTTTTTTGTGAGGCAGAGTCGAGACTTTTGATCACTCCGAACCCGAATTTCTTTCGATAAGGGATGATTATTTCTCTCTCAACTTTTAAGGATGAGATTGTGTTCATTTTTGTGTCTAACTTCTTATGACTAGTGTACAGAATCTCTATGTCTTCTTGGTGCATTGGATGCTATCATTTCGGAGAACTAGTGAGTTGGAAAAGTTGGTTTTGTGGGTATATCTCTAGTAAACCCTCACGAGACTATAACTCGTCCACTAGGGACACCTAGGGGTTTAAAGGCTTGTTATTTATGCTAAGAGTAATTGTAGCCTCGACGACACGAAGTTGTATGTATGTTTTAGAATTAGTTTTGTTTGATTTGCTCGGGGACTAGCAAAGTCTAAGTGTGGGGGAATTTGATAGGTGTGGAATACACCATATTTACTATCTAGAATTTATGCTTTCTTTGCTATTTTTCTTGTGAATTATGTATTTTACGAGTGTTTTTGAGTTATTAGGTATTCTGGAGTCACACGGAGGAAAAGAAGGAGAAATCACCCACTTTGAGTAAGAATGTCACAATTGTCATGAGATAAATTGAGGTCTAGCGGAGTCATCAGAAATTGGCTTCGCAGGAATGCTGCATTACAATATTGGAATTAAATAACTGGAGAACTCAGTGATAGAATGAATGCCTGCAATGGAAATTAAGCACTGGTGGAGAATTGAGATGGGACTTCGGCAGAGAAACCAGTTTTAGGAAGCGGTGTTGTCAATGGTGTTGATTTGCAGTGACTGGTACTGGCTAAGATACAGGGAAGTGATGGTTGTGATGTTACAAGAAGGTATTGGCTTGGGAAAGTAAAGCAGCTGGAGTTGTGTAACTGCAGTCAGTCCATGGCAGTTGTTGTGGTGAACTGAAGTAAGGTTGCTTGAGTTGAAACCAGCCGCAGTTGCAGAGGCAATGCTGCAATGGAATGGAGATATAAGTAGGATGGAAGATGAGTTGGTGGTTTTGAACTGGCGGAGCTGAGAATGATGATAGAGGTATAAGAAGAATGGATGTAGTTGGCTAGTTGAACTGTGCAGAATTTCCATGTCAAGAAATGGTGTGACACTGAAGATGCAGGGCCATCATGGCTGGATGGAGCTATGAAGCAACTAGCTCAGGCCAATGCTACTCAGCTGAGTCAGTGAGCTGACTCTGGTACAACTCAGTTGACTTTCCTAGTTGAATCGGTTGACTGACTTTGACCGGTGACCGGGTGGACTTTGCCGGTCACTTGAGATACTTTTCCGGTCAACTTCCGTCCAGCGATGACGTCAGCAAATCCGGCATCAGCTTTGACCCAAAAATTCTAGAGAAGATATCTTGCACACATGGGCGTGGTGGACTAATTGGAGATGGGTTATGAGAAGACCTAATATTGGAAAGAGTATCCTTTTGGAATGGGAGAGGCATATAAATAGAAAAGTCTTTCTCTAAACCTAGATATCTCCATTAGGGGGACTGATATCTCTTCTTCTTTAATTTTTATTCTAGGGTTTAGAAACATGATAGGTTTTCTCTTCCTTCTTGTTATGAACTCCATTAACATGAGTAGTTAATCTTATTATTGGTTAATGATTAAGTTGATTTTACATAACATGGTTCTTTGGTTCAATATATTAGTTTTGTCTCATATTTATCGTTCATGATTCTTTGAAAATATAGTTGCATGATTGATGTATTGCAACATGATTTGAGTATTTGTTTTGTTGAGTTGCAAATTGGTAGAACTCATATCCATATCTAAAGCTAGTTTAGGATTTTTTATCGAGCGATAATCCTTGAACACAAGTAGCATAAATATGATTGTAGGTTGTAGTGATATATCCTTATAATCATATGAGAACCATGACCTTTGTTCGAATTATTTGCGCAATGTATTTCAATTGCATTGATTAGCCTAATTCCATGAATCTTAATGCTCCATGGGAATTGAACTTGATTAGCGCAAGGCGTTAGGTTATTCTTTTGGTAGAATTCATACTTGCATCATTTTACATGTATGTGTGATGATAAGAGGAAATTGCGGGATATTATTTCGACTAGGTATCTTAGGGCTTTTGATAATGAGAGATTAAATATCAATTCTAGTTATTAAAACAAGAACGTGTTAGTGAATGAAAATGAAATCCTTGACCAATACTTTCACATCCTTGATTTGCGTGTTTACTTTTCATTGTTTTGCTTTTATTTTATTTTAGTTTATATAAAATCAGAAATCCCCCATTGTTTTATATAGGAAATCATAACATATTGACAACCTAAGTCCTCTATGTGGGAACGATCCTTTCTTGCCCTTGCTTCATAATATATTTTGAGTAGTAAGAAAGTGTAATTATTTTTGACGCCTACGACAGCGATCACTTATTCTGATGCTGATTGGGCAGGTTGTGTAGAAGACAGAAAAAGTACATCAGGGGGATTCTACTATGTAGGGCTCAATTTTTTAGCATGGCATAGCAAGAAGCAAAATTCTCAATCCCTGTCTACATGTGAAGCAGAATATATTGCTGCCGGATCATGTTGTACTCAACTCCTATGGATGAAACAGATGCTTGCTGATTATGGAATTGATACTGGGATAATGAAAATCTTTTGTGATAACTCCAGTGCGATTCGAATTACTGAGAATCCTGTTGAGCACTCAAGAACAAAGCACATCGACATAAGGTACCATTTTATTCGTAATCTTCATGAAAATGGTATTATCAGTATGGAATTTGTGCCTTCCAAACAAAAATTGGCTGATATTCTCACCAAACCCTTAGACACTGCAACCTTTCAACACTTGCAGCAGTCTATTGGTGTTGTTTTGGTTATTAAAACGTTTCATTGACTTTTGCACCTATGCTTATCCTCATCTTTTGGGCAATTGAGTCTGAAACCCCAGTAGATACTTTCCAGTTCAGTTTTGTAGGATTATTGTTGTTATCTTTTTAGTATCTCTTTAGTGTTTCAAAAATCCTTCTTTTATTTCGAAATTAAGGTCGCTCTTGTTGTTCTCTCGGGAATGACATCAAATGGGGGAGAGTTCTTTTGAACTTGTGCTTGATGGTAATATCTTGCGGGGAGTGCGGCTGTGGAATTTAATAGGGGTTATCTTGTATCTTAAAAATCCTTGATGAATGTTGTTAGCTTTGGCTATTAGATTGCATCTAAATTAAGTTGGTATGTATTTTTCTTTTGGTCATGAAATGTCTCTTGTGGAAATTTCATTATGATCCGATTCTTGTACCTTTGCCAATTTTATTGACAAAAAGGGGGAGAAATATTGTAGTTCACACTACAAATACATATGGTTTTCAGATCATTGTGTAAGGGGGAGTGGTTTCCATGATCGAGATGGAGTATTGACTAAGGGGGAGTGATACATATCACCGTAGTATTATTGTTAAAGTCGTGATACAGTTGGACTTTGATGTTATATAATAATACTATGACACTGTATAATAATGATCGAGAATCTCGATTTCTCTCATTGTTATAGATACGGATCTTCAACAACGATGGTGCTAAACTTACAACCTTTGGGATCATTGGAATACTTGGAAGGGCGAAGATTTCAAGCAACGTTGAAGATTAGACTATGGAATAAGAGCCACTAAAGTTTATCTTTTTTGTATTCCATATGTATTAATAGTTTTGTCACTAAAATTGACAAAGGGGGGATTGTTAGAGCATAGCTCGGTCAACCTCGCATGCCTTGCTATCTCAAGCATGTTTGTCAATGTTAGTGATCAAAACTATAAGTCTTGATTTCTAGCCTACATAGCTAAGTATCAGACTAGGATAGAAAAGTGTAGTTGAGCTCAAGGACTTCATGGCGATTCATCATACAACGACGAAGATCTATACAAGGAACTGTGGAACTTCATCAACAAAAAGGTATGTGGAGACTTGAACTTATCTATCACTCAAAAGTCTATCTCTTCTATCTCCTACTTCTTATAAGATCAAAGTCGTATGCTATATAGACTAGATCATACACATTTGACATTTCAAGCTGAGCATTCATTGCTTATCTTTTATCTCGAAATCGTGTGTTGGTAAAGCGTTTCGCTTTGATCAAGTTTATCTTCACCTAGTGACGAATGTCATGAAAAGTTTCAATCACTTTAAGAATTGCTCTGACGTGAATAGGTCTGTGAATAACATCTACATAGCATCCTCTGATAATGTCTGAATGATTGAAATGAGAGTTTAGATTACATAACCATGTATTCCTTGAAACGAAGTTTTCGAACTTTGTTGATCAAGAGAAATCGGGAGGATTGTGGAATTGGCTTGCCAAGTCCGCGAACTGTCGGAAGTTCTCGACCGAGAATTTCTGCTGGGATTTTCCAAATACTCGTTTGTGTGCTTAGTCCGCGAACTGGCAGAAGTTCTCTTTCCGAGAATTTCTGTTGAGTTTGGAAAACTCAACCGATTAACTTAAGTCCGCGAACTTGTTTATGAACTTAAGAGGTTATGATCTAAAGATGTGCTCTGAACATGAAACATTAAATTACTAAGGAATGCTTTATGCAAGCCGTGGCTATAATGTTCATGTGTCGATTCAATCGAATTGAATCATCTTTTCTTCAATTGTGTCTTGTGTAGTTACATAAGATCTCATAGCAATTGAACAACTCTGTAACTAGTTCATTTGAGTCAATTGAACTAGTTATGGAGAAGAAGAACAAGGTTAATATGAAATGCTCACATGGTTAACCTTTTGGGTTACTATGTTGAACCAACATACACGTACACGTTTGGGCATGGTTTTCACGAACCCAGTAAACGTCTACCCAAGTGTGTGTGACAAGCTAAGTTTTCGATCTAACGGTTGAGAAATATTAGCTTGAATCTAAATCAGTTTTTCATCTAACGGTGAATAAGGATTGCTTTGTAACTAAGGCAAAACCCTGATTTGAAGACTATATAAAGGAGACATCTAGCATTGTGCAAAACTAATCCCCGCACGTATGTGTGCTACTAGTGCGCACGCTAGAGTTGATCTCCATTAACCTTTGATTTTCTTCTCGAAAATCAGGTTAACGACTTAAAGACTTCATTGGGATTGTGAAGCCAGGCCGATATTACTTTATCGTAGTTGTGTGATCTGATCTTGCATCTTCTATCGTACGAGTACAATCGATTGGTTGGATTGAGATCGTGAGAGTTCTCTGATAGGCAAGATAAAGAAGTCACAAACATCTTCGTCTCACTGTTTGTGATTCCTCGACAATCCGCTTGTGTAGTCAGGAAGTATTGTAGAGAGGTGATTGATTAATCTAGGTTGTTCTTCGGGAATATAAGACCGGATTATCAATTGGTTCATGTTACCTTGATTTTATATCTAAATACGGAACAAAACCTAGGGTTTATCTGTGGGAGACAGATTTATCCTTTTATAGACTTTTCTGTGTGAGACAGATCTGTTTATTATCAAGTCTGTGATTTTGGGTTATAACAACTCTTGGTTGTGGGTAAGATCGGCTAAGGGAATCAAGTGCGCAGTATCCTGCTGGGATCAGAGGCGTAGGAGTACAACTGTACCTTGTATCAGTGGGAGATTGATAGGGGTTCAACTATAGTCCAGTCCGAAGTTAGTTTGCGGTAGGCTAGTGTCTGTAGCGGCTTAATACAGTGTATATTCAACCTGGACTAGGTCCCGGGGTTTTTCTGCATTTGCGGTTTCCTCGTTAACAAAATTTCTGGTGTCTGTGTTATTTCTTTTCCGCATTATATTTTATATAATTGAAATAATACAGGTTGTGCGTTCGTGATCATCAACTTCTCTAATCCAACCTTTGGTTGTTGATTGTAGTTGATTGATCCTTGGACATTGGTCTTTGGTACCGTCCAAGTTATCTCTCTTTGATAAAGACTCGCAGATTTCTATTTGCTTGAGTAAAGATAAAATCGAGAGATTGAGATAATAACTCCTTGAGATACTTTCTATCTAGATTGAGTCTGACTGTCTAGTTGATTCTCTAGAAAAGTGTTTCGGAGTTAGTCCATACAAACTGCTAATTGAAATATTGGGTGGTGTCGTTAGACCCCCGCTTTTTCAGTTTTCACACACTGTTAGCATCAAAGCAATTTTCAAGTTATTGAAATAATCATTACGAAACATTCCAAGACAACACCAAATGATTGTATCACACAAACCATGTAATATTTTACTCGGCAATTTTCACATGATATAAGATGAACTTGGTCGAAGCGAAAGCTTGCCAACACATATTTCGAGAAATATGTAAGCGAGATAAACTCAGCTCGAAATCTCAAATGTGTATATAGAAAACTATATCGTAATACGACTTATGTCTCAGTATAGGAGATAGAGTAGAAATAGACTTTCCAAGTGATAGATGAGTTTAAGTCTCCACATACCTTTTGTCGATGAAGTTCCACAAGCTCCCCTTATTAGTTCTTCGTCTTCAAATGATGAACGCCGTGAAAACTAAGCTCAACTACACAATCTATGCCCTAGTCTGAGACATCTATAAAAAGGCTATAAATCAAGACTCATAGTTTTTGATCACTAAAATCGACAAACATGATTGAGATAGCAATGCATGCGAGTTCGACCGAGCAGTGCTCTAACAATAACTAATCCAATACTTAGAGGAATTTTAGCTGAGAATGCTGCTAAATATACACAATGGATACCAATATTTATTCAGAAACAACCAAGAAAACTATGTCTAGCCTGTCTTATTGCTAACCATAATGAGAATGAATGTAAAGAAAAAGCAAAAAATGTTCAAATAATAGCAGGATACATCTTCAAATTTGGAGAAGACTTTGGAGAAGTTATTGATCCAAGAATGAATAACCCAGACTTTGTCATTGGAGAAACAATTCATATCTCTCCAAAGAAAAATACCAGGAGGAGGAATAGCACAAAAAGAGCCTATGTAATCACAGAGGATGGTCATCTGGTTTCAACCATCTATTCTCAAGGATCTTCCAATGCACCAGAAAGCTCAACAACAAGAAGAAGCAAAAGAACTAGAGAATATGGGAGCACCTCTCAAGAAAGCTATGTAGGACAGAATGAGGATCAAGAAATCATTAACAACATGGAAGACAATGAAGCCTACTACAACCAGATGTACAATAATGAGTATGGATATTGGGACAACTACATTGTTCAAAATCAGGGAAACCAAGAATGGCAGAATGACCAGGTATACATTGCTATCTAGAACTTCTCCTTTACTCAAATTCTTATTCTCTTTAAAATAGGCAAACAAACATCACTGCATTACCCTACTCAAAAAATATTTTACTTTCAAAAAGG
This sequence comes from Papaver somniferum, assembly GCF_003573695.1. Classification (NCBI taxonomy): domain Eukaryota; kingdom Viridiplantae; phylum Streptophyta; class Magnoliopsida; order Ranunculales; family Papaveraceae; genus Papaver; species Papaver somniferum. The sequence goes on from NC_039366.1 coordinate 99,599,546, forward strand.
ATTGTGCATCTTTAGAGTTACTTTAAAAAAAAAACAAAAAAAATGAAAGTTTTAGCTTGGAATGTCCAAGGGATAGGTAATAAGAGAAATAGACAACAATTGAATTATAATCCAGACATTATATTTTTATCTGAGCCTAAAAATAAGCCATAAAAAACCATCAAATTTCTAGCTTATTTAGGTTATCCAAATATAAAATGTCAAGAGACTATAGGAAAGGCTGGAGGACTAGCTCTCTTGTTGAAAGATGGATTAGGTGTAAACATTTTGCACACTTCTAGTAACATGATACATCTAACTGTTTGCTCTCAACTACAAGATAAGAAATGGATGTTATCTTGCTTGTATGGTTCTCATCATAAGAAAGAAAGAGAAGCACAATGGAAACTCATTCAAGAACTGGGAGTAAATCTTTCAATTCCATGGGTCATATTGGGAGATCTCAACATCACTCTACATTCTTCTGAAAAGCAGAGCTTTGGTACCAATCAATATCCTTCATACAGAGTTGTTCATGATACCATTGACCATCATGGGCTTAGAGACATTCCTTTCACATGCTCACCTTTCACTTGGACAAACTAGAGAAATCTAGGAAAGAATGTTAAAACCAGAATTGACAAAGCTCTGGCAAATAATATCTGGTTCATCACTTATCCGAACTCTGTCATAAACAACCTCATACCACATGGATCTGATCATGCTTCTATACTTATGCACACTCAAACAACAATCAAGTCAAATACAAAAGTTCAGAGATGCTATCAAGTCTGGATCACTCATCCCAACTGTAAAGAAGTAATTGAAGAAAGCTGGAATGCTGCATAAATAAGAGTATGAACATCACAGAAAAACTACAGGCAACAACAAAAGCTCTGGGAAAGTGGAATCACAATGTTTTTGGGCATGTTAACACAGAAATCAAGAAGGTCCAAAGGAGAATTAAAAATGCAAAAAACAAAAAGACCCAAGATAATACCACAATTAAGGCACTGGAAGCTTGGTATCATAAAAAAGGCAGTCATTCAATATCAGCAGTCTAGAGAGAACATTATAAAGAGAGAGGACAGAAATAACAAGCTCTTCCACTCCAAATCTAATTTTAGAAGGAAAAGAAATCATATTGATACTTTGTTGAATGAAGATGGAAAGTGGATTTCAAATAAGGAGGAAATCACTTCTTTACTTAAAGATCACTTCAGCAATATCTATTCTTCTTCAAGTCATAACATAGATTCAGAGATTCTCCAACTTATAAATCCCTGTGTAACAGAAGAAGTTAAAGAACCAATGTTCAGCATCAACGCTTGGGTTTATACCATGACCAGATGGATACCAGGTAGGATTTTATCAACATACTTGGAGCATAGTTGGAAAGGAGGTAACAGAAATGATACGTAATTTCTTCATTCATGGCTCATTCCCTAGCAATGGAAACAAGATCAATTCAATATTACTAACCTCAAGTAGAAGGATGATATTCTCGTTGTAGTCATTACTTCTTCACATTCTTCAGGTCTTCGGAGTAATACTTGTAGTCTCAACATTCCTAGACTTTCTAGTCTAACCTAAACGAAGTTGACTCTAGTATTTAATCAAGCGACTCTAGATGAGTTTTGATACTAAAATATGACAACCAAACTTGACATAACAACGCTAGGTGGGTTCAACCGAGCTATGCTCTAACAATCTCCCCCTTTATAAATTTTAGTGACAAAACTTTATTACATATGGAGCTAAACGGATTACAAAATAAATCATTCTTCATACGCTTGATTTCAAGTTTCAACACACAATAACCTGCATATGTTCAATAAATAAATGACGTTGTTTACATTTGAATAACAAAATCTTTTACTCCACCTAAAGGCAATCTAGGTAAATATTCAATCTGAACATCTTTGTTATTCCCCTTTTGTAGTATGAAATACTACACATCACGATGATATGTTTCTCCCCTTAGTATATGCTTTACTCTTTCGTTAGATATAACATTTAAGCACACATGTCATTTCCTAGTGATTAAGAACTCCGGAACTAGGTTTTGGTATAAAGTTTCCAAACCGGTTTGCGAACTGTGACTGAACCAACTCACTAACTACTATGTATTTGTATTCGTACATCTACTAATCATGTTGATTATACCTTCAAGTGTGTTTAAATTATTTCTTCGAGATAATTAACATTTGATTAATTCTTTATAAACACGAGACTTTAATGATCACATGTTTATGACTCGGATTTTAAGTCTTGTGTGTTCATGAAAATGAAGATTAAGATTTTAAGTTCATACCGTCTAGTTTCGTCTAACCATGTTGAACATAGTCTTTATACGCGTTTTGGTTACGGTCTCACCTAGACATAGTGTATGTATTGTTTATGTAAATCGTATTCAAAGTTTCATCTAACAGTGAACTCCAAAGGGGAACTCCAAGCAACTGGGATTTTTGAATCCTGACACTACTTTTTGGTATTTTCTAGTTGTATCTAGAGTCGTCCTCTCCATAAACCCTATGTTTTATGTCTTTGAATGTCTATAAAAGGGGAACTCCAAGAAACTGGGATTTTTGAATCCTGACACTACTTTTTGGTGTGTCCTAGTTTTATCTAGAGTCGTCCTCCCCAGAAACCCTTTTAGGGCTTTGCGACTATAAAGACTTCATTGGGATTCGTGAAGCGAGGTCCAGTTATCTTTTCCTTGATAACTCGAGTATCCTGATCTTGATTGTTTGTAGAGTTTACTCCAACGATCGAGATAGATAGTGATGATCAAAGTTCTCTTCGTCTCAGACTTTGTTTATTCCACAAGTTTTATACCTGTGAGGTGAATAATAATATAGGATGCACTCCGGGTTGTATAAGTCCGGATTTTGAGGATAGATAGACTTTTGTCAAATTGCTATTGATTTTCAGAACCTTGATCATTCGTATGATTTTGATCATACGTTCCATTGTAATTAGGAAATCAATAATATAGGATTGATCCGTGGGAGGTAGATTTGGTTTAAAGTCTTCAATTAAGTTGAAGCAACTCTTAGTTGGTGTGACGTCATCTAAGGGAATCAATTGCGCGAAGTCCTGCTGAGATTCAAGAGGCGTAAGGAGCGCGACTGTACCTTAATCGGTGGGATACGTTTTAGGGCTAAACTACGTTCCAGTCCGAAGTTAATTGGTAGTAGGATAGTGTCTGTAGCGGTTTAATACAGTCTGGTGTTCAATCTAGACTAGGTCCCGAGGTTTTTCTGCATTTGTGGTTTCCTCATTAACAAAAAATCTAGTGTCTGTGTTATTTCTTTTCCCGCATTATATTGTTTATCTTTATAATTGAAATATCACAGGTTATGTATTTATCAATAATAGTAAAGAAATCCGACCTAGTTTGTTGGATACGACTTGGTTGATTCTTGGACATTAGTCTTTGGTACCATCCAAGTTATCTCTTTGTGATTAGGTCACTGATTCAATTATGTAAACGGTCTAAGCACAAGAGATAGAGATATAACTCTTAATACTATTCCTTGATTGAGTTTAACTCTCGGAGTTATATTGAGTTTGTCCATATATATTGTCTAAGAAAAAAGTGATGGTGTATTTTGGTACCCCAGCGTTTTCACTTCATGTCCATAAGCGTTGATTTCAAGTATCAATGTTTGTTGATTTTTAGGGTGAAAAATAACTCCATGTGCATATTTCATTGTTCATGAGAATGAGGTTTTGTTGTTTTGGTTCTCGTTTGAGAAATCAGTTGTATTTAGTTATGTAAGAATCTCATTCTCTTAATGGTAAAATAAGTTACTTGAGAAAAATCTATTGAGTTCATGTTTTTTCGTAAGTTGGAACATAGTTCCATCTTACGCCGGGTAATGATCCCCGATAGTTAAAATGGATAATGATCCTCGTATGGAAGCTTATGCTCTCGACCATCGATGGTTGTTTTCCATGACAGATAAATGATAAGTGGGTGTACGAACCAAAGTTTTTGTGTTGTGGAATCAATGTGAAAATGCGGGGGTCTAACAACCACACCCAACAATTCGTTTGGAAATCTGTGAGGACTTACTTCAATACACTTTCTAGAGAATCAACTAGACAGTCAGACTCAATCTAGAATAAAGTATATCAAAGAGTTTAATATGTCTAACTCTTAATTCAATCCCCAATCAACAAATAGAAATTTGCGACCCCGATTGAATATAAGAGGAGTTACTTGAACGGTACCAAAGACCAATGTTCAAGTGTCAATCAATGTAAATCAACAACCCAAGGTTGGATATTCTAATTGATTGTTCTTAACGCACAACCTGTGATATTTCAATTATATAACAAAATATAATGCAGAAAAGAAATAACACAGACACCAGAATTTTGTTAACGAGGAAACCGCAAATGCAGAAAAACCCCGGGACCTAGTCCAGATTGAACACCACGCTGTATTAAGCCGCTACAGACACTAGCCTACTACCAAATAACTTCGGACTGGACTGTAGTTGAACCCTAATCAATCTCACGCTGATTCAAGGTACAGTTGCGCTCCTTACGTGTTTGATCCCAGCAGGATACTACGCGCTTGATTCTCTTAGCTGATCTCACCCACAACTAAGAGTTGCTACGACCCAAAGTCGAAGACTTGATAAACAAATCTGTCTCACACAGAAAAGTCTATAGGATTGAATAAATCTGTCTCCCACAGAAATACCCAAGAGTTTTTGTTCCGTCTTATGATAAATCAAGGTGAACATGGACCAATTGATAAACCGGACTTATATTCCCGAAGACAGCCTAGTATTATCAATCACCTCATAATAAACTTAATCGACTAGCGAAACAAGTTATTGTGGAATCACAAACGATGAGACGAAGGTGTTTGTGATTACTTTTATATCTTGCCTATCGGAGATATAAATCTCAAACCAATTTTACAATTGCACTCAATCACGATAGAAACAGCAAGATCATATCACGCAACTACAAAGAGAATAGTTGGGTCTGGCTTCACAATCTCAATGAAGTCTTCAAGTCGTTAACCTACAGGGTCTCGAGAACAAACCTAAGGTTAAAGGAGAATCAACTCTAGTTATGCAACTAGTAACACACAAGAGGTGTGGGGATTAGGTTTCCCAGTTGGTAGAGTTCTCCTTTATATAGTTTTCAAATCAGGATTTGCAATCCAAGTTACCTTGGGAACAAAGCATTCAATATTCACCGTTAGATGAAAAACTTGATTCAACCAAGCTAATATCTTTCAACCGTTAGATCGAACTTAGCTTGTTACACACAAATAAAATGTACCCTCGTTTAGGTTGATGTAGCCGTACCCAAACGTGTACACCATGTTGGTTCGCAAATAGTTAACCGAGGTTAGCCATATGATTACTCTCATATCAACCTTATTCATCTTAACCATAACTAATTCAAATGACTCAAATGAAACTAGTTAAAGAGTTGTTCAATTGCTATATTCTAATGGATTTATACAAGAACACAATTGAAGCAAAATCGGTTTGATTTACTCGAATCAATACATGAACATTATAGCCACGGTTTGCATAGATTGCATTCCTTATTGATAAATGTTTTTAGGTTCATGTACAACCGATTTTAGAAAGTAACGTACTTAAGTATGCGTACGGGTATGCGTACTTAAGTAACCGGATTTGATTTTGTTTTAGTTTTCAAACTCAGCAGAAATTCACGGACGTGAACTTTCCGCAGTATGCGTACGGGTACGCGTACTTAAGGTAACCGGATGAGTTTGATTTTGGTTTTCAAACTCAACATAAATTCATGGACGTGAACTTCCGCCAGTATGCGTACGGGTACGCATACTTACCCAGTCTCCTACAACCTTTTTGAATATACTCAAGTATGCATACTTTAGGCTCCCGGTTTTGGACTATACACTAATGTGCGAACACACTATACTTATATCCAAAGATGGTTACAAGATTCTAAACTCTTTATTTCAATCATTGAAACATTCTTGTATAATGACAATAGCCGTTTTCACACACTATTAGCATCAAAGCAATTTTCAAGATATTGAAATAATCATTATCGAAACATTCCAAGTCTTACACCAAATGATTGTATCACAAACCATGTAAGATGTTACTCGGAAATTTTCTCATGATATAAGATGAACTTGGTCGAAGCGAAAGCTTACCAACACATATTTCGAGAAATATGTAAGTGAGATATACTCAGCTCGAAATCTCAAATGTGTATAAAGAAAATTATATTGTAACACGACTTATGTCTCAATATAGTATATATAGTAGAAATAGACTTTCCAAGTGATAGATGAGTTTAAGTCTCCACATACCTTTTGTCGATGAAGTTCCACAAGCTCTCCTTAGTAGTTCTTCGTCTTCAAGTGATAAACGGCGTGAAGACTAAGCTCAACTACACAAACTATGTCCTAGTCCGAGACATCTATAAAGAGGGTATAAATCAAGATTTATAGTTTTGATCACTAACTTTGACAAACATGCTTGAGATAGAAACGCATGCGAGTTCGACCGAGAAATGCTCTAACAATCTCCCCCTTTGTCAACCTGAGTGACAAAACTATCAATACATATGGATTACAAAATAAATAAAAATTGTAGCTTCTCATCCAAATGCTTGATCTCCTTGGAATCTTCAACGCGACTCGAAATCTTCGTCACTTCCAAGTACTCCATGATCCTAAAGGTTGTAATTTCAACATCATAGTTGTTGAAGATCCGTAGCGATAATAATGAGAAAACAAAGTGCTCTCAATCATTGTTATACAATGTCATAGTATTATTACACAGCATCAAAGTTCAATTGTATCACAACTTTGACAATAATACTATGGTGATACGTATCACTCCCCCTTAGTCAATACTTCATCTCGACATGAAAACCACTCCCCCTTACATAATGATCCGTAAACCTTATGTATTTGTAGTATCACACTACACAATAATTCTCCCCCCTTTTGTCAATATAAATTGACAAAGGTACGAAAACTAGTGGGATCCTCATGAAATTTTCATAGAGATACTTCATGACCAAAAGAGAATAACATACCAACTTATTTTAGATGTAATCATAAATCCGAAGCTAAATGCATTCATCAAGGAGTTTATAAATATACAAGATAACCCCAATAATATTCCACAACCGCACTCCCCACAAAGATTTGGCAATTAAGCACAAGTTCAATTAAGGACTCTCCCCCATAAAATGTCATTCCCGAAAGAACAACAAAGGAGACCTTACTTTCACAAGAAAAGAAGGATTTCTTTGGACATAACCAAATCACATGAAAACATGAATTTGAATCCAAAGTATTCAATTGGATTTACCACAAAAGAATCCATGATTAATCCAATCGAAATTCACAACTAAATTAACCACAAGAAAACCCATGATTAATTCAATCGGAATTACACAACTATATTTAACCACAAGAAAGCGATCAATTCAGTTGGTCATGCTCGTCAAAAGAGAACTTACGGGCCAACAACTAAACTGATCACCAGAGAATGATCAATTCAATTGGTCATGCTCAAACATAAGAAAACTTATGGAGAAACACAGTATATGCACAAAAATGTTGATCGGAGATTGACCAAAACTACGGAATAGACAAGGATTCATTTTTTTTCATCACTATTTGCACAATGACATGTAATAGACTTAATCCTTGTAAACAAAAGTTTTATCCTTTCTTCCATCAAATAATAACATAAAAGGCTTTAACTTTTGTAATGTCAAAAGTTCATTCTATCTTCTATCAATACTTTCATACCGACATAATAGAGATAACTTTTGAACAAATATGGGACAGTCACAGGTTCACGGACGTAAACAACATATCCCATAAAACTTTGCAATATATAAAATCATAAAGATTAAAATTGAAAATTTCAAAAACTTAGAATTTAAATAAATAAATCTAAAAACATTGAAGATGAAAATCGTTAGACATAGCTATGTGTACTCACAATAATGGTTATTCCAAAACCTAGTTATTCTTCTAAAAACATAAGAAATAAATTCTCAAAAAGAAGATTTACTAGACATATAAACTCAGACGAGATTAGCAACCATGGAACGGACAAGATCAATTTCATCAGTTGCTTTCTGTAGCTCCTTCTTCAAAAACACTAGATTTTTTGATGCAATCTCAAGATGTTCATGCACGACCTCAAAATCTTGAAGAATATTTCCAACCAATTGAACAGACATCTGGATTGGAAGATATGTTTCATGATCAATTGCTTTATAGCAAATAACGTGAATAGGATGATCATCAAGTTCAAAGGTTACATCATCAAAGTTGTGTTCCTTTTTGCTTCCTTCCATCGTGCACTTGCTCAATCAATCCCAGAAAAACTCTTGGTGTTATCGAACCAATATATATGTATATCAAAGACTTGATACATATTTAAAGGAAAAATCCCACAAGAGAAACCCAGGGTTTCTTGTAAACCTTTGGTAACGGTCCAGTGTGCACAAATACATGGTTAAGACCCAGGGGGAGGTCTATTAACGGATGAAGCAAATAAGTTGAGAAGATGACAGGAATCATTGATACAAGGTGACTCGACTGTCATTCTAGGAAGAGAAACTAGTGTATCTTAAGAAGGTATTAGGAAAATAATTTTAAAAAAAAATTGTTTGGAGCAAACTACAGGCAGAGAGAACACTGTCATCACAATACAACACAAACCATTTGTCAAGAAGAAGCTCTTCGTTGAGGGTTATGCGTATCTTCTCATTGGTCCATAGAGAGGATACACATAAAAGAATAGTCAAGTTGTATGTTGATGAACATGAAGTTTATCAGTGGTGTTGACACACTCCTTTTTACTCTCCTCCCCTATAATAGAATTATTAGGAGAATGAAAAGAGTTACCTGGATCAGCTGTTTTCCTTGCCTTCTTGATCTTGCGCTTGAGACCGTTGATACTGGCCTTGAGTTCCGAGACACGATTATTGATATGAATGTAATCAGGAATATCAACAAGATCATTATAGAGGGAAAGAGAGAAGTCTGAAGAATTTTTCTTTCTTCGACACCTTTTTCTTCTTACAGGTCTTTCAGAATTATCATTCATCCACACAAACATTGTTCCTTTTACAGTTGTAAGTAAAAGAAATATTATGCTCATAATCAGAAAAAGCCTCAATGCAACCTGTTTCATGATTGTGGAATGAGTTTTTAACTGAACACTGAGGAAAAGGTTTAATGACTTCTTTCAACATCCAAACAAGAATATTGTGAAGTTTTTCATTTCGTATATGAAAGTGACATCTTCTTTCAACATGACCTTTCTTTCCGCAATAATACCAGTTGACAGGAGAGTTTTTAGTTGTCCTCAACTGAGTCATCCTTGTAGTCTCACGAACTTTATTATCAGATATATCCACGGTAGTAGAAGGGATTTTTGCCTTAACAAAACTCATCTTACATGTACTTGGAGCTTTTATACCTTTATAGCCCAGACCACGTGTATCACGATGTTCTTTGCAAGCTCCAAGCACAGAAGATAGTTTTGTAGAGCTAGAATTGAACTTTTTCAAATTCTCTTCTAATGCCTTGATCTTTGTAAAAGCCGTACTAATACCAGTCTCCAATTGTCTTTCTCGTGTGAAGAAAGCCTTTTCTCTGACGTTGAAACATTCTCGTCGAGAGACATACCTTGTGCCGGTTTCTGCAAGCCTTTCTTTCAACACAAGGAGATTCTGACGAAGATCATCACATTCAGAAATTTTTGAACATATATCTTCGTTACGATATTTAAGAGTAGCTTGTAATAATCTATCATAATCCTTAACGAGTTTTCTCAATTTTCTGTTTTCAACGCAGAGAGGAGTTAGATATTCAGCCAAGCAGGATGTTGACTTCTTTTTCTTTAAAAGCGATCAAAGAGGAGGATGTACTATGATACTTTTTCTTCAACATCTTGTCCCTCTTCTAAATCGCTCCCATTAGAGAGTTCATCTAATTGTTTGTCAAGACGATCTTCCCAGGTAAGAGTGGGTTTAGATGATGAAGAAGATGTGACCGATTTCTCAGGCGTATCAGGATTTTTAGACAAGCTTTCGTGAACTGGTGATGCGTGTTTAGAGATAATATCATCCATCATCAGATCTCTACAAACACAAACTTGTAAGGTCCTTAACGTGTTTGCTTGCTCTGATACCAATTGAAAATGCGGGGGTCTAACAGCCACACCCACCAATTCGTTTGGCAATCTGAGAGTACTTACTTCAATACACTTTCTAGAGAATCAACTAGACAGTCAATCTAGAATAAAGTATATCAAAGAGTTTAATATCTCTAACTCTTAATTAATTCCGCAATCAGCAAATAGAAATCTGCGAGCTGATTGAATATAAGAGGAGTTACTTGAACGGTACCAAATACCAATGTTCAAGTGTCAATCAATGTAAATCAACAACCCAAGGTTGGATATTCTAATTGATTATTCTTAACGCACAACCTGTGATATTTCAATTATATAACAAAATATAACGTGGAAAAGAAATAACACAGATACCAGAATTTGGTTAACGAGGAAACCGCAAATGCAGAAAAACCTCGGGACCTAGTCCAGATAGAACACCATGTTGTATTAAGCCGCTACATACACTAGCCTACTACCAATTAACTTCGGGTTGGACTGTAGTTGAACCCTAATCAATCTCACGCTGATTCAAGGTACAGTTGCGCTCCTTACGTCTCTGATCCCAGCAGGATACTACGCGCTTGATTCTCTTAGCTGATCTCACCCACAACTAAGAGTTGCTACGACCCAAAGTCGAAGACTTGACAAACAAATCTGTCTCACACAGAAAAGTCTATAGGATTGAATAAATTTGTCTCCCACAGAAATACCCAAGAGTTTTTGTTCCGTCTTTTGATAAATCAAGGTGAACATGAACCAATTGATAAATCAGACTTATATTCCCGAAGAACAGCCTAGTATTATCAATCACCTCGCAATAAACTCAATCGACTAGCGAAACAAGTTATTGTGGAATCACAAACGATGAGACGAACGTGTTTGTGATTACTTTTCTATCTTGCCTATCGGAGATATAAATCTCAAACCAATTTTACAATTGCACTCAATCACGATAGAAACATCAAGATCATATCACGCAACTACAAAGAGAATAGTTGGGTCTGGCTTCACAGTCCCAATGAAGTCTTCAAGTCGTTAACCTACAGGGTCTCAAGAAGAAACCTAAGGTTAAAGGAGAATAGACTCTAGTTATGCAACTAGTAACACATAGGAGGTGTGGCGATTAGGTTTCCCAGTTTCTAGAGTTCTCCTTTATATAGTTTTCAAATCAGGGTTTGCAAGCCAAGTTACCTTGGTAACAAAGCATTCAATATTCACCGTTAGATGAAAAACCTGATTCAACCAAGCTAATATCTTTCAACCGTTATATCGAACTTAGCTTGTTACACACAAATAAAATGTACCCTCATTTAGGTTTATGTAGCCGTACCCAAACGTGTACACCATGTTGGTTCGCAAATAGTTAACCGAGGTTAGCCGTATGATTACTCTCATATCAACCTTATTCATCTTAACCATAACTAATTCAAATGACTCAAATGAAACTAGTTAAAGAGTTGTTCAATTGCTATATTCTAATGGATTTATACAAGAACACAATTGAAGCAAAATCAGTTTGATCCACTCGAATCAATACATGAACATTATAGCCACGGTTTGCAAAGATTGCAACCCTTATTGATAAATGTTTTTAGGTTCATGTACAACCGATTTTAGAAAGTAACCTACTTAAGTATGCGTACGGGTATGCGTACTTTAGTAACCGGATTTGAGTTTGTTTTAGTTTTCAAACTCAGCAGAAAATCACGGACGGGAACTTTCCGCAGTATGCGTACGGGTAAGCGTACTTAAGGTAACCGGATGAGTTTGATTTTGGTTTTCAAACTCAGCAGAAATTCATGGACGTGAACTTCCGCCAGTATGCGTACGGGTATGCATACTTACCCAGTCTCCTACAACCTTTTTGAATACACACAAGTATGCATACTTTAGGCTCCCGGTTTTAGATTATACACTAATGTGAGAACATACTGTACTTATATCCAAAGATGGTTACAAGATTCTAAACTCTTTATTTCAATCATTGAAACATTCTTGTATAATGACAATAGCCGTTTTCACACACTATTAGCATCAAAGCAATTTTCAAGATATTGAAATAATCATTATCGAAACATTCCAAGTCTTACACCAAATGATTGTATCACACAAACCATGTAATATGTTACTCGGAAATTTTCTCATGATATAAGATGAACTTGGTCGAAGCGAAAGCTTACCAACACATATTTCGAGAAATATGTAAGAGAGATATACTCAAGTCGAAATCTCAAATGTGTATAAAGAAAATTATATCATAACACGACTTATGTCTCAATATAGTAGAAATAGACTTTCCAAGTGATAGATAAGTTTAAGTCTCCACATACCTTTTGTCGATGAAGTTCCACAAGCTTTCCTTAGTAGTTCTTCGTCTTCAAGTGATAAACGCCGTGAAGTCTAAGCTCAACTACACAAACTATGTCCTAGTCCGAGACATCTATAAATAGGCTATAAATCAAGATTTATAGTTTTGATCACTAGCATTGACAAACATTCTTGATATAGCAACGCATGCGAGTTCGACCGAGAAATGCTCTAACAATCTCCCCTTTTGTCAACCTGAGTGACAAAACTATCAATACATATGGATTACAAAATAAATAAAAATTATAGCTTCTCATCCAAATGCTTGATCTCTTTGGCATCTTCAACGCGTCTCGAAATCTTCGTCACTTCCAAGTACTCCATGATCCTAAAGGTTGTAAGTTCAACATCATAGTTGTTGAAGATCCGTAGCGATAATAATGAGAAAACAAAGTGCTATCAATCATTGTTATACAATGTCATAGTATTATTACACAACATCAAAGTTCAATTGTATCACAACTTTGACAATAATACTATGGTGATACGTATCACTCCCCCTTAGTCAATACTTCATCTCGACATGAAAACCACTCCCCCTTACATAATGATTCTTAAACCATATGTATTTGTAGTATCACACTACACAATAATTCTCCCCCTTTTTGTCAATATAAATTGGCAAAGGTACGAAAACTAGTGGAATCCTCATGAAATTTTCATAGAGATACTTCATGATCAAAAGAGAATAACATACCAACTTATTTAGATGTAATAATAAATCCGAAGCTAAATGCATTCATCAAGGAGTTTATAAATATACAAGATAACCCCTATAATATTCCACAACCGCACTCTCCACAAAGATTTGGCAATTAAGCACAAGTTCAATTAAGAACTCTCCCCCATAAAATGTCATTCCCGAAAAAAAAACAAAGGAGACCTTCTTTCACAAGAAAAGAAGGATTTCTTTGGACATAAAAAAATCACATGAAAACATGAATTTGAATTCAAAGTATTCAATTGGATTAACCACAAAAGAATCCATGATTAATCGAAATTCACAACTAAATTAACCACAAGAAAACCCATGATTAATTAAATATGAATTACACAACTATATTTAACCACAAGAAAGCGATCAATTCAGTTGGTCATGCTCGTCATAAGAGAACTTACGGAGCAACAACTAAACTGATCAACAGAGAATGATCAATTCAATTGGTCATGCTCAAACATAAGAAAACTTATGGATCAACACAGTATATGAAAAAAATGTTGATCGGAGATTGACCAATACTGCGGAATAGACAAGGATTCATTTTTATTTTTCATCACTATTTGCACAATGACATGTAATAGACTTAATCCTTGTAAACAAAAGTTTTATCCTTTCTTCCATCAAATAATGACATAAAAGGCTTTAACTTTTGTAATGTCAAAAGTTCATTCTATCTTCTATCAATAATTTCATACTGACATAATAGAGATAACTTTTGAACAAATATGGGACTGTCACAGGTTCACGGACGTAAACAACATATCCCATAACACTTTGCAATATAGAAAATCATAAAGATTAAAACTGCAAATTCCAAAAACTTAGAATTTAAATAAATAAATCTAAAAACATTAAAGATGAAAATCGTTGGACATAGCTATGTGTACTTACAATAATGGCTATTCCAAACCCTAGTTATTCTTCTAAAAATATAAGAAATAAATTCTCAAAAAGAAGATTTACTAGACATATAAACTCAGACGAGATTAGCAACCATGGAACGGACATGAGAAAGTTCATCAGTTGCTTTCTTTAGCTCCTCCTTCAAAAACACTAGATTCCTTGATGCAATCTCGAGATGTTCACGCACGACCTCAAAACCTTGAAGAAGATTTCCAACCAATTGAACAGACATCTGGATTGGAAGATCTTTTTCATGATCAATTGCTTTATAGGACATAACGTGAATAGGATGATCATCAAGTTCAAAGGTTACATCATCAAAGTTGTCTTCCTTTTTGCTTCCATCCATCGTGCACTTGCTCAATCAATCCCAGAAAAATTCTTGGCATTACCGAACCAATATATATGTATATCAAAGACTTGATACATATTTAAAGGGAAAATCCCACAAGAGAAACCCAGGGTTTCTTGTAAACCTTTGGTAACGGGCCAGTGTGCACAAATACATGGTTAAGACCCAGGGCGAGGTCTATTAACGGATTAAGAAAATAAGTTGAGAAGATGACAGGAATCGTTGATACAAGGTGACTCGACTGTCATTCTAGGAAGAGAAACTAGTGTATCTTAAGAAGGTATTAGAAAAACAATATAAAAAAAAACTGTTTGGAGCAAACTACAGGCAGAGAGAACACTGTCATCACAATACAACACAGACCATTTGTAAAGAAGCAGATATTTGTTGAGGGTTATGTGTATCTTCTCATTGGTCCATAGAGAGGATACACATAAAAGAATAGTCAAGTTGTATGTTGATGAACATGAAGTTCATCAGTGGTGTTGACACACTCCTTTTTACTCTCCTCCCCTATACTAGAATTATTAGGAGAATGACAAGAGTTACCTGGATCAGCTGTTTTCCTTGCCTTCTTGATCTTGCGCTTGAGACCGTTGATACTGGCCTTGAGTTCCGAGACACGATTATTGATATGAATGTAATCATGAATATCAACAAGATCATTATTGAGGGAAAGAGAGAAGTTTGAAGAATTTTTCTTTCTTCGACACCTTTTTCTTCTTACAGGTCTTTCAGAATTATCATTCATCCACACAACATTGTTCCTTTTACAGTTGTAAGTAGAAGAAATGTTATGCTCATAATCAGAAAAAGCCTCAATGCAACCTGTTTCATGATTGTGGAATGAGTTTTTAACTGAACACTTAGGAAAAGGTTTAATGACTTCTTTCAACATCCAAACAAGAATATTGTGAAGTTTTTCATTTCGTATATGAAAGTGACATCTTCTTTCAACATGACATTTCTTTCCGCAATAATACCAGTTGACAGGAGAGTTTTTAGTTGTCCTCAACTGAGTCATCCTTGTAGGCTTACGAACTTTATTATCATATATATCCACGGTAGTAGAAGGGATTTTTGCCTTAACAAAACTCATTTTACATGTACTTGGAGCTTCTATACCTTTATAGCCCAGACCACGTGTATCACGATGTTTTTTGCAAGCTCCAAGCACAGAAGATAGTTTTGTAGAGCTAGAATTGAAAATTTTCAAATTCTCTTCTAATGCCTTGATCTTTGTAAAATCCGTACTAAGATCAGTCTCCAATTGTCTTTCTCGTGTGAAGAAAGCCTTTTCTCTGACGTTGAAACATTCTCGTGGAGAGACATACCTTGCATCGGTTTCTGCAAGCCTTTCTTTCAACACAAGGAGATTCTGACGAAGATCATCACATTCAGAAATTTTTGAACATATATCTTCGTTACGATCTTTAAGAGTAGCTTGTAATAATCTATCATAATCCTTAACGAGTTTTCTCAATTTTCTGTTTTCAACGCAGAGAGGAGTTAGATATTCAGCCAAGCAGGATGTTGACTTCTTTTTCTTTAAAAGCGATCAAAGAGGAGGATGTACTGTGATACTTTTTCTTCAACATCTTGTCCCTCTTATAAATCGCTCCCATCAGAGAGTTCATCTAATTGTTTGTCAATACGAGCTTCCCAGTTAAGAGTGGGTTTAGATGATGAAGAAGATGTGACCTATTTCTCAGGCGTATTAGGATTTTTAGACAAGCTTTCCTGAACTGGTGATGCGTGTTTATAGATAATATCATCCATCATCAGATCGCTACAAACACAAACTTGTAAGGTCTTTAACGTGTTTGTCTTCTCTGATACCAATTGAAAATGCGGGGGTCCAACAACCACACCCAACA
This sequence comes from Papaver somniferum, assembly GCF_003573695.1. Classification (NCBI taxonomy): domain Eukaryota; kingdom Viridiplantae; phylum Streptophyta; class Magnoliopsida; order Ranunculales; family Papaveraceae; genus Papaver; species Papaver somniferum. The sequence continues at coordinate 99,615,932 of NC_039366.1, forward strand.
ATTTGTTGGGCAATCTGAGAGGACTCACTTCAATACACTTTCTAGAGAATCAACTAGACAGTCATACTCAATCTAGAATAAAGTATATCAAAGAGTTTAATATCTCTAACTCTTAATTAATTCCGCAATCAGCAAATAGAAATCTGCGAGCTGATTGAATATAAGAGGAGTTACTTGAACGGTACCAAATACCAATGTTCAAGTGTCAATCAATGTAAATCAACAACCCAAGGTTGGATATTCTAATTGATTGATCTTAACGTACAACATGTGATATTTCAATTATATAACAAAATATAATGTGGAAAAGAAATAAAACAAACACCAAAATTTTGTTAACGAGGAAACCGCAAATGCAGAAAAACCCCGGGACCTAGTCCAGATTGAACACCACACTGTATTAAGCCGCCACAGACACTAGCCTACTACCAATTAACTTCGGACTGGACTGTAGTTGAACCCTAATTAATCTCACACTGAATCAAGGTACAGTTGCGCTCCTTATGTCTCTGATCTCAGCAGGATACTACGCACTTGATTCCCTTAGCTGATCTCACCCACAACTAAGAGTTGCTACGTCCCAAAGTCGAAGACTTGATAAACAAATTTTTCTCACACAGGAAAGTCTATAGGATTTAATAAATCTGTCTCCCACAGAAATACCCAAGAGTTTTTGTTTCTTGTTTTGATAAATCAAGGTGAACAGGAACCAATTGATAAACCAGACTTATATTCCCGAAGAACATCCTAGTATTATCAATTACCTCACAATAAACTTAATCGACTAGCGAAACAAGATCAGATCACGCAACTACAAAGAGAATAGTTGGGCCTGGCTTCAGAATCCCAATGAAGTCTTCAAGTCGTTAACCTACAGGGTCTCGAGAAGAAACCTAAGGTTAAAGGAGAATTGACTCTAGTTATGCAACTAGTAACACACAAGAGGTGTGGGGATTAGGTTTCCCAGTTTCCAGAGTTCTCCTTTATATAGTTTTCAAATCAGGGTTTGCAATCCAAGTTACCTTGGTAAGAAAGCATTCAATATTCACCGTTAGATGAAAAACCTGATTCAACCAAGCTAATATCTTTCAACCGTTAGATCGAACTTAGCTTGTTACACACAAATAAAATGTACCCTCATTTAGGTTTATGTAACCGTACCCAAACGTGTACACCATGTTGGTTAACAAATAGTTAACCGAGGTTAGCCATATGATTACTCTCATATCAACCTTATTCATCTTAACCATAACTAGTTCAAATGACTCAAATGAAACTAGTTAAAGAGTTGTTCAATTTCTATATTCCCATGGATTTATACAAGAACACAATTGAAACAAAATCAGTTTGACTCACTCGAATCAATACATGAACATTATAGACACGGTTTGCAAAGATTGTATTCCTTATTGATAAAAAATTTTAGGTTCATGTACAACCTATTATACTTAAGTAACCGGATTTGAGTTAGTTTTAGTTTTCAAACTCAGCAAAAATTCACAGACGTGAACTTTCTGCCAGTATGCGTACGGGTACGCGTGCTTTAGGTAACCGGATGAGTTTGGTTTTGGTTTTCAAACTCAGCAGAAATTCACGGACGTGAACTTCCGCCAGTATGCGTACGGGTACACATACTTACCCAGTCTCCTACAACCTTTTTGTATACACACAAGTATGCATACTTTAGGCTCCCGGTTTTGGACTTATACACTAATGTGCGAACACACTATGCTTATATCCAAAGATGGTTACAAGATTTTAAAATCTTTATTTCAATCATTGAAACATTCTTCTATAACGGCAATAGCCGTTTTCACACGGTATTAGCATCAAAACAATTTTCAAGATATTGAAATAATCATTATCGAAACATTCCAAGTCTTACACCAAATGATTGTATCACACAAACCATGTAGGATGTTACTCGGAAATTTTTTCATGATATAAGATGAACTTGGTCGAAGCGAAAGCTTACCAACACATATTTCGAGAAATATGTAAGAGAGATATACTCAGCTCGAAATCTCAAATGTGTATAAAGAAAATTATATTGTAACACGACTTATGTCTCAATATAGGAGATATAGTAGAAATAGATTTTCCAAGTGATAGATGAGTTTAAGTCTCCACATACCTTTTGTCGATGAAGTTCCACAAGCTCTCCTGTTGATGGTGGATTTTCAACAAAGGTCAAAATCGTAAAATCATGATACTGCATGTTTCTGACTCGGCTTCAGGAACGCATGTGACGATTCATATTTTACGATCCGTGAACTGTTTCACGATCTCTGATCGAGGTTCCTCTCAGAGCCATGATGAATATGATTCTCGAAAATCCTCCCACTAGCTTAGTGTTTGTTGTTGTGCACTTCATCATGACCTCTCTACATAGAAGAATGATCGGCGGTCCTCCTACATAATTGTTTGCTGAGAGGGAAAAACGCCTTCAGGACATCGGTGACACTCATTGTTCCCTGACTATGTAGAGAAACCGTGTATAGATTCAGGAGGTTATCCATACATAATTGTTGAGAGGGAAAAACGCCTTCAAGACATCGGCAACACTCGCTGTTTCCTGACTATGCACCTTTCGGAACGGGTATGACGCTTTAACTGGCTAATATTCCTTCTGCAATAGATTAATTCTGCCGTGACATTCACCACTGAATTCCTAGAAGATAATCTATTTTATCTCATTACTCTGATTTCATAATCGAATCCACGGCTGATCTCATGGAATGGTAATGGATAGTATCATTAATCCGATTTCATGATCGAATCCACGACTGATCTCATGAAATGGTAATAAACAATTTTATTACTTCGATTCTGTAGTCGAATCTACGATCCCATGTGATGATAATGCTCATTTTATTATTCTGAATCCATAATCGAATCCACGGCTGATCTTATGGATTGATAATAAATAACTACTCACCTTTATTACTCAGCTTCATGAATCATTCTCTACTAAATTTCATGAATTAGTAACAAATACTCAACAATCAGGCATCTGGACCATCTCTGAGTAAGCCCCAAGAAAATGGTGCAAGTGTACTCAACAATGATGCACGAACAAGCACCCAAATGCACGAACGAGCACCCAAATGCACGAACGAGAATTCGAAAATATGGACAAATGAGGAATCCTACACAAAACAGGAGAGAGAAAATAATAATATTAAAATAATGAAAGGACGCCCAGGGACCGGGCCCACCGGCCGGCCGACCATGCCCTAGCCTTGGCCGGTCCCCATGCCTCTTCCATTATTTTTCCTTATTTTATTATTTTCATGAACTCATGAAAACTCCTTCATTCTAGCAACTTTCCTTGTTTGAGCAAAACTCATGGTTTCTCCATATTTTCACGGTTTCATGAAAAACAATAAAATAGGGAAAGGTGTCGCGGGACCGGGCTAACTGGCCGGCCAGCCATGCCCTGGCCATGGCCGGTCCCATATCTTACAATCCCTAATCTTTCATAATTATTATTTCCCTCATCTCATGAAACTCCTCAGTTTGAGCAAAAATCATGGTTTCTTCATATTTTCTCAAATATTGCTCAAACCATGAAAAGCCAAAAAGTCAAATGGTCACATGACCGACTAGGCTAGTCACGCTAAATATTAAAATATCATTATTTCAATATTTTCTAAATTTTGATCAAACGAGCAAACTTCTACTTTCTCATTCGAGCAAAATCAAGAATTTCACTCAAAGATCGAACTCTTCTGAAAATTCAAAATATTGCTCAAACGCACATCAGAAAATGCCGAAACTCTCAGGACTGAGACACGGACATTATGGTGACACGAGCATGCTTCCTTGACCGACCAAGGATAGCCCTAAGGCTTGCAAGGAGCCGGTCCCACACATTCTTATAATTTTGACCTAATTTGCTCATATTGGCTCCAAACTCTTTCCAATCAACTTGGAATTTGCTCAAACGACCATCCTCTGGTCCCATGACCACCAAGGGCCGGTTTCATGCCCTCTTGTTTGGTCCCTCACTTTTCCATAATTAGGTTTTATCACATAATGCTCAATTGAGCTTATTTCAATAAATGATGAAACCGACATTTAATCATCATTCTTTCACCAACTGGACAACTAACGACCCTGTGCACGTTCACTCGAGCACTTGGGGGCCACATGGACTCCTTCATTCCGTATGGTCGGTCCCTCCCTCACTCATGATCTATTTTCAACAATTCATCAATTGACAAACAATTGATCAAAAATTAGGGTTTTGAACAAACACTTCACAAAATTTTCATTCTGAGAAAGTTCAAACACTAATAAATTTATGTTGATCCAGCAATCAACATATGGATTAATTATATAATATTCGGTATCTTAATTAATATTTTTATTGGGTCACATTACCAATAAATAATCCGTCGAATTGAGCAATACTTGCTCAGATGCTCGAATATTGATCCAACTATCAATATTCAGTAATTTATCAATATTCAGTAATTCGTCAAATCGAGCAATACTTGCTCAGTTACTATATTGATCCAACTATCAATATTCAGTAATTCTTCAGATCGAGCAATACTTGCTCAGTTGATCGAATTTAACAGTATTTGCTCAGACGAGCAATATCAACATAAGAACATGTATGTTCAACCCATGAATTACTGAGCATTCATCACTCATGCTCAATTCAACAAAACTTAGACTCACTGTATAATCAGTCAACAACCGACTAATTAATAGACGTCTGCCTTGCAGACTTCACAAATCATGAGACATCAATCACGTCACATGGGGGGATATCAATTAGGGTTTTGGTCTGGCGGCCTACGGCACGTGGATTTATCCACGATGAGAAATGTGAGTAAGTCATGCAAACATTTGAAGGAGTTAGCAAAGTAGTGGGTGGACGGTTAACCATGTCTCCACACGACCTGGAACTGGTTTCACCACGATTTCCCACTTCCCCACTCTTTCACTCAAGAAACCGTCACACTTACAGGGATCAAGGTGTTTACCATTCTGACAATATAAATAAGTCTCTGAATCCATGATTGAAAGAACAACATTCTTCTACACAGAATTTTTCGAGTCATCACTCTCAGAAATTCCATCAATTGACCAGAACTTACTTTGAACTCATCAGTTCACGGAAAACTTGCAAAAACCTTCAACACATCCACAATCCTTGATTATCATTGATCCCACATAATTCTCAGCTTCCCTCCTACGGATCAACCCGTCTCCCTCTTTGCGACCGAATTGACTCTGGAACGACCATTGACTTGGTTTAGGCTGGAGTCCTACAGATTGATCTCTCGAATCTAAGCACTCCCTTTGCAGTGCATCTGTGTGAGGTTGAGCGATTTGCTCGGTTGAGGATTCTCGTCAACACATCAATCTCTTCAATTCCCTAAAAAACCAGCAAATCGTTTTTCCCCATCTACATATTAGCGACCACAGTGGGAGATTAATCTCTCGGTCGCAATTTCACATTTTCACAAAATGGCTGGTCTTAGGTCTGGGTTGGTTACAAATGCAAACGACGCTAGCACTAGCAACAATAACAATGATGGTAGTCCAGAAACCATCCCTGCTTCCAACAATGGTGGAGATACTCTCCTCCTCAAACCAATGTTGAAAATCATCCTCTCTTCGTTCGGCATCCCGAGGAAATCAGAGAAAATCCGCCTACCATAGCTGATTTCATGAAAGTCCAGGGAGTTCTCCCCAAAAATCAAACTGGTATGGGTGCTACTCAGAAGGAGTTGTGCAATTATCTCAAAACTCTGACAAACAAAATGTCAGAGAGATCTAAGGAAGGGTCGGAGAAAGGAAAATCCAAAGAAACAGACCCTGAAATTTCACCAATCCATGTGGTGGATGATGATGAAGCTTGCAAAGCTGCAGAAAATCCGCCGAAAAAAGAGTCTGCAGGTTTCATCACTCGTGAAGATTTGGAGCGCTTCATGGAGGCTCGGGGAAAAGACAAGACATCATCTGTTCATCATTATCAACCTCCATATTCCTCTGATGTACATAGGATTTCTCTACCGAAAGGCTATACTTATCCAACGTTCACACTTTACAATGGAACGGGAAACGCCCGAGAGCATGTTTCTCGATTCCTGGAAGCATTAGGAGAACATGAACACGATCATGTCGTCCGACTGAGGGAGTTCTCCAAGTCTCTGACCGACCGAGCATATACTTGGTACAACAACATCGCACAAAGGAGCATCGCTAGTTGGGGAGAAATGGGTAATGCCTTCTACAGGAAATAATTTTTCATCTCAGAGAAGATTACTCTTTCCGACTTATGGAGAATGGCTCAGAAAAATACCGAACATCCGAACGAATATGTGAAGAGGTTCAGAATTCAAGCCTTGGATTGTCATGATCCTAATGTCACTGAGAAACAATTGGTGGACTTGTGCAATGGGATGATCCCTGTCTATAGAGCCTTGCTGGAAAATCTCTGGTTCCAAACTTTCTCAGAACTCCATGAAGCAGCCAAGCGATCAGCAACTACTGCTCCAGCCTTACTAGAAAGAACAAAAACTGTCAAAACCGAGGAGCCACGAGATACACGAACCAGCACCAGGCGCTTAGTCAACAAACAATACAATGTTCAACCTTCTATGAATATTGCTGAAGGGGGGAAGAGAAAAGATGATGCGCAACAACATAAGAGTGTTCCTCCAATGTCTACGAAAGCACCAAGGAAGGACAACCAAACTCGAAATGCACAAGTGTCGGCTCAATGTCAACAGAATGATCAGGAAGTACCGGACTTTCCTTTCCCTATTGAAGAGGTGATCGAGTTACTGGAAGTCTGGATCCAAGATGGTGCGATCAATTTACCTCCCGTCAAGAGAGAGCCGACAGACGAGGAAGTGGAGAATCCGCGTTACTGTCGCTTTCATAGGTATGTCAGTGATCTCCAGTGATTGCAGAACTCTGAAACGCATATTCAAGGAAAAGGACGATTCAGGAGAACTGGGGACTGAAGGAGTACACAAGAATCCTCTCTCAATTCGAACCTTTACGTTCTCTGAACCACCAATCAAAGAAGCGGTTCAATCATTGATCGAACACGCCTGCGAATTGATGTATCTGTCAAAGGCTCAAAGGATGGACATGTTTTCGGCTCTGAATCATATAGTGTCTGGGAAACGACTGTCAATCCCAGAAACACACCCTGAGCCTCCAGTCACTCACAAAGAGATGTATGACTGGGGACTTCTCACCACAGTGTACCTGAAAGGAAATGAATTCAAGCGAGCACTGGTCGATGTTGGTATTGCTGTCAATATCATCCCTTTGAAAACTCACAGAGCTGCAGGAATCACTCGACAAGAGGCCACTCATGCTCCCGTTACAATCAAAGACCATGAAGGAGTCTCCAGAGATGCTTATGGTTACATCATTCTCAAGATAAAAACTTGCTCAACTTGGACAGAAACCAAATTTCACATAATTAGGGAGGACCCAGGATATGATATGATCCTTGGACGAACATGGATTCATGCTGAGAAGGTAACTCCAACATCTTTAATTGCACATTTCTCTGTTGAAGAAAGCTCCGACTCAGGAGAAATAGAGGACACTCCACCATTCGAGCATCTAGAGAAATCCCAAGCCTTGATAGGACTTACACAAAAACCTGAAGAGAGCGCACATGAATTCATCCGAATATTCCGCACTCAAGCAAGTCTTATTCCCCCTCATACGTCCATATTATCAACTTTCAAATATGCTACCTTTGTCCGGGGATTCAATTCTACTCATAACCAAGCTATCACCAAACATTACGAGTGGTTAGTCTCGCCTCAGCAATATTTCACCAAGTGGCTGGACGCAGAGCCTCTCCGAATTCAGCGTCTTACTAACACGGACATGGCTAGAATAATGACCGAGCATGATAATCAATATCCTAGGTACTCTCCCTTGCGTGAGTGCCCACATGTGCCGCAGAATTGGAAAGCTCTACCAACATGGAATCCCACTGTACGAGGAATTCCGAACCAGCATAAGATATTCAGGGCACAAGCAACCAAGCCTAAGAAGTTCCATGAAGGATATTTGGTTCTCAAGGCAACTAAACATAATCTCCATTCTACAAGAAGTTCTAACTGGGAAGGACCTTTTGTGATTGCTAAGTCAGTAGTTGGAGGATACTACAAATTGTCTGATATAAATGGAAAAACAAGCGTGTCAGTGATTCAAGAAAATTGGCTAAAGGCTTTTAACGGATGAAGTGTTCAGCGTCCTAAGGCGTTTTGGGTTCAAGGCATGAATCCTCAAAGCACCTAACGTTTTCATTTTAGGATTTTCTTTCACATGTACTTTCAATTTCTCCAGGAGTTTGCAATTCTTGGATTCAATATTTGAATTCAGCAATTTATCAAAGTTCTTTATTTTAAGAAAAATCTCTATCAAATCCAAGAAGAAAATCCTCAATCACTCACTAATCCAAAACCAACCAAAAATTCAAAACCAAAATAAAACCTCACATCTCTCAGAATTTCAAGGTTCAAGAGATTATGGAAAGAAAACTAAAGGAAGCCGTCAAAGTAAGATTTATGCTTTTCTGCATTCTCCAAGACTTGAAAGGCCGCTTTCTCCAACTCCAGTTTTTCAGTCAATTCAGCAATCTTAGCCTTTTTCTCCACCACAGCATCACTGATGAAAGGGTATATTGTTCTCTACTGCATCCCTGATGATGTTGATCTTCTGAAGAAACCACTTCAGGTTGAAACCAAGCTCTTAAGATTTCCTCAAATTGTACTCCCAATCAAAGAGTACGTCTGGAGTAACAGTGCTTCTCGCCCTGGTCCTTACATCATCTATGAAACGCAAAATAATCCCTACTTGCATTACTAAGAAGTAACTGCGTTTTGGATCCCTGGTGACAACAATGTGACCATACATCTTCCACAATTTCTCATACATGTCAGCATACCCTATGGGAATGCTAAACCCACCAACTGATGTGTGATAGGGGAGTGAACCACCAAATGAGGGATCGCAAATAATACCTGCAGTAGGGTATTCATGCACTATTATACGGTTCTCAATCATTGGAGAAACTTCCACGGTCATGGCAACAACTTCCTCTGGAACGGTCTCCTCCACTCTAGGCTCAATTTCTTCCATCGCCGAAATAACAACTGAAGTCTCGGTCTCCTCAACAACTTCAGTAGCAATGTTCTTGTGACCCTGAGGTGCATAGATGACGACGCCACTACTTTGATTCACCGTATCGTTCAAATCAGCATCATTGGTTCCATTATTCTCAACTTCGGCATTTGACACCTCATACAAAGATTACATGAGATCAAAGCAATTCAAGCATGGGAACCAAAGGCAATTATAAAATCCAGCGTGTAAGTGAACTAACATTATCTAAGTTCTTTATTATGCATCCAAGACATGAGAAAATAATGTGGATGTTATAAAACACGTTTTTCAACAAGCTCGACTAAAGAGATTTTATACTGCCCTGTATAAAACGATGAACTGGGATAAATTGGTAAGGAATCTAAGGTTGAGTCATATACCATTCTCTTAGTATGGATGTTTTCTACAACATATCAAAATTTCATAGCAATCGAATAAACGAGTAAAAATTTATGGCTAAAACATTGGACTACATGCCAGTTGAAAATTTTCTGAAGGTCTCTTGGAAGTTTACTGTTTCGCTGGTTTCGACCCCTAAGCGTGCTCAAAACTTAAAACGCTTCTGTGTTAAAGCTTGGAAATTTCTTGGGCATAAGGATACATGGGTATATCGCGAAAATCTGACATCGGATGAAGATTTTATGGTGTTTTTGCTAAAACGCTGAGTTCTGAATTTTCTGATGACGTATTTTGCTAAAACTTTTTCATTCATTCGTATGAATTCTCATTCATTCAATCTCAAATCAGTAATATTATACTTCTGTGAAGGGAATATGAAGTGGATACTTACTTGAGAAGTCTCCAAGTCATTCGAAGGATTAATGTGGTCGACACCAACATTGGAAGCGCCGTTATTATCATTCGTTATCGATTCTTGAAGGTTCTCTTTCTCACCACCATTCAAAGACGAATGAACAACCTGACCATGTTGATTTTCCAAAACAATTTCTTCCTGGATATGTCCATAACAATCATTATCATTTTATTCAAGAAGTATCATGATTAATTATAACGAAGGAATACTTACATCAACTTCATCTGCATCGCTGGATTCGCGAGTTGTGGACTGAGTAAAACAGAGACCGTCAATACTTGATGGAGCAAAATCCTGGAATGGTAACAAACATTGTTTTCATGATCCTAATTATGCGTACGAGGAAAAGTCATGGAAGAAAGGATATCAACAACTCACCAAAAAAGCGGTTGGGGACTGCACATTATTCGGTATCATCCTATAACTCGCCCTACTTCTGTTTTCTCCACCCTGAGGACTTTCTTGCACTTATGAGAAGTCTGCATGAATCCGAGATCTCACAGTGCGGCCATCCTGCAATAAAGTTAATGAAACAATTAGGATGCAACCATCATGTCTTTACTAAAACCATCGTAAGAAAGATGCTTACTTGTGAACATTCTGGAGGCGTCTTACTCTTATCGCCACTAGAAATATATTTCAACCTTGGTCGATCAGAGATCACATCAGTAGGAGGAAACTCTCGTACCAGAGGCTTAAAATCCATCGCAAACTTATACAGACGCTCAAGTTGCTGACGCCAGAAGTCTACATAACCCGGAGTTGCATAAGTAGCTCGGTCATAAAAAGGAAACAAATAATCATTTCCTTCCACATGTGTGCAATCTAAATGGGCCTTCAGATGCTCAACATATGGCTTATTTATTCGATGACCCGGAGAACACTGATCAAGACCCATTTGTCGAGATGCTCTGTAAATGTTCTATTCTTTCACCTGGAACTTTCCGTGCATTACCGATATTAAATAACCGGGAGTGCAACTCAGTAAAAAAGATCTTTCTCCATCACTCAGATTGGTACCAGATTTCAATATGACATTTCCTTCAGCAGTATTGAAAGTGATCAATTGCGAGAAGAGATGAGGAACCGATACCCAGGGATGGAAATCAAACTCAGACTCGATGTCCAAAACGCTGGTGAGGCTTATTTTATGTTGTGGTTGCTTTGTCGACCAACGCATGATCCTGGCATTATTTTTCTCAAGGAAAGCATGGCGAGTGTCGACGTTTGGCCCTTGCAAGATGCTACGAGGAATCGGTGCATATATTCTCAAAGTGTTCCCACATCAAAGCTTGGAGGAACATAGTATTAGCATATGTTTCAATTTTCATGAAGCCGTTGGAGATACTGGAGTCTATGACTAAGGAGTCTAAATTGGAAAACTGTGAACCCAAAAACAGACTGCCGATATGAAGTTTCTCACCTTTAGCCATTTTTATGGCAAAAGGAATCACGAATGGCTTCAACAAACGTCCACTATCCTCAAAAATGTCTCTTGAAATCCACAAGCATAAGAAAGCAGCAATGGTTAAGGTACCATCAACAGGTTCTTCGGGAACCTCATCTCTTGGCCACTAGTGTTTCAACCATTGAGCATAGAAAGTTTTGTGCGACTTGTTGAATTCATGCATTGTAGTTTCCAATACGTCAGATATCACATTCTCCTCTGCTGAGAGCTCTTCAGGGAAATTTCCAGTAATTGAGAGATGCAAAAAAGCAACTACATCTTCCAAAGTGATGGAGAATTCTCCCCATCTGCATATGAAAGTATGAGTAGGAACGCACCAGCGAGCAAGTAAATCCACCATACCTGGTATATCATGATGAATGACTAAATCCCCAGCAGTTTGAATAGATCGTGTCATCTGTGCACGATCCAACATGGTCCTTACATGGCTATGACCCAACATATGCCTTTCCCACCCAGAGAAATGCGCCAGAGGCTTTCGAGAAAGCTTAAGTTCCACATGTGAACCCAAATAGTGTTTCCCATTCAATCAGAATCTAATTATCGCTTGAGGAGATACTAACTTGTTCAGAATAGTACTCATGGGATTTATGAGCAGCCGGAATGAGGAACCTGAGGGACGCTTTTCAAGTTCATACAGAAACACGAAGAATTCATCATCAGTATTTGGGATGTTCTTGGTTTTAGGAGCTTCCTCTTTCTCCTTGGAAGTCTCAGAATCATCATCTCTGGAAGACGCATCTGTAGAAACATCCTCCCTGGAAGTTTCCTCGCTGGAAACATCATCTTCAGGAGCGCTATCACGGGAATCAGTCATTTTTGCAAAGTTGTTGTGAAATCCATGCACAAATTTCGTCAACACAATGGAATTAAAGCAACGGAGTAATTATAATGCTCACACCAACGTCTACAAAAATGGTAGTCCTCAACTCTTACCTATTTATGGTTTCACGAATTTAGTGATAACAGCGTAAAACTCCGAAAATTTGCTCGTTCTTTCAAACCTGCAAAGCCGAGCAAAACTTGTCATTTAAGAGTCGACACTGACTTTTCACGAAACTATGAACAATTCACATAAACTCTTCATGTGAATGTTTCATGATTTTATACCGCAAACACACATCATAAAATCATAAAATACAATTGTTTATCTCTGACAATTACTCAAAAAATTGCTAATTGATTTTTTATCAAAAAATTAAAAAAAAAAGTCTTTTTTGCGTGAGTTAATATAAAAAAATTTTATCTTTTGCTCAAATGAGCATTTGTTTAATGAAACGAGGGTCTTTTCTATTTTTGCAAGAGTCCACATATTCCAAATAAAATTTTGAAAGTTCACAAATAAATTTTATCATGAAGTACAGGTCTTTTCAAAATTCCTCTAACTCTAAGGATCATTATTTATTACTTCTGCTGCGAACGAACCTACGTTCCTAAAAGTGTTTGTGAAAGTTCACGCTTTGAAAATAAAATTTGGTTTTCATGAAACCTCATAAACAAAATTTTCTCTACTGCAACTAGACCATGTCTACTCAAGAATTTATGTATCTCTTTCATATTAGGGATTTTTACTCGTTTCTTAAACTAACAAACGAACGGGTATATATACGTTTTCTAAACAAATTCTTCATAAAACCTACACATGCGTGAACACTTATGGATTTTTTGTTTTCAAACAACTCATGAAAACACGAAACACACAGCAAAAAAAATTCACATACCTTTTGTCTGCGCCGGAATTCGGCCGACGGTCGTCAGTGATGGGGAGCTCCGGCGTACAAAAAAAATTCTCTGCTCGAGCGTGAGAGAGAGGAGGTGCTTGGTCGGTCAAAAAATATTTTTTTTTTTTAGGGTTTCTTCCCTTTTATATCAAATTTATTTCCAAAAACCTAATAAAACAAGGATTTCCTTTTTTGGGCCGGGCCCGTAAACGCTAAACCGACCAAAATTGGACTTCGATCGACCAAATCAGCAGCAGTGCCTCACCTCTTCGTGCTCATGAGATCACACTCTATCTTACTATCAGGGTCCTTACCTGAGAATTTGCTCGTATATGACATCATTGGAGCAAATCGAGGATTCTGAGAATACCTTTGTATGACCGAGTTCAGCTGCTTATCTCTGGAAAAAATCACCATCTAATGCTTACTGCGGAACATGACTGTCCCTCACTAAGAAGGGGACTTAATGTTGATGGTGGATTTTCAACAAAGGTCAAAATCGTAAAATCATGATACTGCATGTTTCTAACCCGGCTTCAGGAACGCATGTGACGTTTCATATTTTACGATCGGTGAACCCTATCACTATCTCTGATCGAGTTCCTCTCAGAGCCATGATGAATATGATTCTCGAAAAGCCTCCCAGTAGCTGAGCGTTCGATGCTGTGCATTTCATCATGACCTCTCTACATAGAAGAATGATCGGCGGTCCTCCTACATAATTGTTTGTTGAGAGAGCAAAACGCCTTCAGGACGTTGGTGACACTCACTGTTCCCTGACTATGTAGAGAGACCGTGTATAGATTCAGGCGGTTCTCCATACATAATTATTGAGAGGGAAAAACGCCTTCAGGACATCGGCAACACTCGCTGTTTCCTGACTATGCACCTTTCAGAACGGGTATGACGCTTTAACTGGCTAATATTCCTTCTGCAATAGATTAATTCTACCGTGAAATTCACCACTGAATTCCTAGAAGATAATCTATTTTATCTCATTACTCTAATTTCATGATCGAATCCACGGCTGATCTCATGGAATGGTAATGGATAGTCTCATTACTCCGATTTCATGATGGAATCCACGGTTGATCTCATGAAATGGTAATAAACAATTTTATTACTTCGATTCTGTAGTCGAATCCACGATCCTATGTGATGATAATGCAAATTTTATTATTCCGAATCCATAATCGAATCCACGGCTGATCTTATGGATTGATAATAAATAACTACTCACCTTTATTACTCAGTTTCATGAATCATTATGTACTAAATTTCATGAATTAGTAATAAATACTCAACAATCAGGCATCTGGACCATCTCTGAGTAAGCCCCAAGAAAATGGTGCAAGTGTACTCAACAATGATGCACAAACGATCACCCAAACGCACGAACGAGCATTCGAAAATATGGACAAATGAGGAATCCTACACAAAATATGAGAGAGAAAATAATAATATTAAAATAATGAAGGGACGCCCAGGGACCGGGCCCACCGGCCGGCCGACCATGCCCTAGCCGTGGTCGGTCCCCATGCCTCTTCCATTATTTTTCCTTATTTTATTATTTTCATGAACTCATGAAAACTCCTTCATTCTAGCAACTTTCCTTGTTTGAGCAAAACTCATGGTTTCTCCATATTTTCACGGTTTCATGAAAAACAATAAAATAGGGAAAGGTGTAGTGGGACCGGGCTACCTTGCCGGCCGGCCATGCCCTAGTCGTGGTCGGTCCCACACCTTACAATCCCTAATCTTTCATAATTATTATTTCCCTCATCTCATGAAACTCCTCAGTTTGAGCAAAATCATGGTTTCTTCATATTTTCTCAAATATTGCTCAAATTATGAAAAGGCCAAAAAGTTAAATGGTCACATGACCGACTAGGATAGTCACGCCAAATATTAAAATATCATTATTTTAATATTTTCCAAATTTTAATCAAACGAGCAAAGTTCTACTTGCTCATTCAAGCAAAATCAAGAATTTCAGTCAAAGATCGAACTCTTCTGAAAATTCAAAATATTGCTCAAACACACAGTGGAAAATGCCGAAACTCTCATGACTGAGACACAGACATTGTGGTGACACGGGCATGCTTCCTTGACCGACCAAGGCCGGCCCTAAGGATTGCAAGGAGCCAGTCCCACACATTCTTATAATTTTGACATAATTTGCTCAATTGCTCATATTGGGTCCAAACTCTTTCCAATCAACTTGGAATTTGCTCAAAAGACCATCTGTTGGTCCCACGACCACCAAGGTCCGGTTTCATGCCCTCTTGGTCGGCCCCTCACTTTTCCATAATTAGGTTTTATCACATAATGCTCAATTGGGCACTATTTCAATAAATGATGAAACCGACATTTAATCATCATTCTTTCACCAACTGGCCAACTCAGGACCATGTGCACGTTTACTGGAGCACTTGGGCGCCACATGGAATCCTTCATTCCATATGGTCGGTCCCTCCCTCACTAATGATCTATTTTCAACAGTTCATCAATTGACAAACAATTGATCAAAAATTAGGGTTTTGAACAAACGCTTCACAAAATCATCATTCTGAGCAAGTTCAAACACTAATAAATTTATGTTGATCAATCAATCAACATCTGGATTAATTATATAATATTCAGTATTTTAATTAATATTTTTATTGGGCCACGTTACCAATAAATAATCCGTCGAATTGAGCAATACTTGCTCAGATGCTCGAATATTGATCCAACTATCAATATTCAGTAATTCGTCAAATCGAGCAATACTTGCTCAGTTACTCGAAAATTGATCCAACTATCAATATTCAGTAATTCGTCAAATCGAGCAATACTTGCTCAGTTACTCGAAAATTGATTCAACTATCAATATTCAGTAATTCTTTAAATCGAGCAATACTTGCTCAGTTGCTCGAATTTAACAGTATTTTCTCAGATGAGAAATATCAACATAAGTACATGTATGTTCAACCCATGAATTACTGAGCATTCGTCACTCATGCTCAATTCAACAAAAATTAGACTCATTGTCTAATCAGTCAACAACCGACTAATTACTACATGTCTGCCTTACAGACTTCACAAATCATGAGACATCAATCACGTCACATGGGGGAATATCAATTAGGGTTTTGGTCTGGCGGCATACGGCACGTGGATTCATCCACGATGAGAAATTTGAGTAAGTCGTGCAAACGGTTGAAGGAGTTAGCAAAGTAGTGGGTGGACGGTTAACCATGTCTCCGCACGACCTGGAACCGGTTTCACCACGATTTCCCACTTCCCCACTCTTTCACTCAAGAAACCGTCACACTTACAGGGATCAAGGTGTTTACCATTCTGACAGTATAAATAAGCCTCTGAATCCATGATTAAAAGAATAACATTAGTCTACACAGAATTTTTCGAGTCATCACTCTCAGAAATTCCATCAAAACTTGCAGAAACCTTCAATACATCCACAATCCTTGATCATCATTGATCCTACACAATTCTCAGCTTCCCTCTTATAGATCAACCCATCTCCCTCTTTGCGACCGAATTGACTCTGGAACGACCATTGACTTGATTTAGACCGGAGTCCTACAGATTGATCTCTCGAATCTAAGCACTCCCTTTGTGTGAGGTTGAGTAATTTGCTCGGTTGAGGAGTCTCATCAACACGTCCGTCTTTTCAATTCCCTAAAAAACCAGTAAATCGTTTTTCCCCATCTACACTTCTGCATCTCATTGGGTATGGTAAAGTATACCTATTGATCTGTTATCTCACTCCAATTGACAGTTTTGCATATTTTATCGAAGGGTGAAGCAAGTGAGAAGTCGTTATTTTAAGTGTACATTATTTCTCGTTTTATTTACATATATATTTTGGTGTTGTTGCTTGAGAGGGTGAATGTTAAAAACTTATAACATAATTTACTTTTTTAAAATTCAATTTACTAACATTCGAAAGGATTTTTTGAATAAGGATTGTCCTTTGAAAGTTAGAATCAAACTGAATGTTAAAATTCTTTGTTTTTCTGACAGTTTACTGCAACCTTTTCCATTAAACACCGATACCAATCGGCATGGTTTTAGGCCATATTTTCTTATGGGAAATGTTCATATATATCTTTTCTATAATGGCTTTAAATATTTTGGTGTTTCGATTTTTCGTTTAGGAGATTTTCCCTTGAGGTACAACACTTCAAAACTAAAAACTGTAGGTTCGCAGGTCTGAGACCTACTTTGCGCACACTGTTGATCGACCATTTAAACTTGGAATATGGATTTTTAAAATGCATATGAAAGGTGGTTATTTTTAATTTCTAAATTGGGATCAAGATCTGAGTTTTTACTTCTAAAGAAATCTGGGGAGTCTCGCTAAGGAAGGCTGTTAGAGACGTCAATTTGCGACGTTTATGTACTTTTTTTTTACTGTGTACTTTTGGCAGTCATTCAGTTTTATTTTATTTTGATCCGCCCACATGTTAGGTTGATAAGAATTCTTTAAAAGTATGCTTAGTAGACCTGGTTATCGAATTGAAGCTTGAAACTTAAGTTAATGAAATATATTTTAGGTTTTTATACCCGCCTGTAACACATAAAATTTGGGTTAATCCATAATCCGAATTTTTAGGTGTTACAAGTTGGTATCACAGTCATAGTTATTAGCTCTTACATGGTACCTTAGGTATATTTTCTTTCATATTAGCTCTTTGGTTGATTGCTTGTTGTAGTGTTTGGATTGTTAGCTTGATTGTTGTTATGCCATTACTTGTTGTTGTGTCATTGTTACTAAACCCTTTTGAAATGTTAGTAGAATATCTTGGTATCTCTTTGAAAAATGTGGGTACCCAGATACACCACAATCTTTTTGTTTCAACCTATGAGTCTGATACCAAGTGTGGACAAATTCGAGACAATACAACAACTTCATATTCACTTGAAAATAGTTACGGTGCAAGACCGATTGACTATAGGATCAGAGTCAAGTGATTAAGATTAACATACAAATGTATTTACTTTTAATTATAATTGCAGAAAATAAAATTAAATAATACATACAAGATTTTGTTAACGAGGAAACCGCAAATGCACAAAAACCCGAGACCTAGTCCAGTTTTGAATACTCTCAGAATTAAGACGATAACAAAGTACAATGCCAACTTCGTATAGTTGAGACCAAGTAAACTAACTCTAGTTACTTAGTTCTTTCAGTATCCCTGTGTATATGACCTACCGGTCACACACGTGAATCCCAAGACAGAAAGTCAATCTTGAGTTGCTTCACCGATGTAAAGTCTTAAGCACTCAACTCCTTTTGATCGTCTTCCAAACAATAAAGGAATAAAGCTCTTCTGTTTAACCAAGTAAACTCCTTTGTCGGGTAAGATCAATCCTAATAAATAACCTAGATTCGGATTCGCAACTATCCGATTCAGATATTGAAGAATATCACCAATGATAGTTGTCGTTCTAAACGACTTTATGATCAGAAAAATCTAATCTAAGTCGGGTCCCAGCAGATCAAGATGTGTGCACTTATGTACCTGATACGAAAACCAAAAAAATTAATCTTGTCTTCAATTGCCTTCTTATGTACCTGCACAACACAAACTTGAATCCACTTATGATCGATGGAACACAAAACAGAGTCTGTTAATAATGGATGATAAAAAGTTATATTTAGATCTAAAAAAAATTCTAAAGTTCTTGTCAATACTTTAATTTAGTTTAAGTGACCCTTATGTCAGAAGAGAAGGCTCTCAAGAATAATCAAACTAGGTGCAATCAAAGTTTCAATAACCGTTAGTCAATAAATCAATAATCGAAAACTAAAATAAGACCGCAATTATCTAGTTTCGGATTGCGATCACCTTGAGTATCAAGGAATATCTTTGTACAATAAAAGATAATAATTATACTCATGTCTAAACTATGTCGATGTCCGGACTTTCCTAATTAGAAAATCTTGATTCCAAAATCACACAAAACCGTAAAGTAATATGTGAATATGAAGGATCGGTTTTGCTCTTGGGACAGGTTCTACCATGACTCCTAACATAGATTAAGATCGGTTCTACCAAGTCTCCAAATATTGGTAGGGATCGGTTCTACCATGACTCCCAACAACAGATATGATAGGTTCAACCAAGACTCCCAATATAGGTAAGGATTGATTCTACCATGACTCCCAACAATAAGTATGATCCATTCTACCATGTATCCCAAAATATGTAAGGATCGGTTCTACCAAGGTTCTCAACATAAGTTAAGATCAAATCTACCGCATATCCCAAACTAGGTAAAGATCGGTTCTACCATAGATCTCAATATAAGTCAAGATCGGTTTACCAAAGATATTACCTAGGTTCGAATTGGTCATCCAATAGATCTTCAATGAAAACGGACCAAAATGCCTATTAATTTACTTTCGATTACGAAACAAAATTCGTATATGTGTTTCCTTTAAATATATGTATCAGACATAGTTTCCTATGATGAAATCACACCTATATCCAATACACAATCAAGTAACGAGTTACGCAGATTATGTCGATGTCATATTTACGAAGTTCGAAAGATAAACGTTATACTTCGTAATCAGATATTCATCATTGACACTTTGATCATACTAAAATGATCAAGTCTAATACTAGAGTATTAAATATAACCTCGCATTTTATGTTTCAATCTTAAACGACTTGAAAGCAACGATAGGAATAGAAACAAGACAAGTCAGTATCACAATACCTCAAGTGGAAGGATGATGTCTTCATTGTAGTCTATATGTCTTCAAAGTTATACTTGTATGTCTCAATATTCCAAGATTTTCTAATCTAACTTAAACGAAGTTGGTATCTAGTATTAGAGCATAGCTCGGTCGACCTCGCATGCATTATTATCTCAAGCATGTTTGTCAATGTTAGTGATCAAAACTTTAAGTCTTGATTTCTAGCCTACATAGCTAAGTCTCAGACTAGGATAGAAAAGTGTAGTTGAGCTCAAGGAATTCATGGCAATCCATCATACAACGACGAAGATCTACTCAAGGAACCGTGGAACTTCATCAACAAAAAGGTATGTGGAGACTTGAACTTATCTATCACTCAAAAGTCTATCTCTTCTATCTCCTACTTCTTATGAGACAAAAGTCGTATACTATATAGACTAGATCATACACATTTGATATTTCGAGCCGAGTATATCTCGCCTATCTATATCTCGAAATCATGTGTTGGTAAAGCGTTTCGCTTTGATCAAGTTTATCTTCACCTAGTGACGAAAGTCATGAAAAGTTTCAATTACTTTGAGAATTGCTCTGACGCGAAACGGTCTGTGAATAACGGCTATATAACGTCCTCTGAGAATGTCTCAATGATTGGAATGAGAGTTTAGATTACATAACCATGTATTCTTTAATCCGAAGTTTTCGAACTTTGTTGATTGAGAGAAACCGGAGAAATTGGCTGACGGAAGTTCTTGTACCGAGAATTTCTGCTGGGATTTTCCAAAAACTGGTTTGCATGTAAGTCCGCGAACTGGCGAAAGTCTCTTTGCCGAGATTTTCTGCTGAGTTTGGAAAACTCCACCGTTTGTCTTAAGTCCGCGAACTTGTTTGTGAGCTTAAGAGGTTATGATCTAAAGATGTGCTCTGAACATGAAACTTAAATTACTAAGGAATGCTTTATGCAAACCGTGGCTATAAAGTTCATGAGACGATTCATCGAATCGAATCATCTTTGTTTCAATGTGTCTTATGTAGTTACATAAGATCTCATAGCAATTGAACAACTCTCTAACTAGTTCATTTGAGTCAATTGAACTAGTTATGGTGAAGAAGAACTAGGTTAATATGAATTGCTCATATGGTCAACCTTTTGGGTTACTATGTTGAACCAACATACACGTACACGTTTGGGCATGGTTTTCACAAACCCAGTAAACGTCTACCCAAGTGTGTGTGACAAGCTAAGTTTTCGATCTAACGGTTGAGAAATATTATCTTGAATCTAAATCAGGTTTTCATCTAACGGTGAATATGGATTGCTTTGTAACTAAGGCAAAACCCTGATTTGAAGACTATATAGGGGAGACATCTACCATTGTGCAAAACTAATCCCCACACGTTTGTGTGATACTAGTGCGCTCGCTAGAGTCGATTATCCTTTAACCTTTGGTTTTATTCTCTAAAACCAGGTTAACGACTTAAAGACTTCATTGGGATTGTGAAGCTAGACCGGTACTACTTTTATCGTAGTTGTGTGATCTGATCTTGCATCTACTATCGTACGAGTACAATCTTTGATTGGCTTGAGATCGTGAGAGTTCTCCGATAGGCAAGATAAAGAAGTCACAAACATCTTCGTCTCATTGTTTGTGATTCCTCGACAAACCGCATGTGTAGTCAGGAAGGATTGTAGAGAGGTGATTGATTAATCTAGGCTGTTCTTCGGGAATATAAGACCGGATTATCAATTGGTTCATGTTCACCTTGATTTCATATCTTAAGACGGAACAAAACCTAGGGTTTATCTGTGGGAGACAGATTTATCCTTTGATAGACTTTTTTGTGTGAGACAGATTTGTTTATTATCAAGTCTGCGATTTTGGGTTGCAGAAAATCTTGGTTGTGGGTGAGATTAGCTAAGGGAATCAAGTGCGCAGTATCCTTCTGGGATCAGAGGCTTAGGAGTACAACTGTACCTTGGATCGGTGGGAGACTGGTTGGGGTTCAACTATAGTCCAGTCCGAAGTTAGCTTGCAGTAGGCTAGTGTCTGTAGCGTCTTAATACAATGTGTATTCCATCTGGACTAGGTCCCGGGGTTTTCTGCATTTGCGGTTTCCTCGTTAACAAAACTTCTGGTGTCTGTGTTATTTCTTTTCCGCATTATATTTTATATGATTGAAATAATACAGGTTGTGCGTTCGTGATCATCAATTGGAAATCCAACCTTCGGTTGTGATTGATATTGATTGATCCTTGGACATTGGTCTTTGGTACCGTCCAAGTTATTCCTTGTATTTGATAAACACTCGCTATTGATTTTAGCTTGAGTAAAAATCAAATCAAGAGAGAGATATTAACTCT
This sequence comes from Papaver somniferum, assembly GCF_003573695.1. Lineage (NCBI taxonomy): Eukaryota > Viridiplantae > Streptophyta > Magnoliopsida > Ranunculales > Papaveraceae > Papaver > Papaver somniferum. Next base: position 99,638,174 of record NC_039366.1, read on the forward strand.
TTGAGATACTTTTATCTAGATTGAGTCTGACTGTCTAGTTGATTCTCTAGCAAAGTATTTCGGAGTTAGTCCATACAGATTTCTAAGCGAAATATCGGGTAGTGTTGTTAGACCCCCGCTTTTTCAATTGGTATCAGAGCTGGCAAACACGCTAAGACCTCATCAGTCTGTGTTTGTAGCGATCTGACTCTATGGACAGAGGTGCTATCTCTATTAGCGTATCACCAGTCTTCGATGGCTCCAATTACTTATGTTGGAAAATTGTTATGCGAGCTTTTTTTCAATCGCGTGATTTTCAATCATGGATATATGTGGTTAATGGCTATGATGCTCCCGTTGTGGCAGTCGGTGATGTAAACGTTCCCAAACCTATTGGTGAATACTCCGCTGTTGAGATAACTGATACAAAGCAAAATTCCGAAGGTTTGAATGCTATCATACATGTCATTACCCCAAATCTTCAGCATCATGTGACAAACTGCACTAGATCTAAATATGCTTGGGATATCTTAGAAATCGTATTTGAAGGCAACTCCAGTGAAAAGGATGCTAGGCTTCAAAACCTTAATTCCGATTGGGAGAACCTTCGTATGGAAGATGAACAAACATTTGATGAGTTTAATCACAAAGTGTCTGAAATTGTTAATGCATCTTTTGCATTGGGTTAGACTATTCCTGAAAAGGACTTTGTGATGAAAATTCTCAGATCGCTGCCATCTAGATACGAGTCTAAGAAGCATGCCATCATTGAGGGGAATAACCTCGATAATCTTTCCAGAAACACCTTGGTTGGAAAGCTTAACATCTTTGACCATGATCATACATCCAAAGTCGGAAAGGATGTTGCCTTTAAAGCACAGAAGAACACTAAATTACTGGTCAAAGGTAAGAGTGTTCATGTTTCTGAGGATGATTTTTCGGATGAAGATCTTGACAAATCAGTCTCCTTGATCACAAGACAGTTTAGGGATCTTCTGTTGAAGAGAAGTAAACGGTTTTCAAGAGACAAACCTAAGTCATCAGACAAATCTCACGGTCGCGTACCTCCTAAAAACAGGGATGCTGACGAGGCTGATGACAAGGACATGCCTCAGTGCTTTAAGTGTAAGGGTTTTGGTCATTTTTCTAACGAATTCCCAAATCGTAGAAAATACACTGGGAACAAAGGTCTAGCTGTAACACTTGATGAAATGTATGAAACCTATGATTCCAATGAATATAGGAAATCAAGTGTAGGGATTCTTTGTGAAAACATCGATTTTGATACTTGTAGCAATACATATATCAACCTCAATGGGTTCGGAGAAGAGGGAAACCCAATCAAGCTGGAAGATTCTTTGAATCCGATAACTGGAAACCCTTTCAGTGATGTTTCAGGATCAACTGTATGTCTGTCTTCTTGCACATCTCAAATGCCTGAATATTATCCAAGTTTGACGTGCTCATTATGTTCGATGAAGGGACACGAACTATCAAGGTGTTACAAATACAAGCACCAAATAAGGCACGCCAGCAAACTTCAACGAAGAGCAGATCGATTAGCAAGGAAGCTGAAACTTGCTCAGAAGACCGCCGAGGTATGTAGGATCTTATCTTCGTCTAAGAAGTTGGTTTCCAAGGATAGAATAAGACCATTTGAAAATAAAATATGGTCAAATCTTTTTGATAGACAAAGATCAGAGGATTCCTCCCATGAGGAAAAAGATGGACAAATCGTTGTTCATCGCAACACAACTTGATTGTGTTGTTGGGAATATCTTGTCTCACGTGCTTGTTCGAAAAGAGACAAGATTGAGTGATGATCCAGGCTTCAGAAGAGTTTTTCCTTCTTTTCTTAGTTTTGTCATTTTTTGTCTATCAAATAAAAGAAAGGGTTATTATAGACAATTCTACTCTTTATAGGGTTTTGGAGTTGGGCGTATACGAACCTGTCAATAGGTCTCGAACCCTACATTACTTTTTCCTCTTGACATCCTATATAAGACTGCTTGTTGAGTTAAGTGATTCAATCACACAAATCCAGTTGTTTATAACTGTTCTCAAAGCACTATGTCGTCAGATGGAAAGGATGTCAACATGATTCTTAAGTCTTCAATCAAGGAAAAAGAAAAATCTCCTGTTTCTAAGTCCCTAAAAAGAAAAAGAAGGAATACAAGAAAACCCAGGGCTGTTCCTTCTAACTCTCAGAAGTTTTCCGATGTTCTTGATGAGTTACAGGAACTAGGAAGGGAGATTTATGAAATAAAGACGTTCGTGTCTAAATCTTTGGAAATTCAGAGGACCCTAATTCGACCTCTTCAGCCAAGATAGTTCGTGGGTATTGACACTTATCTCCGTGAACCTTATGTCCCGATGGTTGTCGATAACAAGGAGTTCGGGAATGATAAAGAATTTCTCAAAGGAATTGTTGCCTAGTATATCTTCTTTTTGGTTTAATTGGAAGAATAACTAGTGCTTTGAATAGCGATGATTGTGACTACACATAGCTATTTTGTTTTCATCTTCTCATGTTTATTTTTTAGGTTTATTGGTTTTTAAATTCTAAAAAATATTTGGAAGATGATATTATTGCAGTATTAATCTGTTTTGAAGTATTGCAATATCTTTATGGGATATGTATTGTTTACGTCCGTGAACTTGAAGGTCCCATATTGTGTCAAAAGTAAAGTCGTTCATGAATTGATATTCGTATTGATGAAAGGACGAACGGACTTTTGACAAATTACAAAAGTTATGCCTATGCAGTCATGAATTTGATGGAAAATAGGATAAAATCTTTTGTTTAACAAGGATAAAGTTTATTATGTCGTTATGATGGAAAATAGAATAGATCCTTGTATGTTATCCACGGTATTGATCTTCATTGATCTATTTTGTTATGTTTTACTGTGAAGGCTCCATTGTGTGTCTTATGTTGAGCACGATACAACTAAGTCGATTATTTTTATTGGCTTTGTTGGTTGTTTCATAAGATGCTATATGTTGAGCATTATGAACTAAATTAATCATCTTGGTTGGTTATTTAGTTATTTGCTCCGAAAGTCTTCTTTTGTCGAGAAAATATTTTGACAATTAAATTGATTACTCTTGTGATTAGTTTGGTTGTTTGTATTCCAATTAGATTAATTATAAGTTCTCTTATAATTAGTCTAGTTGAGTTTTCATATATTCCACAAGTTCTTTTGTTGAGTATATGAACGGCTATACAAATCATGTTCTATTGGTTAATATAGTCGTATATTCCGTAAGGTTTTTCCTTATGTTGAGTATGTGAATTATTAAGTTAGTCGTCTCCGTATGATTATCTTAGTCGTAGCTCCGTAAGTTTACTTATGTTGAGCATCTTCAATTAAATTGATCACTTTTGTGGTTTGACTTAGTTGCGTATTCCAATTAACTTAATCATGGGTTTTCTTGTGATTAATTTGGTTGAGTTTTTGATTTAGAAAATCATTTTTATGGTTTTTGGTGTCCAATTTAAAAATCCTTCTTTTCTTTCGAAATTAAGGTCGCTCTTGTCGTTCTTTCGGGAATGACATCAAATGGGGGAGAGTTCTTTTGAACTTGTGCTTAATGGTAATATCTTGCGGGGTGTGCGGCTGTGGAATTTTATAGGGGTTATCTTGTATCATAAAACTCCTTGATGAATGCATTTAGCTTCGGCTTTATGATTGCATCTAAATTAAGTTGATATGTATTTTTCTTTTAGTCTATGAAATGCCTCTTGTGGAAATTTCATTATGATCCCGTTCTTGTAGTTCACACTACAAATACATATGGTTCTTCGATCATTGTGTAAGGGGGAGTGGTTTCCATGATCGAGATGGAGTATTGACTAAGGGGGAGTGATACATATCACCAAAGTGTTATTGTTAAAGTCGTGATACAATTGGAATTTGATGTTACATAATAATACTATGACACTTTATAATAATGATCGAGAATCTCGATTTCTCTCATTGTTATAGCTTCGGATCTTCAACAACATTGATGCTAAACTTACAACCTTTGGGATCAGCGGAGTACTTGGAAGGACGAAGATTTCAGGGAACGTCGAAGATTAGACTATGGAATAGGAACCACTAAAGTTTATCTTTTTTGTATTCCATATGTATTAATAGTTTTGTCACTAAAATTGACAAAGGGGGAGATTGTTAGAGCATAGCTCGGTCGACCTCGCATGCGTTGCTATCTCAAGCATGTTTGTCAATGTTAGTGATCAAAACTATAAGTCTTGATTTCTAGCCTACATAGCTAAGTCTCGGACTAGGATAAAAAAGTGTAGTTGAGCTCAAGGAATTCATGGTGATCCATCATACAACGAAGAATATCTACTCGAGGAACTGTGGAACTTCATCAACAAAAAGGTATGTGGAGACTTGAACTTATTTATCACTCAAAAGTCTATCTCTTCTATCTCTTACTTCTTATGAGACAAAAGTCGTATGCTATATAGACTGGATCATGCACATTTGATATTTCGAGCCGAGTATATCTCGCCTATCTATATCTCGAAATCATGTGTTGGTAAATCGTTTCGCTTTGATCAAGTTTATCTTCACCTAGTGACGAAAGTCATGAAAAGTTTCAATTACTTTGAGAATTGCTCTGACGCGAAACAGTCTGTGAATAACGGATATATAACGTCCTATGAGAATGTCTCAATGATTGGAATGAGAGTTTAGATTACATAACCATGTATTCCTTAATCCGAAGTTTTCGAACTTTGTTGATTGAGAGAAACCGTAGGAATTGGCTTTGCCAAGTCCGCGATACCAGTCCGCGAACTGACAGAAGTTCTTGTACCGGGAATTTCTGCTGGGATTTTCCAAAAACTCGTTTGCACGTAAGTCCGCGAACTGGCAAAAGTCTCTTTGCCGAGATTTTCTGCTGAGTTTGGAAAACTCCACCGGTTGTCTTAAGTCCGCGAACTTGTTTGTGAGCTTAAGAGGTTATGATCTAAAGATGTGCTCTGAACATGAAACTTAAATTACTAAGGAATAATTTATGCAAACCGTGGCTATAAAGTTCATGAGCCGATTCATCGAATCGAATTATCTTTGTTTCAATTGTGTCTTGTGTAGTTACATAAGATCTCATAGCAATTGAACAACTCTCTAACTAGTTCATTTGAGTCAATTGAACTAGTTATGGTGAAGAAGAACTAGGTTAATATGAATTTCTCATATGGTCAACCTTTTGGGTTACTATGTTGAACCAACATACACGTGCACGTTTGGGCATGGTTTTCACAAACCCAGTAAACGTCTACCCAAGTGTGTGTGACAAGCTAAGTTTTCGATCTAACGGTTGAGAAATATTAGCTTGAATCTAAATCAGGTTTTCATCTAACGGTAAATATGGATTGCTTTGTAACTAAGGCAAAACCCTGATTTGAAGGTTATATAAAGGAGACATCTAGCATTGTGCAAAACTAATCCCCACAAGTCTGTGTGCTACTAGTGCGCCCGCTAGAGTCGATCTCCATTAACCTTTGATTTTCTTCTCTAAAATCAGGTTAACGACTTAAATACTTCATTGTGATTGTGAAGCAAGACCGATACTACTTTATCGTAGTTGTGTGATATGATCTTGCATCTTCTATCGTACGAGTACAATCGATTGATTGGCTTGAGATCGTGAGAGTTTTCCGATAGGCAAGATAAAGAAGTCACAAACATCTTCGTCTCACTGTTTGTGATTCCTCGAAAATCCGCTTGTGTAGTCAGGAAGGATTGTAGAGAGGTGATTGATAAATATAGGCTGTTCTTCGGGAATATAAGACCAGATTATCAATTGATTCTTGTTACCTTGATTTTATATCTAAAGACGGAACAAAACCTAGGGTTTATCTGTGGGAGACAGATTTATCCTTTTATAGACTTTTCTGTGTGAGACAGATTTGTTTATTATCAAGTCTGTGATTTTGGGTTACAACAACTCTTGGTTGTGGGTGATATCACCTAAGGGAATCAAGTGCGCAGTATCCTGCTGGGATCAGAGGCGTAGGAGTACAACTGTACCTTGTATCAGTGGGAGATATATAGAGGTTCAACTATAGTCCATTCCGAAGTTAGTTTACAGTAGGTTAGTGTCCGTAGTGTCTTAATACAATGTGTATTCAATCTGGACTAGGTCCCGGGGTTTTTCTGCATTTGCGGTTTCCTCGTTAATAAAATTTCTGGTGTCTGTGTTATTTTTTTTCCGCATTATATTTTATATAATTGAAATAATACAGGTTGTGCGTTCGTGATCATCAACTTATCTAATCCAACCTTTGGTTGTTGACTGTAGTTGATTGATCCTTGGACATTGGTCTTTGGTACCGTCCAAGTTATCTCTCTTTGATAAAGACTCGCAGATTTCTATTTGCTTGAGTAAAGATCAAATCGAGAGATTGAGATAATAACTCCTTGAGATACTTTCTATCTATATTGAGTCTGACTGTCTAGTTGATTCTCTAGCAAAGTGTTTCGGAGTTAGTCCATACAGATTGTTAATCGAAATATTGGGTGGTGTTGTTGGACCCCCACTTTTTCAATTGGTATCAGAGCAGGCAAACACGTTTAAGACCTCATCAGTCTGTGTTTGTAGCGATCGGAATCTATGGATTATGAAGTCTCAATTAACCTTCACCAGGTTTGAAAAACAACCGCAAGAAAAGGTCTGATAAACTGATATCTCTTCAAAAAGGGTTGGATGAACAAATCCGGATCAACTATGGTCTTTTTGTTGAAATTGCGATTCTTAAGGATTTGATATCCAGAAATACTTCCCTTGAAAGGTTGAAAAATCTCAGTTGTTCCTCTCTCATGAAAAGTCATAAGTCAGATAGTAATCAACGGCATGATGTTGAGAAAACGGATATGACAAGGAACCAGTTCGACAATCTTCAAAGCATAGGCTCATGTTGTGGTCAATCCGATCATATACAACAAGTTTGTATGTCCTTTCAAAAGAGTCTTAATGTTGCAAGTAATCTTTGTAAGAAAGTTAAACAACTGTATGACTCTCTAAAAGTTCATACAACTCTACCAGGAAACTCTAAATCGATAAGTACTAGTAGTATGGGTGCCTTTGCTTTAAGATCTACATCTCCTTTTCAATGGTTTCTTGATAGTGGATGTAGTCGGCATATGACAGGAGATCTCACTTGGTTTGTATCATCGGTTGACTACAAAGGAGGTCCTGTAACGTTCGGAGATGGAAGTTGTTGCTACATTAGCAAAAAGGGAACGATCAAGCTACCCGGTATTCCAAAAATCCATGATGTGGTATACGTTAAAGGTATGACTGCTAATCTTCTTTCTATTAGTCAAATTTGCGACAAGGGCCATCGAGTTGTCTTCAATGCGAATGGATGTGACATTGTTGACAAATCCGGGAAGGTAATCTTTCAAGGAACTCGTGGTAAAAAAAACTGTTATCTTCTTGATACTCAGTTTAGAAACCGCTGCAATTTGACTAAGGTGGAATCTACACATCTTTGGCATGAGCGTTTTGGTCACATCAGTTATCGACTTCTAACTAATATCATTAAAAAAGAACTTGTTAGAGGCATACAAACACAACAATTACTTCCCACCGATGCCAACACGCGTAAAATCTAACATGGCCCTGGTCTCGGCATACACACAACCATAACAAAGTACGACCAATTGACTAACATTTCTCGGACCAATGATTATTATTGGTTTCTCTTCTTTAAATGTTTTACTTACAAACATATTTTCTTAAGTTTGTTGGTAACCCTTTTCCTTGTTACAAATCAAACCATTAAACACAATTAGTTTTCTTAATAGAGTTTTAAGACGTCAATTATCAATGTGTTAATTGTTTACTTTTAGCAGACGGTTTAAGAAAGACAATGAAAAATTCTTAACATTGTATGCGCAAGTTGTCATAAAAATTCAAATATGCATTTTGTATTCACGTAACCAACGTACACAAAGTTAGTGAATCAGTCAAGCAAAATGAACTTGTAAAGCTCTGGCCGATTCGATTCTGAGTCAACTCATTAGGAAAATCGTCTCTTTGTTCTTCAATTTTCTCACCTAAATCTCCGTTGCATGTCATGATCTGAATCTCATCTGGGTTCTTACAACCGGTTTTTTTATTTAAATTCCCCTTTCTTTGTCTTATTCTTTTAGTTTTCATCTTTTAATGTGAATTTGTTTTTTCTCCATGAATAGTAGGTAGTGCTTTCATCTGGTCATCTGTCATCGAAAGGTTTCTTTGTTTAAAGACGTTGGTCCAATCTCCAAAAGTTGTCTTCTAATCTAAGCTGCAGCAATGTCAGAAATGAATGAAGAAATCAAAAAATGCTGGATATCAATTCAAAATCTCAAGCATAGAAAACTCCACCAATGGACACCGATCTCAATTAATCTAAAACAACAAAAACTTGGAGCAATTTCTCTGATACATTCAACACCTCTCAAGTGGAAATCATGCAACGAGACTATAAATTGGTTCGTTATCAGCTTTCTCATCACCTCATCATTTTCTTCACAAACAACCTCGTAAGAAATTCCAGTCCCAAAATGTCAGATAATACTTCTTATGGGTAAGTCTCCGACCTAATTGAGAGAATTAACTCCATAAATTTGAATGAGGAAGATAACGTTCAAAGAGTCATCGGATATCCTCACATCAAACTAAGCAACAGGATCAAAAAATGTGAAAAGAGCCTTATTTGGAAAGTTATGAATGAAACTCCAATGTCAGTTGGGAAAGTAGAGTATGAAGCCACTCTGGTCTGAGGTCATGGGCATTTCACAATCAGAGCAAGAGGTTTTAACATCATCACTTTCACCTTTCAAAACTGGAGAGAATACAATGACATTTTAATTGGAGAACCATGGAATATAGATGGATATCTTATGGTTCTGAAGGAATGGAATCCCACAATGGATGCAAGAAACATCGACTTCAACATTCAACAATATTGGATTGATATCAAAAAGCTGCCTATTGAATTCCAAAATGCTGAATTAGCCAATCAAATTGCTAGCATTGTGAGAAGGGTTATCTAACTGGAACCTGAGGATGGATGTCCAACAGAAAACAACATTGTAAGTGCTCTCATTGAATTCAATATAACTGAAAATGCGGGGGTCTAACAACCAGACCCAACAATTCGTTTGGAAATCTGAGAGGACTTACTCCAGCATACATTCTAGAGAATGAACTATACAGTCAGACTCAATCTAGAGAAAAGTATATCAAAGAGTTTAATATCTCTAACTCTTAATACAATCCGCAATCAGCAAATAGATATCTCCGAGCCCGATTGAATATAAGAGGAGTTACTTGAAATGTACCAAAGACCAATGTTCAAGTGTCAATCAATGTAAATCAAAAACCAAAGGTTGGATATTCTAATTGATTGATCTTAACGCACAACCTATGATTTTTCAATTATATAACAAAATATAATGCGGAAAAGAAATAACACAGAAACCAGAATTTTGTTAACGAGGAAACCGGAAATGCAGAAAAACCCCGGGACCTAGTCCAGATTGAACACCACACTGTATTAAGCCGCTACATACTCTAGCCTACTACCAATTAACTTCAGACTGAACTGTGGTTGAACCCTAATCAATCTCACACTGATTCAAGGTACAGTTACGTTCCTTACGTCTATGATCCCAGCAGGATGCTACGCACTTGATTCCCTTAGTTGATCTCACCCACAACCAAGATTTCTTACGACCCAAAGTCAAAGACTTGATAAACAAATCTGTCTCACACAGAAAAGTCTATAGATTGAATAAATTTGTCTCCCACAGAAATACCCAAGATATTTTGTTCTGTCTTTTGATAAATCAAGATGAACATGAACCAATTGATAAACCGGTCTTATATTCCCGAAGAACAGCCTAGTATTATCAATCACCTCACAATAATCTTAATCGTCTAGCGAAACAAGATATTGTGGAATCACAAACGATGAGACGAAGATGTTTGTGATTACTTTTATCTTGCCTATCAGAGAAATTAATCTCGAGTCAATTATTTCAATTGTATTCAATACGATGGAATCGGGCAAGATCAGAACACACAACTACAAAGAAAATAGTTGGGTCTGGCTTCACAATCCCAATGAAGTCTTTGAAGTCATTTACCTACAGGGTCTCGATAGAAACCTAAGGTTAAAGGAGAATCGACTCTAGTTATGCAACTAGTAACACACATGAGGTGTGGTGATTAGGTTTCCCAGTTGCTAGAGTTTTCCTTTATATAATTTTAAAATCAGGGTTTGCAATCCAAGTTACCTTGGTAACAAAGCATTCAATATTCACCATTAGATGAAAAACTGATTCAACCAAGATAATATCTTTCAACCGTTAGATCGAACTTAGCTTGTTACACAAAAATGAAATGTACCCTCACTTGGGTTTATGTAAACGTACCCAAACGTGTACACCATGTTGGTTCACAAATAGTTAACCGAGGTTAGCCATATGATTACTCTCATTTCAACCTTATTCATCTTAACCATAACTAGTTCATATGACTCAAATGAAACTAGTTAAAGAGTTGTTCAATTGCTATATTCTCATAGAATTATACAAGAACATAATTGAAGCAAAATCGGTTTGATTCACTCGAATCAATCATGAACATTATAGCCACAGTTTGCAAAGATTGCATTCCTTATTATATAAATGTTTATGTTCATCTTCATAACCGATTTTAGAACTTTAACCTTCAAATATGCAAACGGGTACGCATACTTGAAATACTCGGACTAAGATTGGGTTTCGTCAGTACGCAAACGGGTACACGAACTTTAAATCCCAGCAGAAATTCTCGAACATGAATTTGTAAGCCAGTACGCAAACGGGTACGCATACTTAGGTTCCCGTATTTCTCAAACCAACAGGTACGCGAACGGGTGCGCATACTATGGTTCCCGGACATCGATTACATATGTGCAAGAGTACACAACATGACATATCCAATAATGGTTAAGCGTTCTAAACTCTTATTTCAATCATTGAAACTTTCTTAGAGGATGACAATATCCATTTTCACACACTATTAGCTTCAAAGCAATTTTCAAGTTATTGAAATAATCATTACGAAACATTCCAAGGAAACACCAAATGATTGTATCACACAAACCATGTAAGATGTTACTCGGCAATTTTCACATGATATAAGATGAACTTGGTCGATGCGAAAGCTTTCCAACACATATTTTGAGAAATATGTAAGCGAGATAAACTCAGCTCGAAATCTCAAATGTGTATATAGAAAACTATATCGTAATACGACTTATGTCTCAATATAAGAGATAGAGTATAAATAGACTTTCCAAGTGATATATGAGTTTAAATCTCCACATACCTTTTGTCGATGAAGTTCCACAAGATCCCCTTAGTAGTTCTTCGTCTTCAAATGATAAACGTCGTGAAAACTAAGCTAAACTACACAATCTATGTCCTAGTCCGAGACATCTATAAATAGGCTAGAAATCAAGACTTAGAGTTTTGATCACTAACATTGACAAACATGCTTGAGACAGCAACGCATGCGAGTTCGACCAAGCAGTGCTCTAACAATCTCCCCCTTTGTCAATTTTAGTGACAAACTATCAATACATATGGATTACAAAATAAATAAAAATTTGTAGCTTCTCATCCAAATGCTTGATCTACTTGGCATCTTCAACACGACTCGAAAACTTCGTCACTTCCAAGTACTCCATGATTCTAAACGTGTTCAACTCAGCATCATAGTTGTTGAAGATTCGTATCGATAACAATGAGAAAACAAATGCTCTCAATCATTGGTATACAATGTCATAGTATTATTACATAACATCAAAGTTCAATTGTATCACAACTTTGACAACAATACTACGGGGATATGTATCACTCCCCCTTAGTCAATAGTTCATCTCAACATGAAAACTACTCCCTTACATAATGATCCATAAACCATATGTATTTGTAGTAAGTCTTTGTAGCACTCGTTTCACGTGCAGAAACTGCTTCACGCGTTCCAACGTTTCTTAGATTCCATGTTAGGGACTATGAAACTACACATTAATTCTCCCCCTTTTTGTCAATATAAATTGGCAAAGGTACGAAAACTAGTGGGATCCTCATGAAATTTTCATAGAGATACTTCATGACCAAAAGAGAATAACATACCAACTTATTTAGATGCAATCATAAAGCCGAAGCTAAATGCATTCATCAAGGAGTTTATAAAGATAAAAGGTAACCTCTATAATATTCCACAGCCGCACTCCCCACAAAGATTAGGCAATTAATCACAAGTTCAATTAAGAACTCTCCCCCATAAAATGTCATTCCTGAAAGAACAACAAAGGCGTCCTTGCTTTTACAAGAAAAAAAGGATTTCTTTGGATATAACCAAATCACATGAAAACATGAATTTGAATCCAAAAATCTCAATTAAATCAACCATAAAAATGATCAATTCAATTGGTCATGCTCGACATAAGAGAACTTACGGAGCAACACAGTATGTGCACAAAAATGTGGATCGGAGATCGACCAATACTGCGGAATACACAAGGATTCATTCTACTTTCCGTCACTATTTTCACAATGGCATATAATAGACATAATCCTTGTAAACAAAAGTTCATCCTTTCTTCCATAAAAATTTGCATAATGACATAAAAGGCATTAACTTTTGTTAGTCAAAAGTTCATTCTATTTTTTACCAATACTTTCATACCGACATAATAGAGATAACTTTTGAACAAGTATGGGACAGTCACAGGTTCACGGACGTAAACAACGTATCCCATAACAATTTCCAATATATAAAATCATAAAGATTAAAATTGCAAACATCATCTTCCAAAAAACTTAGAGTTTAAATAAATCTAAAAACATGAAGATGAAAACGTTGGACATAGCTATGTGTACTCACAATAATGGCTATTCCAAACCCTAGTAATCCTTCTAAAAACACAAGAAATAAATTCTTATAAGAAGTTTCCTAGACAAAATAAATTAAGTTCTTTTAGAACCTCATAACTTTCAATGAATCCATCATATAAGGTATCACTGGTTTCCTTTATCCTCATACCTTTCGTGAGTTAGAACACAAATTTCCGATCAACAACCCGAGCAAGTTGTCTAGCTTTGACACAGTCCATGTGAGCTTTTTATGATTCCGTATCAGAATATTTTGGTCTGCAAGGATTCTGGCCTGACCATCTAAGAGTTGGTTTATTTGCATTTGAAGGTTTGCAAATTCGACCTTTGAATCACCCTGAAAACGAGTTAAATCCTTGACAGATTCATCAATCCAGGAGTTGTGCTCTTTCCTTGCAAGCATCTTCTTCATAAAAAGTTCTTGAATCGAATCATGACCTTGAGTGTCCTCCTCCATGTCAAGACTCACAATATCTTGAGATTTTGAGAAGTTCTCCATATAATTTTTGTTAGGGATGGAATAATACAATATAAAATATATATATGTTCGTAAACAGGAGAAGGAATCTCTTGTTATGGAAACCCTATGAACTCATATGAAGGGGACACATGCGTTCATGGACCGGTCACAGAAGAGGAAAGGATAAAAGAAAAACCAACTAGAGAAAATACTATACTTAATCATGGCTCAATAATTTAGAAAACTTCTTTTCAAATTAGTTCCCGAGATACGATCAACAGGATCGAATAAAATTAACATAAAAACGCATAAAAATACTCAATTATTCCTAAGACTCCCACATCATCATCCTTGCAACTCTCAAGATATATACAAGGACGAAATTATCTGGAATCAGGTAAGGAAGTGAGAAGTATTCTCACTGTGAATTATGGGAGATGAGTTGTACAAATCTTTTGTGTGTTTGTATCGAGTATTCCCCCTTTTCCATTGATTATAACTTATCCCAGAGGAATTAGTGATAAACCCTTTTATAAGTCTATCAGAGGGATTTTCTGAGGACCAAGTCTAGGACCTCTAGAGATCGCTTCCAGAGAAGAAGAGTTGAAGGATTTCCATCTTCTCGATTTAGACTTGCCAAACTTGTTCTTATAAGCACAGGGGTTGTGTTCATTAGTGGCATAAAAGTTTATACCATGCAGAGTAACTCGCAACCTGTGAAGATTTCTTGAAGTCAGATCATCCTTATAAGAATTCTGGTTTTCTGTTGGAAATAAATTCACTGTAGAAGTCGTCGGACGATTTACTCCATTGACAGTAGAAAGAAGCAAGTTATGAAGATGTGAGATTTGTTTCTTTCTAGTAAAACAATAAAGAGCATAGTGATTCTTTTTCCCACAGAAGGAACAACATCGTGGATTAGAAACATAATTTCCTTGACTCATAACCTTTTCCGGCACATGCAAATTTTGCAAGTGATTCACAGTGGGTAATTCCTTGGAGGGAATTTTCTTTACGCTGGGTAAAGCCTTGTGAGTATCATAAGAAGGTACACTGGATGACTTACTCATCAAAAAAAAGTTCTCCTTTTTCAAGGTGTTACCCTGTTCTTGGACATATCGAAGAGATGCAACAAGTTTCTCTTTCTCATCATGATGACTGTTTATTTCTGATGAATTAGCCTTGATTAAGCGTTCTTCTCTAATTGAGTTCTTTCTAACAGTATCTTCAAGCATACTAATCTTTTCTCGTTGTAGAGTAGTTTCTTGAACCAATTTTTCGATATTGTTAGAGAGAGATTCAATGAAGTTGTAGAGTTCACGTTCCCTTTGAAGAGATTTCTCAAATTCATCAATGAGCTGATCATTCTTTTATTCAAGAGTCTTGATTTTAGAACCTTGAAAATTAATGATTTCAGCAGATTTTTTTTTAAGATCCAGTGAGTTCCATTTTACATTCTGACACGATCTCACAAATCTTGTTTTCCCCCCGGGATTCAGAATCAACTAAGGAGTTATTCTTTGAGGCGAACCCAAGATTTTTGGTGTAATTAGAACCTTTAGAAGACATATCAATATGCGTTATCTTGTGAGATACTTCTTAGGTCCTCAGAACACATATTGCTACAAACACAGACTTATAAGGTCTTTAACGTGTTTGCCTGCTCTGATACCAATTCAAAATACGGGGGTCTAATAACTACACCCAACAATTCGTTTGGCAATCTGAGAGGACTTACTCAAACATACTTTCTAGAGAATGATCTAGACAAAAAGACTCAATCCAGAGAAAAGTATGTCAAAGATTTTAATATATCTAACTCTTAATTCAATCCATAATCAACAAATAGAAATCTGCGATCCCGATTGAATATAAGAGGAGTTACTTGAACGGTACCAAAGACCAATGTTCAAGTGTCAATCAATGTAAATCATAAACCAAAGGTTGGATATTCTAATTGATTGATCTTAACGCACAACCTGTGATTTTTCAATTATATAACAAAATATAATGTGGAAAAGAAATAACACAGATACCAGAATTTTGTTAACGACGAAAACGCAAATGCAGAAAAACCCCGGGACCTAGTCCAGATTGAACACCACACTGTATTAAGCCGCTACAGACTCTAGCCTACTACCAATTAACTTCGGACTGGACTGTAGTTGAACCCTAATCAATCTCACACTTATTCAAGGTACAGTTGCGTTCCTTACGTCAATGATCCCAGCAGGATACTACGCACTTGATTCCCTTAGTTTATCTCACCCACAACCAAGATTTGCTACGACCCAAAGTTGACACTTGATAAACAAATCTGTCTCATACAGAAAAGTCTATAAATTGAATAAATCTGTCTCCCACAGAAATACCCAAGAGATTTTGTTCCGTATTTTGAAAATCAAGATGAACATGAACCAATTGATAAATTGGTCTTATATTCCCGAAGAACAGCCTAGTATTATCAATCACCTCACAATAATCTTAATCGTCTAGCGAAACAAGATATTGTGGAATCACAAACGGTGAGACGAAGATGTTTGTGATTACTTTTATCTTGCCTATCGGAGAAATTAATCTCGATTCAATTATTTCAATTGTACTCAATACGATAAAATCGGGAAAGATTAAAACACGCAACTACAAAGAAAATAGTTGGGTATGGCTTCACAATCCCAATGAAGTCTTTGAAGTCGTTAACCTACAGGGTCTCGATTGAAACCTAAGGTTAAAGGAGAATCGACTCTAGTTATGCAACTAGTAACACACAGGAAGTGTGGGGATTAGGTTTCCCAGTTTCTAGAGTTCTCCTTTATATAGTTTTCAAATCAGGGTTTGCAATCCAAGTTACCTTGGCAACAAAGCATTCAATATTCACCGTTAGATGAAAAACCTTATCCAACCAAGCTAATATCTTTCAACCGTTAGATCGAACTTAGCTTGTTATACACAAATGAAATGTACCCTCATTTGGGTTTATGTAACCGTACCCAAACGTGTACACCATGTTGGTTCACAAATAGTTAACCGAGGTTAGCCATATGATTACTCTCATATCAACCTTATTCATCTTAACCATAACTAGTTCAATGACTCAAATGAAACTAGTTAAAGAGTTGTTCAATTGTTATATTCTCATAGAATTATACAAGAACACAATTGAAGCAAAATCAGTTTGATTCACTCGAATCAATCATGAACATTATAGCCACGGTTTGAAAAGATTGCACTCCTTATTATATAAATGTTTATGTTCATGTTCATCACCGATTTTAGAACTTTAACCTTCAAGTATGCAAACAGGTACGCATACTTGAAATACCCGGACTAAGATTGGGTTTCGCCAGTATGCGAACTTTAAATCCCAGCAGAAATTCTCTGACATGAACCTGTACGCCAGTACGCAAACGGGTATGCATACTTAGGTTCCCGGATTTCTCAAACCAACAGGTACGCGAACGGGTGCGCATATTATGATTCCCGGACATGGATTACATATGTGCAAGAGTGCACAACATGACATATCCAATAATGGTTAAGTGTTCTAAACTCTTATTTCTATCATTGAAACTTTCTAGGATGACAATAGTCGTTTTTGTTAGAGCATAGCTCGGTCAACCTCGCATGCGTTGCTATCTCAAGCATGTTTGTCAATGTTAGTGATCAAAAGTATAAGTCTTGATTTCTAGCCTACATAGCTAAGTCTCGGGTTAGGATAGAAAAGTGTAGTTGAGCTCAAGGACTTCATGGCGATTCATCATACAACGACGAAGATCTATACAAGGAACTGTGGAACTTCATCAACAAAAAGGTATGTGGAGACTTGAACTTATCTATCACTCAAAAGTCTATCTCTTATATCTCCTACTTCTTATGAGACAAAATTCGTAAGCTATATAGACTAGATCATACACATTTCACATTTCGAGTTGAGCATTCATTGCTTATCTTTTATCTCGAAATCGTGTGTTGGTAAAGCTTTTCGCTTTGATAAAGTTTATCTTCACCTAGTGACGAATGTCATGAAAAGTTTCAATCACTTTGAGAATTGCTCTGACGTGAATCAGTCTGTGAATAACGGCTACATAGCATCCTCTGAGAATGTCTCAATGATTGAAATGAGAGTTTATATTACATAACCATGTATTACTTGAACTAAAGTTTTCGAACTTTGTTGATCAAGAGAAATCGGGAGGATTGTGGAATTGGCTTGCCAAGTCCGCGAACCTAGTTCGCAGACTCAGTCCGTGAACTGTCGGAAGTTCTTTACCGAGAATTTCTGCTGGGATTTTCCAAATACTCGGTTGTGTGCTTAGTCCGCGAACTCAGTCCGCGAACTGGCGGAAGTTCTCTTTTCGAGAATTTCTGCTGAGTTTGGAAAACTCAACCGATTAACTTAAGTCCGCGAACTTGTTTGTGAACTTGAAAGGTTATGATATAAATATGTGCTCTGAACATGAAATATTAAATTACTAAGGAATGCTTTATGCAAACCGTGGTTATAATGTTCATGAGCCGATTCAATCGAATCGAATCATCTTTGCTTCAATTGTGTCTTGTGTAGTTACATAAGATCTCATAGCAATTGAAAAACTCTGTAACTAGTTCATTTGAGTCAATCGAACTAGTTATGGTGAAGAAGAACAAGGTTAATATGAAATGCTCATATGGTTAACCTTTTAGGTTACTATGTTGAACCAACATACACGTACACGTTCGGGCATGGTTTTCACGAACCCAGTAAACGTCTACCCAAGTGTGTGTGATAAGCTAAGTTTTCGATCTAACGGTTGAGAAATATTAGCTTGAATCTAAATCAGGTTTTCATCTAACGGTGAATATGGATTGCTTTGTAACTAAGGAAAAACCCTGATTTGAAGGCTATATAAAGGAGACATCTAGCATTGTGCAAAACTAATCCCCACACGTCTGTGTGATACTAGTGCGCTCGCTAGAGTCGATTATCCTTTAACCTTTGGTTTTCTTCTCTAAAACCAGGTTAACGACTTAAAGACTTCATTGCGATTGTGAAGCCAGACCGATACTACATTTATCGTAGTTGTGTAATCTGATCTTGCATCTTCTATCGTACGAGTACAATCTTTGATTGGCTTGAGATCGTGAGAGTTCTCCGATAGGCAAGATAAAGAAGTCACAAACATTTTTGTCTCACTGTTTATGATTCCTCGACAAACTGCCTGTATAGTCAGGAAGGATTGTAGAGAGGTGGTTGATTAATCTAGGCTGTTCTTCGGGAATATAAGACCGGATTATAAATTGGTTCCTGTTCACCTTGATTTCATATCTTAAGACAGAACAAAACCTAGGGTTTATCTATGGGAGACAGATTTATCCTTTGATAGACTTTTTAGTGTGAGACAGATTTGTTTATTATCAAGTCTGCGATTTTGGGTTGCAGCAACTCTTGGTTGTGGGTGAGATCAGCTAAGGGAATCAAGTGGCAATATCCTGCTGGGATCAGAGGCGTAGGAGTACAACTGTACCTTGGATCGGTGGGAGACTGATTAGGGTTCAACTATAGTCCAGTCTGAAGTTAGATTGGAGTAGGCTAGTGTCTCTAGCGGTTTAATACAGTGTGTATTCAATCTGGACTAGGTCTCGAGGTTTTTCTACATTTGCGGTTTCCTCGTTAACAAAACTTCCGGTGTCTGTGTTATTTCTTTTCCGCATTATATTTTATATAATTGTAATAATACGGGTTGTGCATTCGTGATTATCAATTGGAAATCCAACCTTTGGTTGTTGATTGATATTGATTGATCCTTGGACATTGGTCTTTGGTACCGTCCAAGTTATTCCTTGTATTTGATAAAGACTCGCTATTGATTTTAGCTTGAGTAAAAATAAAATCAAGAGAGAGATATTAACTCCTTGAGATACTTTTATTTGTATTGAGTCTGATTGTCTAGTTGATTCTCTAGCAAAGTATTTCGGAGTTAGTCCATACAGATTGCTAAGCGAAATATTGGGTGGTGTTGTTAAACCCCCGCTTTTTCATCTAGTACATCTAATCAAGCGACTCTAGTCGAGTTTTAATACTAAAATATGACAACCAAACTTGACGTACCAACGTTTGGTTGGTTCAACCGAGCAATACACTAACACTCTTTGAATTGTTTGTTATATCCTATATAGGATATGGCTGGACATTTGCCTCTTGAAATCAACAGGGAATCTACTGAGAACGGTGTAAATGAGAACCAAAATCTAGTTGAAGCCATTCGGCAACGGACCGGAAGTTTGCTTGCGGATAATGGAAGCCCATCAACTCCACATGTGTATGACGACTTTAAGGTAATGGATGAATTTCACAAATATAATCCATCACCATTCAAGGTTTCACCAAATCCTTTAAATGCTGAGAACTGGATACTAAAAATGGAGAAACGAATAGATTTTCTTGGGGTTGAGGATCATCTTCGAGTTAAAATTGATCTATATTACCTTCAAGATGTTGCAAGTCATTGGTTGACAGCTACTAAAACCAAAGATGGGATGCAAAATCTTACATATCTCACTCAACAAAATATTAATGAAGTATATGTAAGAAGGTATTCGTTCCACGGAAGGCTATTGTTGTTATTCAATTTCTTCTTCTAAAGTAACCAAGGGAGGATTTTTTATTTTATCAAGCAATAAAAACTAAATCGAAAGCAAAGTAAATAGTAAAAGATAATCAATAAGATGAAGATATTGGTCAAGGATTTGTTTCCATTCACAAACATGTATTGTAGCAATAACTATAATTGATAATTTAATCTCAACTTTTTCAAAAGACCTAGGATACCTTGATCATCACCAGTTTCAAAAACCCATTTGTTTCAGCTCAACACATCTAATCTTCTCTACTGTTCAATTTCAAATCAATTCACCACAATCAGCAAAGCCTAATCCTCTTCCTGGTTTAAACACTAATTTATCTCTCAATCAACGACACCAAAAACCTAACATGTAAATCGATAATTCAACCAGCAATCACCACTTCATAGTTCCACCTTGTTGCCAATTTGAATTCTAGAGCAAACCCATCTTCAAATCTTCAACAGACACTCATTACCAACTCCATTCTTTAGGATGTTCATCACCACCAGCTACATCTCAGCCAAAACCCTTTTAATCATCAAAAACGTGCTCAAGATCAAACCCATCTTACTACAAATCAGTATAACTCATTTTTAATTTCTCGATTTCTTTGTTAATTCCTCTGAATTTCAGTGCCTCCATGTCTTCACGATTTCAGACAGAGGAAGAGGAATAAGGACCAATGATAAAAAGAAATAATTTCTTCTCTAATTTTTAGGTTATGTGTAGGAATAGAAATGGATACAGGCACCCATCTTTCGGAATAGGCCACCACCTATGACAACCTCCTTATCCTCTACTGTGCTCCCAATACATTTGCTCATGAAATGACGCTTTTCCCTTTTAGACGACAATTCTTTTTCTTTTGCTCCAAATGACTCCAATATACCTAAAAATTCAAAAACACACATGAGATACATAATTTTAAAAAAAACTAACAAAGAAAGCATAAACAATAGATAAATATCAAGGTGTTTTAGATACCTATCAAATTCCCCCATACTTATGCTTTGATAGTCCTCAAGCAAATCAAACTAAACTAATCCTAAAACATACAACTCTATTTCGTTGAGGTTACGGTTACACTCATCGAGTGTAACAAGCCTTTGAACCCCTAGGTTCCCTAGTGGACGAGTTAAACTTGACATAACAACGCTTGGTGGGTTCAACTGAGCTATGCTCTAACATATTCTAAAATATCTTAAATACTACCTTCGTATATTTTGTATCCATCCTAGATCTAAAAACCCCAAAACCCATATTCCCCAACTGTTACCATCCCATTCTTCCACAGCGGACATCTCCTTTAATCCCTTCTTTCTTCCATTTGCTGTTTTTTTGTTGGTAAGTCGTTGATCTTCTCGTCACTCATATGTTGACCATAAAATCCAAAAACTTGGAATTTGCAGTCGTCATATTCTGGGCGACTTTTACTATTATAGGTAATCTTATATCAAACGACTATACCTTCTCTTAGTCGTTCAGGTATATGCAACTATCTATCCGTTATATGCCTTAACTTAGTCGTTGTATTCTGAAAATTGTGGTTGTTCATGTATATGCCACTTTGAAGTTCTGATTACGTAAACTGAAATTCATTCCATCCATAAATTGATTACATCCATAGTTTATTAATAGACCTAATGTTGTCCATTAACACATTAATATTTTGCCCTATATTTTAACTTTGTTTTTTGTGTATTATAATTATTATTTTTTTACTTAGTTTTACTTTCTAGTATTTAAGTACTTCTTCATAATCAGGTAATTTAAGAAAAAAATTGGTTCTTCGTTACCTGTAAATGATTTGTTAATGAGAAAGGAGATCAATGGAGAAAAAGATAAATAAAAGTAAATAGTTATAGTAAATTTTAGCTTGATTTTTATAGGTGGTAAATAGAAAAAAATGAAAGCTAAAAATATAATTAGTTGAGAAATTATAAAGAGGGTGGTCAATAGAAAAAATATGGGTGACAAATAGGTGAAACCTACTGTTTTGATCTTTGGCAAAATGAAGTGGTGTCTTCATGGTCAACGGTGGACTTCAATTGGAAAGTGGGTATACATGATGGCTAGGAATACGTGGTATACTAATTCAGCTTGGTTTTGGTAATGTCCAAGTGCTCAGTAAACATATAGGTGAAGTGGTCGACTAAAATTAAGGTGGGCTAATAATGATTGGATTTTGGAGGTCCAAAACGGAGAAAATGAGTAAAGGTCCATAAAAGGCTTTGAACTTATACTCGCTACGAACAGGAAAGAGGGGGGACTTTTCTTCTTCTCTTGTTAGTGGAGGAGGGCATCAAGGAACAGGGGGAAGCCGACGTGAGGGTTTAGGAGCAGACCAAACATGAGAGGAAGATACACGTTACCGTGACAACAGTGATATTGGTTTATTATTTATTTCTCCTGTAATTTATTTTTATGGATTTTGAGAAATCCATCTCCATGATTTGCTAAGCTTTGTAACCGGGATTTATGGAGAAAACTACTTTAAACATAGACCATTATGAAATAAATTATTTTAAACATAAACCACTATGAAATAAATTGGAATTGATTGGTGTTAGGCTATGAGAAATTAATGAATCGTAAATTCTTTAATTGTATTTATTGATTCTATTAGAACAAGTGTTGTTGCTCCACCGTCTTTGTACGACACAATAGCCTAAGTTCATTAATTTATGTAGGTTACAATTTTATGTTTAGTATTTGATAATTCATGCTTAGGTTGAATCATTTGATGGGTTATACTTAGACTGTGAAAATAACAATTGTGAAATCTATAAATTATATTTTCGATAACTCTCTCGTCATTATATATTGATAGGTCATGCTTAGATGATTTGATGGGCTATACTTAGGAGATGCGAGTTTATGATCCAAAATTATATAAATAATAGGTGTTGCAATAGAACTGAGATATATACATAATTGGAATTTGAATTCCTCTTGGTGCAGAATTATAAATAGTATTGGAATCCGTAAACCCTGGTTACTCGCTCTCTTTCTCATTGCATTTAATTAATTTTATTTTGTTTTCATTCTTTTTTTAAATCCTTTATTCCAAAAATCCAAAAATATCATTTCTGGTTGGTCGATTAGGAATATTAGTTACGGTATTTTTCACCGCTCCCTGTGGTTTGACCCGTACTTTCCGTTGTCTACATTGTAGACGACGTGGGATTGCGGTTATTATATATATATATATATATATATATATATATATATATATATAGGTTTTCCTAAAGCCTATCAATAAATCTTCGATAAATACCTGCATGACCAAGAAAATAACATATTTCTCTCACGTAGTGGGAGGGGTTAGAGCACAAATAAGGTATATCTTAGATTTTTCAACTTCCAAGTCTTTGGAAGATATTATATGGCCTAAAACTATACCATGTTACCATAAAATGGTATTTCTCTCAATTAAGCACAAGGTTCGTTTCAACACATCCTTCAAAGGCTAGTGAAAGGTTGTTTAAGCACATGTCAAATGAATCACCAAATAAACTAAAGTCGTCCATGAATACTTCAATGATGTTTTCAACATACTCGGATTAGATACTTATCATACACCTTTGATCTGGAGCATTACACAAGCCCAAATGCATCCTCCTATAAGGTACAAATTAGTTTTCTCTTGATCCTCCGGAGCTATCACAATCTGATTGTAACCTGAATAGCCGTCAAGAAAATAATAATGAGAGTGTCCAGCTAAACGTTCAAGCATTTGATCACTAAAAGGTAAAGGAAAGTGATCTTTTCTAGTGGTGGCACTCAATTTTTTGTAGTCAATACAAATCCTCCAACCGGTTTGCACATGAGTTGGAACAAGTTCATTCTTATCATTCTCCACCGCCGTCACACCTGATTTCTTTGGTACTACTTGTACTGGGCTCACCCACTTGCTATCGGATATGGGGTAGATAACACCCACATCCAAAAGCTTGAGTATCTCCATTTTCACAACTTCCATCATAGGGGGGTTCAATTGACGTTGTGCTTCCCTTGTAGGCTTTGCATCGTCTTCAAGTCGGATCTTGTGCATACAAATGACATGGCTTATACCCTTGATATCAGCAATTGTCCAACCTATGGTCGTCTTGTACTTCTTTATCACCCTTAGAAGTTTTTTTCCCCGTAACTCAGTAATTCATTAAAAACAATTGCAGGTAAATCTTCTTTTTCACCCAAGTACAAGTACTTTAGGCGATAGGGAAGAGGTTTCAATTCCAACTTTGGATATTTAATAACACACAATACAAGATTTTACTCGCTACATGGTAAAGAAATAAAAGACATATTATGAGTTTCAGGGATCCTTGTAGTGAGTTTATATCACCATGGGCTTCCTTGACTTCATTACCACACTCTACACCATCATTAATGGGTGTAGTTAGAACGGTTTCTAAAGTATCATCACCATTGAATTTGAACATTTATCGCGCTAATGTATTCATCACATCATTGGAGAAACAAGAGTGGACATCACTAGGATATCTCATCGTCTCGAAAATGTTAAAATATATTGTTTCTCCATTAAACTCCATAGTTAGCGTTTCCTTGTCCATATTAATGACGGTTTTCGCCGTTTTCACAAAGGGACGCCCAAGTAACAATGGAAGGGATGAGTCCAGTGACCTTCATTTATCTTTAGTACACAAAGGTCTGTTGGAAAGACTATTTGATTAACATGCACAAGAACATCCTCAACAATACTATTAGAGCATAGCTCGGTTGAACTCACAAAGCGTTGGTATGTCAAGTTTGGTTGTCATATTTTAGTATCAAAAATCATCTAGAGTCGTTTGATTAAGTAATAGAGTCAACTTCAATAAGGTTAGACTAGAAAGTCTAGAAATGTTGAGACATACAAGTATTACTCCGAAGACCCGAAGAATGTGAAGAAGTAACGAACTACAACGACGACATCATCCTTCCACTTGAGGTTAGTAATATTGACTTGAA
The DNA here is from genome assembly GCF_003573695.1 of Papaver somniferum. Classification (NCBI taxonomy): domain Eukaryota; kingdom Viridiplantae; phylum Streptophyta; class Magnoliopsida; order Ranunculales; family Papaveraceae; genus Papaver; species Papaver somniferum. The sequence goes on from NC_039366.1 coordinate 99,663,140, forward strand.
ATGTTTCATTCCTAACGTATCTTTCAAGTCGTGTTATATTGAAAACATAACTGTGAAGCTGTATATACTGTACATATTGTATAATACTATCTTTTGAACTTCGTACATATGACATCGACATAATCTTGTATATATTGTTATGATTATGTGAATGGGTTATGGTGAAGATTTCATCCTAGGAAAAAATGTTTAACATTTGTTTAAAGGAAGTACATTCATGAACTTGTTTTATGAATTGAAAGGGAAATCATGAGGCTTATTGGTTCGGCTATTCATTGCAAATCTTTGGATGACCAATATGTGTGAGATGGTAGAACCAATCTTAACTTATGTTATGTATCTTGTTATAACTAATCCCAATGCCTGACTTATGATTTGGTATGACTGGTTTTTAATAATTGGTGTAACCGATCCTAAGTAATCATCATCATGTGATGGTATGATTGATCATTGTAATTGGTGTGACTGATCATGAGTATATGTAACCGAACCTCAGTAATCACCATGTGATGGTATGATTGACCCTTTTAATTGGTGTGACCGATCATGAGTATATGTAACCGATCCTTGTAATTGGTGTAACCGGTCTTGGTAACTGGTGTAACTGGTCATGGTAACTGGTGTAACCGATCCTAGTGACTGGTGTGATCGATTACAAGTATTTCCATAATTAGGTATAACCGATTCTAGTGATTGGTAGAACTGATTGAACCCATGTACGTGATTTGGTATTTGATCAATCACATAGTAGTCTTGGAAAAAACAGGTGAACCAACTCTAAACTTGTTTGGAAGCGTGGTATAATCGATTCCAAGAATGCAAATCCATGTAAATATGAAATAAGGATTTGCAGTGAAAAGATGTCAACATACTTTGAACACGAGCAGTAACTCTTATCATTTATTGTTCAAAGATATTCCTTATTACTCAAGGTGGTCCTGTGCCGAAATAAATTAAGAATCTTTTAATTAAGGTTTTTGGTTTTATAGGCTTTAAATACCAGCAATTAATGCATATCTCTAGAGAATAAAAATTAGTAATATGCATTTACTAATTGGAGATTTTCTATTGAGAAATTACGGAAATATTGGACAAGCATTTATTGGAATTATGAAAACCGAATTTTGCCATTAATTGCATATCTTGAGAATACTTTTGGTTTTGGAATTTCCTTGGTGTCCAAACATCCTTGGTCTATAAATACCTAAGTTTGCATTTCTAGAAAACTATCCTAAGATCCATGCAAACTTCATTTCTTGTTGTTTCTGGTGGAGTCGTCTATTCGAAGAGGAAAGTATCCTAAGTAGGTGAAATATCTTACGACCGCTCGTTTAAAGACTTCTGTGGGATCAAGAAACTCTACGAGTACCGTTGGTGGAAACCAGATAATTGCAGTGTTATTAGTTTCCGATTGATTTGATTTACTAACGGTTGTTGAAACTTTGGTTGCACCTAGTTTGTTTATTCTTGAGAATCTTCTCTTGTGATATAAAATTCACTCAAACTAGATCGAAGTATCGACGGGATCTTTAGAACTGTTATTAGATCTTAAGACATCTTGTGATAATCCATTGTTAACAGACTCCATTTTGTGCCTGATTGATCACAAGAGATTCAAGTGGTGTTGTGAAGGTTATTGAAGATTAAAGAAGATTTGAAGACAAAGAAGATTTCTTATTGGTTTTCGTAGCTTGTGAATTGTGTGCACAAACCTTGATCGACTGGGATCCAACTAGAATCAGATTTATTTGATTGATTAGTTGAGTGAGATCGGGATTCTCAGTATATCTCTTTGAGATTTATTTTGATTGAGTGTGAATCTCTACTTGACTAGTTCGGTAGTTAAAGTTAGATTGATCTAACCAGACAAAGGATTTTAGTAGATTAAACATAAGAGCCTTTATCAACGACTCATCTAAATCTTAAAGCAAAAATTGATTAGAGTGGTTACTAAACAGATTCTTCCTTTGTTGTTTGAAAATACGATCCAAAGGACTTACTATTAACGTGCGTGCCTCTAGAAGTCGAACGCGCAGGGATACTGAGGGAACTAAGTAGCTAGGGGCGGTCTGTTTGGTCTCAACTATATGAAGTTGGTTTAGATTTTGTATAGCGGCTTAATTCTGAGAGTACTTAAAATTGGAATAGGTCCTGGGGTTTTTCTGCATTTGCGGTTTCCTCGTTAACAAAATCTTGTTGTGTCTTTTACTTTGATTTTCGTATTATAATTGTTTATTATAATAAAGTAAAATTCACACAAGTTAACTCCGCATTACTTGATAATGATCCTATAGAGTTTGGTTATTATCGAACCTATTATAAAGTAACATACTTTGTTGATGTATTTTCTCGATCTTGTATCCATAGTTAATCACACAAGTTATCTTGTTATCGTATTGTCTCGATTTCGTACCCATAGACGATCACACGAAGTGTGAATCGAATTGTCATATTGTCTCGACTCTATCCATACACAATCACTTTCTCTAGAGGACTTATAGTTTGAAACAAAAATATTGTGGTGTATTTGCGTACCCTCGTCTTTTCAAATACCCATTGGGTAGACATTAGAGCAATCGGCTAATTGTAATACAATTCCATACTTTTGAAGAGGACTTATATCAAGTGATTTATTCATATATGCAGACATAACATTCACGGATGCTTTTACTAATTGTGACGAGAATTCCAAAGCTACCGGGATCTATGCATTTAAGTGGGAGTTTATGTTGTAAGATGACCAAAGCATTCTCACCCACACTCATTGCTTCATTGCCGGTGAGCTTTTTCTTATTGGTACACAAGTCTTTCAACACCTTTTCATACTCGGGAACTTGCTTGATAGCATCTATGAGTGGTATGTTCACACGGATCTTCTTGAGAATGTCTAAAAAAAAAATTTACAGGGTGTTAGTCCCCAAGGGAGTTGGGGGAGTTGGGTGTAGTTTTGTTTTTTCCCGTTAGTCGTGAGGGAGTTCGAGGGAGTCTCTTAAAATCCCTGTTAGTCGTGGGAGAGTTTAGAAGAGTCTTCCCAACTCCCTAGAAAACCCCGTTAGTGGTGGGGGAGTTTGAAAGAAACTCTTAAACGCCCTGTTAGTGGTAAAAATTAGAATGATAGGGAGTTTGTTTTTTTGGGGGAGTTCTAGGGAGTTTATAGTGTATTTTTGCCTCACTCCAAATCTCTCAAAAAAGTAGAGATTTTGGGAGAGTCTCTCAAACTCCCTACACTCAACACATCAAACTCTCTCAAACTCTCAATACTTTCTTACACTCCCTCAAAATCCCCAAGATTCAAAATACATTAAACTCCCTCCAACTCACTCGTGGACTAACCCCCTGTTAGTTACGCCTTCTTGAGAACATAAGTAGGAATATGAGTTTTATAGTTAGAACTAGGTACCTCGAAAGTTTGGGGAACATCAACATAATTTTCCTCCAAAACCGGCTCCTTTGGTGTTTCTACTTTGCCTGAATCAGTAACTTCTACTTACATAAGTTGTGTACCACTTCTCAACATAATAGCATTGACACCATCTTTTGGGTTAAGAGGTTTATAAGGGAATTTCCCAGTATTTTGTGCTTTCAGTTGGTTCAATTCAATAGCGATGGAGCCCATTTGTGTCTGCAAGTCCTTTATTGCACTCTTGGTCTCTTTTTGACTTTGTTGAAACATAGATCTAATGTCATGCATCATGGTGTTGATCTTTTCATCGATACTTGAATCCTGATTTTGAGTTTGTTGTTGTGGACGTAATTGTTGTTGTGGCTGAAACCCATTCAAAGGGTTGAAAGTAGGTTGTTGACTCATTCCTTGTTTGTTGGCATAAATAAAGTTGGGGTGATCTCTCCATCTGGGATTGTCAGTATTTGAATAAGGATCATACCGTCTTTTATTGAATCCATATGTATTGATAGTTTTGTCACTAAAATTGACAAATGCGGAGATTGTTAGAGCATTTCTCAATAGAACTCACAAGTTTTACTATATCAAGCTTGTTGTCAATGTTAGATGTTGTTTGAGGGTAAAAACTGGTTCTGCGGTTTTTGGTAGATTGGGGTGTGTTGATGAGAAACAAATTCAAACCCTAAACAAATGCACTGCACGGGAGTATTTTTGAGTTCGAGAGATCAATATGTAAGACTCTGGCCTAAACCAAGAAATGGTCGTTCCATATTGAATTCGGTCACAAAGCGAAGGGAATGGGGTTGATCTTAGGGAGGGAAACGAAGAAGGTGTTTGAGATTGTGAAGGTGTTGGCTACTTATGACTTGTATCAGAATGTCGAACTGGCTTGCATAATGTAAGCTATAAGTTCTGGATGATTTCTGGATACTGTGTTAACAACAACTTGATTCTCCGTGCCTGTTGTTTGAAATAGGTAGAAAAACCTATTTATACAAGTCATTTGAGCACAAATCCTTATCTCGTAGGAAGTGGAGAAGGTTGAGTAGTGGATTAGTGGGGTTGTGTAAGAGGTAGTGATTGTCACACGATCACGCCTTCAGCCACTACTCTCACCGATGTTAACCGTTCGTCTTTCCTGACACGTTCTCGTAATGGGCGCTGTGCACGCGTACGCTGTAAACCGCCATACCAATACCCCAGTAAGTATCCCCCAGTTTGCGACATGTTTGATGTCTCGAGTAAGTGGGTCAAGTCGTTGGACTTGCCGCACTGAATAGCATATGGTGCTATTGGGTGAAACAACTAAGTTGTTTGTGATACCGACATAAAATACCGTAGGTGTTCGATGCATGTAAAGCATCGCTTTTAAACAAGCAGCTCGAGACAATCGACATGCATGAAGAATCGTCGTCTTAGAGCTTATTAAATAAGTCGCGGATTAAGCGTCTTAAAATGGCAGCATGCCAGACCACTTTTGGGTGATCATTTGAAGGCCGCCTGGATGAGCCACCGCTTGCTCGATTGCTCCCTATGACAGAGTGTCGGCCGGTGATCATCGAGGTACCTCGCTGATCGCCTAATATTTAATCCAAGTTGTCCGACCAAGCTGGAGAAGTTGGACGTACGAGATGGTTTGCGGCACATGTTTGTCGACGTTGATAAAATTTAGGGTTTAGGGTCGTGTGAACATCCCTACTTTGGCCGATCGAATCCAAGCACTGAATGCTAGTTCAAACGGACCGATTGGTCATGCGTGAAGTCGAGCCGCCGGTGTGCATGACTACACCTCTTGGTCCATCGAAAATCGGATCTAGGCCACTCGATTCGGCCGGCGAAGATGAGTGGCCACAATCAATTTGCGACTGTCGTAAAGCGTGAATTAGGGTTTTGGACAGCCGCGGCTACTCTAGTTCGATCGAGAAATTAGATGCTTCATTGACCTCCCACATGTAAGTCGATCGAACACGGATAGAGTTGGGCCGACGGTGGACTTGTGTGCACCTTCCTGATGATCCAAAATGTGATCTAAGCCATCCAAATAAGCGGGCTAAGTTGGATGGTCGTGATCGATTTAAAACGTTGGTGTACTTCCGTGACCCAAAATTAGGGTTTAGAAGCATCACACCTGCCATCGTTTGGGCAAATGTTTTATTGCCCTATGGCCTTGCCGTGGGAAAACGGATCGAGTGGGGGGAAAGTTGGGCCGCCGGTGTACATGCTAGCACTTCCCTAATCACCCCTGGAGCAATCCAAGCCGTCCAACCAAGATGGCAAAGTTGGACGGCTGCGATGCTCTTAAGACTGTTTTGGACAGTCCATGCTCGTTCGAGCTTCTTCTTCCCAAACAGCGCGACCACCCTACTTAGGGTTGGCGTTTGACAACGCTGGGAGGCGTATAGGTGAGGTCTAATCGGTCGGGGCATTAGTGGGCCCGCCGATAGTTATCATGATGGTTGCCTATTCCTGGAAGGGTTTGGCTAGGCTTGTTGAATTGCGCGGCCAAATTGTGTGGCCGTGATCATTTCTGAGACTGATATGGACAGTCTAGATTTCCCTTAAGTGAATTAAACATGTTCGATCGAGCTGCCTTTAATTAAAAACGCGTCGATACGAGATTTTCTTTGTCAGAGAGTGATTTAACCTGCGTTGGTATTTTCATGCAGATCTCAATACTGGCACTTCGGGAGATTCATGCTACTCTGGTGAGAGTGAACACTTAATCGTCATATCATGACAATAATGAGAGTTCGGCTGGGAACATAGCATATACAAATACTAGGCAAGTTATGCATTAGTTTGTAATGCTGGCGAAAATAGAATTCACAGAATATTTGGGGTTGCTAATACGCGCACCATCCTGAGTGAATTTCATATATATATATATATTGAATTTCTCAATGAGCGAGGAGGGTTTTGCACTCTTCACTTTTCAAATGGCTTTAATCCTTGCAGGGTGACAGCGCATTAAATACAGGGTTTACGATTTTATCCCTTGAACTAAAAACCACCATCAACATTAAGTCCCCTGCTTAGTACGTAATAGTGACATTGTTGCGGGGTAAGCACTAGATGGTGACAAATAAAGGTAAAACTTATGAGACAAAGTTAGATGTTACCAGGAGAGATGGGTCGGCCTGTCCTTGGAACATGTCACGTTCAAGAGGCGTTCAGGTAAGTGTTCCTCTACCATGATGTCGGTTGGCCCAGGTAGATTAGGCATACTGTTGGTTGGGATCTCAAACTTCATTCCAAGTCCCTTGTACATCTGAATATCGTTCGAGAGCGTGTCCGAGCTTTCCTGGCTTCGGTTAGCATGGAGGAAGAGTGGAGGCGTGATGAAGCATCTCAGATAACAAGTGTTAGGGCTGAAATTTTTGCTGCCCGGTTAAAGTGAAGAGGGTGGAGAATAACATGAACTCCTGGATAAACATGAATACCCTTTTCATGACGACGTCCTAATCCTCGACTCTGATGTTGACGAGCCCTATCATGAGGAATATCCTTAAAGGGATGCTGAAGCAATTTCTGAAAAAGATGTTAAAGCAGCTCGAGAGGATATTGAAGCGGCTCGAGAGGATGTTGAAACGGCTTCCGGAGAGGATGTTGAAGTACATCCGGAGAGGACTCTAGTGAAGGCGCCGTTGGCCCTGGCGTTGATAGTCCCCAGGTGTAATTATCCCGAGCTTATTTTCTCTTGAAATACGTACTTCCATTGCATTTGCTGGTAAGGTGTTGAAGCAGCTTCGGCCTCTGAAGAGAGCGCTGAAGCGGCTTCGGGAGAGAGAGCGTTGAAGCGACTTCTTATGGAGAGAGCGTTGAAGCGGCTTCTTCTAGAGAGAGCGTTGAAACGGCTTCAGGAGAGATCGTTGAAGCAGCCTCAGGGGAGAGCGTGCGTTGAAGCGCCTTCTGGAGCATGCGTTGAAGTGGATTCTCCTTCAATTTGATTTTCCCTTGCAAATTACGTGCTTCTTGATCGACCATCTCTCTTGTGTTGAAGAAGTCCTTGATTGACGGCGAAGGAATTTCATGCTGAGCCTTAGTCCCCAAGCATGAGTTACATGACTCTATCTTGTATGGTCGGTGGGTTTACCATAATAAAGATATCACCATCTCGCCTCCGTACTGGTGACTCTATTACTTCTCCATGAGAAAGCAAAATATGCAGAAGTCGGATTACCTCTGTCCGTAGTGGTTGTTGTTATGGTGAAGCTCTGGCGAACGATTCTTGGCAGTAGATGTGATCATAAGAGACTGGCAGGGAGAGGCATAGTAGCAACTTGCACGAACTTGGAAATCTTCATATAATGGTAGAGATCGACTCGTTATTAGAGGGAGAAGCTGATGATGGAACCGATAGCTTCCTTGATGTTTCCTCATGGAATGGAGAAGAGGGAGACAGTCCCCCAATGTTGGTGAGGATCGTACGAGTTGCTGATCATGAGGTCGTATTTGCGTTTACGTTGCATTTCATAGACGTCTAGGCATATCGCTGGTTTTTGAAAATCCGTCTGCTCTCTTGAGTATGTCCTCGTATTTGGACATCCTTGAATCATAATGATAGCGTGCTTGCGTCTCTCTAAATTCAACATCTTTAAGATGGGAAGTGCTGAGCAGTCCCCAGCTACACTCCTTTGTCTTTATCATCTTTGGATCGTGACTTTGAGGAGTAGGGAAGTTCCCTCATGCGAATGACTTAACTAACATGTTGTGCAAATATGATGAAGCTCTTGACATGGAGAGTCTGTATGTACCTCTTAGGTCTCAGGTGCGACCTCCTTCGGTAATGGAACTACTCCTTCTACGGGAGACGAAATTATGAAAGCGTCTCTTACTGATGTTGTTGCCGACAAGCCAGATATGGTATGTCTCGGACGTTGTTTTATAATTGTGACAGTCGTGCATGTGGTACTGGAATTGGAGTTGGCGGTTTTGGACGCGCAGGATGTTGTATCTTGGTGGTTTTCCTCTTGCTTCTTCAATGAAACTGCTTACAGAAGGCTGAAGGTTGTATTGTCACAAAGTTCAGAGGATGTCTAAAATTGCAGATTCTCCAGCATAGCACGACAGATGGGTACCATCCTATTAATACATAATTCCACCGATCGTTGTTCAATCATATTTGGATCATGACAATCCAGTGCCTGGATTTTGAACCTCTCGACATAATCATTTGGATGCTCATTGTTTCGTTGGAACATTCTCCCCAAATCTGAAAATGTGATATGCTCGGATACGAAGAAATACTTCTTGTAGAAAGCGGTTACCATCTCACACCAGTTGGATACGCTGTTTGGTGCAATGTTGTTGTGTCAGGTGTACGCTCTTCCAGTAAGTGACTTTGAAAACTTTTTCAGGCGAAGGACATGGTTATATTCATGTTCTCCCAAGGATTCCAGAAATCGAGAGATGTGTCCACGGGAGTTACCAGTACCATCATAGAGGGAGAACTGAGGAGAGGTGTATCCTCTCGGAAGGGGAATCCGCTGCACATCATGAGGGTACGGAGGTTGATGCTGGTGCATATCCATTGAATTTCTCTTGCCTCGATTCTGAAGGAGTCGCTTCAGGTCCTCACGTGTAACGAATTTGGATGGCTGGTTCCTTTCCCACGGGCGTTCAGGAGAAACACGAGTTTCTTCATCTACGTAGGCATGCACTGCTGAAGTGCTTGCTTCGGGTGTGTTGAATGTGCTCCTTGTTGGCTCCAGGGGCTGTCGTGACTCTTGCGGCAATCGCTCTTTCTATAAAATCCACAATGGTAATAGGGGGTTGTCCTCCTCTGGTTCCTACAGCCCCTCGTCCTGACAGAGGAGCGGCAGTTACTCTGGTCACGACCGGAGGCGTCACACTTGAAGAGATATTGGGGATTGTGGATGCTCTGGCTCTGGTGATAGAGGGTGTCATGCCCGATGGAATATCTCCTACTCCGCTGGTGTTGGTGGTAGAGGACGTAGTTCCACGAGATGTATTGGCCGCATTGATAGGCTGCACGGTGGTGCCACTGGTAGGGATATCAACGTCGAGAGTGTTGTCAGCGCTAGTTCCATCGGAATTGGTTGCTTACCTAGACCTAAGATCCACCATTTTGAAATCAGTAAAATTGAATCGGGTATTGAAGAAATTGACTTCACAACCGAGAGATTAATCTCCCACTGTGGTCGCCAATTGTTTGAGGGTAAAAATTGGTTCTGCGGTTTTTGGTAAATTTGGGGTGTGTTGATGAGAAACAAATTCAAAATCTAAATAAATGCACTGCACATGAGTACTTTTGAGTTCGAGAGATCAATCTGTAAGACTCTAGCCTAAACCAAGAAATGGTCGTTCCAGATTCAATTCGGTCATAAAGCGAAGGAAATGGGGTTGATCTTAGGGAGGGAAGCGAAGAAGGTGTTTGAGATCAAGATTGTGTTGGATACTTATGACTTGTATCATAATGTCGAACTGGCTTGCATAATGTAAGCTATCAGTCCTGGGTGATTTCTGGATACTGTGTTAATAACAACTTGGTTCTTCGTGCTTGTTGTTTGAAATAGGTCGAAAAACCTATTTATACAAGTCATTTGAGCGCAAATCCTTATCTCGTAGGAAGTGGAGAAGGTTGAGTAGTGGAGTAGTGGGGTTGTGTAAGAGGTGGTGATTGTCACACGATCACGCCTTCAGCCACTACTCTCACCGATGTTAACCGTTCGTCTTTCCTGAAACGTTCTCGTAATGGGAGCGTTGCATGCCGCACGCTGTAAACCGCCAGACCAATACCCAGTAAGTATCCCCCAGTTTGCGACATGTTTGATGTCTCGAGTAAGTGGGTCAAGTCGTTGGACTTGCCGTACTGAACAACATATGGTGCTATTGGGTGAAACAACTAAGTTGTTTGTGATGCCGACATAAAATACCGTACGTGTTCGATGCATGTAAAGCATCGCTTTTAAACAAGAAGCTCGATACAATCGACGTGCATGAAGAATCGTCGTCTTAGAGCTTATTAAATAAGTCGCGGATTAAGCGTCTTAAAATGGCAGCATGCCAGACCACTTTTGGGTGATCGTTTGAAGGCCTCCTGGATGAGCCACCGCTTGCTCGATTGCTCCCTATGACAGAGTGTCGGCCGGTGATCATCGAGGTACCTCGCTGATCGCCTAATATTTAATCCAAGCTGTCCGACCAAGCTGGAGAAGTTGGACGGACGAGATGGTTTGCGGCACATGTTTGTCGACGTTGATAAAATTTAGGGTTTAGGGTCGTGTGAACATCCCTACTTTGGCCGATCGAATCCAAGCACTGAATGCTAGTTCAAACGGACCGATTGGTCATGCGTGAAGTCGAGCCGCCGGTGTGCATGACTACACCTCTTGGTCCATCGAAAATCGGATCTAGGCCACTCGATTCGGCCGGCGAAGATGAGTGGCCACAATCAATTTGCGACTGTCGTAAAGCGTGAATTAGGGTTTTGGACAGCCGCGGCTACTCTAGTTCGATCGAGAAATTAGATGCTTCATTGACCTCCCACATGTAAGTCGATCGAACACGGATAGAGTTGGGCCGACGGTGGACTTGTGTGCACCTTCCTGATGATCCAAAATGCGATCTAAGCTATCCAAATAGGCGGGCTAAGTTAGATGGTCGTGATCGATTTAAAACGCTAGTGTACTTCCGCGACCCAAAATTAGGGTTTAGAAGCATCACGCCTGCCATCGTTTGGGCAAATGTTTTATTGCCCTATGGCCTTGACGTGGGCAAATCGATCAAGTGGGGGGAAAGCTGGGCCGCCGGTGTACATGCTAGCACTTCCCTAATCACCCGTGGAGTAATCCAAGTCATCCAACCAAGATGGCAAAGTTGGATGGCTGCGATGCTCTTAAGACTGTTTTGGACAGTCCATGCTCGTTCGAGCTTCTTCCTAAATAGCTCGACCACCCTACTTCTTCGATCGAGCTGTCTTTAATTAAAAACGCGTCGATACGAGATTCTCTTTGTCAGAGAGTGATGTAGCCTGCGTTGGTATTTTCATGCAGATCTCAATACTGGCACTTTGGGAGATTCATGCTACTCTGGTGAGAGTGAACACTTAATCGTCATGTCATGACAATAATGAGAGTTCGGCTGGGAACATAGCATATATAAATACTAGGCAAGCTATGAATTAGTTGGTAATGCTGGCAAAATAGAATTCACAGAATATTTGGGGTTGCTAATACGTGCACCATTCTGAGTGAATTTCATATATATATATTGAATTGCTCAATGAGCGAGGAGGGTTTTTGCACTCGTCACTTTTCAAATGGCTTTACCCCTTGCAGGGTGACAACGTATTAAATACAGGGTTTACGATTTTAGCCCTTGAACTAAAAACCACCATCAACAGATGTACAAAAAAATATATTGATTTATAGTCTACTAAAGTCAAGTCCCCGACAAGGATTATATGATGGTAGTTGAGTATCATACATCACTAAATAACCCTTGAAGATTAAAGACTGAAGAACATACGAATCCGTTTGAAGAACTTCATCAACTAAGAGATATGTGAAGACCGAACCATCATATTTACTCACGGTATTTATATCCTATCTTACGAGACTATGACGTATGATTTTAGTAGACTTAATATTGCAAAGAAGAAATTTCGAGTCAAGCTTGTCTCGATAAATCTCTCAAAATATGATTCAAGCAATGGATGTTTTTAGATCCTTAAAAAACTTGTTAAGAGCAATTTATTGTTCATGAACTATTTTGTTTCAAGTTGATCATTTGGAAATTGCCCAAACAATTATATTTATTATCTATGGCCATTGGGAATTATTCAAACTGAGATTTCAAAACATACTAAATTATGGACACATGGTAAGTACACATACCCAGTACACGTACCCTAGTGATTTTAATTCTGAATGGTATAGGTCAGCATACCCAATGCGTACTCCATGGTTCTAAATTAGAGAATGGAGGGAAGGTACGCATACCCTTGGGATATGAATTTGCGAATGACTAAGGGTTCAAATACCATGTACGTGTACCCAAATAGTCTGAGTTCGCCTACTTCCCACAGGTATGCATACCGTGTATGCATACTCACCCAGTTTCGAACTAAGCAGATGCTCATAAACTATTTTCACAAATATGTTTCCAATTGCTACAACTCTTATAAACACTTCTAGGACAACTTTTTTCTCTAAATCACTATGTGTCTGTGGATCATGGTTAAGTTTTTAGTGTTATTGAACACCACTTATGCTTGAAAGTTGAGAAAGCATATTGCTAACATGAACTATCATTGTACATAGTTTCAGAACCCCAGACCATATTGTATATTTTTTTGTATAATTTGAAGGCGGACTTATCACATGCTTACATGAATTCCTAATAATAATTTCATCAATACTAAGAAATTATTTTCTTGGATATCAAGTTATCTTAGCTTAAACTCAAAGCTACCTAAAGCCTTGAAAATCTATAAATACGGAGACTCTTGCAACATTATTTTTTAATACCTCACACTTTTCGTGTCCTAGTTTCTAAGCTAGAGTCATCCTTTATAACCAAGGTTCTTCATGAACTGTATTTTAGGTTACGACTTAAATACTTCACTTAGGAGTTCGTGAAGCCATGTTAGACTATCTTTTATCTGATAGTTCTTGTATCCAAATCTTGTTCTTATTGATCTTTGAGGTTTTCGTAATCTCGTATCAGGAACGAGATAAATAGAAATCATAAAGTTATTATCGTCTCAAACTTTATGATTCCTCAAGATAAATATATAAACTCTTTCTTGATTTGTTTGGATTGTTCTTGAAGCTTTGAGAGATGGTTAAGAATTACGGATTCTCAGCTAACTGAGTATTAAAAGGAGAGGGTACCGGGTACACCATCAACTTTTTCGTTCGGCAACCTCTATGGACAAAACCTAATATAATTGCAAGTAGGACCAACTTAAAACGTTAGAAGTTTTGTTAACGAGGAAACCGCAAATGCATAAGAAAAAAAAAACGGGACCTCGTCAAGATTTGAACACCAAACTGTGTTTAGCCGCTAAAAATACTAGCCTGTTATCATATTTCGGACTGGAATATAGTTAAGACTGAATTCACCTTCCAAGCAATTCAGTTACAGTTGCGCTCCATACGTCTCTTGAACTTCGCAAGGCTTTACACAATTGATTCCCTTCGTTGACGTTCTTTACAACCTAAGAGTTGCTTCAACCCAAGTGAAGACTTTTGATTCCAATCTTCCTCTAACATATAAGCCTATTTGATTTCCTGTTAGATCAAAGATCGAGGCTTGGAAATCAGTTTGCAATAGACAAATCTAGCAAACCTCATAAATATGGAAAACTTACACTCAGCTAGCTGAGACGCCCGGATTCTTAACCACTTCTCGAGAACAATCAAATAGTTTTCAGACATCTATCTTGAGGAATCACAAAGTCTGAGACGAAGATAACATGTGATTTCTATCTATCCCGCACTGAAAAAATATTAAGAAAAACTCGATAACAGAAAGAACAAGATCAAGATACATGAACTATCAAGGTAGAGATAGTCGGACTTCACTTCACGAATCCCTAAGTGAAGTCTTTCAGTCGTAGACCTAATTATGTTTCTCAGAGAAAACCTAGGTCAATAGAGGACGAATCTAGCAATTAACTAGGACACAAAGTGAATTTCCCAGTTGAATAAATGTATCTATTAATAGATGTTCAAGACTAAGGGTTGCTTAAAATTCAAGGTAAGATAACTTGAGATTCAAGTGAACACTTTGTCTGCGTAGATGAAACTCTAATTAGGGTTTCAAGTAAGCATGTGAGAAGTTTGTCTTGAAATCACATAAAAGAATATATACACAATAATCCTGGTATGAACTATGTATAGTGATATTTCTTGGCAAATATGCCTTTTGAACTAATAAGCAAAATCGTGTTCATATAATTACTTATGATTTTAATCATGTTGCACATACACAAGGTTTTAGTTATAATGTATGTCTTAGAGGTGTTTATGAGAGTCATAGATATGCTAAATATATATATTTTTTTAAATAAATCTTTGAGCATCTTCTAATATTCACTGGAACGATTTATGAAACGGTTCGTGAACCGCTAGCCAGTTCGTGAATTCAGGGTGCTACGGTTCGTAAACTGGATTCGTGAATTGTCCTGCTTCCCAAAATTCAGATGTCTACGGTTCATGAACTGGGTTCGTGAATTCTCCCTTTCAGAACCTTACGGTTTCCTAACTGGTTCGCCAACCTTCCTATCTTTCGAACATCATATATCAATAATTTGTGAAGTGGTTCGCCAACCTTCTCTGCGTCCGAATTTAAGTAATTTTAAAAAAAAACTCTTATTGATGTTTGAAAACTTCCCAAATGCCATAGATATAAATTGTCATTGCTTGGGAAATTTTCAAATGATCTACAACATTAATTCCTGAACAATAAACTCTTTTGAACTAAGATTGCTAAAGACCAATGAACATCCATTGCTTAAATCATATTTCGAGATGTTTAACAAGACAAGCTTGGCTTAAAATTTCTTCTTTGCATAAATCCACTAGAAGTCACATGACATAGTATCATAAAGATAGAACGGTAAAACTTGTCAATAAATAGAATGATTTAGTCTTCACATACCTTGTTGATGAAGTTCTCCAAATTTCTATGTCGATCTTCAGTGTTCGAGGGTTATTCAGTGATGTCTGATACTCAACTACCAACTTCCATACCTAGTCCAAGACTTGACTCAGTAGATTAGAAATCAAGATATAGTTTTGTTCATCTAACATTGACAACAAGCTTGAGATAACAAAACTTGCGAGTACAACAGATGAAAACTGCATCGGGAGAAACAACCCAAGACTTTTTCTTCCACAATCAAAATGAGAGAAAACTCTACATAAAGATGAAGAATATTGATTGTCAAAGAAAAAGAGAAAAAGTCTACATACATATTTTTCAAGGATCTTTTACCAAATCTACTTGCAATTGTATTGGGTTTTTTCCATACAGTTTACTGAACGAAATAGTTGTTGGTGCATTTGGTACCCTCTCTTTTTCAGTTTGTAGTATGTCAGCTAAATACATCCATAATCTCAATCAATGCATGTTTCCTTCTATCAAAAAAAAAAAAAAACTAGCATTGGTAGGAAGGTTTGTTTATATTACAAATGGTTCAGATGGGGACGGGCTTTTTTAATAATGCTCGTGTATGGACGTGCCATTTCCTATTATCGAACTAAGGAACTCTATACCGAGATGGGTTAAAACAAATGTTGTAATAACCCGTAGGTTCTTTTGTTGTACAAGACAACGAAGTCATTATCGCAAATATAAGTGATACCGCAGAACGATCTTCTTCTTTTTTTGTAATTCATTGGGGGGGGGGGGGGGGGTCTGTAAAGCTTTGGATACACCAGATAAGAAAATTGGGAGAGAACCTAAGTTTGTGAGCATGTCCATTATTCTTAAGGGGTGATTTAGTGTTGATGGTAGAAGCCATCCATCAAGCGGAGAAATCAACATTGATTTTCATATGATTATTCATAAAAATGATGGAACTATACACATAACTCTTCATATAAACCATCGTAGACCATATCATCCTAATTATCATTCTCACTTTCTTCATCTGAATCACTATCATAGACTATCCCATCCTAATTATCGTTCTCACTTTCTTCATCTCCACCATCCTCGATATCCTCATCCTCAACATCCTGACATTATTCTTCATACAACCAAGGTCCACTTCTGCAAAGGAGAAATAAGTACATGCATTGACATCCCTCTATGGGATTGCATGCTTCTGTGGTTCAAGGTTAAGTGACATACTTTATTTTCTTAGTTAGTGCGATCGTACAAGTACTTCTTATTTTCTAGCGCTCACTAAGGTGTGGTGTTGCCTTCTGATCTATCGCTGACAAAGGAAAAACCTCTTGGGTTGAAATTCCTTGCGTTATCCACTCCTGCAAAGGAGAACCTACACCAGTGTTGATGCCTCCTGAATTGAGAGGTATAACCAATGCAAATCCAGTACAGGAGCTTGATACAATCTAAAGATGTTGTTGTGTACGGGTCCTCGAAATATAAGAGCAAGAAACGCCTTCTAACAACGAAGTAAATGCCTCAACATCTGTCCAAATTAAATACACATCACACTTCACGCATGCTTCGGTGGTTCAAATATATCAACCACTGAGGTGAGATCATTTTCATCGACCTGATTGATATCTAATACAATTTTGATTTGGGGTTTGCTTCAGATCAACGGGTTTGCTCTTGGAGAGTTATTTCTTCACCCGTTGAACACACCTTCCGTAAATAGAAAGGCGCTCCATTTTATGGGGAATCTTGTTCAACTATGAATTTCCTTGAAAAAGCCCGTTACAGTATGGGCTTCAACAGATACTATTTGGTTGAGAAGCCTTCTACAGAGATTTTTTTTATAGATTAAGTTGCATGTTTCTTCTTGAATTAGGGTGAGATCCGTAAAAGGTCTGTACTTCAAAGTTTCTGGTGTTCACTAAGGTATGATGATGCCAACACCTCACTGCTATGGTATTGAACCAATACGCGATTAAACTTCAATAAGTGACTAACTAAATCGTCTGAGTTGACATAACACAAAATATGTTTCTGTGCTATCAATAGTTTAAAAGAGTGTTCTTTCCATTTACATGTTGATTTTATATGTATAATATGGTTTGGGATTGACTTAAATCTATATTTTTCGAATTATTTCAATACGTTGGATCAACACTTAAACCTACTATGATGAAAAGGATGTCATAGAATTATAAATGTGCACTGGTGCACTTCCAATAGATAGACAACCATATATCATTCAAACCAAAATCAATAAAAAAAAAATCGATAAGGAAACACAGCACAAATCACAAATGTTTACATGAAGAGTGTTATTTGGAAAATATAATATAATTATACAGCGAATGCGTAACTAATGAAGTGACGATCTTCATTAAAACAAAAAAAAAACAACTTAGGAAAGCAAAAACAACATGAAAAAAAAGCTACATCGATAACCTGGGGAACGTGTTAGTGACATGCACATCATGAGTACATTCTGATTGTCCACCAAAGTTCGGGACAATCAGGCCAACGTCGAAAAGCGAAGGAAATTTAGGACATGCTTGGCATATACGAATTTATCCGGGCGTGAAATGATAGAAGTCCCTTAGGAATTTTACTATTTTCGCCCCTTATTTTGTCAATATAGTATCCCAACAGGGTATTTCCCCTATGTTATTTTTGTGATAATTTTTGCATTCCAAAATGTGAAATGCTACATAGATCTTGTAATACTGTTTGGATAACACTTTAGTTTTCTAGGTTTTCGTTTATTGAGTTTGTTACATGGCATCACGATTTAGTTTTTAATGGTATAAATTTATTTGAACTCCAAATACATAGATAGTTAGTGAAATTACTTTTTTTTTTTGTTAACCAACATATTTCAGTTTATTCAAATCAAAATAGTGATTACCTAATCGCTAACAGAATAACGAAAACATTAAAAACAAGATAACCAAAACCCTAATACAAATGAAGATATCAATTACAAGTAAATCGCGAAGAGAAAAATCCATAAACCATAAAGATATCCAATTTTTGTATATGTAGAAGGGAAGAATGATGGTATAATCTGGAATCGATTCAACCATTTAATATGATTTGCTTCTTTTTCTTCTTCAATAAGAGATGCTCTTAAAAGAAATGACCGGGAAGAAGTCCCTCCGAAACAAAAACTAAAGATCAAAACATAAGGAAAAATCTTTAATGTATTGATTACTACCTGATACCGTGACCAGGGACACAATGACAATCTCTGATGTACACATGAGAGATGCTATTTCCGATGGAGACACAGTCGTCACCTAAAAGCAGAAAAAAAGTTTGTTAGTGTTGAATAATTTTTTTACATAAATTAAATCTTTAGGAATAACTTACCGCTTCGAAACTCACTATTGCTGATATTAACATGCTTCATGTTCTGGGTACGCAGTCCATCCGTATTTGGACTGCTTACTGGAGACTCTACCTTGATGTTGTGGACTTCAAAGTTATTCAAATCTAGAAGAGTAATGTGAAACATTGGGATATTCTTCACCGTGATATTTTTTGAACTGACTGTTACTTGTTCCCCAGAAGTTTATGGAAGCAAGTTGTGATCTAGAGAACCCTATAGAAGACCAAAAAAACGTCAACATTAAAACAACAAAGTATAAGCACAAACTGTTAGAAGAATAATGAACTTCATAAAGGAAATAATCAACACAAGTACAATTGACTATGACATTATGAAAGTAACCTGTTATAGGGGATGAAGAAATCATTAGAGGGGCTGATATAATAGGACAAAAAGGGTCATTACATGGTAATTTCAAGTGCCCCTTATCCAATTTTTTTTTATAATGACTAATTAACCCTTACATAGTTTAGTGTTGATAATCTAGCTTAGTGTTGATGATCAAGTTTCACTTATATTTACTCTAAAACAAAACAAAATCAGATTTTAGAGTTTAAAATAAAATGTAGAGGAGAAGAAAAGAAAAACTTTTGTGATATTTGTGAAACCCTAGGTTTTGATTCACTCAACCAAAATGTGTGATTCCGGTGACAAATTTGAGATGGGTGAATCTCTATATGATAGAGAAAACAAATATTACCTACCTCTTGATGGAGATCCGGATATGGAGTATATTTGTTAGATGGTAGAGATGTTTTAACCCAAAGTGAAGGTCAATATCAATCAATTGAAGAAATTAACCAACAAAGTGAAGAACCAGTGCCTGAAAATGACCAGTTATACTTCTCAATTAGTTCCAATTAGCTTTTTGTTGCTCAAAATTATCTAAAGTACGTAAAAAAAATCAAAACTTTTACATTTTCAGAGATACTTACTATTAGAGCACTGCTCGGTCGAACTCACATGCGTTGCTATCTCAAGCATGTTTGTCAATGTTAGTGATCAAAACTATAAGTCTTGATTTCCATCCTATTTATAGATGTCTCGGACTAGGACATAGATTGTGTAGTTGAGCTTAGTTTTCACGACGTTCATAATTTGAAGACAAAGAACTACTAAGGGGAGCTTGTGGAACTTCATTGACAAAAGGTATGTGGAGACTTAAACTCATCCATCACTTGGAAAGTCTATTTCTACTCTATCTCCTATATTGAGACATAAGTCGTATTACGATATAGTTTTCTATATACACATTTGAGATTTCGAGCTGAGTTTATCTCGCTTACATATTTCTCGAAATATGTGTTGGCAAGCTTTCGCTTCGACCAAGTTCATCTTATATCATGTGAAAATTGCCGAGTAACATCTTACATGGTTTGTGTGATACAATCATTTGGTGTTTCCTTGGAATGTTTCGTAATGATTATTTCAATAACTTGAAAATTGCTTTGAAGCTAATAGTGTGTGAAAATGGCTATTGTCATCCTCTAAGAAGGTTTCAATGATCTAAATAAGAGTTTAGAACACTTAAACATTATTGGATATGTCATGTTGTGCAATCTTGCACATATGTAATCCATGTCCGGGAACCATAGTATGCGCACCCGTTTGCGTACCTGTTGGTTTGAGAAATCCGGGAACCTAAGTATATGTACCCGTTTGCGTACTGGCGTACAGGTTCATGTCCGATAATTCTGCTGGGATTTGAAGTTCGCGTACCCGATTACGTACCGACGGAACTCAATCTTAGTCCGGGTATTTCAAGTATGTGTACCCGTTTGCATACTTGAAGGTTAAAGTTCTAAAATCGGTTATGAACATGAACATAAACATTTATATAATAAGGAATGCAATCTTTGCAAACCGTGGCTATAATATTCATGATTGATTCGAGTGAATCAAACCGATTTTGCTTCAATTGTGTTCTTGTTTAATTCTATGAGAATATAGCAATTGAACACCTCTTTAACTAGTTTCAGTTGAGTCATTTGAAATAGTTATGGTTAAGATGAATAAGGTTGATATGAGAGTACTAGTTAACTAACCTAGTACTTTTATTGTTTAAAAGTTAAAGGTCTAAGTTATATGGATAATTAGAACCTGATGAGAAAAATAGAGTTATCTTTATTTTTGTCTTATCGAACAATCAATTGTATTTGTACAATCGGTTTAGCAAAGGAACTAAGGTGCCTAGTTGATTTTTGGTTTGCTTAACTATTAGGAAAAATTACTTCGGGCAATTGTTTCCTTGGTAATATATCAAAACAAAATTACTTTGTAGTTTCGGTTTTGATATTGGTTATCAAAAATGGTGTGTGGAACCCTCATGCTTAACTCTACAGGTTGCAGATATATTTTGAGATTTGTAAGATCCTTTCAGTTTTTCCTTTATTTTTTCGTTTCTTTGTCATTTTGTGACAAAAAGGGGGAGAAATATATGGAGTAAACAAGTGATACTGGTATTGATTTATATTGATTAGTATCACTAAGGCAAAGGACAATGGTGCTTAAATGTTTATCTAACGAAAGAGTAAAAGCATAGACTAAGGGGGAGTAATAGTATCATATGGAATACAAATGAATAACAAAGACGTGTGGGTTGATAAAATCTACATATCTTACCTTTAGGGGGGAGTATTAGCTTTGTTATTATAATGTCAACAGTGGAATTTATGGATTGAATGTATACAAGTTATTGTACTGTTGAATTCGGGAATCAAGCGTATGTGTAATGAATTCTTGCAATTTGTGTATCCATATGATGTAAGAGATTTGTCACTAAAATTGACAAAGGGGAAGATTGTTAGGCATAACTCGGTTGAACCCACTAAGCATTGGTATGTCAAGTTTGGTTGTCATATTTTAGTGAGCCAAAACTTATTTTAAGAGTCGCTTGATCATGTACTAGAGTTAACTTCGTATAGGTTAGCTTGAAAGTATTAGGATATGAGACATTACAAGTATTAAGAAGACTTGAAGAAGTAAAGAAGTAAGGAGATACAACGACAACATCATCCTTCCACTTGAGCTTAGTGATATTTGACTTGAACTGTTGCATTCCCTAACATATCTTTCAAGTCGTGCATATTGAAAACAAAACTGCGAAGCATGAATGATTATACTCTAGTTAGACATAGTATTAAGGAATACAATACGAGGTTTATTGCTTAACCATTAAAATTTGTAGATAAGACATCGACATAATCGTTTGAATGCTATTGTGATTATGTATGGGTATAAGGTGAAGATTTAATCCTAGGAAACGATGTTTTACATTTGTTTTAAAGAAGTAAATTCATGAACTTGTTTTGTGAATCGAAAGAGAAATATAACCGCTCATGACTTGTTTATGTTCTTGGTAAAACTATTCACAAAGGCCTGACTTTTGTATTGGTGTGACTTTTATTAGTGAAACAGATCTTAAGTAATCACCTGAGATGGTATGATCGATTTTTGTTATTGGTATGACCGACTCTGGGTAAAGGGGAACCGATCCTAGTAAGAGGTGCAACCTATCACAAAGGGGAATCGATCCTTGTATGAGGTGAAGCAAGATTTTAGAAGAAAGAGGAACCGATCCTGTGGACATGTGCAACACGTTTTTAGGCAAAGGGGAACCGATCATATGGACATGTGCAGCGAGTACAAGTTAGATACCATATATATATGGGGAACCGATCCTAGTACCTAGTCAACCGAACTTTTGGAAAGCTAGCGTGACTGTGCATAGTATTCACATGGAGGTAGAACCGAAACTTGTTTTGGTAGAACCGTGAAACCCATGATTTGTGATTGAGTGTTCTTGATTAATTACATAGTTCTTGAAAGTCAGATGAAACAATTCTAAACTTGTTTGGAAGTGTGGTAAATCGATTTCAAGATTGTAAGTATGAAAGAGGACTTACAGAGTAAGGATGTCGACATACTTTGAACATGTGCAGTAACGCTAATCTTTAATTGTTCAAAGTTATACCTTAATAGCTAAAGGAAGAACATCCTAGGTCTAATAAAATAAATTGAGAATCTTTTACTTAAGGTTTTTAATTTTATTTTTGGAAAATGAAAAATTAGTAATGTGCATTTGCTAGTTGGAGATTTTCCAAGAGATTTTCGGTCAATATTTGAACAAAGCATTTCCAGGAATTATGGAAACCAAATATGGAATATATTGCATATCTTGAGAGTATTTTAGGTTTTGGAAATTCCTTGGTGTCCAAACTTCCTTGGTCTATAAATATGAAAGTTTGCATTTCGAGCAAACTAATCCTCGTATAACAAAAACTATCTCAGTTGTGCTGCTACTGGTGAAGCCGCCTATTCGGAGAGGAGAGTAACCTAATTAGGCGAAATCTCTTACGACCTCTCAGTTTAAATACTTCTTTTGGATTGAGAAGCTTTATTAGTACCGTTGGTGGGAAACTAGATAATTACGGTTTATCTTTTGTTTTCGATTGATTTGATTGACTAACGGTGGTTGAACTTTGATTGCACCTAGTTTTTTTATGCTTGAGAATCTTCTCTTCTGATATAAGATTCACTCAAACTAGATCGAAGTTTCGACGGGGATCTTTAGATTATTTGTAGATCTAAAGACATCTTGTGATAATCCATTGTTAACAGACTCCGTTCTGTGCGTGATTGATCACAAGAGATTCAAGTTGATTGTGTGCAGGTGTTTATTGAAGATCTAAGAAGATTTGAAGAAAAAGAAGGCTTTGAAGATTTCTGATTTGGGATTCATTATCTTTGGTGTGCACAATACTTGTTTCGGTAAAAGAGGATCCAACTATAATCGGTTTATCCTTGTGGTAGATTAGATTGATTAGTTGTGTAGATGGGCATCAATACAGTTCTTTGTGATTAAAAGTATTGATTGCAAAATCTTAACAATTACTTCGGTAGTTGATAATAAGATAGATCTAAGAACCTGACAAGGGAGTTTATTGAGATAAACAGAAGAGCCTTTGTCGAACTCACATCACTTGGTTGAAAAGATTTGCTACCAAACAGATTTGTTGTTCCTTTACTGTTTGGAATACGAACCAAAAGAATTGTTCCAAGTACGTGACTTATTCATAAGTTGGAGGAGTGGGAATACAAACGGAACTAGATGAACTATAGGTTTAGTTGCTTGGTCTCAACTATACGAAGTTGGTTTGATTTTGGACAAGGTCCCGGGGTTTTTCTGTATTTGCGGTTTCCTCGTTAACAAAATCTTGTTGTGTCATTTATTTTTATTTTCCGCAATTATAATTGTTGTTATTATAATTTAAAGTAAATTACACAAACGTTAATTCCTATTTACTTGACAAGTAATCCTATTATGTTTGGTTAAGTCCGAACCTTTTATCAAGTAAACATACTTCGTTGTTGTATTGTATCGATCTCGTATCCATAGACAATCACACGAAGTGTGAACCTATTTGTTGTATTGTCTCAACTCAGTCCATAGACAATCACTTTCGGAGAAAGGACTTATATGTCGAAAAGTTTTAGATTGAGGTATATTTGGGTACCCTCGCCTTTTCAATTGGTATCAGAGCAGGAAAACACGAAAAGATCTAACAATCTGTGTTTGGCGTGATCCAACCTATAAGTTTTGAATCAAATGGTCGATTCAGTTAAAGTACCTCCAGGGTTTGATGTCTCAAACTATCTATGGTGGAAAATAGCTATGCAGTCTTTCTTCAATCTCATGACTTTAACACTTGGGTTTTAGTTATTGATGGGTATGAACACCCAAAAGTACTGGTAAAAAACTCAACCACTGAGTTTAGACTAAAGGAATTGAATGAATTCAGTAATGAAGAAAATTTTCTTTCGAAGCAAAGTTCCTATGGATTGAACGCCATTATCCATGTTGTAACTCGAGACCTCCATCATCATGTAACCAGATGTAAAACATCAAAGGAGGCTTGGGATATTCTTAATATCGTATTTGAAAGGAATGCCTCTGAAAAAGAAGCTAGGATTCAAACCCTATCTTCTAAATGGGAAAACCTTCGTATGGATGAAGACGATACCTTTGATGAGTTTGATCAAAAACAATCTGAAATAGTGAATGCCTTTTACGCTTTAGGAAAAACTATTTCAGATAAAGATATTGTGTGTAAAACTCTAAGGTCTTTACCACCAAGATACGAATCTAAAAAGCATGCCATCATGGAAGCAAATGATCTTTCCACACTATCTAGAAGCGCTCTAGTTGGTAAATTAAAGATCTTTGACCTTGAGTACCAATTCAAGAATGAAGAAGGTATTACCCTTAAAGCTGCAATTAAGACTAGTTCTTCGGCAAAAAATTCTTGTGAGACACAAACTGAGAATTGTAGTGTCGATACAACCGCACGACAATTCAGAAAGTTATTAAGACAAAAGAAAAGGCGTTCTTTTAAAGATGCATCTTCTCCTTCTCAAAAAACACAGAAATGTGTAGAGAATAGAGAACAAATAATGATGATAGCTCTAATTGTTCCAAGGATCAAGAGAACAAAGCTTTCACTGCAACTGTTGAATGCACACCTGAAAAGGATACTGAAGTAACTCCAGAGCCAAAGGCACTTGAATGTGATCTTCGTGAAGAGAGTGAAAGATTGAAAGAGGAACTTGATGAATTGAAGAACGATATTGAGATTATTGGTGCTAGTAATTATCCTGAATGCATGAGATGTTACAGAGAGCGGATCGAAGAAATTCATGATCGAGAAATGAAACTATATACGGAGCTGGAGAACCTAAAGAAGACTAAGGTAAGTAATTCTACCGAATCTGAAATAGATTATAAAGTTCAAATTGATAAATTTAAGGTTGATCTAGATAATGCTCTTGAAAAAATAAAAACATTGGAAAAAGAGAATATGGGTCTAAAAGCGGACTTGAAAAAGTTTGATAGTAGCACAAAATAACTTGACTCAATGTTGAAGTCAACTAGAGTTCCTCGTGACACGCGAGGATTGGGCTACAAAGGTAAACAAACTTTGAATACGAAACAGGAGACAAAGTTTGTAAAACCTAAATACTATGTTGAAGAAATTTCTTCAAAAGGTGCAACAAAAGATTGCTCTTCCATAAAAGAAAAATCTGTAACACCTTCATCTTCAGCAAAAGACGGAAAACGTAAAGTCCGTCAAACTCCAATGAAAGAGAATCCACAACAAGGTAACACTAAGCCTCATGTTTCGTGTGTTACTAAGCATTGCTCTTATTGTGAATAAGGTTGATTTGAGAGTAATCATATGGCTAACCTCGGTTAACTATTTGTGAACCAACATGGTGTACACGTTTAGGTACGGTTACATTAACCTAAATGAGGGTACATTTCATTTGTGTGTAACAAGCTAAGTCCGATCTAACGATTGAAAGATATTAGCTTGGTTTAATCAGGTTTTTCATCTAACAGTGAATATTTAATGCTTTGTTACCAAGGTAACTTGGATTGCAAACCCTGATTTGAAAACTATATAAAGGAGAACTCTAGCAACTGGGAAACCTAATCCTCACACATCCTGTGTGTTATTAGTTGCATAACTAGAGACGATTCTCATTTAACCTTAGGTTTCTATCGAGACCCTGCAGGTTAACGACTTCAAAGACTTCATTGGGATTGTGAAGCCATACCCAACTATTTTCTTTGTAGTTGCGTGTTCTGATCTATTTTCTTTATAGTTACGTGTTCTGATCTTTCCCGATTCTATCGTATTGAGTACAATTGAAATAATTGACTCGAGATTAATTTCTCCAATAGGCAAGATAAAATTAATCACAAACATCTTCATCTCATCGTTTGTGATTCCACAATATCTTGTTTCGCTAGTTGATTAAGATTATTGTGAGGTGATTGATAATACCAGGATGTTCTTCGGGAATATAAGTCCGGTTTATCAATTGGTTCCTTTCACCTTGATTTATCAAAAGACGGAACAAAAACTCTTGGGTATTTCTGTGGGAGACAGATTTATTCAATCTATAGACTTTTCTGTGTGAGACAGATTTGTTTATCAAGTCATCGACTTTGGGTCGTAGAAACTCTTGGTTGTGGGTGAGATCAACTAAGGGAATCAAGTATGTAGTATCCTGTTGGGATCAGAGATGTAAGGAACGCAATTGTACCTTGAATCAGTATGAGATTGATTAGGGTTCAATGGTAGGCATTTAAAGATGTGAGAAAATAAGACAATGAAGCAGCCTACTTGTTAAACCGCAAGTGCACGGTGTCGGTTGTAGTTTGTGCAAGAACGGGTCGAATCCACAGGGACTTGTGTGTGTAGTTGAAGTTTCCTAAGCTAAGCAGTGACAGTAAGTGACAGTGGCAGTGAGCCAAAGATGCAAAGATTGACAGTGGCAAAGAATCAAAGGCAATGAGCCTAAGGCAGTGATAAATAAAGAACCAAGGAAGTAATGGCGGTGAAGCACTAGAACAAAGAAATAAAGAATTAGGGATTGAATCCACCACTAACTTAAGTTAAGTCATCCTAGTTCCATTATGTTCTTGTCCCTGGTGTAGATATCAGTGAGCTTCTAGGCTTGCTGACTATCTAGATGGCAGTGAAGGTTCAAGCCTGCTGCTCATCAAAGGGTTGTTTCAGGAGGATGGTTTAGTATCACTAAGATAATTATCTAATCCTAGTATTAGCTGTCCTCTCACAAAACAAACTAACCGCAGATCAATCACTTAGATGAGTAAGCAATCCTGAAGGATAATTTCAATCCTAGCATTCTTAGCACAACAAGACTATATCAAAACTTGAACTGAACTTAACAATGAATTAATGGTTTCATCTAACCCTAGCAGTGAACTCAGAACATAATTAACATTAAAATGGAACTAAACATGATCATGTGAAATAACATTGCATTTAAACAACTAAACAGTGAATGAAAATTGCAAATGAAGAACCCTAAAAATTAACAGTGAAATCAAATTGACATTGAGAATTAAATTAACCCAATTAGGGGGTTTCTCGGATGACCCAAGAACAAGTTTTACATTCTCTACAGCTTCCCTTTTATAGCTTACAACAAAATCCCTAATTTCACAAAACCCTAAATTTGCAAACCCTAACTTTTGGGGAAAATCAAATTCGACATACCCATGTGTAAATTGGCTTCGACCCATGCTTCTTGATGTCCCTCTGGTGCTCTTCCTGCTCCAATTGATGTACTGCAACCCTAGCTCAAGTTGTTTCATCAACTCCACACCTAGGGTTCAGAGAGATGTGGGTTTGAAAAAGCAACTAGGCTAGAGGGTTGGGGAAAGTGATGGTGATTGAGGTGGTTTCGGGGTATGGAGATGGTAGTGAGGCATAGGGTGGAAGTGGACATGGAAGAGAGGCAGGAGCAGAGCTCGACTGCAACTGTCGGGGGAAGAAGAAGGTTTTTGGGAAAAAAAGATTTGGGGAAGAAGAACTTGTTTGGGTGAAGTCGATGGATTTGGAGATGCGGTGTGAGGCGGGCTCATCAAAGTTTGATGTCAGCGACTGAAAAGCGACGGATCAACAAACTAGATGGAATCGAACGGCATCAAGGATACGGGATTAAGCGACCGTTGGATTGAGAGATACAACGAAGCTAACGACTCCAGATGGGGTTAGGTACTATGGTGTTTGACAGGAGCTTCGGATTTTGATGCACAATGATGAGGTGGCCGTTGGATGATGAGATGGATCCAATCTGACGACTCTCATGGAAATGGGTATGGATAATGGAAATGGATTTGGGTAAGGGTTTTGGGCCTTGGGTATGCCAAGCCCATATCTTCTTTAAGAACAATTCTTCCTCTTCAAGCCCACTTCTAGTTGATCCAGCTCTTGCAAACATCATTCTTCGCTTCCTCCTAGCGAGAGTCTTTGACGTTTCTTTGCTCTTTTTCGCTCCGTGAGTTAACCAGGCTTTATTTAGTACCTAAAAATGCAAAATTAATTAAGAAAAGTATTTGTTCTTGAAAACAACGAAAAATACAGAATATGGGATAAAATGTAGAATTAATGCACAAAGGATGAGTTAAATGCCAAGAAAAATATATAGAAATATGCACTTTTTAGCACTCATCAAATACCCCAAACCTGAATTTTACTTGTCCTCAAGTAAAACAAAACTAAGGAAATCCTACCTATACCACTGTCGCTGGTCTCTCGAATGCATTTAGCGTATGCACTAAGCCTTTTAAACCACTAAGTGTCCCTAGTGGACGAGTTGAAGTCTCGTGAAGGTTTGCTTAGAACGTACCTACAAAGTTCTAGGACAAAATATAAGCTCAGATTCCATCAAATGTGACATGCGCAAGTCAGTAGAAGCTCACAGCAAAATGGAGATGTCACTCTAGCTATCGAAGGCACAATCCTAGCACTGATAACAAATAAAGACATGTGATAAGAGTGTAAAGTGTATCTACACATGTGTAAAGAAAGATCGGATGCTATGACTACTAATCACCAAGAGATAGTTTCTCAGGCTAAGAACCAAGGTCGAAATCTAGCTAGCTGTCCGGACTTTACGAGAATTGTGAATGAGTAGGAGGTATTTCACAATTACTCGCGTTGTACATCAATGGCATACACCCTTCGACTCTTATTTACATTGACTACTCTCTTTTATTTTTGGAACAAGAGAGGATGGAATTGATAAATACTTGATTGATTTTTTCATTTTTTTCATTCTTTTTTTTTTTTTTTTTTTTTGATTTTTTTTTTTTTATTTTTTTTTTTATAAGGAAACACTTTTGATACATACAAAAGGAAAAAAGATTACATGACACTTTGCAAGAGGTAGCCCTTTTTGATGCACCCAGTTAAATTCGATGGTTGTCTTTCTTAATGTAACCTCCACCTTCTATCCCAACCAACCAAAGAACAAGCTAGTCAAGTTTCGTTCAGTATTCTAAAGTGATTGGCAATCGTGACTTCCTATCAAACACCTTGAAGATCGAGGCTATACATGTATTGGTAGATCGTGCGCGTGCAAATTTCTTATCACTATGTGAATTGTGCTAGAATCAGGGTGCCTAAATATCTAGACTAAGACTCCTAATAATTACATATTTGCACAAGTCAACATTTCAAGGTAAATGAGCTCCATTTTTATGTTTTTTTTCAATTTTTATTTTTTATTTTCATTTTTCATTTTTTTCAAAAAGAAGGAGTTCTTGTTTTCAATTATGGCATATTATCAAAGTATCTACTTTTCACCCCCAAACCTAAACTAAACATTGTCCTCAATGTTTCAAAATATGAACAAAATTATAATACAACATATGAAGAGGATCATGTTGAGTAGAGAAAAAGGAAAGAGAATACCCGATTTCGGCGAAAGCAATATTAGAACTCCGTTATTCAAGGCAAGAATCCAACATATGTCAGCCGAGATCATATTGGATTAGCAAAATTATACAAAAGGAACAAAAGGTTTTTAAGAAATTTTATCTACTGGATTATATACAAAAATTCACCATACACTAACAATCTAAAGAGTTGAGGATCAACCCAAAAGACAAAGTGTAGAGGTTTCAACAGCTTCACACAATATAAAGATAGCACAAGTGAAACTGTGAAACAAAATGAGCTACCCCCAAACCTGGATTTTTCAACGGATAAAATTTTGGAAACAAAATCTCGCAGTTTTGGGGGTTCATCATGCACAAGGTCTAACTCGAAATGAACTTGCTAGGGACGGGCAAACATGCTAATTCCAACTGTGGCTCCTCAAAGATATTATACTTAGATGCAAAATAGTCCAAAAGGACTTGGGAAGCACACAGTTCCAAACCTAGATTAGGGACTCTCAGAAAAGTCGGTTTGACAATATGGGTACAAACCAAATCTAGGTTGGGTGGAAGGCCATCAGATTGTGACTTATGTAGGACGATAGGCACATCATTACTAATCACATCAACATCTCCTAAGTCTTCTACACGTGTCACAACATGCTCACAATCATCAAACAAATTGGCAAGATCACAATCAGAGTCATCAACATCATCAACAAATTTATTCTCATGCATCGGCAAATCAGGAGAAATATCACAATGTGACCTAGGTAGAGAATCAGACACATCAAATATATTTTCATGCATATTAGCATTAGTGTCTACAGAAGATTCAACTATTCCTATGTCATGCTCATCTTCGCAGAATAATTGTACGAATCCCATGTCAATATCAAAATCATATGAATTACAATGAGTATTAGAAAAAACAACATTCATGAAGGTCGAGGGCGAGAAGCCATATGTTATTGAACCAACAGGTTCCACAATATTTTCATGTTCTTCTAACATATCATCATAATCATCATCATGGTAGCATGCATATTGGTCCTCATTAACAGTGGTGGTGTCATTAGTCGATTCATGTTCCTCTAAATTAGGTTCATATTCAACATCATTTACATGAATGGGACTAGACACTTCATTAGGGACAACATACATTTCCTCATGAATTTCCTCCTTTTGTAGGTGAAGCAAAATCTGATCTAAATATGCATGAATTCGTGATGTAGATCTATCAAAGTTTTGCTTACTGAGTCTTAAAGCTTCTGTGGTGGAGTCTAAATTCATGGGAGTACAAAATTCTTCATGTTCAAATTGTGGTGAATGGTACATGTGTGCATGGTCATTAGGGTTTACAAAATATTGATCGCAACCCTCAAAGGATTGATTATGGTCCCAATGACTACCATTCTCACAATTTATATGCATTTCATACCTTGGATTTTCTCTAGATTGCCTAAAATTATGCAAAATATGACAATTCTCAACAGGGTGGTCTAAACTACCACATGTGGGACATGCATAGATTTCAGGTTGCCTAAGAAAATTAGATGTGACAGATTCCTCATGTGATTGCATTTCTAAAGCTGCGATTCGAGCTTCTAATTGATCGATCAGTGATGATTGTATGAGTGAGGCACTAGCAAAATGTTCATTTTCACGTTGTGGTGAATGATGCATGTATGAATAGTTATTAGGGTTCATGTATTGAGGCTCGGGACTTTGAAAATGTCCATAATAATTCCTATAACTATTGACATCATGGTCTATGGGAGGTTCATAACGTGGAGTATGTCCATACGCAAGTTCTCTAAGGGATTTGTTGTATTCCCCAACTGTAGACCAAGATCCAGACATGATTTGGCTCAAAAGCTAAGTAACTATGTTACAAAGCCCAAAATTTGGTTTTTAATGGGTTTGGATTTTTGGGAAAAATTTGGTTTTTATGGGTAACATTTGGTTTTGTCGGGTTTGAAAAGAAATTTGGTTTTTAATGGGTTTTAGAAAATTTGGACTTAATGGGAAAAGAAAACACTTTGGTTTATTGGGTTTTGAAAACTTTGGTTTTAGACTTCGAAGACAAAGCCCATTTGGGAGCTTTTGGTTTTGATGGGAGCAAATTTGGTTTTAAAGAGGTAGAAAAATTTGGTTTTTAATTGGGAGCAAGCCTTTTGGTTTTAGTGTTGGGAGCAAGCCTTTTGGTTTTAGTGTTGGGAGCAAGCCCACATTGGTGGGAGAAATTGCTTTTCCAAGGGAAGGTGAACTAAGCCCACAATGTGTATGCAAACTGAAGCCCAAGGTAGCTTTTGAAATTGCCCAACTGTTGCTTGTTTGGTCTGAGGCCCAGTTGGGCTTTCAAAAGTTCAGTTTTTCTAATTTAAAACTACAGGCCCAAATCAATCTAACACCACAAGCCCACAAGCAATTAAACAAACAAGCCCACAAGAAATTAATTACAAACCCAACAGAAAAATGGAAAAAATTATTACAAGCCCACAAATTAAAAATGGAAGCCCACAGGTTGGGTTCTCTTAATGGGTTTAGGCTTACTTGCTTAAGCACAGCCCAGCTGCTCAGTTTGGTTGCAAAAGCCCAGTTGGGCTTTGGTTCACCTTCTGCAGCTTACAGCCCAGTTGGGCTTGGCTTATGAATGGCAGCAGCACCACTTCAGGCCTAGCAGCAGGAGCAGATCAGCAGCAGCAGCAACAGCACAACAGCAGGCTTTGGGTCAGGTCACACAGCAACAGGTGCAGAAGGCAGCAGCAGGCAGCAACAGGGAAACTAATAGCCTCAGTTCCACCAGTTCACCAGCAATAGCAGAGGCAGCACAAGCAGGAGCACCACAACAGCTACAGCAGTAGTCTTGGCAGCAGCAGAGGCTGGCAGCAGCAACAGGAAAGAGGAAGAAAGTAGCAGCTTCACAACAACAGCAGCACCACAAGCACCTGGCAACTCAGAGACGAGGTTCAGTTCCCAGAATGATGCAGTTGAAGCAAAGGAGAAGAGATTATGCAAATGATGCAGATGTTTATGCTTACAGCTAAAGATGAACTAAGTTACACTACACTGAGTTACAGGTCCAGATGCAGCAGCAACACCAGAGGCTGGCTAAGTTACACTAATATGCAACACCAGAGGCTGGCTAAGATGCAAACTAAGATATGCAAGATGCAGATGCACTAAGTGCTTACACTAAATGATTATACTAAATGCAAGATATGCAAGTGAATAGAAGCAAAAGAAAGCAAGGAAAAACAGCAACCACACAATGCCAAGTCCCCGGCAACGGTGCCAAAAACTTGGTAGGCATTTAAAGATGTGAGAAAATAAGACAATGAAGCAGCCTACTTGTTAAACCGCAAGTGCACGGTGTCGGTTGTAGTTTGTGCAAGAACGGGTCGAATCCACAGGGACTTGTGTGTGTAGTTGAAGTTTCCTAAGCTAAGCAGTGACAATAAGTGACAGTGGCAATGAGCCACAGATGCAAAGATTGACAGTGGCAAAGAATCAAAGGAAATGAGCCTAAGGCAGTGAGAAATAAAGAACCAAGGAAGTAATGGCGGTGAAGCACTAGAACAAAGAAATAAAGAATTAGGGATTGAATCCACCACTAACTTAAGTTAAGTCATCCTAGTTCCATTATGTTCTTGTCCCTGGTGTAGATATCAGTGAGCTTCTAGGCTTGCTGACTATCTAGATGGCAGTGAAGGTTCAAGCCTGCTGCTCATCAAAGGGTTGTTTCAGGAGGATGGTTTAGTATCACTAAGATAATTATCTAATCCTAGTATTAGCTGTCCTCTCACAAAACAAACTAACCGCAGATCAATCACTTAGATGAGTAAGCAATCCTGAAGGATAATTTCAATCCTAGCATTCTTAGCACAACAAGACTATATCAAAACTTGAACTGAACTTAACAATGAATTAATGGTTTCATCTAACCCTAGCAGTGAACTCAGAACATAATTAACATTAAAATGGAACTAAACATGATCATGTGAAATAACATTGCATTTAAACAACTAAACAGTGAATGAAAATTGCAAATGAAGAACCCTAAAAATTAACAGTGAAATCAAATTGACATTGAGAATTAAATTAACCCAATTAGGGGGTTTCTCGGATGACCCAAGAACAAGTTTTACATTCTCTACAGCTTCCCTTTTATAGCTTACAACAAAATCCCTAATTTCACAAAACCCTAAATTTGCAAACCCTAACTTTTGGGGAAAATCAAATTCGACATACCCATGTGTAAATTGGCTTCGACCCATGCTTCTTGATGTCCCTCTGGTGCTCTTCCTGCTCCAATTGATGTACTGCAACCCTAGCTCGAGTTGTTTCATCAACTCCACACCTAGGGTTCAGAGAGATGTGGGTTTGAAAAAGCAACTAGGCTAGAGGGTTGGGGAAAGTGATGGTGATTGAGGTGGTGTCGGGGTATGGAGATGGTAGTGAGGCAGAGGGTGGCAGTGGACATGGAAGAGAGGCAGGAGCAGAGCTCGACTGCAACTGTCGGGGGAAGAAGAAGGTTTTTGGGAAAAAAATATTTGGGGAAGAAGAACTTGTTTGGGTGAAGTCGATGGATTTGGAGATGCGGTGTGAGGCGGGCTCATCAAAGTTTGATGTCAGCGACTGAAAAGCGACGGATCAACAAACTAGATGGAATCGAACGGCATCAAGGATACGGGATTAAGCGACCGTTGGATTGAGAGATACAACGAAGCTAACGACTCCAGATGGGGTTAGGTACTATGGTGTTTGACAGGAGCTTCGGATTTTGATGCACAATGATGAGGTGGCCGTTGGATGATGAGATGGATCCAATCTGACGACTCTCATGGAAATGGGTATGGATAATGGAAATGGATTTGGGTAAGGGTTTTGGGCCTTGGGTATGCCAAGCCCATATCTTCTTTAAGAACAATTCTTCCTCTTCAAGCCCACTTCTCGTTGATCCAGCTCTTGCAAACATCATTCTTCGCTTCCTCCTAGCGAGAGTCTTTGACGTTTCTTTGCTCTTTTTCGCTCCGTGAGTTAACCAGGCTTTATTTAGTACCTAAAAATGCAAAATTAATTAAGAAAAGTATTTATTCTTGAAAACAACGAAAATACAGAATATGGGATAAAATGTAGAATTAATGCACAAAGGATGAGTTAAATGCCAAGAAAAATATATAGAAATATGCACTTTTTAGCACTCATCATTCAACTACAGTGCAGTCCGAAGTTAATTGGTAGTAGGCTAGAGTCTGTAGCTGCTTAATACAGTGTGGTGTTCAATCTGGACTAGGTCCCGGGGTTTTTCTGCATTTGCGGTTTCCTCGTTAACAAAATTCTGGTGTCTGCGTTATTTCTTTTCCGCATTATATTTTGTTATATAATTGAAATATCACATGTTGTACGTTAAGATCAATCAATTAGAATATCCAACCTTTGGTTGTTGATTTTCATTGATTGACACTTGAACATTGGTCTTTGGTACCGTTCAAGTAACTCCTCTTATATTCAATCAGGCTCGCAAATTTATATTTGCTGATTGCGGATTGAATTAAGAGTTAGGGATATTAAACTCTTTGATATACTTTACTATACATTGAGTCTGACTGTCTAGTTGATTCGCTAGAAAGTGTATTGGAGTAAGTCCTCTCAGATTGCCAAACAAATTTTTGGGTGTGGTTGTTAGACCCCAGCATTTTCAATTTGTATCAGAGCAGGCAAACACGTTAAAGACCTTATAAGTCTGTGTTTGTAGCGATCTGAGGATGGACGATATTGTCTCTGATAAACGCATCGCCAGAAATAAAAGTTATGTTTCTTTGAAGTCTATTAAAGAGAAAGATTTGTCAATTTCCAATATAGAAGAACCTTGTGTTCCAAAGAAACAGACGTACATTAACAAGTGTTTTACTGACTACTTTACTGACGAGTCTGACTCTAAAGTTGAAAGGAATGCAACCAAAGAGAGTGCAGTGATTCTAAAACTTGTTAGAATCCAGGCTGATGATGTCAACCGGTTGAAACACAAAGTCAATTTCCTTGTTGGTATGGTAAATGAGCGTGACTCTTGTCTAAAGGTTCTTCAAGAAGAAAATTTCTCAGTCTGTTCTTCACGAACTCTACTTGAGGAAAAACTCAAAAAGGATGCTTTGGAAATGGAACATCTTTTAAGTAAACTCCCCTTTTAAGAGTGTTCCAAAGAGTCCACCATACCAATTGCTTCTGATCTAACTGTAAAAGAATCAGTTTCAGAAGTAAAACCAAAATCCATTCCTGTTGAGAATGATGTGCACTTGTCCTCCTCTAATCAAGGAATATCCACATCACAAGGAAGGAAGTCTCCCAACGATGGTGTTAAGACTGTTCTGTCTAATCACTTATGTGATCAGAAAATGTGTCTCTTTTATAGTTCAAAAGGGATTGACGAACAAAAGAGGAATTCGAGGTTGAATGACAATTCTATTATTCGTCTCCAACACACCTTAGATTTAATTCTGAAAGGTGTAACTGACATTCGTATGTCGAAACCTATCGGTTTTAGTACTCACCCTGTGTACCCCACCAGGAAAGTCAGTTCGGTGTGTTCCTCAAATGATCAAGTGAGAAACAGTCTTTCTAAACCATTCCGTTCAAGAAGAACTCATGTTTTTTCTTCTATCAAAAAGGGAGATTATGTTGTTAATG
The DNA here is from genome assembly GCF_003573695.1 of Papaver somniferum. NCBI lineage: Eukaryota > Viridiplantae > Streptophyta > Magnoliopsida > Ranunculales > Papaveraceae > Papaver > Papaver somniferum. The sequence continues at coordinate 99,699,470 of NC_039366.1, forward strand.
ATGTGAAAAAGGAACGAAAAGGAGGATGCAATGGAGAAATTCAAATCAACCTAAAAAGGATAATTGAAGGATATAAAGAAATTATCTCCATGCTGTCAATTCCCTCTGGACAAAATTCTTCGGGTAAGAATCAACACTATGCGTCATATTTTGATGATAGTAAATTTTATGATAACTTTTCACATCATAATGGTTTTCCTTCAAAGATCAGGAAAAAGAGGTCTAACCGGAAACAATATTCATTTAATGAGCTCAAGGCTCATACTTGTGCTAATTAATCAAAAGGTTGAAACCTCACTCTCAATAAAAATCCTGACATAGTGAGATTTTTTTTTTCCAGGTATACTTGATGGAAAAATGTTTCTTATGATTTTCTATGCTATCCCCATATTGTTCTTAGCTGGATGATCATTCACAAACATTTCTGCTTAAGTATTTGTACTTGTTTTTTGACAAATTGTGGTTTCTTAAACTTAAATCTTTTTGCTGTGTTAAAACTGCTACTCTTACTCTAAAAATTGTTCTCTTGTATGAATACAATTTTTATTGATCTAAGATCTGTGAGTTTTCTCACATAGGCAGACATTATAGTTGTATAGTCGTATATTGAGTACTTCTCCTTTTTGAGTTTTTTATGAATAGTGGACCAAGCTCGTGTTCGTACGGGTATCCTTGTTACATGTCACGAACCGACTTTGGAAACCCTAACCTCAGGGTTTCTGTGAAACCATTTAAATACCAAATCCATTTGTTGAAATTACGCATACTCCAGGCTACTTTTTGTCAAGAATGGCATTACCTTCAGGAACTTGTTGTTTTCCAAGAGGTTTTCTTGATAAGGGTTTTGGTATCACACTCGAGGAGAAGTAAAAAGGAACTCTCGTAGAAGTTGATGACACATCTTCTCAATCTCCTAATTTGTTGTCAGATATTGAGGATGATGAAGAGATTTCTAATAAAGTTGTTCAAAAATTTATCGATAAGTTTAACAATGCAAAATTGTTGCTTGTTAACACTCTAAAACAGCTAGATGGGTTAAGAACTGCATTGATAAAGGTCAACACCGAACTAGCTCTAATGAAGACACGACTTAAGAATCGTCTCAATATCGTGTCTGAAGATGCTGTCAATTCTGTCTGTCACAAGCTTGAAGGTCTTGGAACCAGTGAAGATTCCGTACCAGAACTCTGAACATCGTTTCTGATTGCTATTCAGTTTTAGAGTTGTCTTTGAGTTTTTATTGTCTACTAAATCTTCTTATGAGAATTTATTTCTTGTGGTTTTTAGAAGAATAACTAGGGTATGGAATAGCCATTATTGGGGTGCACATAGCTATGTCCAATGTTTTCATCTTCATGTTTTTAGATTTATTTATTTAAATTCTAGGTTTTTGGAAGATGATTTTTGCAATTTTAATCTTTATGATTTTATATATAGCAAATTTTTATGGGATATGTTGTTTACGTCCGTGAACCTGTGACTGTCCCATACTTGTTCAAAAGTTATCTATATTATGTCGGTATGAAAGTATTGATAAGTGACAGAATGAACTTTTGACAAACAAAAGTTAAAGCCTTTTATGTCATTATTTTATGGAAGAAAGGATAAAACTTTTGGTTATAAGGATTATGTCTATTATATGTCATTGTGCAAATAGTGATAGAAAATAGAATGAATCCTTGTGTATTCCGCAGTATTGGTCGACCTCCGATCCACATTCTTTTGCACATACTATGTTGCTCCGTAAGTTCTCTTATGTCGAGCATGACCAATTGAGTTGATCATTTTTTTGTGGTTGATTCAATTGATATTTTTGGATACAAATTCATGTTTTCATGTGATTTGGTTATATCCAAAGAAATCCTTCTTTTCTTGTAAAAGCAAGGTCGCCTTTGTTGTTCTTTCGGGAATGACATTTTGTGGGGGAGAGTTCTTAATTGAACTTGTGCTTAATTGCTAAATCTTTATGGGGAGTACGGTTGTGGAATATTATAGGGGTTATCTTGTATCTTTATAAACTCCTTGATGAATGCATTTAGCTTCGGCTTTATGATTGCATCGAAATAAGTTGGTATGCTATTCTTTTTTTGGTCATGAAGTATCTCTATGAAAATTTCATGAGGATCCCACTAGTTTTCGTACCTTTGCCAATTTATATTGACAAAAGGGGGAGAATTAATGTGTAGTTTCATACTACAAATACATATGGTTTACGGATCATTATGTAAGGGGGAGTGGTTTTCATGCTGAGATGAAGTATTGACTAAGGGGGAGTGATACATATCACCATAGTATTGTTGTCAAAGTTGTGATACAATTGAACTTTGATGTTGTGTAATAATACTATGCCGATGTATAATAATGATCGAGAGCATTTGTTTTCTCATTGTTATCACTACGGATCTTCAACAACTATGATGCTGAGTTGAACACGTTTAGAATCATGGAGTACTTGGAAGTGACGAAGTTTTCGAGTCGTGTTGAAGATGCCAAGGAGATCAAGCATTTGAATGAGAAGCTACAAATTTTTATTTATTTTGTAATCCATATGTATTGATAGTTTTGTCACTAAAATTGACAAAAGGGGAGATTGTTAGAGCACTGCTCGGTCGAACTCGCATGTGTTGCTATCTAAAGCATGTTTGTCAATGTTTGTGATCAAAATTATAAGTCTTGATTTCTAGCCTATTTATAGATGTCTCGGACTAGGACATAGATTGTGTAGTTGAGCTTAGTTTTCACGGCGTTCATCATTTGAAGACGAAGAACTACTAAGGGGAGCTTGTGGAACTTCATCGACAAAAGGTATGTGGATACTTAAACTCATCTATCACTTGGAAAGTCTATTTTTACTCTATATCCTATATTGAGACATAAGTCGTATTACGATATAGTTTTATATATACACATTTGAGATTTTGAGCTGAGTTTATCTCGCTTACATATTTCTCGAAATATGTGTTGGCAAGCTTTCGCTTCGACCAAGTTCATCCTATATCATGTGAAAATTTCCCAAGTAACATCTTACATGGTTTGTGTGATACAATCATTTGGTGTTGCCATGGAATGTTTCGTAATGATTATTTCAATAACTTGAAAATTGCTTTGAAGCTAATAGTGTGTGAAAATGGCTGTTGTCATCCTCTAAGAAAGTTTCAATGATTGAAATAAGAGTTTAGAACACTTGACCATTATTGGATATGTTATATTGTGCACTATTGCACATATGTAATCCATGTCCGGGAACCATAGTATGCGCATCCGTTTGCGTACTGGCGTACAGGTTCATGTACGAGAATTCTGCTGGGATTTGAAGTTCGTGTACCTGTTTGCGTACCGGTGGAACTCAATCTTAGTACGGGTATTTCAAGTATGTGTACCCGTTTTGCATACTTGAAGGTTAAAGTTCTGAAATCGGTTATGAACATGAACATAAACATTTATATAATAAGGAATGCAATCTTTGCAAACTGTGGCTATAATATTCATGATTGATTCGAGTGAATCAAACCGATTTTGCTTCAATTGTGTTCTTGTATAATTCTATGAGAATATAGCAATTGAACAACTCTTTAACTAGTTTCAGTTGAGTCATTTGAACTAGTTATGGTTAAGATGAATAAGGTTGTGTTTATGGGTGAAACCTATTTCTGCCGGTTTTGGTAATTTGGGGTGTGGGAATGAGAAATGAATCTAAACCCTAAACAAATGCATTGCACGGGAGTGCTTGTGATTCGAGAAATCAATCTGTACAATTATGGCCTAAACCAAGAAATGGCTGTTGCAGACTTGCTTCGGTCACAAAGTGAAGGAGATGGGGTTGATCTTAGGGAGGGAAGCGAAAAAGGTGTTGAGATTGTGAAAGTGTTGGCTGTTTTATGACTTGTATCAGAAAGCTGAACTGGCCTGCAGGATTTAATCTATCAGTTCTGGTGTTTGAATACGATTGTATCAACACTTGGTTTCTGTCTTGTCTTGTTCTGGAAATAGGGAGGAGAACCTATTTATACAAGTCATTGTGCCTTACCCACGTCTCTCGTGGGAAGTGGAGTGATGGAGTAGTGGAGTTGCGTGTGTTAGTGTCATATGATCAGTCTTGCCCACTTTTCCCATCATCACTAACCGTCCATGTCTTCCTAACACGTTCTTGTAATGGCGCGTTGTGCGCTGCACGCTGTAAACCGCCAGACCAATACCCCAGTATGTATCCCCCAGTTTGTGACATGATTAATGTCTCGAGTGTGGATCGTGGGACCCATGGAAAGCAGCATGTGATGCTAGATTAAATAATTAAGTTATTTAGGAAGTCGATATTTGTGAAATATCGTGTGCATTCTATGTATGTAATGCATCGAATATATTCAGCGTTTATGAAGCATCGTTGTTTTAAGGCTTAACGGAGTAAGTCGCGGAAAATAGCATCACGTCCAGCCATCTTCGAGTGATCGTTTGGAGGCTGTACAGGTAAGCCCTGACTTGGACGATCACTCTGTATGGAAGAGTGGTGGACAGTGATCGTGGTGATACCTCGCTGGTCGCCTAACTCTTGTCTTAGGCTGTCTGTCCAGGCTGGTGAAGTTGGACGGACGAGATGGCTTGCGACCCACATTTGCGACCGTCGGATTAGGGTTTAGGAGGTGCTCGAACACCAACCTTTAGCTTGGTCGAATCCAAGCATGAGACACGTTTTTGGTAGGGTCGATTGGGCATGCGTGTAGACGGCATGCTGGTGTAGGTGTTTGTACCTCACCGTCTGATGGAGATGCGATCTAAGCCACTCAATTTGTCTGGCAAAGAGGAGTGGTTGAGATCGATTTGCGACAGAAATCCCATGCCACAAAGGAATTGAAGACCGCACGTCGTGCCTACTTCGGGCGCATGTTTAGAGACGACCAACCATATTCGGTCTTGGACGTTCAGTCAGGTGTGCAGTCGGCAGGCCAGTGTATACGTCTGTACCTCACTGTCACGTGAATATGTGATCTAAGCCACTCAATTTTTCCGGTAAATTTGAGTGGTCGAGATCGATTTGCTATTGAAAACGTGCGGCCATGCCTAGTTTGGGCGCACGAATCGAGATGACCAACCATAGTTGGTCTTGACCGATTAGTCATGTATGTAGGCGGGCCCATGGTGATTGTGTTGACATGCTCTGGTCCCTTTGAATCTACATCTACACCCTCCGTCTATACCTGCGAAGATGGATGGTTGAGACTGATTTGCGACACATGTGATGTGCCGCAAACCCTAATTAGGGTTTCACGTCCACGCTGCTTTGGCTGGACGAATTGGCAAGCCACGCTTCTCTTTTGGGGAGGACGACCATGTGGGGCCCACGTTGGGCCGATGGTGAACACGCCAATACCTGCCTGGTGGCTATGGGTCTGATCTAAGCCATCCAATCATGCCGGTGAAGTTGGATGGTCGTGATCAATTTGGGACCTTTAGTGGAATTTCCTGCGATCCTTTAAGCTTTCACGCCGGCCCGACTTCGGGCAACTGTACATGGTTCTGTGGCTAGGTCAGGGGAGGATCGATTATGCAGGCGTGAAGGGGGCCCGCCGGTGTGCAGGACAACTCTTTTCCAACCGGTCATGGGACGATCTACGCCGTTCAACCATGCTGGCGAAGTTGGACGGACGCGTTATTGGCAGTCTTGTGCGCACATGTTTTCCAAGCTGCTCCATTCCAGCCCAACCATCCTACTTTAGTCTGGTATTCGGTGGTAGTTTGGGAGGCGTGGTATGTATTCGACCGACCAGGGCATAAATGGGCCCACTGGTGGTCATTAAGGTGGTAGCCTGCTCCTGTTGAGGATCGTCCAGGATGGTTAAATCATGCGGCCAACTTGCGTGGTCGTGATTGTTTCTGAGACTGATATGGTCAGTCCAGATTCAAATATGCTTAATCGGGCTAGTATAACACACCGAGAGTTGTATCATGTACAGCTATTTCGTGCATGCCTCATTAGTGACACTTGGAGATTCGTGTTACTCTGCTGAGAGTAACACTCAGTCGTCATGCCGCACCAATAATGAGAGTTCGGTGGGACAACATAGGAAATACAAGGCTGGTCATGATGCCATAAATTCATAGGGTACATGGGATTATTGCTACATGCTCCATTCCAAGTAAATTAGCGAAGTGAAGAAGTATTCATCATTTTATCAGTGGTTTTATCCTTTGCAGGATATCAGCGCATAATTTTGTCTTTTACAATTTAAGCCTTAAATGAAAATCCACTATCAACAGGTTGATATGAGATTTTTTTATCAAGTCTTCCACTTTGGGTCGTCGCAACTCTTGGTTGTGGGTGAGATCAACTAAGGGAATCAAGTGTGTATTATCCTGCTGGGATCAGACACGTAAGGAACGCAACTGTACCTTGAATCAGTGTGAGATTGATTAGGGTTAAACTACAGTCCAGGCCGAAGTTAATTGGTAGTAGGCTAGAGTCTGTAGAGGCTTAATACAATGTGGTGTTCAATACGTGTTAGAGCATAGCTCGGTTGAACCCACCAAGTGTTGGTATGTCAAGTTTTGTTGTCATATTTTAGTGAATCAAAACTCATTTTAAGAGTCGTTTTGATTATGTACTAGAGTCAACTTCGTATAGGTTAGCTTGAAAGTATTAGGATATGAGACATTACAAGTATTGTGAAGACTTGAAGAAGTGAAGAAGTAAGAAGCTACAACGACAACATCATCCTTCTACTTGAGGTTAGTGATATTTGACTTGAACTGTTTCATTCCCTAACGTATATTTCAGGTCGTGCATATTGAAAACGGAACTGCGAAGCATGAACACTCTAGATAGACATAGTATTAAGGAATATAATATGGAGTTTATTGCTTAACCATTAAACTTTGTAGATAAGACATCGACATAATCGTTTAAATACTATTGTGATTATGTATGGGTATGAGGTGAGGATTTCATCCTAGGAAATAATGTTTTACATATGTTTTAAGGAAGTAAGTTCATAAACTTGTTTATGAATCGAAAAGGAAATCGCCAGGCGGTCTTGGGATTGTTATTCATTTCATATCTTGTGAACATCCAATATGTGTGATTTAGTATAACCGCTCACGCCTTGTTTGTGTTCTTGGTAAAATTATTCACAAAGGCCCGACTTATGTATTGGTATGACTTTTATTAGTGAAACCGATCTTAAGTAATAACCTGAGATGGTATGATCGAGTTTGTGTTTTGAGCCGAATCTGGGTAAAGGGGAACCGATCCTATGTAGAGGTACAACACATCACAAATGGGAATCGATCCTTGTATGAGGTGCAGCAAGTTTGTAGCAGAAAGGGGAACCGAACCTATGGACATGTGCAACACGTTTTTAGGGAAAGGGGAACCGATCCTATGGACATGTGCAACACATATAAGTTAGATTTTCCAAAGAGATTTTCGGTCATTATTTGGACAGAGCATTTCCAGGAATTATGAAAACCGAATTTGGAATATATTGAATATCTTTGAGAATATTTTTGGTTTTGGAAATTCCTTGGTGTCCAAACTTCCTTGTCTATAAATACTTGAAGTTTGCATTTCTAGCAAACTAATCCTTCGTGACAACAAACTTCCTCGGTTGTGTTGTTACTGGTGTAGCCACCTATTCGGAGAGGAGAGTAACCTAATTAGGCGAAATATCTTGCGGCCGCTCAGTTTAAAGTCTTCTTTGGGATTGAGAAGCTCTACGAGACCGTTGGTGGGAAACTAGATAATTGCGGTTTATCTTGTGTTTTCGATTGATTTGATTGAATAACGGTGGTTGAACTTTGATAGCACCTAGTTTGTTTATGCTTGAGAATCTTCTCTTCTGATATAAGATTCACTCAAACTAGATCGAAGTTTCGACAGGGATCTTTAGACTGTTGTTAGTGCTAAAAACGATCTTGTGATAATCCATTGTTAACATACTCCGTTCTGTGCGTGATTGATCACAAGAGATTCAAGTTATTGTGTGCAGGTGTTTATTGAAGATCTAAGAAAATTTGAAGACAAAGAAGATATTGAAGATTTCTGATTTGGAGTTCATAATCTTTGGTGTGCACAATACTTGTTTCGATATAAGAGGATGCAACTATAATCGGTTAATCCTTGTGGTAGATTGGATTGATTAGTTGTGTAGATCGACATCAATACAATTCTTTGTGATTAAAAGTATTGATTGCAAAATCTTAACAATTACCTTTGGTGATTGAACATAAGATAGATCTAAGAACCTGACGAAGGAGTTTATGTTAAGATAAACAGAAGATCCTTTGTCCGACTCACATCACTTGGTTGAATAGAGTTGATATCAAACAGATTTGTTGTTCCTTTACTGTTTGGAATACGAACCAAAAGAATTGTTCCAAGTACGTGACTTATTCATAAGTTGGAGGCGTGGGAATACAGACGGAACTAGGTGAACTATAGGTTTAGTTGCTTGGTCTCAACTATACGAAGTTAGGTTTAATTTTTTGTAGCGGATTAATCCTGAGATTATTCAATTCTGGACAAGGTCCCGGGGTTTTTCTGCATTTGCAGTTTCCTTGTTAACAAAATCTTGTTGTGTCATTGTAGATGGGGAAAAACGATTTGCTGGTTTTTACGGAATTGAGGAGACTACCGTGCGGAGACTCCTTGAACCGAACGAAATGTTGAACCTCACACAGATGCACTGCAATAAGGGAGTGCTTTAAGTTCAAGAGATCAATCTGTAGGACTCCGGCGTAAACCAAGATAATGGACGTTCCAGAGTCAATTCGGTCACAAGAGAGGATGGGTTGATCTGTAGGAGGGAAGCTGAGACATGTCTGAAATCAATGGTGATCTGAGATTGTAGGTGTGTTGTGTATTCTGCGTAGGAACGTTCTGAATGATTGAATTTACTCAGTTGAGAGTGATTGCTCAGACGGAGAGTTCGTGTAGACGAAAGATTGTCTATATGAACTTGTCGAGAAATTCTTGTGTAGACGAATGTTGTCTCCTTCAATCATGATTCAGAGCCTTTTATATTGCTGAATTAAAAACACCATGATCCCATGAAGTGTGACAGTTGCCGGAGTCAAAGAGTGGGGAAGTGGGAAATCATGTTAAAACCAGTTGCTCATCGTGTGGAGACTTGGTTAATTTTCCACCCACTACTTCTCTAACTCCTCCAACTGATTGCACGACTTTCTCACATTCTCGTCGTGCGTCTGAACACACGTGTTGTAGACCGCAGACCAAAACCTTTGTTAATATCCCCCATGTGACATGATTGTCATCTCGTGATTGTGGAGTCAGTTGCTGACTTTATGGGACGATGAGTCCTTGTATTGTTGAGTTGAACGTGATTTGTAAATGCTCTGAGACTCAAGAATTGAACATGTCTGTTGAGACAAAGGTTTCGTTGTCGAATAAATGTTGAAAACCTAAGACGAGCATACTGTGCTGCTGAATTGTTGAATATTGATAGTTGAACCAATATTCCTTAGTCTGAGCAAATATTGCTCATCTGAGCAAATGTTGCCCATCTGATGAATTTTTGGTGGCAGGACCAAATAAAATATTAATTTAAAATACTGGCGGCTAGGCCGAGCATAATAATAATAAAGGTGTTGATCACATGATCAACATAAAATTATTAGTCTATGAATCTGCTCAGAATTATGTTGCCGCAAAGCTCTGGATTCGAAACCCTAATTTTGATCAATTGATGATTTATTGACAATCGATCACAGAGTGAAGGAGGGACCGGCTACACGGAATGACGAGTCGACCATGTAACGCCCAGATGCTCAGATGAGCAAAATACCAAAGTCTCTTGAAGACCAGTTGGTGAAAGGATGATTAAATGCTGGTTTAATCATTTATTATAATAATGCTTGTGTGAGCGTTAGGGAGTAAAACCTGATTATGGAGAGATGAGGGACCGACCAAGGGGTCATGGAACCGGCTCTTGGTGGTCGTGGGACCAGCTGATGGTTGTTTGAGAAAACTCCCAGTTGTTTGAGAAGAGTTTGGACCCAATATGAGCAATTGAGCAAATTAGGTCAAAATTATTAAAACATATGGGACCGGCTATTTGCAAGCCTTAGGGCCGGCCTTGGTCGGTCAAGGGACATTCCCGTGTCACCATAATGTCAATGTCTCAGTCCTGAGAGTTTCGATAGTTTCTGATGCGCGTTTGAGCAATATTTCGAGAATATATGAAGGATTCAGGGTTTTGCTGAAACTAGGAAAAATTCATGAGATGATGAAAATAATTAATAAAATAAGGGATTTCAAGGTGTGGGACCGGCCATGGCTAGGGCATGGCCGGCCATCTAGCAAGCTCAGTCCCGCAACACCTTTCCCAATTTTATATAATTTTATGTATTTTCCCTGATGTGAGAGAAATATCATGAAACTGAGGAATTTCATGAAGTTAGGGAATTTCCATGAGATCATGGAAATAATAATAAAATAATAAGGAGTCATGAAGTATGGGACCGGCTATGGCCAAGGCATGGCCGGCAGGCCAAAGGGCCCGTCCCAAGGCACTTTTCCCAATTTTATAATATTTTTCATGATTTTAGGGAAATATCATAAAACCAAGGAGTTTGTTGAAACCAAGGAATTTGTTGAAATCAAGGAGTTTCCATGAGATGAGAGAAACATAAAAAATAATAATAATAAATTAAGGGAAGTGTGGGACCGGCCGGCTAGGGGCCGGTCCCACGAGTTTTCCCTAATTTTATATTATTTTTCACGGGTTTAGGGAAATATCATGAAATCAGGGAGTTTTCATAAAACGAAGGATATTTGCTCAAATGAAGAGATTTTCATGAAATCAAGGAAAATAATGAAAATACGATACAATGTAAAATTGGGCGTGGGACTGGCCACGGTACGACCGGCCAGCCGGTGGGCCCAGTCCCCTAGCGCTTCAATTAATATTTTAATATTTACTATTTTCTTCCTATTTTGCATAGGTTCATCATTCCTTCGTGTTTTGGAATGCTCGTTTGCGCATTCAGGTGCTCGTTTGTGCATTATTGCTGAGTACACTTACACCATTTTAATCAGGGCTTACTCGATAGCTGCTCAGATGCCTGTAAGTTGAATATTTATCACTAACCCATGGAATTATGCTGGGAAGATCCACAAATTGAAGTGATGAAATATTATGAAGAATCGTAGAATATTGTTGAATATTCAGTTAACGATTATAGATAATTAACTGATGGCTCTATATTAGCAGGCATGTTGTCTAGGAGCATTAATTATCTGAGGATTGAGAGATATGAGCTTGTTGAAACGTCATGTCTCTCATATATAGTCAGGGAAAACGGTGTTGCATCCTGAAGACGTTGTTGCTCTATACTAGCAGGCATGTTGTCTAGGAGCCGTCCAATCTTTCGATTTTATATAGAAATAATTACTGATATTGCTCAGTATTCATGAGATGTGTCGTTGCCTCAACTGAGAGACTACACATCTACATATACTCTGAGAGACAGCCTTTTCAGTCAGAGATTTTATGGCATGAGCTTTCATGCTTCAATGAGAGACATGAGCCTCAATACTCATCTAATTGCCGGATCAGGAGCATGTATAATTATGGTTTTACGATTTTAACCCTTGTCGAAAATCCACCATTTACATTAAGTCCCCTGCTGAGTGAGGGACAGTCATGTTCCTCAGTCAGCACTGAATGGTGATTTTCCAGTTACAGATAAAATAAGTAATTGAACTTAGCCATAAGATAAGACGTTACCGGATTTTGACTGAATGAGAAAACCATGGTTTGAATGAAAACCCCAGTGACATAATAGAGCGTCACCCAACGAGCATAAATCTTTGTAGAACCGTTGATTTGATGGTGGAATCTTGGTCGGTTTAGGATTCGCGGGCCAGGCCCAAATAAGGAAATCCTTGTGAAATTAGGTTTTGGAAATAAAAATTGATATAAAAGTGAATTAATCCTTTTTTTTCCTCCACACAACCGTCCACCACCTTCATCCCTTCTTCATCCTCACGTCCGAGCACATGAGAGCAGGGAGATTTTCGCTGGAGCTGTTGATCGCCGGCGACGTCCGTCCACCGGCCGGCCATATTCCGGCCGACACCGACCAGGTGATTATTTTTTTTGAGTTCACAAGTTGTTCATGCTTTGATCATGTTAAAATTATATACATGTGTATATATGAGTGTGAGTTTTGTTGAAAACCCTTATTTTATTAAACGTATGTTCGTTCGATCATTAGTTCAAGAGACTAACAATAATCCCTAACTTGAGAGAGAATTTTCTTTTGAAATAGACCTGTGTCCAGTGATAAAATTTTGTTTATGAGCTTTCATGGAAACCAAAACTTTATTTTAAAAGGTGTGAACTTTTCACAAAACCGAAATAAACCTTCGTTTCAAAGAAAATGCTCACACGAAGGAAAAGATTTTTTTATTATGAAACCGTGACATATTATATAAAATATAATGCCATATATTTATTTACGTGAGTTTGCTCACGTTAGATAAAAAAGTTGAAAACTTACGTGAGTTATTCACGTTAATTATTATTTCGTAAAATCAAAACATGGGTTTTGAGTAACCCTCAAAATTAGACAATTCATTTATGATGAAATATTGTCTTGGTGTGAATTTCATAGCCCAGTTGTGGATGTTTATACTATTAAAATTATGCTCATGATTTTATGAAAATCAGTTCCAATTTTCAAATGATAATGCTTTGTTCGCTATTGCAGGTTTCAAAGAACAAACTAATTTGGAGTGTTAACTCTTGTATCACAATTATTGTGTTAGTGAAATTGTAAAGAGGTAAGAGTTAAGAATTACCATTTTTGTAGATGTCTGCATAAGTATTCTGTTTTCAGATTATATAACTCCATCATATTGTCGAAGTTTGCACCTTTTATGATGATACACTAAAGTAGAATGCTTTGTGCACATTACAGCTACTTCGCAAGGATGTCTGACTCCCAGGAAAATGATGCCTCCAGAGATGATACATGTATGGATGAGACTTCCGCTGGTGAAGAAGAAGAAGAGACTCCTGGGCTCAAAAACGTTCCAAATATAGATGATGCATTTTTCGCGGTTCAGCAGGGAACTGAAAAATGACTTCAATCTCCAGCATTTCGCCTTCTGATAAATCCCAGAGAGGTTGTTCAAAAGAAATTAGTAACTCCTCGAGCAGTTATTCGATTTTGTCTTGAACGAGGATTTTTTATTGCGTCCATTATAGAATTCAAGCTTTCTCGACGACCTTTAGAAAAATTCTTTGGATGGGCGAGACATATGCTGGGTTTTCCTCGTGTTAGAGCTATGTTGGATAGAGTACAGGTAACTAGGGTTATCCAAACATCTGGAGATTTGTTCATTTTCCATGATGCGCGAGGTATTGTATCTCTTCTTGCTCGCTGGTGCATTCCAACTCACACATTCATATGCATATGGGGAGAGTTTACCATTACTTTGGAGGATGTAGTTGCTTTGATGCATCTCTCAATCACGGGTAACTTCCCTGAAGAGCTTTCAGCAGAGGAAACAGCAGTTTCCAACATCTTGAAAGTCGAGCTGGAGAGAATTAATAAGGCGTCTGGAAAAGGTTGTTACGCTCACTGGTTAACACACTGGTGGCCACGAGATACCCCTCTTGATGAACCTGACGGTATGTTATCTATTGCTGCTTTCTTGTGTTTATGGCTGTCCAGGGACGTGTTTGAAGACATCGGAACTTTGTTAAAGCCATTTGTAATCCCTTTTGGCATTAAGATGGCTCAAGGTGAACAACATCCCATCGGTAGTCTATTCTTGGGTTCTTTGTACTCTAACCAGGACTCCTTGGTTATAGACTCCAGCATTTCGAATGGCTTTATGAACATTGAATGCTACGCCAGTATGATGTTTCTCCGGGCTTTGATGTGGGAGCGCTTCAAGAATTATGTGCCTATTCCTCGTAATATCTTCCAAGGGCTGAATGCTGCTGATTCTCGTCATATTTTTCCTGAGAAGGATAATGTCAGGATTATGCGTTGGTCTACAAAACAACCTCAATCCAAGACACATCTCATTGATGTGTTAGACGATGAATCTGAGTTTAATTTCCGCCCCTGGGTGCTAATTCCTTCTCATGTTTCTTAATTGAAAACTTTCAATACTGAAGAAAGTATGGCTTTCAAATCTGGTGATGACTTGAGCGATGGCGAGAGATCCTTCACGTTGAGTTGTACTCCGGGTCATTCGATATTAGCAATATATGGAGATTTTTCAGTAGAAGAATACAACATCGATAGAGCGGCTCGTCCGATGGGTATGGATCAATGTGTTCCAACTTTTCGAAGGAGGAAACCATCAGTGGAACAACTTAAGACCTGTTTAGATCGTACACATGTGAAAGGGAGTTCTTACTGGTTCCCTTGTTCTGAACGAATTACATATGTAACTCCAGGTTACATAGATTTCTGGAGTCAGTAGATTGAGCTTTTACATGATTTCGTAATGGTTGGCCAACCTTTAGTGAAAGAGCCTCCTTCTGCTGAGATGATTGCTCTTCGACCAAGATTGAAACATATTTCTGGCGGTGACAAGCGAAAGACATCTCCAGGGTGTTCACCGGTATGTACCTTTTGCGCATCAATTTCTTTTCTGCAGGACGGTCGTGCTATGAGACCTCGAATTGAAGTAAACTTCTCTGAAGCAGAAACAGTCATTCACGGTGGAGAGGGCAGGAACAAGAATTGCAAGCTGTTGCCTAACATCATAAAGTCCCCAGTTGTTTCTTTGGTGAGTTGTCAATACTTTTCCGTCGGGACCCTTTCTTATCCGTGTTATTAGGATCGTAAAACCAATATTCGTTATTTGGTTACAGAATTTTGCTCCATCAAGTATTGATGGTCTTCAGTTCTCTGCTGCTGGGCGGACAGTTTCTGACTTGAGTGTTGAAGAAGAGAATAATGTGAGTACTCCTCCACATTACCAAATATGATGCTTCGTAGATAAAATACTAATTGTTTGAGAATATTCCCAGGAGGATGTCTCCATGGAAGTAGAGAGTGCTGATGCTCGTTCATCTTCGGATAATGGAGGTAAAGAAAATTCCCAGGGTTCAAAACCGAACGGAAGTAACGATACTCTTGATGTTGACACAGGCAATTCTGATTCTCTGAACGTTTCAGAGACCACCCAAGTAAGTATTTCCTTTGAATTTTATCCATAGAAGCATAAAATTGTTGATTTATGAATGAATTAACGAGAATCCATGTGCATACACGAAAAACTTTGCCGAAATACGTCACCAGAAAATTCAGAACTCAACCTTTTAGCAAAAACACCATAGAATCCTCGTCTGAAGTCGGATTTTCACGGTCTGCATATGTATCTTTAAGCCAGGAAAATTTCCAAGCTTTAGCTCAGAAGATTTTTAAGTTTTGATCATGTTTAGGGCCTGAAAAAGGCGAAACAGTAAACTTCCAGGAGACTTTCAGAACTTTTTCAGATTGTACGTCATCCAATGTTTTGATCATATCTCCTTGCTCGTTAATCGGATTGTTATGAAATTTTGACATGTTGTAGAGAACATTCATATGAAGAGAATGGTATATAACTCATTCTTATATTCATTGTAGATTTCTCCCAGCTCGTCATCTTGTACAGAGCAGAGAAAAGTCTCTTCAGATGAGCTTGCACGTTTTATGACTTTCACACTATTTGTTCGTGTCTTGAGTGCATAATAATGAACCTTGGTGATGTTGGACTGCTTGTATGCTGTATTTTATGATCCCATTTGGTTTCCATGTTTAGATTGCTCTAACCTCATGTAATCTTCGTATTAGGTGCTAAATACCGAAGTTGAGGATACCGAAACCAATAAGGATAATTCGAGCAGCCCTGGGTTGTTGATGAAGAGACAACTACCCTGCACTTCAAATCCATGAGAGGGTAGTCACTGAAGTTATGGAAACTTCAATTGTTGCCACTCCGGTAATAGAAGAAACCGAGCCACAAGCAGAGGAGACTGAAGAAATTGTTGCCATGACCGTAGAAGTTGATCCAGTAATTGAGAATCGCATAGTGGTGTATGAATATCCAAGTGTAGGAGTTGATTTTTATCCCCCATTTGATGCATCACTCCCATATTATGAACTAATTGGTGGATTCAGCGTTCCCATTGGATATGCAGACTTGTACGAGAAAATATGGAGGAAGTTTGGTCACATCATTGTTAACAGGGATCCCGGACGCGCTTATGCTTTAACAATGCAAGTAAGTGTTATCTTGCATGTTGTAAGTGATATATGCGCTAGGGCCAGAAATACTGTGACTCCAGATGTACTCTTTGATTGGGAGTTCAACTTGGAGAATTCTGAAAGACTTGGCTTCAACGTGAAGTGGCTTCGTAAGAAAATATGTGATATCAAGAACTCGTATGAGAATAACATACCCTTTCCAAATAACGCTGTGATAGAGAAAAAAAGACAAGATTGCTAAGCTGACTGAGGAGCTGAACATGGAGAAGGCGGCCTTGCAAGTCTTGAAGGATGCAGAGGAGCGAAAATCTTTCTTTGCCGATTTTCTTTGATTTCCTTTTCATAATCTCTTGAACTTCTAGACTTCTGAGAGGTGTGAGTTTTAATTTTGGTTTTGATATTGATTGGTTTTGGACTGGTAGATGATTGAGGATTTTCTTTTGGATTTGATAGAGGTTTTCTTTAAGCAAAATGAACTAAACTTTGATAAATTGCTGAATTCAAATACTGAATGCAAGTATTGCAAACGTTTTGGAGAAATTGAAATACAATGAAAGAAAATCCTAAACATCAAATCCCAAATTCCATGAATACTCAAACGCCCAGTACCTCAAATGTCCAATAGTTTCAGGCGTCAAATGCCTTATGCCAATTCTCATGGATCACCGACAGGGTCCTCCCATATATGTTGATCAGTTTGTAGTAGCCTCCAGTTATGGATCTTGCGACCATGAAAGGTCCTTCCCAATTGGAGCTCCTTGCAGAATGGAGATCACGCTTAGTTGCCTTAAGAACTAGATCTCCTTCCTTGAATTTGTTAGGCTTGGTCGTCCGCGCCTTGAATATCTTCTGCTGATTCGGAATTCCTTGCATGATGGGATTCTAGGGTTGCGGAACATATGGACACTCGTGCAGAGGGGAGTATCCGGAATACTGTCTGTCATGCTTAGCCAAATCTTCAAAAATAAATTTTTTGATAGAATGATCAATTTGAAGAGGCTTTGTACTCAACCATTTGGTGTAATATTGTTGAGGTGAGGCTATCCACTCATATCACTTTGTGAAGGCTAAGCTTTTGGTGGGAAGGAGTCCCCAGACCAGGGCAATATGATTAAACATTGGTATTATAGGTGCATGAAGGGGAATCAGACTTGCCTGAGTACGTAACCTTTTGATGAAAGAGTGTGCACTTTCTCCAGTTTTCTGCGTAAGTTTCGCCAAGGCTTTAACTTCCTCCAGATTCTCAAATGGTGGAGTATCCTCTATTTCTTCCGAGTCAGAGTCCTCTTCAACAGCAGGATGTGTTGAAGGCGTTGGAGCCATCTTTCCAGCATGAATCCAAGTTCTTCCGAGGATCATGTCGTATTCTGGGTCCTCTCGAATTATGTAAAACTTTGTCTCAGTGCAGACCGAGCTTTCTTTGACCTTAAGGGTGATGTAGCCATACGCATCTCTGGCAGTCCCTTCGTGATCTCTGATTGCTATGGGAGCATGAGTAGCCTCTTGCCGGGTAATGCCAGCGGCTCTGAGAGTTTTCAGAGGAATGATGTTGATGGAAGTGCCAACATTAAAAAAATGCTCTCTTGAATTCATTTCCTTTAATATGCACTGTGGTGATCAGTCCCCAGTCATACATTTCTTTGTCAGTGGCTGGAGGTTCAAGAGGTACTTCTGGAATTGGTAGACGCTTCCCAGATACTATGTGGTTTAAAGCCATGAACAAGTCTCCCCTTTGCGCCTTTGACAGATAGAGCAATTCGCAGACATGATCGATCAATGACTGAACTGCTTCTTTGACTGGATGTTCAGAGATGGAGAAATTCCTGACTGGGAGAGGATCTCTGTGTACTCCTTCAGCCCCCAATTTAAGTTCCCCGGTGTTTGAGGGTGAAAACAGTTTCTGCTGATTTTGGTAATTTCGGGTGTGTGGGTGAGAAACGAATTTAAACCCTAAACAATGTACTGCAAGGGAGTACTTTAGATTCGAGAGATCAATCTGTATAAATCCGTCCTAAACCAAGAAATGGCCGTTCCAGACTTGCTTCGGTCACAAAGTGAAGGAGAAGGGTTGGTTTTGGGGAGGAAGCGAAGAAAGTGTTGAGACCAGAATAGTTGATTCTGGAAGAGTAGTTGTTTTCTACGACTTGTATCAGAAAGTGGAAAGCTAACATATGGAAAGCTAGCAAATGTTTTCTGAGTGTTGTATGCTCCTGACCTGAACTTGTTGTTCGGTGGAAATAGGTAATGCCTATTTATACAAGTCGAAGTGAAACGTACTCTGGTCTCATTAAGAAATGGAAAAATGGTGAGTAAATGGGAGGAGGTGGTAACCAGTAACGCCTGGAATTGATGTTCCGTAAAAGAAAGCGCTTCACCGTTACTCCATGTATTTACTAACCGCCTCATCCTTATGTTACTTTCTTATAACGGGCGTAGTGTACGCCGCACGTTGTAGACCGCCAAACCAATACCCAATGAGCATCCCCCAGTTTGTGACATGTGTTGATGTCTCGAGTGTTTTCATGGAAAAAATGTAGCATGTTGTTGTCATCTGGCAAGTCGAGCTTGGGAGACTTGCCGGCTTGGTGACCTTCGATGGTCGAGATTTTGCATCTTAAGAGGAAAGGTATCCGTTGATTATTGCAACCCTTCGTTTGGTAGCCAGTGGCATGAAACATGCTCGGTATGGATTTAATATGGCCTGGTTTAGGCGCAGCCAAAAGTTAGGGTTTTGGCTTTGTTTAGGCGCGACCAAACTAGGGCCAAAAGTTGCCATGCATTAGCTGGTAACCTTGGACGGCTAAGATCTGCATCTTAGATGAGAAGGTGGTCGTTGATTGTTGCAGGCCTTCGTTTTGGCATCTGCATAGGTAAGGCCGGTATGGCGTGGCCGTTTGGGGACAAAGGTTACCGTGCGTTGTTTGGCAACCTTAGACGGCTAGGATTTACATCTAGGATTAAAGGGTGGTCGTTGATCGTCGCACGCCTTCGTTTTGGTAGCCGCATAGGGAAGGCTGGCATGGTATGACACGACAAGGTGGTTGGCATGCCATTGGCACATGTGGCATGGCATGCCTTGGCGCGGTTCGGCGTGGCCAAAACTAGGGTTTTGTGCCAAAAGTTACCATGCGTTGTCTGGCGACCTTGGACGGCTAGGATTTGCATCTAGGATTGAAGGGTGGTCGTTGATCGTCGCACGCCTTCGTTTTGGTAGCCGCATAGGGAAGGCCGGCATGGTAGGGCCAAGGCAAATGGCGCGGACGGCTTGGCATAGTGGGGCCAAGGCAGAATGGTGCAGACGTCTTGGCATAGTGGGGCCAAGGCAGAATGGTGCGGATGGCTTGGCATAGTGGGGCCAAGGGTTTGGACGGCTTGGCATGGTAGGGCCAAGGCAAGGTGCGGTTGGCTTGGAATGGTGGGGCCAAGGGTTTGGCATGCCATTGGCGCATGGTGCGGCCAGCGTGGCTAGGGCCAAGGCAAGGTGCGGTTGTCTTGGCATGGTGGGGCCAAGGGTTTGGACGGCTTGGCATGGTAAGGCCAAGGCAAGGTGCGGTTGGCTTGGAATTGTGGGGCCAAGGGTTTGGCATGCCATTGGCGCATGGTGCGACCAGCATGGCTAGGGCCAAGGAAACGTGCGGTTGGCTTGGCATGGTGGGGCCAAGGGTTTGGACGGCTTGGCATGGTGGGGCCAAGGTTTTGGACGGCTTGGCATGGTAGGGCCAAGGCAAGGTGCGGTTGGCTTGGCATGGTGGGGCCAAGGGTTTGGCATGCCATTAGCGCATGGTGCGGCCAGCATGGCTGGCATGCCTTGGCGCGGTAAACGTGGCTGGCATGCCTTGGCGCGGTAAACGTGGCTGGCATGGTTGGCATGCCTTGGCGCGAAGATGTGGCTGACATGGTTTTCCATTGGCACGGTGGTGCGGCTGGCATGGTTGGCATGCCTTGGCGCGGAGACGTGGATGGCATGGTTTTTCATTGGCACGATGGTGCGGCTGGCATGGTTGGCATGCCTTAGCGCGAAGATATGGATGGCATGGTTTGCCAGTGGCACAGTGGTGCGGCTGGCATGGTTGGCATGCCTTGGCGCGAAGATGTGGCTGGCATGGTTTTCCATTGGCAAAGTGGTGCGGCTGGCATGGTTGGCATGCCTTGGCGCGGTAGCATGAGAATTAGGGTTTGGCATGGATGATGTTAGTCAATATTAAGGGTTTTGTCGTGGAACATGACCCATGTAAAAAAAAGGTACCCCGATAATTCTTACGTAGGCATGCTGATTGATTCAATAAATATGTTAATGGTCATAGTGACGTCATGTCGGATGTACAGTTTTACGATTTTAACCCTAAGCTAAAAACCACCATCAATACCCGGATTTAGGCCTGTCAATATTTGTCCGATATCTGGAATCCGTTTCCGGTTATTCGAGATCCTATAGGATTTTATCCGTTTTATCGGATATTGGATATCGGATATAATATGTTATCGGATATTTCTTCCTTAACATATCGGAATTGGATTAATGTATATCCGTTTGTTTAGATATCTGATATGTTAATTGTTGAGGACGTACTTGTAAATTTGTAATTTTCCCATACCCTTATTTTATTTGACTCCACTAGTAAGTTGTATAGGACTCGAGAAGTCATTTCTTTTCTTTATTTTTTGTTCTCTACTCAGTTCTCCAGTCGAATGAATCTCTGCAACTTCGATTATTCGATTATTCGTTTTAAACTTGGCGATGTTGGAGTGAAAGATTGAGGGAACCCTAAATTACGATGATCGCTCGTACCAATCTTTCTCTTCTCTCTGTGTAGAAAGTTATTTGGGTTTTGAAATAGAATTGTGGTTCTGTGTAGATAAAATAAAATCTTTCTCTTCTCTCTGTGTATTGCGGTTCTGTTTGTTTGTTGATAGAATTTGATGATATAGAGTGATGAATTTGTATGAGTTTCTATGAAATTAGAATTTATTAGGGTTTTGAAATCAGAAATTTCAAATTAGGGTTTCTGTTGTTGTTTCAAAATTTGGGTTTTCTTTTCAATCATAGGATAAACTTGTTGAGTTTACTGGTTACTATTGATTGAATTGAATCATTTAGATGATGATTGAAGTTGGGTTTTCTCTTTATTGGTTAAATTTTAATGAAAACCATAGGTTGTAGAACATGAATCATGTCAATGATTACCCATAGAGTTATAATTGATGTCAACTTGCACAGTATAGTATCCCGATACTCTAGGAGTATATATTAAATACAATTTGTTTTTTTCCCTGATCTCCCAGCTCAAGGGAATATGTTGTAGTTACTTGTGAATTGTGATATTGTCAGATTGGTGGTCATGGTGTCTGATATTCATTGAATGAAATTAGTGAGTATAAATCTTTTGGCAGAACGGAATTATGCGAATGAACTTGTTGTTTATACACGAGTCTTGTCTACTAATACACTAGAATGAACTGGTATTTGTATCCCCTATATGAAGTGGGTACGATAAAATAACTTCTATAATAGAATTTGTATGATGAATCTGTGGACTGTGTTACCATATATATCCTTTATTTATGTGGCGCTTCATGTTCTCTTCCTCAATAATGATAGAGCTTTTGCTTTTCACTTAATTCTTCGAATTTTAACGAGTTACTGTCACTGTATTGTGAATATGATGATCTTAATTGGAATGTTACTCTATTGTGAATTTGATGGGTAGAGTTTCGTTATAAGAAGTTGTATGGAACTGGCTATGCAGTGGAGTATGACAAATTCAAAACAAAATTGACAGCTCTTTTCTATGAGTATAATTCACAAAACTCAAATGCAGATGAACAATATTTTGGCGCCCGCAACTCTGTCTCTAGCTCAAGTATGATGGATTCAGACAATCCAGATGAAGTACGTGATCCTGAATATGCTGAGTTTATGATGGAGAACATCGAATTTGAGGTGCAGAAATCTGAGTTGGACAAGTATTTATAAGAACCAATGCTTAGCAAAGGCTCACCAAAAGATGAGTATTTGTTTGAAATCTTGAGTTGGTGGAAGCTAAATGCACCTAAGTACCCAACTCTTGCAAAGATGGCAAGAGATGTCTTGGCTATCCCAGTCACCAGTGTGGCATCCGAATCAATGTTCAGTGCAGGTGGTAGAGTGCTTACAACACACAGAGCTTCATTAGATCCAGAGCTTGTTGAAGCATTGTTGTGCTTAAGCGATTGGTTGCCAGGTTTCATTTGTGAAGCTAACATTTTTTTTTCATTTTTTTTTGCTTAAACTCAGTGCATAGATTCATCTGTTATTCTTCTTAGTTCCTATTATTACTACTTATGTAGTTGTGTATCTTATCTGAATGTTGACTTGTTATAATGCAGATATGGAAATTTGGAAATCAACGACGAATGAATTCAAGAGAGTCAGAGGCTGGAGAGGAGAGTGACAGATACTTATCATACTTCGTGTTTCGAAATTTCTTACTTTCTATAGCATTTGCTTGTGTATCTTTTCATGTATGTGTGTGAGACTTACTTAGAGACATAACTACTTAAGAACAATGTTTTAAGACTGTTTTTGAAGACAATTTGGATGGAATGTATGAGAGATAGAACTTAAATTTCACCTCTGCGGCTCTGCATATGTTTTACAGACTATAATTATTATTATTTTGTCAGAACCGGATATTATCGGATAAATATCCGATATCCGATAGCTTAGCCTATCGGATATCGATATCTGATTTTGATATCCTATAGGATATTATCGGATATCGGATATCCGGTAGTGCTTAATTTGTCGGATATCAGAATTCTAAATATCCGACGGATATTCTTCCATTGACAGGCCTACCCAGATTCAACCTTTTCCCTGAATATACGCTTTAAGACTCTGCGATCGCTTGTGGGATGATTGACAAACCTGTGGAAGCGACAGTAACAAGGAATTTCCATGTCTTCTTCAGTTGGTTATTTCTTGACATATGGAAACTTGATAGCGTCATCTTGGATCCAAGCATCCAGGAGTTCGATCACCTCTTCAATAGAAAGGGGAAAGTCAGGTGCGTCTTGATCAGGAGCCCCTGCGCGCTGGTCAGGAGCTTGTGCATCTTGTTTATCCTTCCTTTGTGCTTTTGAAGTAGTTAAGGTATGCTTTCACGATGGTTCGGCTTTCCGTTTGCTCCCTTCTGCGACAGCGTTTGTGGAAGGCTGAAGGTTGTACTGCTTGTTGATCAGACGTCTGCTACCTCGAGTGTCTCGTGGTTCTTCAGCCTTAGTAGCTTTTTCCCTTTCCAGTAAGGCGGGTGCAGTAGTTGTCGATCTCTTTGCCGCTTCATGAAGCTATGAGAAGGTATGGAAACGAAGATTTTTCAATAAAGCTCTGTAGACTGGGATCATGCCGTTGATACACAAATCTACCAGTTGTTGCTCCGTGACGTTTGGATCATGGCAATCCAGGGCCTGGACTCTGAACCTTTTCACATAGTCATTTGGATGTTCACTGCTCCTCTGAAATATTCTTCCAAGATCAGAGAGAGTAACTTGCTCTGACACAAAGAAGTACTTTCTGTAAAAGGCGTTAATCATTTCTCCCCAACTGTTGATAGTCCCTGGTGCAATGTTGTTGTACCAGGTGTATGCCCTGCCTTTCAAGGATTTTGAAAATTCTTTGAGGCGAACAACATGGTTATGTTCATGTTCACCCAAGGCTTCCAGAAACCTAGAAACATGTTCCCATTGCCTGTTCCGTCATACAAAGTGAAATTTGGAGAGGTATAACCTTTTGGAAGAGGAATCCTTTGCGTCGCAGCAGGGTACGGAGGCTGGTGATGGTGGACATGTGATATCTTGTCTTTTCCATGGTTCTCCAAGAGGCGTTCCAAATCTTCCCGAGTAAAAAAATTTGATGATTCCTTCGCTGATAGATCGTATGCAGCTTTGCGGACTTCACTGTCATCCACTATATGAATTGGAACTACTTCAGGATCAACATCTGAGAATGTTTCATTTTTTTTTCCTTTTCCTTGAGTCTTCTCTGACATCTTGTCAGTGACAGTCTTGAGATAATTGAATAACTCCATCTATGTTGCAACCATGTCAGTTTGATTCTTTGCAAGAGTATCTTGCACTTTGATGAGATCAGCCATGGTAGGTGGTGGATTCCCCCTGACTTCCTCAGGGTGTCGGTCGAACAGGGGATGACTTTCCATGTTAGCGTGAGGAGGAATAACATCACCACAGTCAGTGTTAGATGTCGGAATGGTTTCCAGGATATCCTCATTGTTATTGTTGCTAGTGCTAACGTCATTTGTGTTGGAACCTGTAACTAACCCAGACCTAAGACCAGCCATCTTTGTGAATTGAGATTGCAACCGAGAGATTAACCTCTCACTGTGGTCGCCAATCTGTAGAAGGGGAAAAACGATTTGCTGGTTTTTACGGAATTGAGGAGACTACCGTGCGAAGACTCCTTGAACCGAGCGAAATGTTGAACCACACACAGATGCACTGCAAGAAGGGAATGCTTTAAGTTCGAGAGATCAATCTGCAGGACTCCGGCCTAAACCAAGACAATGGTCGTTCCAGAGTCAATTCGGTCACAAGAGAGGATGGGCTGATCTGTAGGAGGGAAGCTGAGAAATGTGTGAAATTAATGGTGATCTGAGATTGTAGGTGTGTTGTGTATTTTGCATAGGAAAGTTTTGAATGATTGAATTTACTCGGTTGAGAGTGATTGCTCTGACAGAGAGTTCGTGTAGACGAAAGATTGTCTGTATGAACTTGTCGAGAAATTCTTGTGTAGGCGAATGTTGTCTCCTTCAATAATGATTCATAGGCCTTTTATATTGCTTAATTGAAAACACCATGATCCCATGAAGTGTGACAGTTGGCGGAGTCAAAGAGTGGGGAAGTGGGAAATCATGTTAAAACCAGTTTCTCATCGTGCGGAGACTTGGTTAATTTTCCACCCACTACTTCGCTAACTCCTCCAACTGATTGCACGACTTTCTCACATTCTCGTCGTGTGTATGAACACACGTTTTGTAGACCGCCAGACCGAAACCCTAGTTAATATCCCCCATGTGACACGATTGTCATCTCGTGATTGTGGGAGTCAGTTGCTGACTTTATGGGACGATGAGTCCTTGTATAGTTGAGTTGAAGGTGATTTGCAAATGTTCTGAGACTCAAGAATTGAACATGTATGTTGAGACAAAGGTTTCATTGTCGAATAAATGTTGAAAACCTAAGACGAGCAAACTGTGCTGCTGAATTGTTGAATATTGATAGTTGAACCAATATTCCTTAGTCTGAGTAAATATTGCTAGTCTGAGCAAATATTGCTCATCTGAGCAAATGTTGCCTATCTGATGAATTGTTGGTGGCAGGACCAAATAAAATATTAATTTAAAATACTGGCATCTAGGCCAAGCATAATAATAATAAAGGTGTTGATCACGGGATCAGCATAAAATTATTAGTGTTTGAATCTGCTCAGAATTATGTTGCTACATAGCTCTGGATTCGAAACCCTAATTTTGATAAATTGATGATTTATTGACAATCGATCACAGAGTGAAGGAGGGACCGGCTACACGGGATGACGAGTCGACCATGTAACGCCCAGATGCTCAGATGAGCAAAATACCAAAGTCTCCTGAAGACCAGTTGGTGAAAGGATGATTAAATGCTGGTTTAATAATTTATTATAATAATGCTCGTGTGAGCGTTAGGGAGTAAAACCTGATTATGGAGAGATGAGGGACCGACCAAGGGTTCATGGGACCAGCTCTTGGTGGTCGTGGGACCAGCTGATGGTCGTTTGAGCAAACTCCCAGTTGTTTGAGAAGAGTTTGGACCCAATATGAGCAATTGAGCAAATTATGTCAAAATTATTAAAACATATGGGACCGGCTATTTGCAAGCCTTAGGGACGGCCTTGGTCAGTCAAGGAGACATGCACGTGTCACCATAATGTCAGCGTCTCAGTCCTGAGAGTTTCGATATTTTCTGGTGCGCGTTTGAGCAATATTTCGAGAAAATATGAAGGATTCAGGGTTTTGCTGAAACTAGGAAAACTTCATGAGATAATGAAAATAATTAATAAAATAAGGGATTGCAAGGTGTGGGATCGGCCATGGATAGGGCATGGCCGTCCAGCTAGCAAGCTCAGTCCCGCAACACCTTTCCCAGTTTTATATAATTTTATGTATTTTCCCTGATGTGAGAGAAATATCATGAATGTGAGGAATTTCATGAAGTTAGGGAATTTCCGTGAGATCATGGAAATAATAATAAAATAATAGGGATTCATGAAGTGTAGGAACGACTATGGCCAAGGCATGGCCGGCCGGCCAAAGGGCCCTTCCCAAGGCACTTTTTCCAATTTTATAATATTTTTCATGATTTTAGGGAAATATCATAAAACCAAGGAGTTTATTGAAACCAAGGAATTTGTTGAAATCAAGGAGTTTCCAAGAGATGAGGGAAACATAAAAAATAATAATAATAAAGTAAGGGACGTGTGGGGTCGGCCGGCTAGGGGCCGGTCCCACGAGTTTTCCCTAATTTTATATTATTTTCACGGGTTTAGGGAAATATCATGAAATCAGAGAGTTTTCACGAAACGAAGGATATTTGCTCAAATGAAGAGATTTTCATGAAATCAAGGAAAATAATGAAAATACGATACAATGTAAAATTGGGCGTGGGACTGGCCACGGTACGACCGGCCAGCCGGTGGGCCCAGTCCCCTAGCGCTTCAATTAATATTTACTATTTTCTTCCTATTTTGCATAGGTTCATCATTCCTTCGTGTTTTGGAATGCTCGTTTGCGCATTCAGGTGCTTTTTTGTGCATTATTGCTGAGTACACTTGCACCATTTTAATCAGGGCTTACTCGATAGCTGCTCAGATGCCTGTAAGTTGAATATTTATCACTAACCCATATAATTCTGCTGGGAAGAACCACAAATTGAAGTGATGAAATATTATGAAGAATCGTAGAATATTGTTGAATATTCAGTTAACGATTATAGATAATTAACTGATGGCTCTATACTAGCAGGCATGCTGTCTAGGAGCACTAATTATCTGAGGATTGAGAGATATGAGCTTGTTGAAACGTCATGTCTCTCCTATATAGTCAGGGAAACCGTTGTTGCATCCTGAAGACGTTGTTGTTCTATACTAGCAGGCATGCTGTCTAGGAGCCGTCCAATCTTTCGATTCTATATAGAAATAATTACTGATATTGCTCAGTATTCATGAGATGTGTCGTTTCCTCAGCTGAGAAACTACACATCTACATATACTCTGAGAAACAGCCTTCTCAGTCAGAGATTTTATGGCATGAGCTTTCATGCTTCAATGAGAGACATGAACCTCAATACTCATCTGATTGCCGGATCAGGAGCATGTATAATTATGGTTTTACAATTTTAACCCTTGTCGAAAATCCACCATCTACAGTCATTTACTTTATATTTCCGCATTATAATTGTTCTATTATAATCAAAGTAAATTACACAAACGTTAATTCCTATTTACTTGATAAGCAATCCTATTGTGTTTGGTTAAGTCCGAACCTTTTTATCAAGTAAACATACTTCGTTGTTGTGTTGTCTCGATCTCACATCCATAGACGATCACACGAAGTGTGAACCGATTAGTTGCATTGTCTCGACTCAGTCCATAGACAATCACTTTCGGAAAAATGACTTATATGTAGGAAAAGTTTTAGCTTGAGGTATATTTGGGTACCCTCGACTTTTGAGGTTTCCTCGTTAACAAAATTCTGGTGTCTGTGTTATTTCTTTTCCGCATTATATTTTGTTATATAATTGAAATATCACAGGTTGTGCGTTAAGATCAGTCAATTAGAATATCTAACCTTTGGTTGTTGATTTACATTGATTAACACTTGAACATTGGTCTTTGGTACCGTTCAAGTAACTCATCTTATATTCAATCAGGCTCGCAGATTTCTATTTGCCGATTACGGATTGAATTAAGAGTTAGAGATTTAAACTCTTTGATATACTTTACTCTAGATTGAGTCTGACTGTCTAGATGATTCTCTAGAGAGTGTGTTGGAGTAAGTCCTTTCAGATTGCCAAACGAATTTTTGGGTGTGGTTGTTAGACCCCCGCATTTTCACTTACTTTTAGAATTTTTCACGTAACCAACCGTAAATTGTAGTTACGGTTCGTAAAATATGAACTACCAACAGTAACTGGTTAAATTTGGGGAAAACCCAATCGTAAAACCAGTTACGGTTGGTAAACAAATACTCGAGACGAACCGTAACTAAGTTACGGTTGTTTATGTCGTTCAGTTGTTACCAACCTTAACATATCATGTGCATGGTGGTATTTACTGCACTAGTTACGGTTGGTAAGTTGAAAATCGATACCAACCATAACTTTCTTTACAGTTCATTTTTCATTTTAGTTTTGAACCGTAATTTACTTTGTATGTTTTGAAATGATTGTTACGGTTGAAAATGTGTAATTATGATCGGTTTGATCTATTTACGGTTGGTGTGTTGAAAATCGAGACCAACCGTAGGTTAC
This sequence comes from Papaver somniferum, assembly GCF_003573695.1. Lineage (NCBI taxonomy): Eukaryota > Viridiplantae > Streptophyta > Magnoliopsida > Ranunculales > Papaveraceae > Papaver > Papaver somniferum. The sequence goes on from NC_039366.1 coordinate 99,728,258, forward strand.
TTACGTTTCATATAGGATTATAATCTTGAACCGTAACTTATATACGGTTCGTATCGCCGCTTTCATTACCAACCGTAACTTGATATATGTTTTCATTTTGTTGTCTCGTTTACACTAATGCGGGTATATTTTTGTCCAGGTCGTGGATGTACCTCCCTAATGGATGAACAACCTTTAGCAAACGAAGTTCTCACCGAAGATTCTACCTTTCACTATTTAACCGACTTGGTAGGTTAATAATGAATACATACATCTTTCATCTTTGGAAAACATTAGTAGAAATTTCATATTGCTAAATTTGTTTTCCAACTTTTTGTTTTTGAACCTATTTTGTAGACATGGAAGGAGAAAGATGACGCAAATGAGTGGGCTAGAGAACGAGACAAGTTGATTATATGTATCATAGTTTGTAATGGTTTCACTAATGACAGCAGCTTTCAAATGGTTTGCGAGTGTAGTGGACAGCATAAAAGTCACGCAAAAAAGGGTACCGAGTATGAAGCAAAGACAAAGAGGAAGAATTCTACTTTCACTAAGTAGACCCGATGCCCCTTCAAACTTCAATTTAGAAGAAACACGACAAAAGAGTGACTTTTGGAGAAAGTTGTATCCGGTAGTCATAACCACCTTATACCGGAGATTTTGCTAACACACCCTTATGTTGGACGCCTTATTGAAGAAGAAGAGATGATCATAGACTCATTGACCCAAAATCGTATGAAACCCATTGATATCCTCGCTCACTTAAAGAAAAGAAACCCACAAAACGCTTCTACTTTGTCTAACATCTACAACGCAAGAACAAAATTGAAGAATGATACATGGGAACAAAGGAACGAAATGCAACAATTAAGGCATTTGGGGGAGAAGCATAATTACTCGGTTTTACACGATGAAGATGAGAAAAACAAATAAAACATCTTTTATTGGCTCATACCGAGTTTGTAAAGTTGGAACGATGCTCTCATCAAGTGATTCTAATGGATTTACATACAAAACCAACAAGTTTGAGATGCCGTTGTTGAACATTGTCGGGCAAACTTCTACCAATTCTCCTTTTAGTGTTGGTTTTTGCTTCTTGAAAAATGAGTTTGAAAAGAGCTATGTGTGGGCACTAAAACAAGTGAAGTTATTCTACGTAGAGGGATATACTCCAAAGGTGATTATTACCGACAAGGAATAAGCTTTGTTAAATGCAATAAAGAGGGTTTTCCTGGACGCTCAAAACCTTCTTTGCACGTTCCACTTGTGGAATAGTATTGAAACTAAGTGCATGCGCATTGTGCGTCCAACCAAAAAAAGCGAAATAAAGAGAACAAATAAACTATTGGTACATCAACAAAAGTAAGCCAAAGATAAATTTAAGAAGGATGACAAGTTGGCGGCACTAAAATGGGATAGTTTCAAATCGGAGTGGGGAGCCTTGACACATTCTATCATCGTGGATGAACACGAGGATAGAGCTCGTATGTTAGTGGCTCATTGGAAAAGAAGTTATCCAAGTGTTGTGAAGTATTTTTTGGATAATTGGTTGGATCCGCACAAAAAGGAGTTTGTAGTGGCGTTCACTGACCAATATAAGCACTTTGACAACCAAGCTACAAGTACGGCGGAGTCATCTCACAACCGGTTGAAGAAGAAACTTCATAGTCTGATGGTGGGTTAGTTACGGTATTCGAAGCCATAGATGCGTATTTCTGCGTGATCACGATAGATTTACGGAGTCTTTTGAAAAAATCCCAAGTAAAAAACACACCAAATGGTTAGAAAATTCGTGGCTAAGGGAAATTACATTTAAAGTTTCGCACTGCACAATTGATAAGATAATGTATGAAGTACAACATTTTGAATTGTGGAATTATGAAGAAGAGTGTGTTTGTCCAAACATGAAAAGTTTGGGACTCCCATGTCGGCATGTTTTAGCCACGTACCAAAACAAAGTGATCCCGATTCAAGATTGAAAAGACGAGGGTACCCAAATATACCGCAATCTTAAACTTTTCCACTTATAAGTCCTCTTACCGAAAGTGATCGTCTATGAACTTAGTCGAGACAATACAACAAATCGGTATTCACACTTTGTGTGATCGTCTATGGATACGAGATCGATACAATACAATAATCAAAGTGTGATTACTTGATAATAGGTTCGGACTTAACCAAACTCTATAAGATCACTATCAAGTAATACGGAGTTAACGTTTGTGTAATTTACTTTAAATTATAATAACAACAATTGTAATTGCGAATAAAAAAAGTAAATGACACAACAAGATTTTGTTAACGAGGAAACTGCAAATGCAGAAAAACCCCAGGACCTAGTCTAGAATTGAATACTCTCAGAATTAAGCCGCTATACAAAATCAAACAAACTTCGTATTATTGAGACCAACCAACTAAACCTATAGTTCACCTAGTTTTTCAGTATCCATGCGCTTCCGACATTCAATAAGTTCACGCATTGGAACAATTCCTTTGGTTCGTATTCCAAACAGTAAAGGAACAACAAATTTGTTCGGTAACAACTCTATTCAATCTCAATGATATGAGTTAGACAAAGGCTCTTCTGTTTAATCCAATAAACTCCTTTGTCGGGTTTAGATAAATCTATCCAACAACTACCAAAGTAGCAGAGTTTAGATTATACAATTAATAATAGGATCTATCAAGATGCTAAATACTGATGTCGATCTACGCAACTAATCAGCCAAATCTATCAAAGATAAATCAATTATAGTTGGATCCCAGCCGATCAAGTTTTGTGCACACCAAAGATTATGAAGCCAAATCAGAAATCTTCTTCGTCTTTAAATCTTCTTAAATCTTCAATAAACACCTGCGCACCACAAATTGAATCTCTTGTGATCAATCACGCACATAACAGAGTCTGTTAACAATGGATTATCACAAGACGTCTTTAGATCTACAAATAGTTCTAAAGATCTCGTCGATAATTTGATCTAGTTTGAGTGAATCTTATATTAGAAGAGAAGATTCTAAAAAATAAACAAACTAGGTGCAATCAAAGTTCAACAACCGTTAGTTAATCAAATCAAATCGAAAACTAATAATACCGCAATTATCTAGTTTCCCACCAACGGTACTCTTGATCCCACACAAGTCTTTAAACGAGCGGTCGTAAGAGATTTTGCCTAATTAGGATACTTTCCTCTCCGAATAGACGGCTTCACCAGTAACAACACAACAAGGTAGTTTTGCTGGCTTAGGATAGTTTGCTCGAAATGCAAACTTGGGTATTTATAGACCAAGGAAGTTTGGACATCAAGGAATTTCCAAAACCGATAATATTCTCAAGATATGTAATACATTTCCAAATTCGGTTTTCATAATTCCTAGAAACGCTCTGTCGAATATTAACCGAAATCCTACTAGAAAATCTCCAATTAGTAAATGTACATTACCAATTTTTATTTTCCAGAGATATGCATTTTCATTGCTGGTAATTAAAAGCATATAAAATTAACAACCTTAATTAAAAGATTCTCAACTTATTTTGGTGCGGATCTCCTTGAGTTATTAAGGAATATCTTTGAACAATAAAAGATAAGAGTTATTGAACATGTTCAAAGTATGTCGACATCTTATTTCTTTGTAAATCCTCTTTCATATTTACAATCTTGGAACCGATTATACTACACTTCCAAACAAGTTTACAACTGGTTCATCTGATTTCCAAGAACTATGTGATTGATCAAATCATGGGTTTACGTTTCTACCAAACACAAGGATCGGTTCTACCTTAATATGGTTACTGGGACCGGTTACCAAATTGGTCACGCCAATTACCAGAACCGGTTACCATAATCTCATGGTATTACTTGTGATCGGTCACACCAGTTACTAGGATCGGTTACACCAACTACCAGGACCGGTTACACCGATTACAAGGATCGATTACACACTCTTTTGTGATCGGTCACACCAATTACTAGGATCGGTTACACCTCAACACTGTGTCTACTAGAGTATAATTATTCACAGCTTCGCAGTTATGTTTTCAATATAACACAACTTGAAAGATACGTTGGGAATGAAACAGTTCAAGTCAAAATATTACTAACCTCAAGAGGAAGGTTGATGTCGTCGATGTAGCTTGTTACTTCTTCACATTCTTCGAGTCTTCGAGTAATACTTGTATGTCTCATTATCCTAATCTTTCTAGCCTAACCTATACGAAGTTGTCTCTAGTACATAATCAAGCAACTCTTTAATTGAGTTTTGATTCACTAAAATATGACAACCAAACTTGACATACCAACGATTGGTGGATTCAACCGAGCTATACTCTAACAAAGATGTTGATCTTTTTTTGGAAATAAATATCATTCCATGAAACAATAGTTTATCAAGATTTTGGAGGAACGTTTGCTGATACCGACATTGGAAAAGCGCTACCCAATAAATATGCTACACTAATCGGGCCAAAGGCAAATATGGTTGAGTAACTTGAGTAATTTTGTATATCCACAAACTAGGTATGATATCAAGGAACCACCAAAGGGGAAGAGAAAGGGGAGGCCTCCAACGAAAAAAAAGAGGTAAGCATGAAATAAAAAAAGAGGTAAGCATCAAAGAAAAGAGATCCTTCGGGTTATGAATGGTTGAGAAAGGAATATGAAGCGGAGGATGAGATGGAAGAGGATGTTCAAGGTAGAAACAAACGAAAAATAGGTCAAGCGGATAAAGGAGAACCAATCCGTCGAAATGTACAAGTAAAATGTATCGAGCTTCCTACTTAAGAAAGTGCAACAAGAAAAATTGATGTTAAAGGAAAAGGTCCGGTATTTCGCTACAAACAACCACAAAGAAGCAAAGTTGTTGTTAAAGGAAATGGTTGCAAAGAAAGTGGAAAAAAAGATGATGGAGTTAAAGATAAAGGTTCCTATGAAACCGGACCAAGCCATAGAGAAGTCAAAGTTGTCAGTTCCGAGGTTTCCTCCCAAGAAAGTTCAATAAAACGACTTATTGGTAAAGTTGGTGTTAAACAATTAACAAGGAACAATGGAAAGAGTCTGATGGTTGAAAAAATTCCGTCAAGTGGAGAGAAGGAAACGATTCGTATTAGAGGAGTGCCTAAACCACCACCTAGAGATGAGGATGGTCGATATATCCATAACTAGTATATTCTCTGTGAAAGTTACCTTCTTTTTTTACCCGACTTTATTCGTGATTTTATCAAGGCCACGGATGATGTTCATGGTGATGGGAATTGTGGTTACCACGTCTTCATGGATCAACTTGGACCCTTTGAAGACCCGAAATAGTGGGGTTGTGACCAAATTACTTATGTAAGGTAAAAATGCTTAATGGAACTACGTGGTTACCCCGACTTCTATAAGCCAATGATGAGAGTTGAAAGAGACGAAACTGATGCGGTGTTAAACGAGAGCTTTGCAGAATAGGAAAGGCGATTAAACGACAATAAATATTTGACAAGCAAATATTGGACGCGCATGCCAATATGTGGCCAACTACTCGCCAATGCATTCAATTGCGTCATTCATTTAGTCTCCAGAGATATAAGCCATACAGTTGCACCAACAAGAATACCATTTGAAGAAGATTTATCAACAACAAAAAAAGTTGTCATTGGGCACGTGCAAGGAAACCATTACATCGGCCTCCGATTGAAAGAAGGAATCCCATTACTTCCATTGAGGTTTGGATTTGATTGTGACGGTGAACTCCTCAAGACTTGGTGCAATCGAATTTGAGGAAAATATTGAATTATGGAAGGCCATACTATTGTCGACGCCAACCCAATTCATAGTTATGATTGATGATGAGGATGCGTAAATGTTGTGAAAGGTGGTGAAATACATTTTATATTTTATATATTTTGGTATTTGACTAATGTGATGTGATTAATAGTGACAATATCATATCTATTTGATTCACGTTATGAATGAACTATTTTGTTCAATTTATATTGTTATATTGTTCTTAACAAAAAATCCAAGTAGCTTGAACTAATTTCAGCTCACAAGGTTATATACGGTTGGTAATGTTCATTCCATTACAAACCCTAACTAACACTAAAAGCTTATTTCATCTTCCAGGGTTATTTACGGTTGGTAACGATTATCTAGTTACGAACCGTAACTAACACTAAAACTTATTTCATCTTCCAGGGTTATTTATGGTTGGTAATGATTATCTAGTTCCGAAACGTGAATAGAACTAAAAACTAAGATCAGGCAGATAAGTTTACGACCATTAAACCATCTTCATTACTAAACTGATGTAGTTTTTCAAGTGGTAAATAAAGTTCGTTCAAAGACTTGTAAAGATTGATTTTAGACTTTAAAAATAGAAAATACTAGAAAATATTGTCACAATTTATCGAGAGAACTGGGACTTGGGTTTCCACCATTAATCACAATCAATTGGTTCAAATAATGACTCAAAACACTTCTAGCTCTTTTATGGACTCTATTTCTTTGCCAAAGATAGATTTTGTAAAAGATTAATTGTAAATCATAAGTATGACGCATCAAAAGCTCTAAGTCTAAGCATACGTCATCAGACATAATCACAACTAATTAATAAAAATCATAAATCAATTAAATCAATGCAAAAAGTCATGAAGAATCATTATAGTTACCAAGCAATTGTGAAACATGGCTTCCTCGGTCGTCCCAGTCTTGGGATTTAGCTCATCATGCTCAAAACACATTCATAGGATAGAGACATGGCTCAAAAGGTGTTTTTATTGAGGAGAAATAATAATACAGAGAATCTGCAACATTTAATGGTCGTTACAGAAGTCACTGTTACAAATTATAAGACTGCAGAACAACGACAAATATATAGTGTGGCAGTACTGCGACTGTCTATGTGCGTCGATGTTCTTCGTCTCCTTCTTCTTCAGCAGCAGCAGGGTACTTTCATGTAACCCTGATTTCTCCGCCTCTGCAGCCTCCGTATGGACCCCAAAGTCTCGACTCCTTCTCTTGAGCTCGAACCTCTCTATTTATACACAACAGCAACCTCTGGGGCTATAAAATCTCGCGAAATTCTCTTCTTTTCCTTCCCGACAAGTTTGGTTATTATTTCCTTTTTTATCTTCATACGCAGCTTCCTGTGCTATCAAATATCTTTCCTAAGATGGAGTTACGACTAATAGAGGATATTCTTTCTTACCATTCCCACGTAACTACCAGAAATACCACCAAAACAAACCCCGACTCTCTCTCTCTCTATGTTTTAAGAATCCTTTTTTTTACGTAGGAAATCCATCTACCCAGCCTGTTTAGACGAACCCAGCCCATATCAGTCCATATCTATGAAGAAATCCGAGATAAACTCGCTTAAAATCACGCCGATGAACTCAACCAAACCCGAGACTCTCTTTCTTCAAATCCCCAATGTTCTGGTCCAAGTTAGTTGAAGCGAACACCTATACAGGCCCTGTTTTGTCCGTTCAAGCCTAGCCCAATATAATAGAGCGATTGAATCTCTCCAAACTCGTTCAGAACTCCAGCCCTAATTCTTCCGTGAAAATTTCCCGCCAAAACTTAATTTGAATTTGGAAGATGACCTCCCCATAACCAGTTCCGGTCTTCCAATAGTAGTTTCCCTGAATGGGATGCCCATTATCCTCTGATGGAGTGTAAATAGCAGTTGGGCTACCCCTTAGCAAATGAGATGCCCTTATCCAAATCTTGGATCCATTTAGCACTTTTCTCCGGCGAGCGCAAATATCACTTTTCGAGCAATTTTCTCCGCAAAAGCTTATATCTCCAAAAATACCTACAAAAACATAAAATAATCAAATTAATACAAAATCGAGCACTATCAATGCACATAATTGAAACCAAAATAAACACATAAATGTGTCTATCAAATACCCCCAAACTTATTTATTTGCTAGTCCTCGAGCAAATCAAATCTAGAAATTAAAATCCTAACTCACTGTCGCAGGCATCGTCGATTGCATTTAGCGTATGCAATAATCCTTTAAACCCCTAGGTGGCCCTATTGGCTGAGTTATAGTCTCGGGAGGGCTTACAAGAGATATACCCACAAAACCTTTACACTCCAGACCCTAGCTATCTAGGCAGAACCTTGGAAGGCACCAAAGAATATCCTTGGTTGGCATACTTATTGACTACATGAGGAAGTACCCTGATGCGAAATTCCAATTGTTGTACATGAGTTTGCACTCAAGCATACTAAAATTCATATAAAGTGACAGAGCTCTACTCAGATAGTTTCTGGACATCATAACCGGAGTCAACCAAATCACATGGATAGATTAAGAAGATGGATGTAGAGAAAAACGTAGATGATGTTGACTAAGGTAAACCTATCCTAATGGACTGAGATACTGGTCTGGACTAATATCAACACACTGGCATATACAAGGGAACCAGTGTCGATAATCCTAACTCTAGGTCAACTCAGCTGGCATTTACAAGGGTACCAGTGGTCGACTTTATTGTATTTATTCTGGTTGGTCTAATTGGTCTGGTCTCTTTTTTTTTTTTTTATCTCAGTCACTCTATTTCACCCTAGCAATGGTATAAAGAACAAAAAGAAGTGATCAGGATTCTTTCGATGTTTCCATCACGAGATATGGCGAAACTACCGTGTTTTTTTTCTAACACCTGAGCTCTGTGCTTTTATGAATAGACTCTTCTAGATGTTTCCATCTAATCAGATTGGTTCCTCAACTCCTACAACCAAAATGCTTCCATCCACTTAGATTGGTTAGTGCAATCCTTAATAGGCATAAATTTCTAGGCTCTGGAGTTTATTTATTGCAACTAAAAAGTTTCTCCCATACCCCCAAACTTAAATCTAACATTGTCCTCAATGTTCTAAAGATAAATTTAAAAGCATGAACAAGGAGAAACTGTTACCATTTGAAGCAAAAGAGTTAAGGAAAGATATTACCGTGTTGCTTGCATGAGATTGGGTTACCTCCCAAGAAGTGCTAAGTTTAATGTCTTCAGCCAGATATAAGAAAGGATTAATCACCTCATATCATAAAGTAATAGCCGAAATATATGTGGGTCATCAAAACCAAATAGAGCTATCACAAGTAAAAGGAATCTGCAACATGCCAAGAAAATTAACAAATAAAGCGCACCCTTGTCTAGTTTCCTGTTTAAGACAACTACATCTAGATGTGGTTCAGGTTCAGGCTCTATGAAAGGGTTTAGATAAAATATTTTCATGCGCTGGAATTCCTCAAAGCTAAGGTCCGGTTCAGGTATTAGAGTCTGGAAAAACTCAAGTAAAAACTTAGATGCATATAGTAATAACCTGAATAATTATGGATCCTTAAAGTCAATCAGTTTTGACTCACACAGCTGACCACAATGAGAGTGGTGGTCTTCCTTAAACAAATGTGTCGACCGTAGTCTCCTAAAGTAATTAGGTTTAGTCTCAAAACTTAATAATTGACACATATGAAACTTATACGTTCCCACAATTGGTCGAAAAATATTTGGTGGAAAAACAAAGTCAATTTGGATATCATAGCCTGGGTAAACCACATCAACCAGAGGATGGGTTTCTAACAACTGAACTTCCTTATGGACATCACTAGGTTCAGGAAAACGTGTATGAAGATAATCTTGTAAAATGGTTGAGGCACATATGTCAAGTCCCAAGTGAGGGACCTTTATAATAGTTAAAGCACATGGAGAATGATAATCACCCCCAAACTTAGAGTTTTCAGTGTCTCTAGAAAGACTAGTCACAACTTCCTTAATTTCAAGGTTATATGATTCCTGAAAATGGTCAATTGATTCTTCTAAGTCAGGTTCATCCTCACTCATCTCTACGAGTTCACTTTCTTTGTCTAAGACTAATGTTTCTAAATCGCTAGACTCTAAAACAATATTCTCAGAAAAAACTCGTTCCTTTAAACCATTATTAGCTTCGTAATCAAAAGGAAATACTACATCATCTAAAATGGGGGTATCTCTAGTCAAATCCTCGTCCTTTTGAATAGGTGAATAATTATTAAAATTATTTGGATTTGAACTAGAAACATTATCATTATTAAGCTCAATTGGAGTAACAAATTCCTGATCACTATGCCTACTTATTTCAAATTCTTCATCAACACTATCCTCATCATAATCATCATTATAATAACATGAAAATGGTTGAACCTCATCTAAACAAGTAGTGTTACCAATTTTATCCTCGTCATCTTGATTATGTGAATAACTATCTTCATTTTCAAAGGTACTATTGGAAACACTATATTGGAAATTAAGAGCAGTTATGTTCTGGGCCTCTAACAAAATATTTTGAGTCGACTCACATGACTTCCTGATTCAATATAGGAAAGAAAGTTCACTCGTTGCATTGCTTTCGTCCATAACTAAGTTATTCATTTTTGCTAACTTACGTGTCGACTCAGCTAATTTACGTGTTGACTATAGTAGAGAGGAATTTTGCTCGTATGACCGGTTGGCGTGTGGATAGTAATTGGGCTCACCATGGTATGGACCATAACCTTCAAAAGACTGATGTTCCCAACCATTATTCACACTATGGTCAAAGTAGTAACGTCCATTTTGAAACTCAGTCTGATATTCGTTGTATTGTCTATTGTAATACCAGTTCGACATTCTATTGCAGGGGTGTGAGTTGTCACACAAATTAAACCCACTGACAGGGGATTCGTGGGTGGATAGAATCTTACCTCCCGTACCAGACGGGCGATGAACCGTTGAAGTCGACTCAGGCCACCGACTCCGATGTCAGTGTACGAACCCGAGGGGCCGAGACAGTATCATAAATGTCGTCCTTCCCTGCAAACAGTTGATATTTAATTTTGACCCTTCCTTAGGGTTTAAAAATAATGTCCAAGAATGTCCAAAAAGTCCAAAATAAAAATGTCCAAAAAGGAAAAGAAAAATTACAAAAATAACACCCTATTTACAGTTTCTAAAAATAAAACAAAATAACTATATACAAAATCTTCTTCTTCACTCCTTTCAGATTCCTCTTTTCTTTCCTTCTTTGGCGATGCTTTCATTTTATAACACTTTTTATTCCCTTGTAGCTCCGCTCCAAATCTGAAAAGAATCGAAAAATACCAAAACGCGTAAAAAAGAACAAAAAATAATAAAAAGAAAAAGAAACCTAAAACAAATCTAAATACAAGTCCGCGTCGGCGGCGCCAAAAATTGATGTAATTTTAAATTGATGTTGTAAAGTGGTAGTAAAAGTTCGTTCAAAGACTTGTAAAGATTGATTTTAGACTTTAAAAATAGAAAATACTAGAAAATATTGTCACAATTTATCGAGAGAACTGGGACTTGGGTTTCCACCATTAATCACAATCAATTGGTTCAAATAATGACTAAAAACACTTCTAGCTCTTTTATGGACTCTATTTTTTTGCCAAATATAGATTTTATAAAAGATTAATTGTAAATCATAAGTATGACGCATCAAAAGCTCTAAGTCTAAGCATACGTCATCAGACAAAATCACAACTAATTAATAAAAATCATAAATCAATTAAATCAATGCAAAAAGTCATGAAGAATCATTATAGTTACCAACCAATTGTGAAACATGGCTTCCTCGGTCGTCCTAGTCTTGGGGTTTAGCTCATCATGCTCAAAACATATTCATAGGATAGAAACATGGCTCAAAAGGTGTTTTATTGAGGAGAAATAATAATACAGAGAATCTGCAACACTTAATGGTCGTTACAGAAGTCACTGTTACAAATTATAAGACTGTTATAAGACTGCATAACAACGACAGATATATAGTGTGGCAGTATTGCGACTTTCTATGTGCGTCGATGTTCTTCGTCTCCTTCTTCTTCAGCAGCAACAGGGTACTTTCATGTAACCCTGATTTCTTCGCCTATGCAGCCTCTGTATCGACCCCAAAGTCTCGACTCCTTCTCTTGAGCTCGAACCTCTCTATTTATACACAACAGCAACCTCTGGGGCTATAAAATCTCGCGAAATTCTCTTCTTTTCCTTCCCGACAAGTTTGGTTATTATTTCCTTTTTTATATTCATAAGCAGCTTCCTGTGCTATCAAATATCTTTCCTAAGATGGAGTTACGGCTAATAGAGGATATTCTTTCTTACCATTCCCACGTAACTACCAGAAATACCACCAAAAGAAACCCCGACTCTCTATCTTTCTCTGTTTTAAGAATCCTTTTTTTTACGTAGGAAATCCATCTACCCAGCCTGTTTAGACGAACCCAGCCCATATCAGTCCATATATGTGAAGAAATCCGAGATAAACTCGCTTAAAATCATGCCGATGAACTCAACCAAACCCGAGACTCTCTTTCTTCAAATCCTCAATGTTCTGGTCCAAGTTAGTTGAAGCGAACACCTATACAGGCCCTGTTTTGTCCGTTCAAGCCTAGCCCAATATAATAGAGCGATTGAATCTCTCCAAACTCGTTCAGAACTCCAGCCCTAATTCTTCCGTGAAAATTTCCCGCCAAAACTTAATTTGAATTTGGAAGATGACCTCCCCATAACCAGTTCCGGTCTTCCAATAGTAGTTTCCCTGAATGGGATGCCCATTATCCTCTGATGGAGTGTAAATAGCAGTTGGGCTACCCCTTAGCAAATGAGATGCCCTTATCCAAATCTTGGATCCATTTAGCACTTTTCTCCGGCGAGCGCAAATACCACTTTTCGAGCAATTTTCTCCGCAAAAGCTTATATCTCCAAAAACACCTACAAAAACATAAAATAATCAAATTAATACAAAATCGAGCACTATCAATACACATAATTGAGACCAAAATAAACACATAAATGTATCTATCATAAACCATCTTTAATACTAAACCAATATTACAACCATTAAACCATTACAAATATAAATGACATTACAACTCGTTCATTCATGCGACTTAAAAGGTACTAATATTCAGGTTTACGAATGCGATAGAAGTCTTTAAGGATGTTGAAATGAGGTAAGTATTGAAAATTCGATCTTTTCCATCATCTCCATTCTTGAATCGAGCTCTCTAAAACTTCAGCGTCAGTTTCACCCCTTAATCGTATTTGACCCATAATACGAACTAATGCCATAAATTCTTTAACTTTATCCCGAATAGCTCCATATCGAACATACAATATAATTCCATCGTGGTTATAAGGGTTACCTGTTTCGGAACAAAAATTTTCATAAATGGTTCTCAAATAACTTGTACTCACAAAACCACCTTGATGTCGTTCTTCTCCTCTTTTTGGACAGCGTAGAACATAGTTTCGGCAAATACATAAATTTTCTTCCAAAGTAAATCAGGACCTTGAGCCATAATCTAGTTGAAGGTAGTTTAGTAGGAGATGATTCATGTGGAGGTGTAACTTCTAAGTAAGGTGGATAAGCATATATATATAATAATTTTTATTTTTTTGTACTATATAACGTATCTATTTTTTGAAAATAAAGTCGTTGAAGGTTTCAACGGCTATATTTTCAAATCAAGAAAGGACATCTCAGTCCATAACTTATGTTTTTTTTGAAAATAAATAGTTAAGGTTAGTAACTAGAATATCGAGACCAACTGTAACTCTGGAATTGATTTTTTTGCAGAGTTACGGTTTGTAAAAAGTTTTAGATATGAACCATAACTCTGCAGAAAATTCAAATTCCAGAGTTACGGTTAACTTAGTTGGATAAGGTTACCAACCGTAACTCTGCATAATAATTTGGTTACAGAGTTACGGTCGATTAACAAATTTCCATACCAACCGTAATTGGTGTCCTCTCTAAATCCATAAGTTCCAAGGTTATTTACGGTTGGTAATTGAAAATTGATACCAACCGTAATTGGTGACCTACCTAAAAATTTTGGTTCATTGAGGAGTTACAGTTGGTAATTAAAAATATATACCAACCGTAATAGGTGACATATCTGAATTTGTTCATTCAACCAGTGACTAACCACACAGTTCATAAGATGTTCATTCAATCTAAGTAATCGATAAGCTAAAATCCATAACTAACCACACAACTATTAATTCGTAGATAATGTCCATAAGCTAAAATCCATAACTAACACACAACAATTAGTTCGTCATAATATCCATAAGTTCAAATTCATAACTAACCACACAAAGAAAAGAAATAAAAGGGGTGTTCTTCTATTGAATGACACACAACCATAACTAACCACGACGACCACCACGACCTCTTTTGTTGGTGCTACCACCACCAGAGTGCGAGGACCATCACGACGACCACCTCGACCATGACCACCTCTTTGGTTAGTACCCACATCGTGTGCATCCTCTTCGAAATTCGTCTCTTCGCTTCTAGGTGACGGTTGATTATGGCTAGTACTCGCACCTCCAAAAGAGTTTATGCTCCTCTTTAAGCCTCTTTCTTCCGTGACCAACCCCTCATACAATTTTGTTACGGTTGGATCATGCATGTTCCTTATTTTCTCTTGTAAGGTCTTTTGTTGAGGAGCTCTAATCACACCATTACTACGGATGCATGAAGTCATACTATTTGCCAAAGCTTGTCCTCTCTCTTTCTATTCACATATCAAAAAGGGTGTTAAAGAGATTATTTCATAATATAAATTAATTTTAAAATCCAAAGTCATTAGGATAACAAAGTTACGTACCGACATGAAATATAGCTTCTTCCAAGTCAAACAAAATAGACCCCTTTTCTCTTTAGTCTCCTCGACAACCTTCCTTTGTGCTTGAGCCTTTTGAATATATACCTGGGCCTCGGGAGCATTATTCATCACATGTGGATGACCAAAATGATAATACCAATCCATGTAATCATCAGCGACTTCTTTCATGTTGTTGCAAGCCCTTGCCTCTCCCGCTCCGAGTTGGTATCTTTCTTCATGGCGGTTGTCCCAAGCATCAATTGTCGGAGTTAGGCGGTAGTTCAGTACAATGGTGGGGCCTTTTTTCTCGGATCCTTCCTTGAATAATTTGAAGTTTTCTTTAATAACCCTTTCTTGAATATGACCAATTTGGCATAGAGTTCGACGAGGATTGGTCATAACGTAACATGTGGGATGATACAATGGTTCGTTGTAGCCTGCGGTTTGTGTGAACTGAGGAACATCAACTCCATTTTGAATCCTCAATTTAGAGTCAAAGATAACATCTTCAACAGTGAAAGCATATATTTCCCGCCTCACTCGAACGAGCTTCTCCTCTTTGTTCCTTTCTTGTCTACCAGTGAACTTGAACTTCTTTCCTGTAAGGACATAATCATCTTCTTCCCATGAAGGTCTCAGGCTCGGAAAGTGGTCAAACACCCATGCCTGAAAAAATAAATTAATTTAAACAATTGGCACATGACTAAAAATAATAAATATAACAAACTATCATATAATAAAAATGTAACCAAACTTACTATTGGAAGCGTGACATTCCCGAAAATTTTAGTAGCTCCAACCCTTGAGGCCTTTCTTAGGATGTCAAGTAAATATGCGAGGGTGGCAGTGCCCCACGAATACTCTTTGGTCTTGTTCAAATCCTTCAACAATTGTAGTTAGTGAACATTGACCCTATTTCCCGGGTTATCAGGCATGAATGCGGTCCCAATAGAATACAACAAATGCATTGTGGTTATACGCCTAACACTTGTTTCATCTATCACCTCACCCACCCTTTCCTTTAAGAGCGTTCCTCCAAACTTCGTCTTCAAATTCTTGAACAATATCTTTTTGATGATAAGTTGCTTATGTGGTTCATTTGGGTCATAACCAGCAGCTAACCGAAACTTCATCTCGGTTTCGTCTTTCTCCCACCCCAAGTGTTTCTTGAACAAGGCTGTAAAGGTCACTCCAAGACATGTTGTTGTCAGAACCTTCTACCACAGATTTTCCTTCAATTTCTAGGTCAAGAATTTGCTTCATATCGTCCGGTATTATTGTCATCTCTCCAAATGGGAGATGAAACGTATCGGCTTCAAGCCAATATCGTTCCCTGAAGGCAGATACCACAACACTATCATACTCCACTTGGCTATTCATAATTCCATCCCCTAATCCTGTACTAACCACTAGATTACGAACAGAAGCACATTCTTCACCTAATGGCCAATATTTAGCCCTTTGACGCTTGAGCAATTTGTTCGCCCTTGCATGGTCCTAAAAAAAATATACAAAAATACAAACATATTTTGTTAAACTGAGAAAACGAACAAAATGAATCGAAATAAGTTATAAATTCAATGTATACCCTAGTCTCACAGACTTTTGCGGCCCAGGAATTAGTATAACCAAATAAGATTGAAACTTATCTGGGGCCTCTCCCCAAGGTCTTCTATTCTTCTTCTGTGGCAACAACAACTCTTTCCCTTTAGGAATATGCATCCCTTTCGGTGCGGGTTCCTTTCTCGGCTTCTTTTCTTTCACTGGGGGTGCACCTACAACAATCTCTTTTCCCTTATTTTTTTCTCCCTCTTCATCATTTTCTTCCTCTTTCTCCTCTTCATCATTTTCTTCCTCTTTCTCATCTTCATCACTTGTTTCCTTTTCCTCCTATTTTTCATCATCGGATTCATTAGAATTTTCTTCCTCTTTTTCATCATTAGATTCTTCCTATGCAATTTGTTTTTCTTTGCTTTCATGGTTAATTTCCACTCCTACCTCTTCAATTTCTTGATCATTAGGTTTCACTTTTCTAAATTAACTCCAAATTTAGCTACAAGTGGTTCTCTCAACCTAATTTCAAATTGATTCTTCTTCTTCTCATTCTTGTGAATACCTCTATTATTTACCCTAAATGTTTGTCACTGCGAGGGGTGGGCACGCGTATGATCAATCGGAGTTAAGTTATTCCGTCTCTTATTCTTCATCCTATCGGGATTCCTACACAAGCAACACAACTGATTGATTTCCTAAGGGTTGACCAGACAAAATAGAAAACAACAAACCAAAAGAATTGTGACCAAAAAAATTTACGGTTTGAAAAGTGACAATCAAGACAAACCGTAACAAATTCCGGTTTATAAGTTGGGGATCGAGACCAACCGTAACTAAACTACGGTTGGTATATCAACTAAACTGTTGAACCGTAAACATTATTTGAAACTAAAGTTTTGAGACACCGGAAGATATACGGTTGATACAAATACAAACTGTAACAACTACGGTTGATAATGTTGATACAAATACAAACCGTAACAATTACGGTTGATAATGTTGATACAAATACACCGTAACAATGTGTGCGTCACTGGAAATTCATGATGAATATTTCATCCATTATTGGGATTAACAAGCCACTAAAACATTCGCATGATCTTGAATCAGGTCGGCAATAAGTTCTTTGGCATATATGGTGGTAACCTTCCATCTGTCATTTATACGCGAATTTCCTTTTCTTTTTCTGAACATTTTCATCCCAATCAAACATTCGATATATAGATGATTCTTACAATACTCGCATCCATCAGTAAAAAAATTTGTATAAATTACATAGTTCTTTTGTTATAGGGAGGGGGTTTATGGATCAAGGGAGTGGAAAAATCGTAGTCAGCTCACCTAACACGACCTGGTCAATATTTTCCTATGAGTTGGACAAAATCACCCTCTCACAAAACCCCCTACCCGTTTCAAGCCAAATAGTTCTTCCTCTTTACTTGTTCTTATTAAGTGTGAAGAACATCAGAAACCCTGGAAACCCAATTTCAGTTAATGATTCATCTAGTGTAAAACCATCAAAGTTTTATCACAAAAACTATATCCTCGACCAAGGTACAACGTCATTTATGGGTGAGTATTGAGATTTTGGATGTTGGGAGCTATTTTCAAGGCAACATAATCGAGCATTTTGTGTTATCATGTCTTTAAATGTACCAGAGAGGCAGAGTTTTCCGGAAATGAAAAATTGCGGCCCCCAAACTATTAAATCAAGATTTCATCTTTTTTTCGTATATTTATCAAGTCTAGAAAACCTTGGTTCCTTCGTACAGTAGAAGGGGAATGAAGAATTCACGTTCACATTATGAAACGTGAAAACAAATTTTCTCTACCATCTAGGTGATGGTGAAATGCAGCATCTCACTACCACTTGCCTGCTCGTGAATTGAAATATAACATTTGAACGTCCATTTCCCCCCTTCTTCCAGTTTTAATTGTCTAGTCTAACTAATATCATACCTAATTTGATTGTTGCTTTCTATGCTGGTATGTTTGGTTACAACCCTGCATCACTTATGAATATCACACTTAATTTCATTGTTAAGGTTGTTCTATTTGCGGTTCTCCTTGTGAATGAAGAAACTCTTTTTATTCCGATATCTTTGGTATCCTCCAAATATACTGTAACTACATTAACGGGACATTGATACATGGGCAGGTTGGTGGAAGAAGAAAAGTTCAAAGGCTTCCATTTTAGATGTCAACTATGTACAATTAAGTTGATATGTTTGGATTGCCTTTGGATTAACTTATAAGTTATTTATTGTCTTAGAAGACTATTAAATGATTAGTTCAAAGTGCAAACACAACAAACATCTCCTAGTGAAATGCTTAAAAAAAAAAATCTCCTAATGACACCTTATCAACACCAACAACGGCAGCAGCATCTATGGCAGGGGATGGTGTCCGTCAAAGTAACTTGGTCATTCTTTGTTTTATCATCTGGATTCTGGACACGGAGAAAGCTAATAAATCTCAGCAACATTAATGAACGAAAATAAAAGAAGTTCTCTTGATGTTTTTATTTCTCGTTCACTGTGTAGAGAATTATTAACTTCTCGATGACCAGAGCGAGCGAGAATCATAAAAGAAAATTAGAAGGTAGGTTTTCCACTCACGTTCATTCTAAACGTCGAGAATTGTTTATTTTTCCACAACCAGATCGTGAACGAGAATGCAGGAGAAAGAAAATTGGTTTTAACTTAAGTTTAACATTGTAAGCTACTTCTTGCGTTTGTTGTGTACCGGAGAAAAGAATTAAAATACAAAAGATCTTATCATGGGTTTTAGATTTTGATAAACAATAAAATTTCTCTTTCTTAGATTGAACTCACTTTGAGAGATTTTGTGATGATGATTTCTTTAGTTAACCCGTCTAATAATACCTTGATTAACCAGCTCTCAAAGGTAATTAAGTTAACATTTTACGAAAGGTTTGAAAAAAAATCTGGGGTTTATGCTTTATCGGAGTTGATAGCAATAAAACAGAGGAATGAAGTTGGGTTTTTTTGAATCGTGGTTTTTGTGCAAGGGTAGTATTGTCCAACTCATTGGAAAGTAATGGGTTGGTCATATTGAGTGAGATGACTATGAGTTTTCCACTCCCTTGATCCAAAAACACCCTCCCTATAACAAAACTTTTAAATAAAATAGGGGATTTTAATAAAGTGTCACATTTTCAATTTCATATTTAAGAAAGTGCCACCGTTTTTTCCAGAATTTATTTAATGCCACACATTTGACCTTCCGTCCCGTTTTTTTGAAAAAAATAGTTGTCATCCCTTAGTGAATAGGTGGCAGTTATCCAACTTAGTAAAAGACATTTACGCCCTCGAATCAAGTCATCGTATCGAGTCATTACCAATATTAATAATTTGCATTTAGTTACGTCATCAAGGCAGTTGTTTAGCAATTCATGTGGATTACACAAACATCATTATATTGAACAAGCAAAAAATAAATAAATCACGAGATACCAATGTGCTAAGTTTGGTAACAGAAATGGTGAAGTAATAAGCTTGCAATTTTCAAGATCAACATACCAGCCTCCTATCGAGAATCTCCATCAAGGTGGCATAATCTCCCGCAACAAGATGAATTTGTCCATCGTTGTCTACAACTTGCTTAAGGTTAGCAGTGAATCAATTCAGCAAGCTCTAGTGGGTGTTCGAAATACAAAGTCACTACTTTGCCCTGCCAACATAAGGACCCAATACAGTCAACATAAGGACCTAGCTTTTCCATGACACTTACTTAATCACCAATCTAGCTTTTACCATCATAACTGCAAAGTAAGATTAAATACTCCCATTTGCTCAAAACCATCAAAACCACCCAAATTGCTTGAGCACTACACAACCTTTTACTCTCTCTGTAACATAAACTTCAGCTGCAACCTTCTGTTCACTACTGCTTCAACCATTCATCACAGCGCCACGAACAGACTCCATCTGCAAATTCACCGAGAACTCATTCATTTCTTGCATATTGTCAATTAGAAGCTCATCAACATCCACAGAAATAACCAACACAAACCCATCATTTCAATTCACCAGATTCAGCTAACCACACTCCCATCTCATCAACACAACACAACACATCTTAGCTTCAACATCATCTTCAACTGCAACTTCTTTCTTCCTTCCTCATAACAGCAACAAGTTCTCTTCTGCAACACCACCACAAACCCAATTCTTCTCATTCTTCCATGATTTCTCGATCAATAACTCAACCACTCTCAGGTTCCCTTTCTTCCATCTTAGCGCATCACTGTCACTCAAACCCTAACTTCTTTTGTAGCCCTTTCCTGCTTTGACCAAGCCTAAATCATCATCAATTTCTCCAATTAAATCAATCCAAAATCAAATCTGAATTGAACCCATCTTTTATCTGTTAGAATATCAGCCTATAATCATGTTTAACAATTCCTTATTAGTTGTAATCATTTTGTATGTGAACATTCTTAATTCCTTATGTTGATATATAGTTCTATGCATGCTCTAGGATCATATATTCTACAACTGAAGACACTTAACATGAAGTAGATAGGAAGTATAAGTGCATACCTTAGATCTAGCAAAAACAATAGAAAGAAAGCTTATAGGCAGACACTTCCAATTTTATATTCTCTTATTCTTTAATGATGGAAAAAATTCTTTATAAACAAGAGCTAGAATGGAGTCAACCTCATGCTAGGAAAGACATGTATCATTCAAGTTGAAAAACAGCCTCACATAGCATTGTTATAACTAGTATGTCATTCCAAATAGTCTAAGAGATACTTATCATTATGTACCCTTAAACATACATAATTAACATGAACAAACCTTAACCTCATTGATTAGGATTAGTACTAATCCAGTTTAAAGGAATATGAATCATGTTTTGTTGCTAAACCAACATAGAGACTAACATCCCCCACTTTGGGCAGCAACGAAACCTTTTAAGTTTTAGAAAACTTTACAAAACAGACTTGGATTATTAAGAGTAAAAATTTGTAGGTGTCCAACCTTTTTATCAAAATAATCCTAATCAGTGAGCAACATTCATGTATAACTTTATCCTCAAGATTAACAATACGCTAGAATTCGACTATGAAGACCCAAACACCATTTATAAGATGCACATGCCATTTCCATAATCAGAAATCTAGACGGACAATCATTCTTGAGTTAATCTTTATTGACATACATTCTGTAAAGGACAGTAACCTCTTTATGCCTCGTAGAAGAGATTTATTTATGATTTCAAAAGAGGTTTTACAATGTCTCATTCTAGAGACTACAATATACTTTTGATCTCAAAGAGATCTGCCGATGTCTTTCAAGAGACTACATCATTCTTCTGATCTCAATAGAGATCTTCCAATGTCATTCTTGAGACTACATCATTCTTTTTTATGATCTCAGTAAATACTAAGCATAAAGACAATTAAAACAAGACATGATGATATGCAAACATAGGTATTTGATTATACACATTCAAAAACATACATGTTTCAGTCATACAACTAAGATATATCAACAACACCCATAGAAGTTACATGCTCTTTAAACACCTTAGGGCTCAAACCTTTAGTCATAAGATCTGCTAGCATATGTTCAGTCGGAACATAAGAAATATCAATTTCTCGATTCTTGATTTTACGCTTTACTAAGAAAAACTTAACATCTATATGTTTCACTCTGCTTGTTCCTTGACTGTCTTTTGCAAAACTAATTGCATATTGGTTGTCACAATAGAATTTTATAGGTCTAGATATCGAATTTATAACTAAAATACCTTTCATGAAATTTCTTAACCAAGAGGCTTGAGTTGTTGCTTCGTAGCAAGCAATATATTCTGCCTCCATTGTAAACTGAGCTTCAATGGATTGCTTGACACTTCTCCACGAAACAACACCTTTAGCGAGCATAAACACATAACCAGATTTAGATTTTAGCTTATCCGAGCCCATGAAATCGGAATCTGAAAAGCATTCAGTTTTCAATTCATTTGATCTTTTGTACACAAGCTGAAAATGCTTAGTTCTCTGCAAATATCTAAGAAGTTTCTTCACTTATTTCCAATGAAATTCACTTGGATTGTGTTGGTAACGTCCCTACACACCAACAATGAAAGCAATGTTTGGACGAGTGCAAATCATGGCATACATCAAACTACCAACAGCGGATGCATATTTCTTAGAGTCTACCTTACTCCTATCGAAATCCGATTTAGGACATTGTAACTGATTGATAATGTCACCCTTCACAATAGGTGCTTCACCCGGTGCACATTTTTGTATTTCAAACCTCTTAAGTATCTTCTTGATGTAGGCTTCTTGAGACAAACTTAATAGACCCCTGTTTCTGTCACGATGTATCTGAATACCAAGAACATAAGAAGTTTCTCCCAAGTCTTTCATTTCAAAATTAAATGAAAGAAAGTGTCTAGTGTCATGCAACATATGAATATTGTTGCTAGCGAGCATAATATCGTTAACATACAGAATTAGAATGATAAACTTGCTCCCACTAGATTTCATATATTTACATCTATCAACTTCATTCTCAACAAAACCATAAGACGAACACCACTTGATCGAATTTCAAATACCGCTGACGGGATGCTTGTTTTAATCCATATATAGATTTCTTTAAGCAACATACCTTACCTTCTTGACCTTTAGATGTAAAACCTTCTGGTTGTTCCATGTATATCTTTTTATCAAGATCACCATTCAAAAAGGTTTTTTTCACATCCATTTGATACAATTCAAGATCAAAATGAGCCACCATTGCCATGATAATTCTAAAGGAATCTTTCTTGGAAACTGGAGAGAAAGTTTCTTCATAATCAACCCCTTCTTCTTGAGTAAATCCCTTGGCTACAAGCCTAGCCTTGTGCCTTTCGATACTCCCATCAACATTCTGTTTAATTTTGAAAATCCATTTTGAAAAAGCGGGGGGTCTAACAACCACACCCAATATTTCGTTCGGCAATCTGAATAGACAAACTCCAATATACTTTTGAGAGAATCAACTAGACAGTCAGACTCAATCTATAGAAAAGTAATCAAAGAGTTACATCTCAATTTCTCAATTAAATCTGCAATCAAACAAATAGGAATTTGTGAGCCCGATTGAATAAGAGAAATAACTTGGACGGTATCACAAACCAATATCCAAGTGTCAATCAATTCAATCAACAACCCAAAGGTCGGATTCAAGAACTGATTGAACTTAACACACGACCTGTGATATTTTTATTATATAACAAAATATAATGTGGAAAAGAAATAACACAGACACCAGAAATTTTTTTAACG
Organism: Papaver somniferum; assembly: GCF_003573695.1. Classification (NCBI taxonomy): domain Eukaryota; kingdom Viridiplantae; phylum Streptophyta; class Magnoliopsida; order Ranunculales; family Papaveraceae; genus Papaver; species Papaver somniferum. The sequence goes on from NC_039366.1 coordinate 99,751,735, forward strand.
AGGAAACCGCAAATGCAGAAAAACCCCGGGACCTAGTCCAACTTTGAACACCATATTGTATTAAGCCGCTACAGGCACTAGCCTACTAACAATGTTCTTCGGACTGGAATATAGTTGTGCCCTAACCAATCTCACACTGATCAATGTACAATTGTGCTCCTTACGTCTCTGGACCCCAGCAAGATCCTACGCACTTGATTCCCTTAGCTGATCTCACCCACAACTAAGAGTTGTTGCGACCCAAAATCGAAGACTTGATAAACAAATCTGTCTCACAAAAAAAAGTCTATTAGAATAGATAAATCTGTCTCCCACAGAAATACCTACGATTTTTGTTTCGTCTTTTGATAAATCAAGGTGCACAAGAACCAATTGATAAACCAGACTTATATTCCCGAAGAACAACCTAGTATTATCAATCACCTCACAATAATCTTAATCGTATGGAAGCGAAACAAGATATTGTGGAATCACAAACGATGAGACGAAGATGTTTGTTACTACTTTTAATCTTACCTATCAGAGATAAATCTCAAGCAAATCTTAGAAAAGATAATACTCAATCACGATAGTAAAAGTAGCATCAGAACATGCAACTATGGAGAAAATAGTTGGGTCTGGCTTCACAATCCCAATGAAGTCTTCAAGTCGTTAACCTACAGGGTTTGTGAAAAACCTAAGGTTAAAGGAGAATCGACTCTAGTCACAGGTGTGGGGATTAGGTTTCCCAGTTGCTATAGTTCTCCCTTATATAGTTTTCAAATCAGGGTTTGCAATCTAAGTTACCTTGGTAACAAAGCATTCAATATTCATCGTTAGATGAAAACCTGATTAGACTCAAGCTAATATCTTTCAACCGTTATATCGAACTTAGCTTGTTATACACAAACGAAATGTACCTTCATTTAGGTTTTAGCAACCGTACCTAAACATGTACACTAGGTTGGCTCAATAGTAGTTAACCGAAGTTAGCTATATTAACACTCTCATATCAACCTTATTCATCTTAACCACAACTAGTTCAAATGAAACAACTTATAGAGTTGTTCAATTGCTATATTCTCATAGAAGTATACAAGAACACAATTGAAGCAAAATCGGTTTGATTCACTCGAATCAATTCATGAACATTATAGCCACGGTTTGCATAGTATGCATTCCTTATTATATAAATGTATTAGTTCATGAACAAACCGATTTTAGAACTTTAACTACTCAAGTATGCAAACGGGTACGCATACTTAAGTAGCCGGACTGAGTTTGGGTTCGCCAGTATGCGAACGGGTACGCATACTTCCAAACACAACAGAAATTCCCGGACCCAAACCCTTCGCCAGTATGCGTACGGGTATGTGTACTTAGGTACCCGGAATTTCACAACTAACATGTACGCATACGGGTATGCATACTATAGTTTCGGACATGGATCACATATATGCAAGAACATGTACTATGTTCATAATTCAATGATGGTTAAGTGTTCTAAACTCTATTTCAATCATTGAAACTTTCTTAGAGGATGATAATAGCTGTTTTCACGAACTATTAGCATCAAGGCAATTTTCAAGTTATTGAAATAATCATTATGAAACATTCCAAGTCTACACCAAATGATTGTATCACAAAAACCATGTAAGATGTTACTCGGCGATTTTCACATGATCATCTTTTGACTTTCGTCAAGAATATAAGATGAACTTGGTTGAAGCGAAAGCTTACCAACACATATTTCGAGAAATATGTAAGCGAGTTAAACTCAGCTCGAAATCTCAAATGTGCATAATCGAATACTATATAGTAATACGACTTATGTCTCAATATAGGAGATAGAGTAGAAATAGATTTTCCAAGTGATAGATGAGTTTTAGTCTCCACATACCTTTTGTTTATGAAGTTCCACAAGCTCTCCTTAGTAGTTCTTCGTATTCAATTGATGAACGTCGTGAAGTCTAATGCTCAACTACACAATCTATCCTAGTTCGAGACATCACTATAAGTAGACTAGAAATCAGGACTTATAGTTTTGGTCACTAACATTGACAAACAAGCTTTAGATAGCAACGCTTGTGAGTTCGACCGAGCAGTGCTCAACCAACTGTTGTTGCACCTTCAGGCAGATCTATCATATCCCATACGCCATTCTTGTCCATTGATTCCAGTTCTTCATATGTAGCAGGAATCCAAAAATAAGAGTTCTTTCCATTCATTGCTTGTGAATATGTCAATGGTTCTTCCAAATCATCGACATTTCCATCTGATTCTACCATGAAGGTACTAAAACCTGGTTTGATGACGGTTTTTATTGGTCTAATAGATCTAGGAGAACCATTTCTTCCTTTTTAACAGCTATAGATGATTCTGGAATGTCAGTTGTTGATTCTTTTCGAACTTCAGTTGCAATCAGGTCAGTTGGATTCTCTTCTTCAAACACAATTTGGTGAGATTCACTCACACTAATTTGATCATCCTCCATAAACTTAGCATTATTGGTTTTAGCAATCTTAACAGGCCTAGAAGGACAATAAAACCCATAACCCTTCGATCTGTTTGGGTAGACAACAAAGAAACAACTTGTAGTGCGCGAATTAAGAGATTTTTCAGCAGGATTGAATAGCCTAGCTTCCGCTGCACAACCCCAAACATGAAGATGATTTAAACTAGGTTTTCTACCTATCCAAAGCTCATAAGAAGTTTTAGTAACTTCTTTACTAGGTACACGATTCATAATGTATACCGTTGTCCTTAACATAGTATTCAGGATTCAGGTAATGTATAGCTACTTAACATAGTGCGAATCATATCTTTGTAGGTTCTGTTACGTCTTTCAGCGACCCCATTTTGTTCTGGTGATCCGAGAGTAGTAAACTGAGGTACAATACCATATTCTCGCAGAAATTCAAGTAACTTTCCATGAGATTCTCCACAGAAATCAGTTTTGCCATAATACTCTCCTCCCCTATCTGATCACAATACTTTAATTTTCTTCTCAAGTTGATTTTCAACTTCTGCCTTGTAGGTTTGGAAGACTTCTAGAGCATCCGATCTTTCACGAATAAGATAAGCATACCCATAATGCGAATAATCATCTATAAATATGATGAAGTATCTCTGTCCACCTCTAGAAGCAATCGTAAAAAGACCACAAATGTCTGTATGCACAATCTGAAGTAAGCCTTGACTTCTAATAGCTGTTTTCTTTCTTGATTTAACAAACTTCCCTTTAATACAAGCTACACATGTACTGAATCTGAAAAATCTAGTTGCGGTAGCATATTTTGCCTTACAAGCCTTTGCATTCAATCTTTAGATATGTTCCCTAAACGTTGATGCCACAACATAGAAGAATTTTCTGAGTTTAAACTTCTTTTGACACCCTTAGAAGTATCAACATTCATACAAGACATTGAACTCATAGATTTAATATCAACATTCATCTTATAAAGATTATCTTCATTCGGCCCAAAACCAACCAGTTTAGAGTTATGAAACATACTAAAACAACCACCACCGATAGAAAAGGTAAAGCCCTTAGAGTCGAGTCTACCAATTGATATCAAACATATTACAGTAGGTACATAAAATACATCAAAAAGATCCAAAACATTCTCGGAATCCAAAGGTAGTTGCACATTTTCAATAGCTTTAACTTCCACTCCTTGAGCATTTGGCATGTATAGACACCGCTCCTCCTTACTTAGATTCCTCTGGCTTGTGAATGCCTGCAAGAAATTAGCAACATGAATGGTTGTTGTGGTGTCTAACCACCAAGTATTCAAAGGAGTACTAACAAGATTAATCTCAAAGCACATCATATGAAAATCAGTACCTTGTTGTTTTTTTTCCAGCCAATTCTTATAGTTAAAGCAATCCTTCTTCATGTGCGCTGTCTTCTTACAGAAATGGCATTTAAAAGGAAACTTCTTGTTATCCTTATTAGTTTCAGATTCATCTTTCAGATTTTCCTTTTGCTGCTCTTGAGGTTTCTTACCCTTTCCTGTTTTCTTGAAATTTTTCTTGTTGGGACCAACAGTAGTAAAATGTGCATATCTCTTTTGTTTCACGTTGCTTCCTTTCTTTTTTTTGTATACAACGAGCAATTAACTCATTTACATTTCATTTTTTGTCGCTAGTATTGTAATTAACTTTAAAAGTCTCAAACTGTTTCAAAAGTGAATTAACCGCATGTTTCACAAGAAAATCATCTGTAAGATTCATATCCATCCCCCTTAGCTTGTAAATCAGATCTGCCATTTGAAGTATATGATCCTGGATACTCCCTTCACCAGTATACCGCATAGAAGTTAACTGACCCATATGAGTACCAATCATAGACTTCGCTGAACTCTGAAACTGTGACTGAATAACTTATATTAGCTCTTTATTCGTATCTTTCAATGGAATCCCACCTCTAATGGCATCCGGAATCGCACTACGAATGATCGTAATACTCATTTTGTTTGCTTTTCCCATTTCTGAAAATCTAGTTTTTCACTTCTAGTGAAAGTGTCGATAAGCATGTCTGGTTTAGGTTCTCTTAAAACAATATGATAATCCAAATAACTGAGAACTATATCAAGATGTGACTTCTATTTCAGGTAATTTGTACCACTAAGAGGCTCAATACCAGCCAAAAGACCTTGAGTTTGTGCAAGATTCATTGTTGTAACTGAAAAGATGCATGTATTCCGTATGAATGATATATATGTATTGAAACATAAAACATTCTTAAACATTATGATAACAACATGCTGGGTAAACTTGTGATGTACCAAAGTCTAATTATAACAAGGATAATCAGCTTATACATAGTACTCAACGGATCTTTTAAACCTTTGGGTCGTAAAAGAACTATCATTTACTGTGTATAAATAGATTACCTTGCTCCATTACAAATGTGACAAGTATGATTAACCTTTGGGTATCGTCATACGAACAACATCTGAAACGCAATTTTACATAGTATTTTCATAACGAAAATATGCAGCTTTTATCTGCTCCAAAGTATCACTTTGGCGACATATAGAAACGATAAAAGTTACATCAAGACTACTACAGGCTTCAAATAATTCTATAGGTAGGCCTTGTAACATGATGACAACAAAACACATATCTTACATGATTTGAATCTAAGGAGTTTATATCTAAACTAATATGTGAATTTCTGAAATTTCATAACAGTCACCATAATTTGTAAATCAGGTTATGTAGAATATATTATACCTAAGGCTTTGATACCAATGTTAGAATATCATCCTATAATCATGCTTAATAATTCCTTATTAGCTGTAACAATTTTGTATATGAATATTCTTAATTCCTTATGCTGGTATATAGTTCTATGCATGGTCTAGGATCATATATTCTACAACTGAAAACACTTAACATGAAGCAGATTGGAAGTATAAGTGCATATCTTAGATCTAGCAAAAACAGTAGAAGGAAAACTTGTAGGCAGACACTTCCAATTCTATCTTCTCTTATTCTTTAATGATGGAAAATTTTCTTTATAAACAAGAGCTAGAATGAAGTCTACCTCATCCTAGGAAAGACATGTGTCATTCAACCTTCCATCAAGAGTTGAAAAACAGCGTCACATAGCATTGTTATAACTAGTATGCCATTTCAAATAGTCTAAGAGATACTTATCATTATGTACCCTTAAACATACATGATTAACATGAACAAACCTTAACCTTATTGATTAGGATTAGTACTAATCCATTTTAAAGGAATACAAATCATGTTTTGTTGCTAAACCAACATAGATACTAACATTATCGACCCTTCTAATTCCACCAAACAATCATCTCCTGCTTCCATTACCAACCACATAAGGTTTTCTTCCTTTCTTAATTTCTCATCTTCGATCCCTAGCTTCAATTCCACATAACCTCTTCTCCCCATCAATTTCATCTCTTAGAAACATCAGTGTTAGAGCATAGCTCGGTTGAACCCACCAAGCATTGATATGTCAAGTTTGGTTGTCATATTTTAGTGAATCAAAACTCATTTAAGAGTCGCTTGATTATATACTAGATTCAACTTCGTATAGATTAGCTTGAAAGTATTAGGATATGAGACATTACAAGTACTGCGAAGACTTGAAGAAGTGACGAAGTAAGAAGCTTGAGGTTAATCAATGACAACATCATCATCCTACCACTTGAGGTTAGTGATATTTGACTTGAACTGTTTCATTCCCTAACGTATCTTTCAAGTCGTGCATATTGAAAACGAAATTGCGAAGCATGAACACTCTAGATAGACATAGTATTAAGGAATACAATATGAAGTTTATTGATTAACCATTAAACTTTGTAGATAAGACATCGACATAATCGTTTAAATGCTATTGTGATTGTATATGGGTATGAGGTGAGGATTTCATCTTAGTAAACAATGTTTTACATGTGTTTTAAGGAAGTAAGTTCACAAACTTGTTTATGAATCGAAAAGGAAATCGCCAGGCGTTATTGGGATTGTTATTCATTGCATATCTTGTGAACATCCAATATGTGTGATTTAGTATAACCGCTCACGACTCGTTTGTGTTCTTGGTAAAACTATTCACAAAGGCCTGACTTATGTATTGGTATGACTTTTATTAGTGAAACCGATCTTAAGTAATCACATGAGATGGTATGATCGAGTTTGTGTTTTGTTGAACCAAATCTGGGTAAAGGGGGACGATCCTATGAAGAGGTGCAACACATCACAAAGGAGAATCGATCCTTGTATGAGGTGCAGCAAGATTTGTAGCAGAAAGGGGAACCGATCCTATTGACATGTGCAACACGTTTTTAGGCAAAGGGGAACCGATCCTATGGACATGTGTAAAACATATGAGTTAGATACCATATATATGTGGGGAACCGATCCTAGTACCTAGTCAACCGAATTTTGGAAAGCTAGTGTGACTATGCACAGTACTCACATGGAGGTAGAACCGAAACTTGTTTTGGTAGAACCGTTAAACCCATGATTTGTGATTGAGTGTTTCTTAATCAATCGCATAGTTCTTGAAAGTCAGATGAACCAATTCTAAACTTTTTTTGGAAGTGTGGCAAATCGGTTTCAAGGTTGTAAGTATGAAAGAGGACTTACAAAGTAAGGATGTCGGCATACTTGAACACGTACAATAATGTTTATCTTTTATTGTTCAAAGTTATTCCTTAATAGCTACAGGAAGAAAATACCAAGATCGAAATATAAATAAGTTAAGAATCTTTTAATTAAGGTTGTTAATTTTATTTTAGGAAAATAAACATTAGTAATGTGCATTTACTAGTTGAGATTTTCCAAAGAGATTTTCGGTCATTATTTTGGACAGAGCATTTCCAGGAATTATGAAAACCGAATTTGGAATATATTGAATATCTTTGAGAATATTTTCGGTTTTGGAAATTCCTTGGTGTCCAAACTTCCTTGTCTATAAATACTTGAAGTTTGCATTTCTAGCAAACTAATCCTTCGTGACAACAAACTTCCTCGGTTGTGTTGTTACTGGTGTAGCCGCCTATTCGGAGAGGAGAGTAACCTAATTAGGCGAAATCTCTTACGGCCGCTCAGTTTAAAGTCTTCTCTGGGATTGAGAAGCTTTATGAGTACTGTTGGTGGGAAACTAGATAATTGCGGTTTATCTTGTGTTTTCGATTGATTTGATTGACTAACGGTGGTTGAACTTTGATTGCACCTCGTTTGTTTATGCTTGAGAATCTTCTCTTCTGATATAAGATTCACTCAAACTAAATCGAAGATTCGACAGGGATCTTTAGATTGTTGTTAGTGCTAAAGACGATCTTGTGATAATCCATTGTTAGCAGACTCCGTTCTGTGCGTGATTGATCACAAGAGATTCAAGTTGTTGTGTACAGGTGTTTATTGAAGATCTAAGAAGATTTGAAGACAAAGAAGATATTGAAGATTTCTGATTTAGGGTTCATAATCTTTGGTGTGCACAATAGTTGTTCCAGTATAAGAGGATCCAACTATAATCGATTTATCCTTGTGGTAGATTGGATTGATTAGTTGTGTAGATCGACACCAATACAATTCTTTGTGATTAAAAGTATTGATTGCAAAATCTTAACAATCACTTCGGTAGTTGAGAATAAGATAGATCTAAGAACCTGACAAAGGAGTTTATGTTAAGATAAACAGAAGAGTCTTTGTCCGACCCACATCACTTGGTTGAATAGAGTTGATACCAAACAGATTTGTTGTTCCTTTACTGTTTGGAATACGAACCAAAGGAATTGTTCCAAGTACGTGACTTATTCATAAGTTGGAGGCGTAGGAATACAGACGAAACTAGGTGAACTATAAGTTTAGTTACTTGGTCTCAACTATACGAAGTTAGGTCTAATTTTGTGTAGCGGCTTAATCCTGGGAGTATTCAATTCTGGACAAGGTCCTGGGGTTTTTCTGCATTTGCGGTTTCCTCGTTAACAAAATCTTGTTGTGTCATTTACTTTATATTTCCGCATTATAATTGTTTTATTATAATTAAATTAAATTACACAAACGTTAATTCCTATTTACTTGATAAGCAATCCTATTGTGTTTGGTTAAGTCCGAACCTTTTTATCAAGTAAACATACTTCGTTGTTGTATTGTGTCGATCTCGTATCCATAGACGATCACATGAAGCGTGAACCGATTAGTTGCATTGTCTCGGCTCAGTGCATAGACAATCACTTTCGAAGAAAGGACTTATAGGTAGGAAATTTTTTAGCTTGAGGTATATTTGGGTACCCTCGCCTTTTCAATCGGTAGCAGCTGCGTTGTTTTTCTTACTTCTCTCTTACAACAGCCGCGTTTGTGAAGAAATTCATAATACCTAAGTCACAATAATCCATTCATTCGTCGCTTCTATCAAACCTTAATTAAAATTAAAATTGAGGAAGAACTGGAACCCTAGTTTTCCAAATTCTAGAAATCAAAACAAGAAGAACTTAACTCAAATCATACTTATTTACCTTTTTGTCAATTTCCGATGTTTAGTCAACCTCAACATCGCCATCAATTACTTCTTTTAAAAACTCCTTTGAATCTTTCACGAAACCTTAATTAACTGATTATTCAAATCTCCGATCCTCTCTTCAGTTACGTACCTAATTATCACAAACCCTATCTTCAATTCCAGCAAAAACCCTTTAATTCACCTACGATTTCTCAAGTCTTATTTGTCTTCAACTCAGACTAAAACCATAACTTTTGATTCTCTTCCGTTTATCATTTCTTCTACTTTTCTTGTCCGACCAATATCATCACCAACACCAACAATCAAACTTTAACGTTTCCCCTAAGTTTCTTCAATCTCGCAACCACAAAAATTTCTTCACATAATTGACAGAAGCGGAGAGCAGGGAGAAGAAGAAAAAGAAGAAGAATCGTGAGGATAAATTGATTGTGAAGATAATTAAGTAATTACATCTTGAAAAATTGACCCGATAAACGTTAAAAATAATTTCTGGAAAAATGGTGTCGTTTTATTAAACCGGAAAACCAAAATGTGGTATTTTGTTAACATCCATGATAAAATACCAGTCATATTCCATAATATTTGACTGTGATGCTGTTGGAGCATAAGAAAAAATTCATGTCTTTTTGAGGGTGACAAAGGATATAAAAACCCAAAAAACGCTTTCCCACATAAAACTAGTTTTTTTATGAGTTTTTTCCTACATCCATGGTTTTCGCTTCTTCCATGAGCGGCTAATCAGTATGCTGTTTTGGAGTCTTGATTCAATACCAATAGAGTTTCAGATTAAAGAAAGTGTCAGTGGGGTCAAATCTGATGGTTTAGAAACACAAAAGTCCCTAATTAGTATGCTGTTTTGGAGTCTTGATTCAATACCAATAAAGTTGATTTCAGATTAAAGAAAGTGTCAGTGGGGTCAAATCTGCTTTTAGGCTTAAAGTCAGTTTCTGTTTAGAGTTCACGAAGACTGATTATTAGCAGTGGGTGAAGATAGTGGGGATATTGGATTTGATTAATGTTTGCAGAGGATTGTGGATTTGATACAAGCGAAGATTAATCTTCCAGATTAGGGTGCTTTTGGGGGTTTTAGATTTGCTAATCCTTTGTTGTTCATACGTTTGCGTCTGTTTCTTTCCTTCTGATGTCAGGTAATGTTTCTACATAATCTGGTAACCTTGATTTTAATCTCCTAGCCTACATGTAGAAACCAATCTCTTGCTCAGTTTATCCGCCTTTCATATCTTAATGGCCATCGGTAAGATCTCATTTTTTTTAGCCTGACTTGGTGTATTCCCTTTGATTTAGTTGATTCCAATACGCACAATCAATCTGTAGCTAAATATCGGAATTTCGTTCTCAAATTTCTTCTTGGAATCAAATTAGATTCTCTTGATCTAATTTTTACTTTGGAAAATGAAGCGTCTCTTATCCTTGTTGTGCCTTAGTCTTCCTCCTCCAATTTGCAATTACCCAATACCTCAATTTATTCTAGTTTATAATTCCATTAGTGTAGCTTTCAAGATGAGCTAGTTGTGTATCACCATGGACACTTTCTGGCATGGTGATGTTTTTATTTTTTACCTCACAAAATAATTTCAACAAGCCTTGAATCAGAGTAGTGGTAGACAGTTCAACCTTATTGTCTTTTTCATGATAGAATCCTACGCAATGAAGATGGTATTTAGAATAGCTGTCTGTTAGTCTAATTTGCTGATCCAGTTCAAGTAATAGCTGTGATGAGAAATGTAATGCTATTTATACGGGTGATTCAAGGTGGATTTTTGGTTAAAATAGTTAGTGATTGGGTGTTCCTATTTTGGTTTGAGAGGGAACTTGAGTTGCACAGAGTTATTGTTGTAGCCTCTGGAAAAGTATATGGGGTTGTAATTGGTGTTTTATTCGGTATCAAAGTATATGGGTTGTAATTGGGTGAACTCAGTTAATCTTTCTACTCGGATTCCTAATGAAGATTTGTTCTTTATTATGGTGCACATCCTTACCCATGCTCAGGTTACCAGTGATATTATTAGGAGGTAATTCGATGGCATAAAACACATCATGTTTTCCTCATACCCAGTTTGCAAGGCAGCTATTCAATCAAAGTGTGAGCAAGCATCAGACTTAAGAAATCTATTCAGTTTATTTTAGCACAACAAGGAGAGATGTAACAGGCTCATGATAACAGTATCATTCCAGATGTACACAAAGCACTTGTATTTCATGACAAATTTCCCCATCAAGCACCTGCAGTGGTTCAATAGGGCATGGATTTCTCAGAGGATAGTTTTTCAAATGGTTTTTCTGAGCAAGCAGCCTCTGAGGGATACATATAGACCTGAAAGATATCAACGTTGGGATTTATTCAATCAATGCAGTTTGTCACCCTCACCATTGGTTGTAAGGAGAAGCATCAAACTCTATGGGGAAAGACATTGCAGATAATAAATAATTAAGACTCCATCAAAATAGCAGCACCATGGGAACATTAGTGTGGACTGCCATCAGAGCCTATGAGCTCTTTTTCTTGGTTTTTTAGCTTGATTTATTTAATCCTTTGCTTCTAGCTTTGTTGTTGTTTATTTTTATTTTATTTTTGCCCTGCATCCCTAGTTAAATTTTTCCGGTCCTTTTGTGTTATCATCCTTGCATTGCACTCATTACTGGCTCCTACTGCTTCCACTGGGTTTGTTCCCAGTTTTATAGTTCTTTAGCTCAATTACATTTTTCTCTGCTCCATAAAACTGTTTCTGCTGTCCCTTACTGCGCATTGCATTGTCTCCTGCCTTTGACATTGAATTATTCATTTTTTTTTCTCTTCATTTTCTTCCACCCAGTCTAAGTATTCTGGCTAGCCTTTTGTCTCCTCTGATTTTTGCAATAATGAGGTTACTCTCCTGGAATGTCTAGGGTATTGGTAACCCTCTGACTAAAGACCATTTAGATTACCTCTGCCAATATTACAAACCTGATATAGTCTTCTTAGCCGAGACAAAAGCCCCCTTGTCTCGGATGGACTTGTTTTTAAAAAACTCCCATTTCCATGACTGGTTTATTGTGCCTTATGTGGGAATAGCGAAAGGGCTTGCAATTGCGTGGCATAATAATATAGATATGAGATTAATATCTATTGCGTGGCATAATAATATAGATATGAGATTAATATCTTCAAAGCTTAATGTGTGCCATTTCGAATTAAAAATAGGAGAATTAGAAGCACTGATTACTTGTGTTTATGGAGCTATTGATACTAATGATAAAATAGAACAGTGGACTCATATTTCAGAGCTAGCAAAACTCATCACCAAGCCATGGATTCTAATCGGCGACTTAAACGTGATTTTGGATCCGGCGGAAAAACAAGGTGGGAATCAGACAAGTTCCAGCAGTAAATCCTTCATTGTTCAAATTATAGACTCTCTGGGATTACAAGACGCGGGATACGAGGGAGCTCCGTTCACTTGGTCAAACAATCGAAAAGGTGACGCAAACATCTGCGAAATAATTGACAGAGCGTTAACTTCTTTTCGGTGGGCCCAGAGTTTTTCGGACACTAAGGTAACTCACCTCCCACGGGTAGGTTCTGATCATACGCCTATTTTATTAGATTCCAACCCAGAAAATATAGGCTCCAGAAACCTTTTCGATGTCTTGGATCCTGGTTAATCCATTCCACTCTTCCCACGGTAGTCGAAGCCTCTTGGAAATTACATTCCGCCAATTCCAACGAGACATCTTTTGCTGGGCTTCTAAAATTACTCTCCACCGATTTAGTCCATTGGAACACAAATATTTTTGGGAACATACACAAAAATATTAAATCCATAAATAATAGAACTGATAGTATTCATAGATCCGGAAATATCTCTAAAGAAATAGACAAACTAAAAAATCTTCAAGCGGAGGTAGGAAAATGGTACAAAATCAAAAATGATTATTACCATCAACTTTCTAGGGATAAGTTCTTCAAAGAATATGATCAGAATACTGAATATTTCCATGCCTCCGCCTCAAATAGAAAAAGGATCAATGCGATAAATTCTCTTAGAGAACCTTCTGGGCTATGGCTTTCAGATAGGGATCAAATCAACTCCCTGCTGCTTAAACATTTCTAACAAATAGGCTCATCCCAAAACAACAACTTTGATTTTGATCTATCTACCATCATAAATCCTTGCATCAATTTCCTCATTGACAGTAATTCCCACTAAAGAAGAAATATGGCTCACCCTTTCTAATATGAATCAATGGGGAGCTCCAGGCCCGGATGGCTTTCAGCCGGGCTTCTTTAAAGCCAACTGGGACATTATGGGAAATGATATACTCGACACTATCCAAGAGTTCTTTCGTTCGACCACCCTTGACAAAGATCTTAATCATTCTTTCATAACCCTCATCCCAAAAATTTCCACACCCCAAACACCGGGAGATTTCAGACCTATTAGCCTGAGTAATACCATTTATAAAATCATCTCAAAAATATTAGCTAATTGACTAAAACCCATTCTCGGTAAAATTATCTCCCCTAATCAATCAGCCTTTCTCCCTGGTCGACAAATCACAGATAACATCATAATTGCTCACGAACTTATCCATTCGATGAAAATCTCCAAGAAAAAAAAAGGTTTCCTGGCGTTAAAGCTAGACCTATCAAAAGTTTTTGATAGGGTTGAATGGAACTTTATTGAGAAAGTCCTCTTAGCTTTTGGCTTCTCTGAATTCTAGATAAAACTCGTTTTGCAATGCATTTCAACAACCTCCTTTTCAATTCTTCTAAATGGTTCCCCGGGACCATCTTTCAACACTTTTATGGGTTTAAGACAAGGTGACCCTTTATCACCGTATCTTTTCCTAATATGCATGAAAATTCTCTCTAGACTCCTCGAAAAGGCAATTGAAGACAAGAGAATATCTGGGTTCCGATGCTCCAAATATCTCCCACCTCTTTTTTGCGGACGACTGTTTTTTATTTACAAAAGCGGACCTGGGGGGAGCGAAAAGCCTATTAGAGATTTTACAATTATTTGGGAACATCACGGGCCAAATGGTTAACCTTCAAAAGTCCAGTGTCTACTTCAGCCCAAAACATACATCCAAGACATGGAAAGATCATAGCAAAAATATTAAAGGTCCCGCTGATGACAAAAAATGATAGATATCTGGGTACACCGCTTTTCTTTGACAAAAACCGAAAAGCCAACTTTGAGCCTCTGCTACAACGTTATTATTCTACTTTACAAGGTTGGAAATCAAAAATGTTATCTCAAGCAGGGAGGACTGTTTTGATAAAATCTATCCTTCAATCTTACCCAACATATCAAATGCAAGTCCTAGCTCTGCCAAAAGAAACTCTTGATCATCTCGACCGCATTCAGAGAAACTTCTGGTGGAAAAAATATGGGCAAAAGAGACAAGGAGGATTTATAAGGGCTTGGAAAATATATGCAAACCCATTTCTCAAGGTGGTTTAGGAATTAAAAATCCCCATCAATTTAACTTAGCCCTTCTCACTAAACTTGCCAGTAGACTGGTAGCAGAACATGACCAACTATGGGTCAAACTCTTAAAAGCAAAATATTTCCCAAAATCCCACCCTCTCGAAAAATCCAGAACTTCGAATCTATCGTGGATTTGGACCAACATACAAAAGGGATTAGAGTTAATAAAAAGTAATTTTATTTGGAAAGTCAAAAATGGAGCTTCGGTGAAAATTTGGGAAGACAGATGGATCTCTAACACAGACATAATCCAAAAAATCCCTAACATTCAAGAACAGGCACCAACAAGAGTTCAAGAGATAATAACGGATCAAAATAGATGGGATCAAGAAAAGCTAAACCAATTCTTCTATCCGGAGGACAAGGAAAAAATCCAAGGAACCATGAACAAGACATTATTAGATGGAGACGCCATCACTCAGGAAAATTCTCGGCCAAAAATGTCTATACTTTTCTAGCCAATCAAGATCTTGAAAATAATGATAACCAAGATTTCCCATGGAACAAGATATTGAGAATTCAAGCCATCCCAAGAATTAGACTTTTCATATGGAAAATAGCATAAAAAAATTCTACCAACGTCGGCTAGATTAGGTGCTCACAATACGGAAATCGACCCGATTTTCCAACTATGTAACAGTCAAGCGTAGGAAACGAAAGCTCATCTCTTCTGCGAGTGTCCCTTTGCAAGAGCCGTTTGGTTTGGTCTATCCCTACACAATATAATCCCTAGAGACTCTCCCAACACCATTATTGACTGGATTAAATGGTGGATTACGGAAGCTAATTTGAGCCATATTTAGGTAAAAATATCCACCACAATTTGGTTCATTTGGAAATATAGATGTTCGGTAGTTTTTGAGAAAATCCACCCAAACCCAGTCAGTTTAATAAGACAAATCAATAGTTTCTTAAATTCCTCCCCGTCAAATACCCTTCAAAGCAATAAGAAGAATCAAAAGAAAATATCAATCAACAATTCTTGGTCCAACCTAAATTCGGATTGGATAATCTTCATTGATGCTTCTTATAAGAAAGAAGATTCTTCGACGGGTTACGCTTTCATCCTATACTTTGCTGATGAGGAGATTTTCATGCATCTTTCTGCGGGTTCGGAGTGGGCAACGTCAGCTTTCCACGCAGAAGCAAAGGCCTTGCTAAAGGCAGTTACATGGTTAAAAGAAAATATTTTATTAAGTGTGTCCATCGTAACTGACTGCAAAGCTTTGGCAGACAATTTAAACAAGGTTACTACAGAATCTTCGTGGTCGGCAGAAAATACCTTGCAGGAAATAAGGATAATATTGGGCGATCTACCTCAAGCTAAAATGAAGTATATAAAGAGAGAGAACAACAAAGCAGCGGACTACATCGCTAAGGAGGCAAGGATTAAAAGGCTACAACACATGTCGGAAAAAACTATTTCAAAAAGTTCATAAATATAGCATAGATTCTAATACCTTTGATAAAAATGATTTTGTAAATCTTTTGTACTACATTTGCTAGTTTTAATATATAGTCTTTTTCATCAAAAAAAAAACGGTGATGATGTTTGATCAAAAAATACTCGTACAACGTCCAAGTGAAATATTTTCCATTTTTTACCACGGAATCAATGAATTAATCAAAAATAAATCCCAACTAGTTTTATTTTTTTAACAAAACTAGTCATAAAACACCAAGGTAACCAAACTTGTAGTGCAAAAAATCCAGGCATATTATTTTTAATAAATAAAAACCATTTGACTAAAAAGTGGCTCAAAAATCCCAGCTCAAATTATAATGAATAAATTTAGTTTTTGAAACTTAAAAAAAAATACAAACATACCCTTTTTACGATTTATTCTTCTTCTTCTTCTTCTTCTCTCCTTTCTTTTTTCTTCTTTCTTCCGTTTTTGTCTCCTTCTCCCCACGACCACCGCCAGCAGTAACAATATATCTCCACGAAAACCAGCAGCAACACCTCTGTCACCACTAGCAGCAACACCTACGTTACCACCAGCATTAATTTCGTCTTCAAAATTTGGTTTTCTTCTTTGTAATAATTGAGAAAGAGGGTTAAATCTAGATCGTGGTTCTTCTAAAGGGGTTAGTGCATTAAAACCTCTTTAATTCTTCATTGTAATTCGTATAATCGTATCTCTGTAGTTTAATTTTGTTTTAATTGTAACTTATTTTAGAGGTTTGAAGATTCCATTTGTTTGTTTAAAGTTTCGCAGTAGTTAGGGTTTTGTTTAATAATTCATGGTCGATTTCTGTAAATTTAACTATGAAACTGAATAACTGGATGGGTTTTCACAATCTAATGTGATGAGAAAGAGGGTGTCAATAATTTAGGGATCTGGTTACAGAGATGAGTATGATTTGAGAAAATTAATGAATTAAGGTCTCATAGAAATATTCACAGAAGATTTTGAAGACGAAATTGATGGTCTGGTGGAAGTATTAGAAAATGGTTCGACATGAATTAGGATATAAGATTGAAGAAAATTCGAAAATGATAGTTAGGGTATTGCAGGTTCATTGAAGTTGTGTCATTGCATCCAGAACTTGATATAGAGTATTCGTACTTGGTGATACATTAGCGGTGGAAAAGGCAAATTAAAACACTCAAGAGTAAATTTACAATGAAACCGATTTCGGTTTTATCTAAGTGAAAACAAATTTGGTTTTCATCTAATTTTGTTTTATTTTTTGAAATTTTATCGATGAAACCAACATTGTTGATGATAAATAATTTTATATGAAACAAGTTTCGGTTTCATAAGATTTTTTGTTTTTTGTTTTTGAGGTTTTATCGACGAAACTAAATCTTGTTACTGACATTTTTATTGTAAAGAGGACTCAAGTCCTTTGCTTATGATATTTGTAAAGAGGCAGTTTATGCTCAACGATCTCAGACACTCTTGCAGAACAAGATCCGATTCGGCAAAGGTATTTCCTCAAATCATCCCTTAGTTTGAATTACTGAAGTGATGGAATCACAATTTAGAGCGTGTAATTCTTTGGTGTTCATTGAGAAACCAGGAAAAGTTATATTGTTTTTATTCGCGTTGGCTAGATAATGCCCAAGGCAAACAAGAGTACAATATAAATTTCCCCAAAATTGATGTTACATATGTTGTCATCCTTTTTTGGGGGACCGAGAGTATTGATGTTACATATGTTGTCAGTTCAAACATCAAAATTGATTGTCGAGGTCCAGAGGTCATGCAAATCACTCCACGATTGAATGAGGTTAACTTGCACATCCTCTAGCTTTTGTCATCCTTTTTTTTTAATCTTTTCCAACTTTCGCATTTACCTGCTAAAGATATTTCAGACATGCAAAGATACTATTATTTAATATTGGATATATGTTGATGTTGCAGGACATTAATAAGGGATGGATATCCGACAAAACACATTTCTGTTATGATGGACTAAAAAGGCAGAGGTCAAATGTTCCCATGATTTATGGTCCTGATGGATGCTTCAAGCCTGTGAGATGGCGTGATGCCCTTGCCGTGGTTGCAGAAGTTTCTCATCAAGTATTACCCAAAAAGAATCGTTATTAAAGGGAAGCTGTCTGATGCCGAATCTATGATGGTTATGAAATATTTTTTGAACAAGATGGAACAATGTGTGGTGTGAAGAAAATGACATGACCCCACAAGCTGATTTACGTTCTGGATACCTTATGAACATCATCATAAGTGGTCTTGAAAAGGAAAATGTTTTCCTTTTGGTTGGTACTCAGGCTTTTATAATTTGCGGGCTTAAGTTTATCAGAGTAGCAGGCTTTTATAATTTGCTGGAACCAAAATAAGTTTCATCACTTTCGGTGGAACCCTTTTTGGTTTCATCATTTTTTACTGTTTGTTTCTTTGGTTTCATCTGCAGTATGAACCTTATGTCTGTACATTACTTTCTTACATATAGTTACTGGTAGGTGTTCTTACCATCAGATGTTTCCTCTACAGATAAACTACCACAGACTCATAATTGAAACTTCATCAAAACATGGTTCATATCTCATATATGAGTTTTAAATCTCTTTTAAGTTTGGTTTGAAAGCAAACACACAATTGAATCAATTAGAAGAAAAAAAATGAATTCAACAATTGAAACCATTCATAAGCAATTAAAATATTTCAGAAACTATTATAAGCATTTTGACAGGAAATATATAATATTGCAAAATGCAGTTACAACTAGTTGATATTTACATGTATTTATTTATATGTTTTTGCCATCATGATTTTTCAGTGCCAACTTTACTCTCATGTTTCCTCTTCAGCAGACTTCATTTTCCCTTCAACGGGCTCTTCATGTAATTGCATCTCTTACACTCCCTGTATATGGTTCTGTAAATCTCTTTTTCCTGTTGTGAAAGACGTAAATAATACATAAGCACATGAAAATACTTACAGAACCAAAATTGGTTTCATCAAAAAAACCATTAACTAAATGAAAATGATGAAACCAAAATTTGTTTCATCAAAAGACAATGCCAAATGAAAACACCAACAAAGTAGTTGGTCCCAGCAATATGCGAACTAAAGGTAAAACGGATGAAACCGAAACAGGTTTCATCAAAGACAACACTAATTGAAAACACCAATAAGGATAAAAAAACAAATTAAACCACTAACTAAAAATGGAAATGAAACCAGAGCCTTAATATGCAGTTCTTTGTTGCGTATCAAAGTTTTTATTTCAGATGCTAGTGCACACAAATGATGTAAAGAGCACCTATAAGGATATGTTTCTCTTTTTTCCCTGTCGTTAAGCCACATGTAAACATAAGCACCAACAAAGTGATGAAACTATAACTGGAAAATGATGAAGCTAAATCTGATTGTATCTTTAAAACCTATTCATACGGTTACAAGTGACAAATCTTTAAGATTTTTTTGACATTTAGAAGTAAACTAATAACTGAAAATGACGAAACCAAATATGGTTACATCAAACAAACAACAACTGAAATATGGTTTCATCAAACAAATAACAAATGAAATCTGGATTCACCAATAACTGAAAATGATGTAACCAGATTTGGTTTCATCAAAAAAAAAAATGCCCAACAGAAAACACAAGAAATAAACACACCCAAAATTGAACAGTGAATTAGTTTTCAATTGAAATCAAATGCCTAAACATAAAAAACGAAACCTAAAAATCAAATGAAACCTAAACCTAATAATCTTTTGATTCACCTTCAATTGAAAAAAATGAAACATAAACCATTGGAGAATTGATACGATTGCTTACCTTTGGGAGGTGGTTTCATAGTTTTCTTTAGATTTTCATCTTTCTTTTTCTCCTGTTGATTTCGTTTCTTCACCATTTTTTGTAGTTTTAGACAAATTAGGTCACAAAAATGAAGCGAGTTAGGTCAGAATTTGCTTCAATGGTTGAAGTATGTAACCATAGAAGAAGAGAAGAAGGTAAAATCGAATCAGGGGATGATTTTCGATTCGATTGAATTTCAGATCTGGGATTTCTGGTTTTTGATGGAGTTAGAGAAGACTCGGCAGAAGTTTTATTTTCTTTTTGTCCGTTACGCAAGTGGGAAAGCAATAAACGAGTTTTTTTCTTTAGTTTCTTTTGAGCTGAATTTGGGGAAGGGTAGTTTAGACTGTTAATGTTATTTGGGGGTTTTGTGTCACTTTTGTTTGGATGAGTTTTTTGTGGATGGACAGTGACACCTTTGGGGTTATAACTCGCGGCCCGTTTTTTTAACTCAATATTTTTCACTAACTCGATAAATTACCCTGCCAGTGCCACTTGGCTGTCTTGAGAAGTGAGTCACTACAATGTCCGACGTAGTCGAGGGGGAAGACAAACATACATTGCTGTCCTCGTACACTAACTTACGCAAAATAATACTCCTCATCTCTCTCATCATCCACAGCGCGGGCAGACCGTTGTCACCATATCCAGTCTCCAAACACATACCTCCTCAAAACCCAAAGAATCAATCCGACGGTTAAAACTTAAGGTACACGATCCTCCTCAATACCGACCACACTGTAAAAACAATTTACTGTTTCTCCTTCTCCCAAAACCGCAAATACCTAAACTGCCCTCTCGGACTAAAGCCCATAGCACTCTTTCTTTCTCTCTCTTTTCCTCCTCGTTCTTTTTTTTTTCTTCCCCTTTTTCTCTCTAAAAAAGAACACGAAAAATCTCTGCTTCGATTTTTCTCAGAAATCGTTTAATTTTATCTTCAAATTTCCAGACATGACTCTGATGACTCCTCCGCCGTTAGATGTATATCTCACTAAAACCCTCTCTTCTTCTCATTCTTTCACTTGAAAGTTTTTTCTTTTTTCATTTCAGTGATTTTTGTTTTTTCAAACTAATGCTAAATTAGGGTTTTTTTATTTGATTTAATTTGATTAATAGTTCGTTTTATAGATTTGTTTGATTTTGTACGAGTTTTGACTCGATCAATAGAGTTCGATTTTACTGGATCCGAACTTAAAATTTATACTGTTGGTTTATTATAGCAGGAGGATGATGAGATGTTGGTTCCACATTCAGAGTTTGTTGAAGGTCCTCAACCTATGGAAGGTAAGATTAAGTTTAATTACTTTTTTTACCTGATTCCCCAAATGATAGTGTTTTGTTGAATTAGGATTTAGGGTTTCGTTTTCTGGTGGTTTAACTGTTAGATTTGGTAATCTTAATATTCGGTTTAGTAATTTTGAATGTTTTATGGTGGTAAGGTGAATTTTAGTAGTGCTTAGGGTTTGTGTTGTTTGTTTTTGACAGTCACAACAGCAGAAGCAGTTAGTACAGTTGAAAATCAGCCGGTTGAGGATCCTGCATCTTCGAGATTTACCTGGACGATTGAGAATTTTTCTAGGTTAAACACTAAGAAACATTACTCTGATGTCTTCACTGTTGGTGCTTATAAATGGTACGTCCACATTTGTTTTTGTTGTGTTTTTGAGTTGATCCTGTTTTCCTCTTTATTATTATTATTATTATTTTTTTAATTTTTGCTTAACTCTGATGATTTGCATTACTGTCATTAGGCGGGTGCTGATTTTTCCCAAGGGAAACAATGTAGATCACTTATCTATGTACCTTGATGTTGCGGACTCAGCTAATTTGCCGTATGGGTGGAGTAGGTATGCACAGTTCAGTTTGGCAATCGTCAATCAAATCCATAACAAGTACACAGTGAGAAAAGGTACTCCCTTTGTTGGTTATGATTGTGTCTTGTCTATCTTTGTAGCAAATATCATCACTTGGAAAGTTTGGAGGTTGCAACTACATGTTGTGATTCGGTATTACAAAAAAGATGATGTCTATCTCTGAGGTTTTGAACAAACATCGACTTGGGCATACTGCATGGTTATGATAAGGGCGTACTGTATGTTTACAATAAGGTCTTGAAAAGGCTAGCTTTATGGTAGTAGTTGGGTTTTGTCGTTGTAACACCCGTTGGAAATTATAAAAATGATCTACAATTCTGATAAGAAAATTTTGCTTAGCAGACGTAAACACTTGAATATTGTTAGCACACCTATATGTTTATTATGCAGGGTTGGTCTCTTTCCAATTATGTGTTGCATGAAACATGTGCATATTTCGTAGCTGGGTATCAGTGCTCTGTAATCTAATGCTAACTTTAACCCTTCTACATTCTGTAGATACACAACACCAATTTACTGCACGAGAAAGTGATTGGGGTTTTACATCGTTCATGCCTCTTAGTGAACTTTACGACCCTGGAAGAGGGTATCTCGTAAATGATACATGTATAGTTGAAGCGGAGGTTGCTGTCCGTAAAATCACGGATTACTGGACATATGACTCTAGAAAGGAGACAGGTTATGTTGGTCTTAAGAATCAGGGAGCAACATGTTATATGAACTCTCTTCTCCAGACTCTGTATCATATTCCTTATTTTAGAAAGGTTTGGATTTGCATCTACATTTTCGTTATCATTTCAGTCACAGGTTATCCCGCCGATTGTATAAATGTTTTGATACTGTGGATTTTGCATCTTAGGCGGTGTACCATATGCCAACAACTGAGAATGATTTGCCATCAGGAAGCATCCCTTTGGCTTTACAGAGTTTGTTTTATAAGCTTCAGTACAGTGACAATAGCGTCGCAACAAAGGAGCTGACTAAATCTTTTGGATGGGATACATATGATTCTTTCATGCAACATGATGTGCAGGAACTTAATAGGGTTCTTTGTGAAAAGCTTGAAGATAAGATGAAGGTATATGCATGATAAAAGTTTTCGAGGGAAAGACTAATACATTTGGTGTTCACCTTGCTTGTTTTTTTGTTCATTTCCACCGCCTCTTTTGTTTATACTAATTTGTGCTGATTTTACTAGGGAACTGTTGTGGAGGGTACGATACAACAGTTGTTCGAAGGTCACCATATGAACTACATTGAATGCATCAATGTGGACTACAAATCTACTAGAAAGGAGTCATTTTATGGTATGATTTCTACAACATTGACTTGTCTGTTTATTTGATTGGCTTACTTTTCAACAACAAATGAATCAAGATACTGGCCTAGTTCAGAAGAACCAGAACTGATCGCCGTATTTTGCAGACCTTCAACTTGATGTAAAAGGCTGTCGGGATGTTTATGCTTCTTTCGACAAGTATGTGGAAGTGGAGCGTCTTGAAGGTGATAACAAGTATCATGCTGAACAACATGGTTTACAGGTCAGTCACATGAATATACCAAATTTGAGCTGGTCCGCCCATGTGATGATGCGAGGGCATGTTATTAGGAAATTATGGATTTTTTATGTATTGCTTAAAAAATAGAAATCCTTCTTCAGATGTTCCAAAACTTTCTTTTTGCCTAGTAATTTTGCTATTTTTATAGCTTTTGACCAACTGTAAGCCAGTACAATGTCTATGATGTAGTCTAGTGATGCATTTATTTATGATATAACCTTCACGGCCCCATTGTGAATGAGTTATTCTTTATCTATCTGTTTCGTATTATCTTGATATTCAACTTCAGCCAAAGTTTCTGGATGAGGCGCTTCTCTTTGAAGTCAGTGAAGTAGAGTTAATTGGTTTCTTATTTCAGGATGCAAAGAAGGGCGTCCTTTTCATTGACTTCCCACCTGTTCTCCAACTCCAGCTAAAACGGTTTGAATATGATTTTATGCGGGATACTATGGTAAAGGTTAGTTTGTATAATCTAACTGTACTGATACATATCAAAGCGTCTTTACTTTTACTGTTCTTTAAAGTACTTGCTTCAAGGTCAGTATCAAGAATGAAAGTGGTATTTTCGCTGTAAATTAACAAGTAATTACTGGTACTTTACAGATAAATGATCGGTATGAATTCCCCCTGCAACTTGATCTTGACAGGGAGGACGGCAAATACTTATCCCCAGATGCTGATAGAAGAGTCCGCAATCTTTACACACTTCATGGGTATGAACTCGCTAACTGTTTCAAAGTTGTTGCAACCATTGACTATCTTGGTTCTGCTTAAATGTTGATGAGCTTTTTTTAGTGCTTGAGTTCTGAGATTTCTGAGTTGGTAGCAGTTGGTTCTTTAGGCTAGTTCTTGGTTTTGCTTTATCCTGATTGAGAATCGAAATCATAAACCTGGGAGTTGGAGTTTGTGCAATAGAAGTTTTGAATCTTGAAGCAGAGATCTTGTTCTTGCTTCTCGATCATATATTGCAATGTGGATGTTAGTTAGGCGACGGCTGATGTACAGATCATAAATAGTTTGCTTTCTATCATGGTTTAAAGAAACTATTGACAAGAAATAAAAATTTGAGTGGGAACCTATGTTTTGTACTGTAGTTATGTTGTATTCAACTGATGGGTAAGAGCTTTTGATAAAGGTTATGTATGAATGGTAATGTGTGGCAGATGGATGGGCATGCTTATCCTTCGGTAATCTGTTAGCATTTGTTAGAAGCATTGTACAATTGCCAACAATAATATTAGTCTGTTTTTTTTTTTAATACTTGTCCTCATTTAAGGTCATGCATATTAATGCATCTTTTTATTAGCATCTTACTCCTATTTCTATTGCTGCAGCGTTTTGGTTCACAGTGGTGGGGTACATGGTGGACACTACTATGCTTTTATAAGACCAACACTGTCAGAGCAATGGTATGTATAAGAAAAAAAGTTAGCCTGTCAATTGAAAGTTGTCTAAATCAGTGTTTGGCGTGGTAGTAAAAGGACTTGTTCTTATCAGGTTCAAATTCGATGATGAGCGGGTAACAAAAGAAGATATCAAGCGGGCATTAGAAGAGCAGTATGGTGGGGAGGAGGAGGTGATATTCAGCAATCAAGTGCTCTGATTATTGTTTTTGTGTTGTTCCTACAGTAGTGTTATTGTCATCTTTATCTTTATTGCATCACAAAATTTAAGTTACTGTCATAATTATCATTTTCATTGTCAATATGATTATTTACTTGAAGTGTCATCCTAACTGGTACTTTCTTCTCTTTGCACTTTGCCTTGCAGTTGCCTCAGACAAATCCAGGGTTCAATAATACGCCGTTCAAATTTACAAAATATTCAAATGCATATATGCTTGTGTATATACGTGAAAGCGATAAAGATAAAATTATTTGTAACGTGGATGAGAAGGACATCGCTGAACACCTGAGGGTGAGATGCTCGTCATATGTGCTTTCTGTGAACTCTTGAAGGGTTAATACTGACTTGCACTGTCATCTTACAGATTAGGTTGAAGAAAGAACAAGAAGAAAAGGAGCATAAAAAGAAAGAAAAAGCAGAGGCTCATCTGTATACCATTATAAAGGTACTCGCCCTCACCCTTCCCTTGTTATCAATGCTCCATTGTTATCTCGCTATGTTAACTCATTTAGTGTGGTACTGCTTGCTTCTAGGTTGCTCGAAATGAGGACCTTTTTGAACAGATTGGGAGGGATATCTATTTTGATCTTGTTGATCATGACAAAGTTCGCAGTTTTCGTATCCAGAAACAGATGCCTTTTAACCTCTTCAAGGTATCTTCTTATTATATTCATTATTCACCAGTGTTCTGAAACTTACGTTTACTTGTAATCTTCTTAACATAATAAAACTATAGCTGGCTTCGTAGTTGTTTGTCTTCTGGGATATAGCGGTTTTCTTACTTGAAGTTGTTTGCAGGAAGAGGTTGCTAAAGAGTTTGGCGTACCTGTGCAATTTCAACGGTTTTGGTTATGGGCAAAGCGTCAAAATCATACTTATCGTCCAAACCGACCGTTAACGCCTCAAGAGGAGACACAATCTGTAACTACTTGGCCATAAATATTTGCCATTTTTCATGATTTCCTTCTGCTGAAATACTAACATGCTTGCTCTTTGAGTTTCTCATGACTCATGAGCCACTTCTTTATAAGACTAGATTCTAGATCTTCTAATTTCCTCTATTTGAGTGAGGCGAAACATGGAAAAACCCAGCGCACGGCTCATCATGTTTCATTTTTGGATTGTAGGTTGGACAGTTGAGAGAAGTTTCAAATAAGGCTCACAATGCGGAACTAAAGTTATTCTTGGAAATAGAGCTTGGGCCGGTAATTGTTATATATGGAAAATTGATCTCTGGGCTATTTAATTTAATTTAATTTGAATTGTCCTCCTAAGTTGTTAGGATAACACATCAATCTGGTTTGGATCTATGCATTTTATTGTTCTATGTTCTGACATATGTACTACTTGACAGGAATCACATCCCATTCCTCCTCCTGATAGAACAAAAGAAGATATTCTTCTTTTTCTCAAGCTTTATGATGCTGAAAAAGAAGAACTTCGGTATGTATTGAGTTTTGAGTTGTCATATTTTTCATTTGGTCAGAATTTATTATCCTTATGAGTTTTGAGACACTCAAATGATATATCAGGTATGTGGGGAGACTCTTTGTGAAGGGTAGTGGTAAGCCCTTGGAAATTCTTAAAAAGCTTAATGAGATGGCTGGTTTCTCTCCAGATGAAGAAATAGAACTTTATGAGGTTTTCCCTTCTTTGAGATTTGGAGTTGCTCAATAACTTGTTTCTGTATTTAGTTTTTTGTTCAGTAGTCTTCAACCCAGATATTGAAGCTTTAAATATACATTAATGCAAGCATCTGATTAGGGCTCATCTTCTGATGTCAGGAAATAAAGTTTGAGCCCACAGTTATGTGTGAGCACATAGACAAGAAGCTCACATTCCGTGCTAGCCAGGTAATGTAGCTGAAGAGCATAATCTCCACCTGTTGGGATTTTTTTTTTTTTTTAAAAATATTTCTATTTTGCTTACTTGGGTTGCCTTTTTTTGTTCAGCTTGAAGATGGAGACATTATCTGCTTCCAGAAACCCACTTCAGCTGATAGTATGACACTATGCCGCTATCCTGATGTTCCTTCTTTTCTGGAATATGTTCATAACCGTCAGGTATTTGTGACATACATTATCGTATGATCAGTAGTTCGATTAAACAACAGAATTGGTGGCAGGAAAATTGACACAGTAGAATGATCTTGAGTGTATTCATGAATCATAACCTATTTTAAAAGTCTTTATTGATTTTGGCGTGTTAGGTTGTGCATTTCCGATCTTTGGAGAAGCCGAAGGAAGATGATTTTTGTTTAGAGCTGTAAGTACTTCCATATCTAAAAAGTGTTCTGTGATATATTTGACTATTTGAGCTTCATTTCACTTTTTGTTTTTTTGTAATTATGCAGGTCAAAGGTCTTAACATATGATGATGTCACGGAGAGAGTTGCTCGCCATCTTGGTTTGGATGACCCAACCAAGATCAGACTTACCCCTCATAACTGTTACTCTCAGCAACCCAAACCCCAAGCTATTAAGTACCAAGGTGTTGACCACTTGTCTGAGATGTTGGTTCACTACAATCAGGTAGTTCCTTACTCTGACCTAGCTTTTTCCGAAGCTTGATATTTTGGTTAGAATATTTAATATTTTGTGACTGGCTGAATTTTTTTCTCAATCTTATCAACAGACATCTGATATTTTGTATTACGAAGTCTTGGACATCCCTCTACCGGAGTTGCAAGGTTTGAAAACTCTAAAGGTTGCATTCCATCATGCAACAAAAGAAGATGTAAGTAATGTACCACATTCATAATCTCTATGGGAATCATGTGAAGGCTATGATATTAATAAAGTCGGATTTGATTTGTTCGCAGACCGTTGTTCATAGTATTAGACTTCCAAAACAAAGTACAGTAGGTGACGTGATAAATGATCTGAAGACAAAGGTATGTATCGTACAGTTAAAACATTGTCACGTCATACTTATTAGCAGAAAGATGTTTCTTTCAGGTTACCGAATTACCTTTTATACTTACTAGCAGAAAGATGTTACAGAACAATCCCAATTATTTGCACTTACACAAATTTATTTGCCTGTTTTAACTCTCTGAAGGTTGAGCTGTCTCATCCCGATGCGGAACTTAGATTGTTGGAAGTTTTCTACCACAAGATTTATAAGGTATTGTGTTACCATTTGGATGTGTTAGTTACATATACCCTAAAGTTTAAACATATTCTTTGCTAGTGGAGCTAGTTTATGTAGTGTCAAATATTAAATATGGTGGTAATATCCTAGTTGGTTTCCCCAACTTGGTTGGACTAAAACAGAATCCCATCGGAACTTAAATTGTTCAATTGCTACTGTTATGAGACTCTGCAATACTTTCTGAAGTAAAGAGACCTCTAAAGTTGCATGCTGTCTTCCAGGCAAATGATGCTTGTTGTAGGTGTCCCTAGTGATGCAGTTGAGGCCCAACTTAATGTTGTTAAAACAAGTCATACAAGTTTATTTTCTGCTTTTGTGAATTTTTGCGAATAATACTGAACTGGTATCGTACAGATTTTCCCGCTTAGTGAGAAGATTGAGAACATTAATGATCAGTACTGGACTCTTCGTGCAGAGGAGGTAAGCTAATTAGTTTGTTGAGTTTTCCATTTTGTTTGATTGTTTCTCAAGTATGAAATTTTATTGTGAAGTCTGACATTCAATTTATATCTTTTTAATGGTTTGCTTTATATTCATCTTCCAGATTCCAGAGGAGGAGAAGAACTTGGGTCCTCAGGATCGCTTGATTCATGTTTATCACTTCACAAAGGATGCATCTCAAACCCAAATGGTACATTAAAGTTTTAATAGCAGTCCATCACAATCTGTGTAAATTGCGAAGCATATACAAGTGTTGATATCGTTCACATTGGATCTGCAGCAGGTTCAGAATTTTGGGGAACCATTTTTCTTAATTATCCATGAAGGAGAGACTTTAGGTGCAGTCAAATTGCGCATACAGAAAAAATTGCAGATTCCTGACGAGGAATTCGCTAAGGTTTGTTTTCAGACATGGTTTATTTTCTTGTTTAAAAACCATTACATTACACCAGTTCTGCGTACACATGAACTTGTATTAGGTGATCAATTGATTCTTTCATGTGCTGAAATCTGCTTACTGTTTCACCAGTGGAAGTTCGCATTTTTGTCACTGGGCCGTCCTGAGTACCTTCAGGACTCAGATGTAGTGTCCAGCCGTTTTCAGGTGTGTCTGGTTATTCCTTTGTTGTTCATTCTTTTCGTTTTTACCAATGTTTTACTGTTTTTTTGACCTAACTTGCTAACCATCTTTTTTGCACTGCAGAGACGAGATGTTTATGGAGCTTGGGAACAGTACCTTGGCCTGGAGCATTCTGATAGCTCCCCCAAAAGAGCATATGCAGCCAATCAGGTAGATTATATCCTGGGCTGTTGTTTCTTCTGCTTTGATGGCAGATTTCTTCCGATGCTGAGATAATTGTTTTTTTTTTTTTTTTTGTCTGAATAAGAATTTTTTATTTTGGTTATTTGAACTTTCATCTTGCATTACTTGAAATTAACCTGCTGGTAGTAGTCCCAATTATTTTATTTTATTTTTCCTAATGTGTAGTGGCTTTTCCATTTGCAGAATCGCCATACATTTGAAAAGCCAGTAAAAATCTACAACTAGGGTTAAGCTGATAAAGCCTCCGTGACTACCTACTGGACCCTCTAATCCTTCAGCGACGTGTGCATAAACGTGATAAGACAACAAGATGGGAATTAATCTTTCATCCGCTTGGAGAATGAAGCTAGCAATGAAATGAGGTGTCTGCAGTGTTTGCATATTGATTTTGTTGAATTGTGTATTCTTTCTATACAGCGCGTTGATTAAGGCTTTTTGCTATATGTTAGTTTTTCCTTTCCGCTGGTTTTCCAACTGTAGCTCCTTGAACGTCTCTTGTTCTTGGGTAAAGAAAAACAAACAAAAGGACGAATATGAAGGCCCTTGTTGTAGTAGGGTGTGAGGTTTGCAGTTGTCCTCTAAATCTTATTTTCCAGTGTAATAGTAGGTATATAAGAAGATTTTGGACTCTTTGTATATGGTGTGTAGCTGTTCTGAGGTGTCTTGACATTGCTTTTCTTGTTTTTATTCGGTATTAAAGAATTGGGTTTAGTTCAGTTCAGACGCGTTGGTGGATTTGTACAAGGGTTCATGGTCTTCTTTTCGTATATGTAAGGTTTGTGTAAAAGAACTTTGGCAATGCTGTTTTCAGCCAAGTCATACAAGGATTTATTCTCATCCATCTGTGATTCTGTAATCAGGTTGTTTCTAGTTACTATCAAGCTACTAGGTGTCCTATATTAAGAAGATAAATACAGTCGAATCTCGATAAACGAATGTTCGATAAATGAATAACCTCGCCAAATGAATAATTTTCTCCAGTCCCGATTTGGGTCAAGGTGATAAATGAATAAGACCTCGCTTCATGCATTAATGAATAAAAAAGATTGGATCCTTAAAGGCCCTATAGAAATATAAACGAATAATCACTGAATTATATATATATATTTATATATATATAAATAAATCAAAATACATAATCACAAAAGATTACATAAAAATATACGGAGTGTTGAACTCAAAAAAATTCATTTACGGTTGATTGTCTTTTTCTTCCACCCAAACCAAAATGCACCGTATCCTTAATTTTATGCAAGCTTGCACAATTTCTGGAATATTTTGCTCGTGTCATAGAATGTAATTCTTTAAAATGACCATCGCTTGAAAAGCATCTTTAGATGACACATTTGGTGTGTCGTAGAATGTAATTCTTTAAAATGACCATCGCTTGAAAAGCATCTTTAGATGACACATTTGGTACGGCGCTACTATCATCTGGTTCAGGATCATTCTCATTATTCATTATTGACTCAATAATTTCTTCGTCTGTTAGAGACTCCATAATTGCATCATTCTCTTTAGAATAGTTCAAAAAATGTTCGACGTCCATCACATTTCTATAACGTAAATTAAAAATGACACCAGTTAATCCTTGGATTTTTTTCTTCTAATTGACCATTTTCTGGTATACTTGTACATTTCTCCTATACAATTTAACTTCTTAATTAAGAAAGTATTGTCTAAATGAATAAACATCCGTTTATCGATAAATAAATAAAATATTTATTTATCAATAAATAAATAACCCCGCTAAACGAATATTTTTTCTTGGTCCCGAGAACATTCATTTATCGAGGCTCGACTGTAAGCTCAACAGATTTCTGGCTAGTAGTTCACTTCCACCACGTCTTTAGTGTTCTTCATTTTCCAAACGGCAAGGGTGGAGGTTGCTGGATGTTGTTTTGCAGGTAGGAATTAACTTCCAATCCTTTGAGCCCCCGGTGGTAGAAAAAACAATAATTGTTAAACGGTGTTCTCGTCTCTGATGTCGGAGTGAAAAGCGACTCGCCATCTATTTCATAAAAATCAAAGTTTTAAAAAACACCACAACATACACATATATGGGCCAAAAACTTGGAATTTTGTGACTTTGATTCACAGTTGACCAAATGACTTTATAATGTTTCGACATAGAACGGCAATAAATTTACAGCACACGAAATACAATTGATCCGCCGACAGTCTCAACAACAACTAGACTATTCATACGCAGGAGCAACAGCACGTAGTATTGGCCCTGCAAAATTCATGAAATCGGCTGTTCGAAATTTACAGAACTCGATATACAATTGATCCGCCAACAGTCTCAACAACAAGACGGTTCATTCGCAGGAGCAGTAGCATGTAAGATCTCACTTTTGGCCCTGCAAAATTCAAAAAAAGTTACATCAATACCTAGCACCCTAAAAAGGTCATGTATAGTTTCCTGACAACGACAGTTTTCTGTACCGATGAGAGAACCTGGACAACAGATTTGGAAGAAAAAACGTCCTGGAAAAAGTCCCAAATCTTCTTCTATCAATTTATTCGTGGAGTATGCCTTGTTACTGGAACTGCAGAGAACAAGGCTATATTTTTTACCACCTTAAAACCCTTACATTAGGTTTTTTACAGGTTGCACTACGTCTAATGACCTTCGTACCAAAATATTCAGATGTGGAAATACCATTGGACGTACCAATTTGGGGTTAAAAAATCAATGTATTCATGACTTACTCCTGGGGTTGTTAAAGGCAAACTAAGGGAGACTTGTATTAAGTTATTTATTGACAACAAAGATGAAGCCAGAAGGTAAAGAGCTTGACTGTGCATACCCAGATTCAAAGTAGCAAGGTCATCTTGGTAAAATAAGTTGCCATCTTTCGGCTTCTCATTTTCCCTTAGGTACGAGTTCATCTTATCTACAGCTGCTTCCATATCCTACAATATTTTAACATTTGAGTCAGAATTCACAATAAAAAACAACATTTCAAAGCTTCACTTCTAATGGCAACCTAGATAATTGAGTAAGTAACAAAAGATAACCTCTAACAAAGTAGCCAACTCCTGAAATTTTAAAACAGGAGCTATAGGACCAGTACAAGTGATAGTAAGCCGTCATGCAGAAAGAGATTTTATAAACACTGTTATACCCAGATTCCATTATTCCATCACCGCTCGTGGTTTAGGGTATCCCTTACTTGGTAGATTTTTCAATTGACTTTGATGTTATTGTAAACTGCATACTAAGCAAACCACTCAAAACAACCATTTCACAACTGTGAATTTGACATGTAGTGACGCGCACAATTTTATAACTACTTGCAGAGACCAAGCAGTCAAGCACCACAGCAATACCATACTGATAATCTTGTCAAATCAAAAACTATTGTTTTGTAGTAACAGAATCTGCTAAGACAAATTCCTCACAACAGAACGGAACTAACCGTAATTTGGTTTTCGATGTTATTAACAAAGCGCCAAGAATGTAGTTCACCCAAATGTTACTCTATGTTGAGTGTGATTTCTTACCATGTATCAAATTTGTGCAGTCTGCTAGACACCTGCCTCTATTGAGAAACTCCTTAATGGTCTCTCTTCGCTCATGTTTTTTTGTGATTAAGTTCTAATTCTTTTAACATTACTTGTGGGCCATGTGCTTCTGTATATACTCTATATGGCTAGTACTGTCATATTTATCATATGATATTTAGACGAAAAACAATCTGCAGATAACAAGCATATGATGCAGATTGCTGAACAAGTACTCACAATATTACAGGGATTTCAACACAACAGAAGAAACATACCTCCCATGATGCTAAACTTTTCATGTAAGAAGGAACATTACTCTCGTAGTCATCCTTTGATATTTTTATAAGAGTGGCAGCCGCTCCTCCAACTGACTTGGGTTTATCTTCCAATTCCCCTAAATTTATGACAGAAACATAAAACAATCAGATCCTCAAAAATAGAATCGGACTATAAAGACTGAGAGTACAAGAGGAATACTGTTCCGCACCTCCTGCCTTGGCCAACACCTCCGTTGCAGGTTCATGACGCCCATTTGCACCAGGCAGCTCAGCATCATCAAAGCTTTAAAAAAGGAAGAAGCAGAAGTGAGATTCGGGAATGAGATACCTTACTAGAAGATCATTGATCATAGAACATATTACACAAACTTACTTTATTGGCCTCCTCAAAGAGGGCATATCAATGTCACCTCTGGCTGCAATGAATAGCCGAAAGAACATTGAAGAGGAAACGGATGAGAAACAATGACCAAACTTTGAATTTTCTAAGAACTACCCTCAAATTAGTTGACAGAGGAAAAAAATTCTATGAAAATTATCTGCACCAACCTCCAGAGGCTAAGGTGGCGAGACAAGCATCCGAAAGTCCCATATTTTGTATGCTTAAGGATTTCTGAAATCTTTCTAATGTCAAGAAACACATAAAATTCAAATTAATGTCCGTTTAAGATTACTTGATGCAAGTTCATAATATAATGAAAGAATCCGCATAGGCATGTCCTCCAGGAATGTCTTTGCTAGTTGACTTGCCAACGGTGGAGCATTTCCTCCTCCGCTCCAAATTGTAACCCATCAGCCTGATGGCTTTGAACTCTCACTTGCAATGGCTGGGAGACAGCAGGTAACCATAATTCAACCATGTTGATTCACCTCAGGGATTTGTTTTAAAGGGCATCCAAGTAGGTATTTACGCACTCACTTGTGTTATGGTCTAGAGTTCTTTTGAGCCAATAATAGAGGTTTTCCTACAAAAATGAGTCATATTCTACATGCACTAAATTACTAAGGTTAGTTGGAAAAGCCCACTTAACCGAATGTTGCTCAACCACCATAAGAGTATGCTGAAATGCAACACGGTAATCATATGTGATGTGACCTCCATATTAGATACTATAATCAAATGCAGCTTGCAGTAGCGCGATTTTAAACACTATGTGAAATTTCATTCTTGACAACCTAAACCTACCCATTAAGTAAAAAGAGCAAAATAGTAAAAGAACTTTAATAAAAGGATACAAATCGTCATTTTCAAGTCTTTTGATGATAGACCTTGGTTCACAAGAGAAAGCTGATAAATCCAATTCGTCGGACTTAAACAACTTGGAATTGTATCCAGGTGGTGTCTTCAATTCGCTTACTTCATCTTCATCGTCAATTTCAGCTTAAAATACCCCCATAAAAATAAATTAATTAATTAATCTCACAAATACATGATGATTAAATTAGGGATTTCATAGTTGTTGCTTATTATTACCTTCAGGAATGTAACCAAAGCTTTTAAACCGATCTTCAAGCTCGATCAAATCGTCTTGATTCTTCTTATAGAGTTCATTACAGTGCCCTAGCAACTCCTCAAATGATACAGTGTCAAACGCCATAGATTCGAGTAAATTCAGATCTGAACTAGCAGATTTAACTCTACGATTCAGACACTGTATGAAAGTTGATGATGCCGAATCTTTGAGGGGAACATACAAAGGATAATAAAAACAGAATTTTTTAGAGAAACTGAGACATTATTTAAGAGCAAAAGAAAAAAAGATAATGGGGTTAGGAAAATATACCGAGAGGAATAGGTCGTCTTTCAACTGATTCTTTCAGAGTATCAGAACTGGATTGAAGATGTTTGCAGAAACATGCTAGGGTTTTACAGAAGGTTGATATTGATTCATCCATCTCTCTCTATTTCTCGCACTGGATTGCGGTTTTGGAATTCTCGAGTTTGATTTCGAATTTCTTTTAATAAATTCTTTTGATTTCGAAATTCATAGGCGGCAATTGAATATTCACATGCCTTTTTCTTATTGATTAAAGTTCAGTTATGTAAATTGAACAAGGTCGACAGCAACCGCTCCTGTAGCTCAGTGGATAGAGCGTCTGTTTCCTAAGCAGGAAGTCGTAGGTTCGACCCCTACCTGTCGCGTATTAAGTATTTTTTTTTCTTTTGTTAGGTTCAGCTGATCACTTAGCTCCTAAGAGCGTCCACAGTGGTGCGAGTATAACCAAAAGACCAAATTTGGGTTTAGTCCACAATCCGTCATGTGGCGTAGTGGGAAAAGAGTATATTTGATCGCGTTGATAAAGCTTACGTCTAGAATCAGACGTTGATAAAGATAAGGCCTGACATGGGGCGTTTGTAAAGATTCCGCCCGACATATTAAAAAAAAAGAAAAAAAAAAGGGGCATTGATAAAGTTAACGCCAAGCAAAGTTTAGAAAACTTTGTGAGGTTAAGCCGTGATTATATCAACGCCCCAAGAGAGGCGTTAACATTACGTACGCCTGGGTGCCCGGCGTTAACTTTACGTACGCCCCATCCAGGCGTACATTTAACCAACGTCCCATCCAGGCGTACATTTAACCAACGTCCCTGCATCAGGCGTTAACTTTACGAACGCGCGGCTACAAACGGACGTTATACCAACGCCCGTCGGGTGGACGGACATTATATAAACGCCCGACTATATTTGGGTTTGGTCTTGATCGCCGACCAAATTTGGTCTGGGTTTTACTCTTTGATCAAATTTTGATCGATGGTCCGTCCCACTACGCCAGCCCACTCGACTAAAAATTTGGGTTTAGTCGTCCACTGCAGTTGCTCTAAAGGCAGACGATACTGTACAACTACAAAATACATTTACTCCTTTTCGATACAAAATTGTCATTGTTCCTCGATACATTTCGTACTCTTAATTTCGAGCACCTTATACTATTGATCCATATCCTCACAGATGGCCCATTTGGCACCAGGAGAGCTGTAAGATTGATTGATGCTGCTATCAGTTTCATATACACTCGCAAAATATAAGGCTTTCACCTTGTATCCAGTTCCTCGGCTTAGCATGGAGGAATTGGGGATCCTATATTAGGTCATGAATCATCACCCTAATCTCTATTGCCATTAATATCATAATAAGATGCACAAACTATGACCTTGCATCAGGAAAAATTGTGCAGAAAAATGGGGATGTTGAAAAATGATCACAGGCTACTCTGAGGTGATCAAAGTTGTTGAGTTTAGTAAAGAGAGACGGTTTTTTGTCAAACTTATTTTCTCCTCTGCTTCAGCTACCTTCTCTCTTACCCCACGAACAACTTCCTCCGGAGCTTTCTCTACAAACTGCATTGCATGAAGGTACTTCACTTTTTATATTACAACATTATAATATTAATGTGAAGTTCACTGCTAATATGTGGGCAAGAATGGAATTACGATGCAATAGATGTGTGCAGTGTGTACAGACTAGGATGGAAGAATTATATACCTTGGGTGAACTAAGGCGAGCACTAAGGGCATCATATTCTGATTGCATCTTTGAAAGGCGTTTTGTCAGGCGTTGGACCTCATCAGAGATATCCACCATGTCAGCAAGAGGCAGATAAGCTTCGAGACCTTCACCAGCCACAAGGTGTACCGATTGCTTTGCATCACCTGAGACACAATCAGTGACCCACCACACACTTACCAGATTAAACATTTAGCATTTGGTTTCCTTTACATAAAAGTTGCCAAGATGTTTTATCTTAAAGATGATAACTGATGTAATCAGGATACATGCCTGGAGGAGAACCAATGAAATGAACGTTTTGCAAATCTAGTCTGGAAAGCAATGCCAGGACTTCCTTCTCTTTCTGTACGGAATAAACTAAAATAAATTAACCTTCAGCATTACAGAAAGTGTGGATTGACACCTGAGCTGTAAATCTGTTTAATTGATCATTCAACCCCAAAAAAGCAGTACTTCTCCGATTGAGCATTAAAGAAAGTACAAATTTTAGCATGAAGTACCAGTTAAACCAAAAAAGCTTTCTGACAAGGACGAAAGGAAATTGTATTTTTGCTAAAGATGTTTCTTTTAGATCCAGAGATGTTACGCAAGGAAATGACACCTCTACTAATGTAAATGGGAAAGGATTAAGTTTCTCAGAGTCCAATCCGTTATTTAGCCATATCATTTAGAGACCAGGTCTGAAGCACATAATACAGTAGAGACAATATGAAGGATACTCACAGACATGTACTGGAGGACATCATCACTTCCAATAATTGAAGCAGATATCCTTTTGGCAGGTTCAACAGAATACTCTGCTCGGGCATTTCGGATTGCTCTAGTCTGAGTAAAATGCAAATATTAAAAAACAAAACAAATATACAACTGTTTCGTTGGTAAAAGAGAAGGAACAAAGGAACACGACATTAAACTTCCCATGAACTGGAAAGAAAAAAGGGGGGACAAGAATCAAGACAAAAGAAGAAATGAAGTAACCCACCAGAGCTTGCAAGTTCTCAAATCTTCTAATGGAGTTCTCATTCCTTGGAAGCGATGTCTCAGGCCAAGGAGAAACAACGAGTGCTTGCTTCCTATGAGGCAATGCCTATGCTTGGATCATGTGAAGCATCATAAGAAAACATATGAATACATAAGAAACCCAGAAATTATGCAACAGAAAATATCTTACCTGCCACAATTCTTCAGTAACAAATGGCATGAACGGATGTAACATCTTTAATATGTTTTCAAACACGTATAAAAGAACCGCCTGGGCAACAGGAGCAGATATATTTCCTTCGGACTTATAAAGACGAGCTTTACTAGCTTCAATGTACCTAAGAAATAAGTAGACTATTAGTTACAGTGACATAATGCAATTCGCGCAATTGAAACCGAGATCCATTAATGGTCAATCCACTGTAACAAGAAAACAATTCAGACAACAGTGTTGCTTGGAAAGGAAGTTCGTGTTATTTTTCTTTTATCCACATAATAGTATAACTTCAAAACTATCCTATTTAATAATCCATGAACTACTCAGTTGCA
Source organism: Papaver somniferum (assembly GCF_003573695.1). NCBI lineage: Eukaryota > Viridiplantae > Streptophyta > Magnoliopsida > Ranunculales > Papaveraceae > Papaver > Papaver somniferum. The sequence goes on from NC_039366.1 coordinate 99,789,795, forward strand.
ACTGTATTAAAATTACCAAATGGACCTTTATATATACCGATTTTCATTATTGACATTAGGATTTTGTTTAACTAATGATCAAAAGGAACTTGAAGAAAACTTTAAGACATACCAATCGGCAAAATCGCCCCAAAAGAAATCATATGTTTCTCTCCCAACATCCCCAAAGAAAAACTTTTCATAGCTTGAGGTTACAGAATCAATCAGCAGATGAAGTTTCGAGACCTGGAGGTTAAGTATAAAATTTAAGAAAATAAGTTGTGGTAAGGAATTTGAGAACATGATACAACACTGGAACAGATGAAACTCACCACCCAACACTCAGGCAAAGGCAGCCCACAAACAGAATCCTCCGAATCAAACTGAAAGAGACCACAATTCGCCAAATTAGCAGTAGGACTAGATACTAAAATATCCACGTTACTACCTAAAGGAACAATGATTTGATATTCTAATGATGCGAAAAAACAAAATCCAAACTTCAGCAGCTTTCCACTTGCAAGATCATGGCAACACAGTATGGAAGCCCAGATCTTTTATATGGCTTAAAGAAGAAAAGAAAAACAAACCTTCAAATCCAATATGTTGTCCCACGCGGATGCATCACTTTGACTAGGCAGATTTGACAACACAAACTTGCCAGCATTCCACAGTTTGTTAGTGAATCCTTTATTAGAGGTTAATCTTTCGACTGACAAATTAAGGTCCTGAAGAATGCAAAGTTTTAAGAATCATTGATAAGAGAGCAGCACGCCGGAACTAAAAACTCCTTGCAAGCAAAACAAACCTGCCCGGCGGTCCCCAGAGCAATTGAGAATCGTAATGCATCTGTTCCAAACTCCCTTATCGTATCAAGTGGATCAATGACATTTCCCAATGATTTAGACATTTTTCGTCCCTGCAAAAAAATTATTTGATGATAAGTGTGGCAATAAAGAACAGCAGAGATTGCCTAGTTTCACAATGGAAAAAAGATTTCAATAACCCAATACTCACTTGGGAGTCACGGATAAGTCCGTGTAGATATATATATGAAAAGGGAACCTTTCCCGTAAACTCAATTCCCATCATTACCATCCGTGCCACCCAAAAAAACAAAATATCATGCCTGTCGAAACAGCATAACAACTTGCAGATCACTCAATTTGTCCCAAAAGAAACCTGAAAATACCAGAATTACCAAAAAGAACACCCCATGCAATATAATTCCAATCATTCACTGGAACACTGAACGTTGTGCGAGCAAATTCTGTTTAAAAAGAAAAACTTGAAATATAGTTGATAAAAACAAAATAATTAAAGCAATCTTACATGCAATAAAAATTCTATACTCCAAAAATGCTGACAAATTTAGTTGAAGCAGAATTAACTGGAGGATTTACTAATACTTGAGAATCTTCAACCAGTATGTAAGTACCCAAATCAGTAAACTGTAAAAGGATTAATACATTTTAGGGACTGCTTTGACGAGATTCAAATTTTCAGATTTAAGTGGGTCGCCAAAATTATTTGATACAACTTGAAAAGAAAATCAAACCAAGAAATTTGATAGGTTGATTTTTTTTCACTTTTATTTGTAGTCTGAAGTGGTAGGTGATACTAAACTTTGTTGATTCACATCTCAGTTCAAAGCTTCCAGGCAATTTAAGTCCCCAGCACTTGATTTCAGTTTAATTTTGCAACCAAAGTGAAAATTCAAAATATCAAGCCAACAATAGTCGATGAGTTCACCGCAGCATACAAGAGATGAACTTTCATACCCAGTTTCAAGGACTGTTGTCGAATAAAACTTCTTGTAATCCTCCGCTGATACATCTGGCCACCCAAGAGTGCTGAATGGCCACAGTGCACTGAAATGAAATAACAAGGAGGCAAAGAATGAATTCGCTATTCAGTAAAATGGTAAATAGAATTAGAATCAACCTGCAAGAAAAAATAGAGTATCTCAAGTTTAAAATGAATTAGCATGTCTCGCCGATAGCATATTTTCTTACTAATTGCAGAGGGAATAGGGAAATGAGCTTCACTTGTTTACAGCAAAATGAAACAGTACATTAAACCTCAAAATCACACAAACAAAAGACAACACTGATCTGTGCACATGCCGTGGGCGAGATATAGATCTGCACCAGGTACCATAATCACACACTGAGGTAGATCAAAGTGCTTTTGTGCTCAAGGTGCTTCATTAAGCTCAAAGGTCGGATCACCGGCTCACTATCCTGAAGTCCCAGAGGAGGAATAAACATCTATAGCTTAATGGAGAAGCCTAAACTGGTGATGCCGGTATCATGGAGATCAACAGGATACTCGACCTTTCTAACTTTTACTTAAAATGGTTAATCACATGCCATGAAAATACAAGCTTGACATTATATGAACCTGCTTTAGAAGGCATTTAAACAGACCATAATGACGACATATATAGGTTTAAAGGCTTTATGTAGAAGGCCTGAATCTCTGAAATAAAGAGTCAAAAATGCTGTATGGAAACTGCATGCAGGAACTGCCCTAGTTAGACTTTTGGACCTCAACACGTGAAATTTATTAAAAACTCACAAATGAACAGATGATAATGATATGCGATATCTTATAGAACATAAATACAAGATTAAATCATATAAAACAGTGATTACTTAGTAAATATTGCAAGTTCTACCTTGAAAACCAAGTATCAAGAACATCTGGATCCTGATATATTTCGACATCTCTTCCATATTTCTCACGGGCTTTAACTAGGGCTTCTTCCTGGCTCCTAGCAACAATATAGTCTTCCTCACAATCTTTACCCTCAACGTACCAAACTGGTATTCTGTGTCCCCACCAGAGTTGTCTGCTTATACACCAGTCTTTAATATTTGAGAGCCAATGATTATAAATCTACAGATAAAAACGACGAGCAAACGCTTAAGAAAAGCCCACGTAGCAGCAAATCTCTGATAATTTAAGAAAAGCCCACGTAGCAGCAAAGCCCACGTAGCTTTCACATGATAATTTAAGACAAGACGCATGTATAGTTTAGCAAGGCATGAGAATCTCATGAAAATATGGTATCTGGTAATAGAATCGCGAGATAAACATGTCATCCCATTTGCTTGACTGCACATATGGATTCAGATGAAACATTTTAGTCCCAAAGAAGCCAATGAAGTAAGGAGTTCACTGTAAGTTGGGAAAACCAGTCCCCTAAGTATCTATTATTAGGGGTCCACCAGGTAAGTAAATACAAAACACTAGATAGAAACCTCTTAAGAGTCAAAACGTGTAACTTAGGTACCTTCTCAAATCTTTCAGGCAAAATGGTAATTTGCTTTTCTTCAACTGCACGAAGGGCTTTCTCGGCCAAGGGCTCCATGGTAACAAACCACTGTTTACTCACAAGTGGCTCTATTATCTAATTATAGAATGAAACCACAGTATGAGCCACTTATCTGTACAAGAGACATCCATCAAAGTTAACAAAAAGGAAAAAAAGTGGGGTAATATATCACACTTCTCCACCGCGCTGAGATCTGGGAACTCGTAAGGTGTAGGGTTCTTTTTTGACTGCTAAATTTGTCTCCTCCAGCTCTGACCATAACTTCTTACGTGCATCAAATCGATCCATCCCACTGCAATTAAATCCATTTACAGTTACTATGCACAAGATGAAGAACATTTATGTACGTGAACATATAATCAGGAAAAGTCTTTGACAACACTTACTTGTACAGTCCAGCAACTTCATTGAGGGTTCCATCCTTGTTCATTACAATAAGGATAGGTAGACCAAGCTTCCTAGCAAGGAAATAGTCATTGTGATCATGCCCGGGACTTATCTTCAACACTCCAGTCCCAAATTCTTTATCGACATACTGCCACATGTTCAATTCTTAGGATTTAGACAGTGGATTGCACTTATCAAGTCCCGGGCCGGCCCCGTCAACTCAGGTTTATGGTGTCAAACAACCTCATAGTGGAAGTGGCAAAACAATACAAGGCCTTCAAAACTCGTGTATCATGACATAAAAATGCAAAGCACGGACATCAAAAATGGGGGGATGTGGAGTATCTTACTCTATCAGCTATAATAGGGACAAAACGGCCAAATGTCATTGGTACAATTGCCTGCCTGCCAATATACTTTGAATAACGATCATCCTACAATTAGTGAGAGAGAGAAAAAAATATTAAGAACCTTCTAGTAAACTGCATGTGATAATTTACAATATTTACAAACTATAATTCTTGTAACGCCAAAATATCAAAAACTTAAGAGTTCAATAAATGCACATAACCCTTGATAAAAACAAACAAACAAGTGCACTAGCAAGAAATAGCTAAAAGAAGCTTGCAGTAACAAATAAAGAGCAACCCTAAGAGGGGTGAGGTACTGAGGTCCATTTTAGAACCATCACAGAAAACTGAAAGTTCAGTATTCGGCTCCTCCAAAAGGTCAACTACAAGCTTATGGAAGGTTCAACCCCCAGACGCATAGTGTGGCTCAGCCTAGTATGAAACTGAATATGTCAGGGTACTTTATGGGGACGAGACACCTCGGATCACCAAAACATAAATTAACAGTTATGAAGAACATAAACAAAAGCAAGGAGACGATACAGCCTAAGTGTTGCAGCTAAATATATGTGCAGGGAACAAAGATCCAGTAACTAAAAGCAAAAATTATGGTTGCAGTTTGTGGTAACTTGTACACGGTCGAATTAGGACCAGAACAAGCGATGGCAGTTGTATTATCTTGCTTAATCGACACTATAGATTAAAAAGGACTAACAGTAACACTCTACTGGAGGTCAGAAGCAGAAACCTTACCAACGTTCATTTGAAAAAGGAAAGAAAGACACATAGTGCAGCACTAGCACAAGGAAACAATTAGACACCACCTCCGATTAAAGTGAAAATGAGATACTACCTCAGGATGAACAGCAATAGCAACATCACCAAAAAGTGTCTCTGGGCGTGTCGTAGCTATAGTCAAAAAGTCGCTCCTTCAGACATAGACAAGTAACGGAAGAAGAAAAAGAAGCAAAATCAATACATGAGCACAACGAAAACAATATATATCAGATTTAATAAATTATCAATTTACTTTGATCCTCCAGCAACACGATATTTGATGTGATACAGAAAACCAGGTTCTTCTGAATACTCCACTTCCTAGGAGGCAAGGAAAAATTCCCATAAATTTCTAAATTTTAAGATTGAACCATATTAGTTGATAGTAGTTGCTATATGATTTGTATTCAGTATAATATAGCATACCAAGTCAGACACTGCTGTTTGAAGACTAGGAGACCAATTGACCATATAAGACCCTGCCAGTAAAAAGAACAACAAATCCTTCTAATTAATAGCACATAATGGTATTGAAACTACAACTAACTTTTCTGGTAGACGAGATAAAAGCTAGAAACTTGTTGGAACAAAGAAATTGCACAAGTGAAGATCTACGAGGCCTGGTAGTGTGTTTGAAAGAAACAAATGGACTTCTAAATCTAAGAGTGACAACTTAGGAAAGCTCAAAAGTAAACTTGAAGTGACACTGACATTATAATATCATCTCAATCTCGTTAAGTAAAAACTTTCTAGCTTTAACCACTTGGGTTTAGATTTACACCTTGATAAATCAAGCCTTTCTCATGAAGTCTTACAAAGGCCTCAACCACAGATCCTGCAACCAATGACAGTTTAAGTCAGAATACCGGGAAGATATAAAGTACCTTGAAGTTGCAATACATCAGCCCAAAATATATTGTGCTATTGCTTTAAGGGAGCAGGCTTACATAGTAATACAAGCACATACATTTGAATAACCTTCATGAATCAAACAATTTTCAGACGTACTTATGTATAGTTACTTCAGACCTTAGATCTATGATTACTAACATCCTGGAAACATGGACTAACTGCTTGAAGTTTCTGATGAACTCCTATAGCTAAATTAGTAGGAGTACTGACAAATAAGTAAGTCATCTTACTACTCAGCTGATCATCAAGGGTGAAGTGCTCTCTTGTCCAATCGCAAGATGCACCCAGTCTCTTAATTTGGTTTGTGATGGTCCCACCATACCTGGAAACACAAGATGATATACATGATGGTTAGATAGTAGAATTCAGATTTGCTGCAAAATTTCAACAAGAAATTATCACCATGCAATAACGCTAAATGGATTTTAATCAGACACATGCTCTTGATGCTGCAAAAATGTTTTTAGAAAGCAATATTGACTGATAATGTACCAGAAAGGGTCGAGATCCGCATTTTCTAGACACACTTCTCTGTCTCCTTCATACACACTGACATGATTACCAACATGTCGAAGTAATAATGAATAACAACTAGATGCTTTACATATTCATTATTAAATGTACACCACTACTACTACATATGACTACTGTATGATTTTGTTATTCATTTCCAACAGCAGTATACATAGATTACTGTGAATGTTATTCTAGTAAACCACTTGTGGATCTGTCTACAGATATCATCACCAACTGACATGTATAACTATATTTAAATGAACTAATATGTAAGACGGGTATCAGAGGCTTACAAGTCTAGTGCGAGTAATAAATGTAAATACAATTTTTTTAGATAACCCTCATATTTCCTTGTTGGTAATGTACATATTTTATTTTATATTTTGATAGTTGCAGACAGCAACATAAGTATATATAGCTCAAAACTAACATATCGCTTCGTTTGATAACAGCATTTACTCATCCAAACAAAAGGAAAAGGATAGAATTTTGAACAAAGCATATACTGAAAAATTGCACATTCAATCAGAAGGATACTGAATCATAGGAAGGATAGCAGGCAGAAGATAACAACATCTGACCAACAAACAAACCACATGGACGTACTATTGTTGCGGGTGAGAATAAATACGGACAAGTAACATACTTCTCTTTCCACTCCCAAACCCTGCTTGTAAACTCTTCTCGACTAAGATCAGCCCTTTTTATTCCTTGAGAAGCAAGCATTTTTTCAACAACTAACTGAAAGGGCACAACACGAAAATTAAGAATGTCAGTTGAACTACAATTGACAAATCAACCACAGATATGATCTTCACAAAAAGAATGAACAATTTTTTTCAGATTGAAAGTGGTGCCACAACTGTGGATTAACATCTTATTTGAAATTGAAAGAATCACAACCATCCTAACCAAAGACAAACGACATGCTACATAGTATTCCAATTTTTCCCTGGTTAGCTCAAAAGGTAAGGAAGAACCTGAGTTGCAATGCCAGCATGATCCGTCCCAGGAAGCCAAAGTGTAGGCCTTCCTTTCATGCGATGGTATCTAACCATAATGTCCTAATGAAATCATCAAGCAAAATATATAAATCCAGGTGATCATATTAATGGACTATCAAAAAGAATGAAAGAGAAAATGGTGGTGGAATCAAAGAACTTGGAAAACAAGCTTAATATTCTTATTACTGTTCCAATATTCAGGAAATGGGTCGCGCACAAAGAAGCAATTATCGCACTTCAAATGATATCACAAGGTCCTCTAACAATTAAACTGTCATTCAGAAAACTATCAGAGCTACTTCTCTTACCTCAAGAGTGACAAACATTGCATGTCCCATATGTAGTGATCCAGTAACATTAGGTGGTGGCATGGAAATCACAAAAGGTTCTCCGTCCGAATCATCATTTGGCTTGAAATATCCCTGAGAATCCCACCTGCATTAGAACATTTGACATCAAACCTGACAAAAAAATGCAGAAATGCACAAAAGTAATATAATTAACATATGGCGCTCCAATGACTAAATTCAATGAATCGTTGAGAATAGACAACAACTACACCTCATTTTTAAGAAGCTTGCTGGGTCAAAGGGGTTTTACTCTAGGTTGTATGGTGATTTAGTATATCCTTTAGCAACAACAACATCCCCAAAAAGAATACTTATGTGGAATAAAGTGCAGAGATGTATGACCAGTTCCAGATTCATGGGAGTATTCGACATCTTTCACCTCGAGTGAATTTACTTCTTTGTTCTCCTCAAAAATGGATATCACTGAATTCTCAAAATTCTGTTCCTCGGGAGTTACAGTTGACTTGAAAAATCCCTATCTCAGAAATACTAACCACACAAACTTATAATTTCTTGCAGTCAGGACTGAGAATGCAATTCTCATGCCCACTTAGTAGAGTGACTCCGTATTTAGACCCACAATGATACAAACAACAAATAGAAAGATAAATGAAACTAAAAATGGACACTATTTGCAGGACGAATTTCCTAAATACAAGTAGTATATACTGGAAGTAACACTTGGACGTGGCAATTCGGATTCAACACAATATAAATGGTTGCACAAGCATGCCCATCTACCAATACATTTCTGTAAACACCTAGTGTTTATCTAAGAACCAATGTGTGCTTTTAATAAAGCGAAATGGAATTATTGTCATGTGAGTCTGACCAATGACTAGCACACAGAAAAAATATTCCTCAAAGGAACTACAATAAATGAACAACTCTTATACAAAGACAATACCCAACCTTGAGTTCCTAAAATTTCAACTCTAAACTTCCACATTTCCACTGAATGCCAGTTTAAACAAGCTGAATTTGAAACATAATCGCTCGTTTCAACAAATTATACAAGGACTTACCAGTTATATATTCGTTCCTCCGAAGTAAAATCAAACGATTTTTCCGTTAGCGGAGAGGTAAAACCAACACTATCCATCGCCGCAACTGGAACACGAAAAGAAATGAGTTTAGAACAACAATTCTGAAGAGAACGTTACATTAAGAATGATACTATAAAGTATGTATGTTGCCTAATAACCTGTGAAAAATCTTGGTTTACAACGAATAGAATTTCGATAGGGGTTTCTTGACCTTCTGCCATATCTTGAAATTAATAGGGGATTCAATCTGTAAGAAGATAGAAAGGAAGATAATGACGGAGTTGTTAATGCCATTGAAGAGAAAGAGAGTTTTAACCAAATATTCAGAAGAAATTCATCAGTCAACAAAAACCCTAAAACCCACTAGTCATAAGAAAAATAGTAGGCAACTGGTTTGGGTTTTTCAGAGTTTTAATGGTGGGGGAGAAGATAGTGGTGGTGGTAGTGAGGGTCTAAGAGGGATAACGCGAAACTCATTTTTTTTTGTTGAGCCAGGTGGAAGGCCAAACTGACTTTTCCATTATGGTAAAGTACTGGGCGTTTGATAACTAAGCGCGCGTGTTTGAGACAAACGCTGGAGTTTAAAGAAAAAATGCGGGTGTTGGACAGACAAACTCGGCGTTGGACAGACAAACGCGCGTTGGTCCTATCAACGCGGGCGTGAGATACAAAGTCTCCAACGTTCATATCTCCAACGGCCATAATTCCAACATCTATATTTTCAAAACCTATAAATTGGATTAAACTCACTTCATTTCTGTCACACCACTACTATTTCCTTCTTCTAAAACTCTTCTAAATCAAAAAAAAAATGATACGATATGAGCGGCCTTTTCAGAAAAGCGGTCAATAGTGTAAAGAAGAAAAGAGATCGAAGAAATGAATCGGCACCGGGCCTGCCACTGGTGTAGATTTCTCACAATCGTGAAGCAGAGTTTGCTACGCCGAGTGTCGTTGTCGGTCCATCAGTAGTCCAAGGTCATGTCTCGGGGCATCAAGATCGGTCTGATGATTATTTTTACATGAGAGGTGGATTTTCAGACTTAAAGGCTATTTATGATGTTTTACCCCCTAAAGTCCGAGAAAGGGTTGACAGATATCCCTAGCGTGCGCTTTATAGTGTGAAGCCTAAAAGACACAACAACAAAATTCCGACAATAGTGGTAGAAAGGTGGTGGGCGACAACGCACACATTCCATTTCAATGATTTTGTAATTGGTATCTTGTTTAACTTAACTTAAATTATATTTTTTAAATAATTATTAAATAATCAAAAGAATTAATCATAATTGATATTATACTTGTAATAGGAATTACGCCCCTTGATTTGTATTTCATTTGTGGGATCCCAAGTGGAATATGAGAGTCGCCACCGTACAACCAAGACGAATGGATATCAAATAGCAAATGGGAGACGCCTTTTCCCTCGTTTGTGGATTCAGAAATACCTGAAATACAAAAACAATTGAAAGGAGGTGGGATTAGATGTTCAGCGTTGAAGTTTTTCCTAAACCAACCCAGAAACCCAGAGCATGTAGATGACTATCCTGAACTCGAAAGGATGTTTATCTTATGGGTATTGGGTCAGACATTATTTCCAAACTCAAATTCTGTTGCTCGTGTTGGTTGTCTTGAAGCGTTAGAAGATCTTGACAAAGCACCAGATTATGACCGGGGATCTGCAATTTTAGCAGAATTGTATTGTGGGTTGGATTATGCATCTACGGGCGGAGATAACTTCACCGGTTTCTGGGGCATCATAGAGGTAAATATCAAAATTATTATTTTAAAATTTAAATAATTTTTATGAGCAAATGTAGATTAAGTCAAAATACTAAAATTATGGAGTAATTTGCAGTATTGGCGGTATGCCTACTTTTGTGTTAGTAAACCAATCCTTAAAGACAATACCCTAAGATTTTCAATGTTAAATATGTACATCTCGACCAACTTAGCGAAGGGCACTGGCAGTGACATCTCGGGTTCCAGTTTTGTTCAGAGGTTTCATCAGATGACTCGGAGCCACAACAACGTCGTTGTTCACCCTTACATTGATTTTCTCAGTATGATGCTGATGTTGGACAACGTATTCTTGATTATTCTCTGCGTAGAGTTGTTTTTTACACTCCACCATCGGATAGAGGGGTTTGGTACCTGGGAGAAAGATTGCAGTACCAAATGCAAGGTATATATGCAATTGCAATTAACCCGCCACAACAGATGCAAACCTCTGGATCAGATTTTCAACGGCTGAGAAGAACCAATTGGGAGAGGTATGAACTAAATACAAAGATGAATAATATTAGTGAAGCAGAGTATATCAAATGGTACGCGTCGATTTTGCATCATGTAATTGGGACACAGAATACCCACATCTATAGGTATGATCTCCCAGCGTTATCACGCCTGTCCCATGATGTAAATATCGTTCCTAGCCAACCACCTCCAAAAGATCCATACTTTATGACTTACCCCACCACAGGTGCAAGTTCTTCATCATCTTCATCAAATTTGCCCGAAATTCATTGGGAGATGCCAAGTATTACTTCACAAGGTGAGCCAACCACGATCTCCATCGTTTATTAAGGTATGGGACGTGATTATCCTTACAACAGTGTGACTGCCATTGAGGCAGAGTTGAGGAACCAATTGAACGATTTGCATTGGCTGACTCGGAAAATGGGGGCTACACACTTGGATGTGTGTCGGAAATGCCACGAGAACACAATGTTTGGATTGAGTCCAACTGAAAATGATGATGGGCAGCGGTCTGGATTGAGTCCAACTGTAAATGATGATGTGCGGCGGTCACAGTCTTCCGATTCCACTAGGAGCAACATATCATGGCACGAAAGTGATGATACAGTGGTGGGAGAAACACAAGTACGTCAGAGTTCTTCTTCACCACATATACGGCACCACACTTCTTCACCAAAAACTGTGCCTGTATCTCAGCCTCAAGTATTTCGGCTAGATCCTAGGCGCATTTCATCATCATTCTCGCCCTACAACCCAAATGATTGCTACAATGTTACACCACCACAACAAAAACAACAAACATCTTATATGCTTGTAGGACCGAGTACACCGAGTGCTTTCCAGCAATCGCCTAATGTTGGTCAACCAGGTCTATCCCCAGGTTTATCAACATATGGAAATTTATTTAATATGTTAGCAAGTGGGGATGTCCCAGGTCTATCCCCAGGTCTTGCAGAATTCTGGACTCCAGAAAATAACAATAGAGGAGCTAACGATGAGCGACGTTAGAGAGATTGTAATTTTTAATTCTGCTACATATGTAATTTTAGTTTTAAAAGTATGACGGTCTTAATTAAATAAAATTAGATATATTTAAAATTAAGCGTTTTACATTAGCTTCACTGAATTACGGTGGATTACATTAGCTTCACTGAGTTACAGCGGACTACGTTAGCTTTAAAATTAAGCGTTTTACATTAGCTTCACTGAATTACGGTGGACTACATTAGCTTCAAAGAAGGGGTTGAAACTGTTCAACACCTTAAGGATTTCGAAACATTTTTCGAAAGGAAAAGCCATATTTTTCCATCTTCGCCACTCAGCCAAAGATCTTGTTACCATCTCAGCATCAGTTTCACCTCTCAGTTTATATCGATTGCCTTGTATGGTTAAAGCTACAAACTCACTTACTTCTTTCTTAATTGTACGAAAACAATTTTCTATGTTGCATATAGCACGACAACTCGGATTACGGGTGTCACTGTAGAACCCGTCGTGAATAACCGCCCAGAAATTCACCCATGGATAGTTTGTTGAAGCAAGTTGAGTAAATAAAAAAACATAGTTTTTGCAAATAGATTCATTTTCTTCTTTAGTATACGGAGCGCGCCGAAATAACAAGGGCCGAGACATGTTCAAGAAGTTGACAAATTTGTTGAAGTTGAAGAATTTTTTTAAGCTCGGAGAAGAGTAAAGAAGACTAGATGTGTGAATGTGAATTTGGAGTTGAAATGAGGAGTATTTATAGAACTCAAAAATTATAGCCGTTAGATCACAAGAGTTTACAGCCGTCCAGATTCAGCTGTTGGTGCTTCTATGAAAAACGCGGCGCTGGAAGAACAAGCTTTGGCGCTTTAGTAAAGACCGCGCGCTGGAAAGTAAAGCGCCAACGCTTTTGGCTCAACCTCCAGCGTTTGAGGCAAGCTCTCCCGGCCTATCATCAAATGCTCGTTACATCCTCAAACTCAATGAACAAACCGACAAATTTGTTGGTTTGAACATCCATTTTTCATGTTTGTTGAGTCCATGGTGGGAGAAAAATGAACAAACAATCAAGTTTGTTCATTCCATAGGAACTGCTCTTACGGTGAATCCTGACCTCAGTTTGCTCTTTGTTGTCGGGTCTACACTTTTTCCGAGGCATGTTCGCAAGTTTCGTAAAAGATAATTTGCTGGTTAGTTTCGCAAAAGAAGGTGTTCAGGAAAGTGTTATCTACACCTCCGGATCCACCTCCGCGTCATATTTTTTACTATTTTTTTATTAAAATTCGCTATTGTTGGAGATGAGTTTTTAGATATGAGGTCCTATATTTACTATATGTGTAGACCTCATAAATAAAAGGACTAAATTAAAAAGCCACATAGGATTTTTTGCACCTTCTGTTGGAGATGCTCTTAGAATTCGTACTAGAATACCAATCTGAATTGTGTTGTGTGTCTTTCGGAGTAGCACCTAATTTAGTGGTTGATTTTGTTTTTTAAGCTGATTGTCCTCAATGCCCGACAATTTTGTCGGCCAAAGTTAAACGCAATTTGTATTGGTATTTTTGTGATCTTTTTACCTTTCGCCAAGAGGCTTTGACTTTCATGATTTATCCCAAGTGTTGAGGTCTATGGATTTTGGAAGATGGATTTCTTTTCCACCATAAAACTTGCTCGCTAAGACTAGGTCATGTGAGTTCTATTTTGCTCGTACTCTTAAATGGGTGTTCCCGTGGCATTTTTGGTCACAAAAAAAAAATTAAAAAAAAATTGTTAATAAAAGAAAAGAAACAAATAATCAGAAGAGGACGTAAAAGCGAAACTTTTTAAAGAGAGAAGGGGAAAAAGAAGAAGAGAGAAATCGAGAAGCGAAAAACTACATCAACAAGCTCATATAAAATGGTTCATCCTGAAATTCTTCTCGGAAGCTTTAGGTAAATTATTTGCTTTCGTTTAGTATTTCTCTTCTTAGTATCATGCAAACCACGTTATAAACCATCTATGGAGGAAAATGAGTATCTTCTACCAACATATTCTCAAATTCCGGCGATGATGAAAGTGTGGATAGTCATCATGTTCATCATATCATTTGTGTACATGGCTAGCCTACTAAATCTGTTAGTATTAGCATTTGCAATCATGTTTAATCTCTTAGAGGAGATCTGTTTTCTGTTTTCTTGATCTTTGCGAATAAAAATCGCCTTCTTCATCAGATAAATATGCCTGGCGAGTTCCTTTATAAGAGTTAGGACTCACGGCATTAACAGTGTTACTACCTTATCTAGTATTAACATGATATCTTTCGTTAACAACCTCCATTGATAATTTTTCTATGGCTTGATTAGAATCTTGAAGTGTTATTTATTCAATAATTGCAAGTTGAGCACTGATGACATTGCTCGTAGCCACTTTAACTGTGGTCGTGTTATCTGCCTTAGCGGAAGCAGTACTGATGGCCTCGTCCTCAACAGAAGCATCACTTACAATCTTTGTGTTAACCATAGGCTCCCTATATTCATTCTTATCATCATTTACTTTATTAAAATCAGTAGGAGTTTGTTTTTTTATTACCTTCAGGTGCGTGAAGAGAAGTTGATCCATCTGTATTCAGACGTAAAACTTACGTGCGTCTTTGTTACTATCAACAGTTTTTTTGGCACATGTTGTTACGCGACTAATTTCTTCCCCTTATTGCGTTGTTTGTGCCCATGAATTTTGTTTTACTTTCGTCCTTCAAGGCAACAATTTTAGGTATCATAATAGAAGTAGATGTAGATCTACATATACATTCTCGAAAACCATGCTCAATGACCTTACAGTAGAAACAATAGGCATGCAATTTCTTGAAACTAAAGTAAGCCATGAATGTGAACTTATTACGTTATACCAAGACTAAAAAGGGAGGGTATCAAGTACCACCAACTTTTTATCTGATAGGATTATAAATATGTGTGGCTTTTAATAGTTAAAATGATACGAAGTTTTCAACGCGGGAAAAAAAAAACGCACACACATAAATTTTGTTAACGAAATAAATTGCAATGTAAAGAAAACCGTGGGACCTAGTCCAGTTTTGAACATCGTATTATATTAAGCCGCTACAAACAATAGCTTACTATCAGACTTTGGGATGGGATGTACGTAGCTGAGCTGAATTAACCCTACAAGAAATTTCAACTTTAGTTGTGTTCCTTACGTCTCTTGGATCTAGCAAGGTCCTACGCACTTGCTCCCATAGGTGACGTCCTTTACAGCCCTAGAAGTTGCTTCAGCCTAAGTGAATACTTTTTAACTAATATGACCCTAACATATTTCTTATTGATTTCCTTTAGATGTGTTTAAATCAAGGTCTGAAAATTTGTTTTTGGAATTGAACAAAGTCCATCAAACCTCGAGGATCCAGAACACTTTATATTCTTATGAAAGAGAAGCCTATATCACAAAGATGTTCATGAAGTATCAAGCATAAGTTGGAGATCAATCACTACCAAGACCAAAATAGTTCGTGGACTGCACAAAACAGTTCGTGAATATTTTGTCGACTCAGAGTTCAAGAAAATTTTGTACTGATAAGTCGGCAAACTGTCTAAATCAGTTCGTGTACACAAGTTCCAAAAAATGTCCAGGAACTATTCAAATCATCCAGTTCGCGAAGTGACCAAATCATGTCATGTACAGAGAATTAAAAAGTATCCACTAACGTCTCAAAACCGACCAATTTGTGTTTGCGAGTTAATCAATGAATAATTCATCAAGTTTTATTATTTATAAGTTCCGATTTTGCGTATTGAGAAAATCAATTTGTGAATATAAATACCAACTTGATGACTCCTTATGAACTTAATACGTGAAGATATGTATTTTTCGCATTAGGAATGATGAAGGAAATACGTAGCTACACAGGATTACGACCTGATTAATAGTTTGATTATATTCATGACTTGATTCAATTAGTGATATTTGTTTGTTGATTACTTAGTTTTAGTACAATTAAGTTTTATGGAGTTATCTTTAGGCAGGGGCGAATCCACCCCACTAGCCCCCCCAAATTTTGTGATGAAAAAAAATCCCATTTAATTTTCTGCAGATATAATTTTGTTCCCCCTCATCGTTTATACAAGATATACTTCTGAAACTAATCTCCACCTTCCACGAACTAGAAATTTCCATAAAATTAAGGATAACTTGTAAATAATCCATATTCTACTGAAATGAAAATGATTTGTATATGATTCATTTGAACTACTAAAGTCTAATCAGTTTCCGTCTACATAGATTTCGTTTCCTAGGAAGGGTTTTTACTTCTACCTCCAAAGGTACACTAATTTTTGGTTTTTTTCTTCTTCGATCACTTAAATTATATATCTTTTCTAACTGGTTGATTAGATTTTGGTTTATTATGATGGTGGGTTTTGGATTTTTCTTTCAGATTCAGAGAAATTGATCAATTAATTTTAAGGGAAAAAGTGTTGCTGCATTTTTACAAACAACCAGTGTATGTCATTGCTTGGTTTTGTTGTGGTAAAAAAATTAAGTGATTTTTACTTAAAGTTGTTCATCCATGGGTTAATAGTCATAAATTTTTGGGATGTCGTGGATGTTGGTTTTATCAATTCGAAATAATAGATTCTGATTTCAATTTTAGTAGCTTTAGGGAAGAAATTTGTGTATCTAGTTGGTTTTATCAGTTGTTACTCTTTCTTTGGAATACTTAGGCTAATACTCACATCTTTTCTACCTATCTGAAGCTTCAACTTTAATGCTTGAGTGTTCGTGTTCTAGGTTGCATAGAACAAAAAACAGTTTGTTTCCTTTTCGAAAAAGTTTAGGAGGGTAAGATTATGAAGATATATTCTGTTAGGTACTAAGGTTTAATGCTTATCCAGAATCACTAAAGTTTACTCTACAATACACTGTATTTTAAGACTTAAGTTAATTGACACTTCCTTTAAGAGTCTAAGTTCGGTGTTATAGTCATTTTCTTGACTGCAGCAGAAAAGGGAAAGTACTTTGGATGTGTTTATTTTGGATTAGAAAAACATTTAGTCGCTTAGTTTTCAGCTGAACGATCATTTTATATAGATATTTGCCATCTCAAGGTCACAACCAAGTTCTCTTATACCCAGCAGTCCCTAACGGAACTGCTGCACACTAACATATTACATCTTAATGTCGGTGACTTAAACATCGATACACAGTGTGCCCCCAAAGAACTTCTTTTCTGGATTCTCCACTCTCTTTAGGTCGGTTAACATAGTTGGGATGTTAACGAAAGTAGGAGAGAGAATATATAAAAGATAATTCTAATTGAACAAGTTAGACTGAATAATATGTCTTAGTTTATAATATTACCCTCTTGGCCTTGTATATGGTTACAAGCATGTAAGTCATCCTAAGTGTATGTTTGTTGAGGGACCACTTGTGTATACGTGAAGATGACGTAACGACCCATTCAGAATTTACTTCGTAGTTAAGTTACTTTCTCGACCAAGAATCTTCATTAGCTCTCAATTTCCAAGTTTTGACTATGACAACCCTTGGTTTCGTCTTCGCTTTCTATTCTGTAACTCATATCTTACACGTGTCTCAATACTAGTTGTCATGTCTCGCTCTCAGCTATGTTGTTATCTTCAAGTCGTGGTCGAGCTATCTACTAGTTATCTTTTACACAACCTGAGCTCTTTCTTGGCACTGAGCTCTATGACCTTACGACTTTCAGTTGTTCAGTTGATGTTCTATTTTGTCATCTACATATTTACCACCAATTTATTTTAAATGTAGTCCTTAGACTTTATTATTATTTAAATTTAATTTAGTATTTTTAAACTTTAACAACTCAGCTCAAAGATATGCTTTAACAACTTAGCTCAGAGATATTTTTTAGCAGCACCAAGATAATGTCATTACTTAAATAGATAGGTGATACGACCAAGATATTGGATCTTAGGTTTTTGCTCAGATTGAGAATATCTTTATTTCTCTTAAATGAATGAGTATATTTTAATAAAGATTTTGGATTGTCAGCTAGTGATCTTGGTGACATGTTCTCCACATTTTCTGATCATGCGACATACGTCAAAATTAAATATTTAATCACGTAACATAGGTCAGTGTAATACAGTGGTAAAGCCATTGGGTGATGATACAGTGACGTGAGTTCGAAACTCGCCAGCATTTTACTGATAAAAAAATAATCTATGAGAGATAGAAAATTTATTGTTGCTACTTATTAGTGCAGATTATCACATGGGGTGTATTTGTCATCCTTTCCGGAAATCGAAGAGTTTATAATTATTTTAATAGTTTGTGCGCTTTATGAAAACACAAGGGATACCAAATACACCAACTTTATCGTTCGACAACCTGTATAGAAAAAAACTTAATACAATAACAAGTAGACCAACTGAATGATCCTTGAAAATATGTATATAGAATTTATATTTGAACCTCTAGTCAATCAATATGTGTATAGACACAAGGTCCGTGAACCTGATTATTAAGCAGATTACTTGGACGATCTCAAAAATCAATATCCAAGATCAATTTAGTCGTATCTACATAATCCAATCGAAATTCTTCCAAGTAATTAAACTTGTTATCTATCTTTTAAGATACGAATTATACAAGAAACAAGTCTCGTAATTGATTACAATTAAGTGGACGTATCTACTTAGGTTGAATATGTACAAACCTGTTCAAATCCAATTATAAAGATAAAGAATATAATGCGAAAAAGAAAAAACACAAGACACCATAAATTTTGTTAACGAGTAAACCAAAATAGCAGAAAACCCCGGGACCTCGTCCAGATTTGAACATCACACTATATTAAGCCACTACAGACACTAGCCTACTATCAGACTTCAAAATGGAATGTAGTTGACACCGAACCCACTCTCCAAGCGATTCAATTATAGTCGCGCTCCTTACGTATCTTGAACCTTGCAAGGCTCTACACACTTGATTTCCTTAGATGACGTCTTTTACAGCCTAAGAGTTGTTTAAACCTCAGTGAAGACTTTTAATACCAATCTGCCTCTAACAGATAATCCTATTGGATTTCCGTTTTGATCAAAGATCAAGGTGTGAAAATATGTTTGCAATAGACAAAGCTAGCAAACCTCACAAATCCGAATCTTACGACTCCCAAAGAGCCGCCTAGATTCTTAACCACCTCTCAAGAACAATCTTCAAAAGATCAACTATTTCAGATATCTATCTTGAGAAATCGCAAAGTCTGAGACGAAGAAAACTTTATGGTAACTATCTATCTTGCCTAAAAGAGATTACGATAACCTCGATAACAGAAAAGCAAGATCAGGATTCATGAACTATCAAGGTAAAGATAGTCGTACGTGGCTTCACGAATCCCCAAAGCGAAGTTTTTTAGTCGTAGACCTAATTATATTTCTTAGAGGAAATCTAGGTCAATAGAGGACGACTCTAAGAATCAACTAGGATACAAAGTATCAGGAATTGATTTTCCCAATTGAAAGAGCATATCTATTTATAGTTTTCCAATGACCAGGGTTAGCATAAAATTCAAGCTAAGATAACTTGAGAATCAAGCAAACTATATTCTTAAAAAATACAATAAAATAATATACACTTAGGTTCGGTTATTGAACCGTGTATAATGACCACTCAGTTTAGCAAGTTATCCAAAAAACTAAAAGCAATTTGATATTCATTCAAGAACTTAAGAGTTTAATCATGATGCACACACAAGTGTTTAAGTTATCAATGAAGTCTTGGAAGTGTTTAAGAGAGTTCTAATAATGTTAAACATATTATGAAAATAATTCTTTGAGCATTTACTAGAATATAAACTAGGACAGTCGGTACAATGGTTTTCCAATCATAGGGATTTTTC
Source organism: Papaver somniferum (assembly GCF_003573695.1). Lineage (NCBI taxonomy): Eukaryota > Viridiplantae > Streptophyta > Magnoliopsida > Ranunculales > Papaveraceae > Papaver > Papaver somniferum. Next base: position 99,809,569 of record NC_039366.1, read on the forward strand.
ACGAGTCAGGGTGCAACGGTTCATGAATCGGATTCATCAACCCTACAAGACTACCGAACTCAGTTGACAACGTTTTGTGAACAGGGTTCGCCAACTGTTAGCCTATTATTCCAACTTTTAAAATGCAGTTTACTACGATTTGCCAACCGAGTTCGTAAATTGTTCCCAACTGAACTTTCGGTTTGCGAAATGGTTCGCCAACCTTCATGTATTTCTGAAACTCACATATTTATGGTTAGCAAACTGGTTTTCCAACTTCCATAAGTACAAATATCAGTAAGTTCAATATTTCTCTCTAATATGTTTGAAATATTCCCAAGTGATAAAATCATTTGCATGGGAAATTTTCAAATGATCCACAAATTAATTCATATAACTAATATTGTTAAGTACTGTTGAACATCTTTGCTTAAAGTCATATTTCGAGATTTTTCACAAGACAAGCATATTGTGGTTAATTTGCTTGAACTAGTATTTTATTTTTTCAAGTCATCTTCCAACATCTTGATTTTATCAAAAGCAGCAATTAAATTATCCTCAAGGCGTTTTTGTCGAACGAGATAAGCGCTTTCTCTGTCTTCAAAACTTGTTTGCTGGGAGTTAATCCTTGCTTCAGTTGCTGCAAGTTTTTCTTCCAATTTAAAGAAATCTCTACGAAGATTATCACATTCAAGTGATTTTTTATATAGGTCATTCTCACGATCTTTGAGGATCGAATCGTTAGTAGAATTCCATATATAAAGACCTTAATAAATTCTTCTCAATTTCTTGTTTTTGCGACAGAAATTAGTCAGAAAAGGTGTGACATGAGAAGTTGTCAACATTTTCTTTTCCGACAAATCAAAAATCTTAACATACTATGAGACTTCCTCATCCACATCTCTATCAATATCTAGGTCAACTTCGTCATAAAGTTCATCCAACTGTTCTTCTAGGCGTGTTTCCCAGTTATCAACAGTTTATACATCAAGAGAATGTTTAGATATTGACTTAGATATGACAGTTCTCTCAGGTGAATCCAAGCTTTGAAAATCATCCAGTAATTTTTGGACCGGTACGTTATTAGAGATAGACTCGTCCATATAGTCAGATTGCTACAAACACAGACTTATGAGGTTGTTGGTGGTGGTTTTTAGTTCAGGGTTAAAACCGTAAAACCCTATTTATGTGCCTTTGTTCTGCAAAGAAATAGAGCCATTTAAAGGTGATGAGTGCCTACGCCTCTTTGCTTACATATGTACTGAGCAACTCAGGATACTTATATACGAAATTTATTTAGAATAATTTTGGTTGCAACTCCCAGGTATTCTATAAGTTTTATTGAACTCTCGCTTGCATTATTCACTAATGCATGGCTTGCTGAGTATTTACCCTATGGTATGTTCTCAGTTGAACTTTTAATATTGATATGATATGACAACTAATGTTCGTTCTCATCTGAGCATCATGAGTTTCCCGAAGTGTCAGGATTAAGATGTGCATGAAAGATTGAAAGTACTCAATCAGAAGCACGCAAGTTGTGCTACTCTCTGAGATAAAAATTAGTGATTTTGTATCAACGCGCAAAATTCACCAAATTTGATTAATTTTGTGTCAGCTCGCAAAATTCAATTTTTCTAACCTAATTTTATCAATTTACAAAAATTTGGTTTTTGCGGCCTGCGCGATATCTCGATCCCTATTAGTCGAAACTAAACCTACGCAAACTAGGAAATTGGTCCATCATGGAACTAGTAGTAGCAGAATCCTACTAAAAGTTGGAAAAAAGGAAATAAAGGGGAAACTACGACAAGTGAAGGCAGCAGCTAAAGGGCGCGGCCGCACCACTTGGTCGGCCGGTTTGCCCTAGCTTGCGCCGCCTATCACCGACGGGCCATGTCCCATGTTGTTGGCCGCCAGTCCCTCTTTCCCATCTACCAATCAAATTGCTCCAAAGCCGCTACCTACACTTTTTAATTAAAGATGGAAGTTGGCTGGTTGACGTGCTTAGTTTCTTAAGAAATTGAATCTAGACTTTCCATGTCAATCTTTAAACGATCACGACCGTACGACTTGGCCGGATGAGATTTATCAAGCTTAGATTCTTCCTGAAGTGACTAAACAAGCTCCATGGTATTCACTGGCGGGCCCACTTCTATTCAAGCCAATCGTAACTCTTCTATCCTGCAGGTGGCATCCATGATCGCTATCCAAAGTAGGCTAGTCACGCGGTTGAAAAAGGTTTTTAACGAGTTAAGACCGGCCATGGTAGTCTTAAATCCATCGGGGCCGTCCAACTTAGCCAACCTAATTGGATGTCTTAGATTTTATTTTAGGCGACCAATAAAGTGATGATATGTTCATAGGCTCACCTTTAGCCTTGGCCAATCACGTTGCTCACAACCTGCCAGCAGCATATCAAATCGATCACCTAAAGTAGGTTGGTCACTCGCCTTTAAAAGACTTGAATTCAACTCACGACATCATGTGGCTATCGCAAAACGATCTCGGTCGTCCAACTTGGCCATCCAAATTGACCGGCCTAGATCTAATTTTGGGAGACCAATAAGATGTCGTCGTGGTCACCGGCCGCCCCTCTTCCATGAGGACCGATCGAATTGTCCTCAACCTACCCGAACGACTCCTGGCAGCTGCTCAAAGTAGTTTGGTTATGCTACTCATAAAAGTCTTAAATAAGTCAATGATAATCAACAACTGCCGCAAATCATCTTAACCATCCAACTTGGTTGGATGACTTGACCGACTTAAATCCAATCTTAGGTGACCAATGGGACGCCATGATTGTTTTCAGCTGCTTCCCTTCTCCATGAGTCAATCATGTCATCTTTAGTTGACTTACTTGGCTGCCAACTGTTCGACCAAAGAAGGCTGGTTGCGCTCTCAACAACGGCACTTCATATGCATCGATTAATTTGAGCTGCTTGCTTAATAACGATGCTTTACATGCATCGAATATAAATGATATTTTATAAATATCGATTTCACGAATAACTTAATTATTTAACCTAAAAGCATTGTATGCTATTTTTTGCGGCAAGTCTCACGACTTGACTTGTCACTTATGACTGCTCGCCGCCTAGCTTGCGCGTGATTGGTCAAAATATTTAGGTCTTGCGAGCAAGACCCACTCAGAAACTACCATGCATGACTTGTTCCATTCCTCATGTAACTTGCTACATATTTTCTGCAAAATACTCGAGACATCAAACATGTCACAAACTGGAGGATGTTCATCAGGGTATTGGTCTGGCGGTTTACAGCGTGCGGCGTGCAACACGCCCATTATGAGAAAGTGTCAGGAAAGGCGGACAATTACTGGCAGTAGAGAAGTAGTGGGTGTAAAACCGACCGGTCTTCCCCTCATTATAGGGACGTGGTTTTCATCATTTACACGATCCTCACTTCTCAATTACTAAGCTATTTCCACTTCCTATGAGATTAGGGTGTGTCTGACTATGACTTGTATAAATAGATTTTCAATCTATTTCAACCGAGGGGGATTCATTAACACAAGTATCCAGAAAACACTAAGAACTTATAGCTTACATTCTGCAAGCGGGTTCTACATTCTGATACAAGTCATATAGCAACCACACTTTCATAGTTCATCATTCTAATCTCAACACCTTCTTTGCTTACCTCCCTAAGATCAACCCTTCTCCTTCATTTTGTGACCGAAGCAAGACTGGAACGACCATTTCTTGGTTTAGGCCAGAATTGTACAGATTGATCTCTCGAAACTAAAATACTCATGTGCAATACATTTGTTTAGGGCACACCCAATTTATCATTTTCAGCAATATCAGTTTTTACCCTACTACAGAGGTCTTAGCATGTTTGCCTGATCTGATACCAATTGAAAAAGCGGGGGTATAACAACCACACCCAATAATTCGTTCGAAAATCTGTATGGACTAAACTCCAATATAATTCCTAGAGCACCAACTTAAAAGTGAGATTCAATCAAGAAATACATCAAAGAGCTTTATCTCTTTCTCAATACAATCAGCGAATCGAACAGATAGAAATCCGTGAGCCTGATTGATATGAGAAATAACTTAGACGGTACCAAAAACCAATGCCCAAGTGTCAATGAAGTTATATCCAACAAACAAAGTTGGATTTATCAAATGTGATTGAACTTTGCACAACCCGTGATATTTCAATTATATAAACAAATATAATGCGGAAAAGAAATGACACAGACACCAAAAATTTTGTTAACGAGAAAATCGCAAATGTAGAAAAACCCCGGGACCTAGTCCAAATTTAAAAACTACACTGTATTAAGCCGCTACAGACTCTAGCCTACTACAAGTTAACTTCGGACTTGAATGTAGTTGAGACCTACCCAAGTCTCACACCGATTAAGGTACAGTCGCGTTTCTTATGCCTCTAGAACCACGCCGGATTCTCCGCACTTGATTCCCTTAGATGATCTCACCCACAACTAAGAGTTTCTACGACCCAAAGTCGAAGACTTATAAACAAATCTGACTCCCACAGATATGTCTATCCTTTATTCTTTTTGTTCCATCTTTTGATACAAAGATCAATGTGAACATGAACCAGCTAATAATCCGGTCTTATACTCCGGAAGAGCAACCTAGAAATATTAGTCACCTCACAATAACCTAACTGATTAACATAAGAAGTTATTACGGAATCACAAGAGTCTGAGACGAAGAACCGTTGTGATTACTTTTTATATCTTACCCATCAAAGATAAATCTCGAGTAAATCTTGGAGAAGATAAAACTCAATAAGATAGAACAAGTAACATTAGAATACGCAACTACAAAGATAATAGTTGGATCTGGCTTCACCAATCCCAAATGAAGTCTTCAAGTCGTTAACCTAATAATGGTTTTGTAAAACCTACGTTAAAAGAGAATCGACTCTAGTTTGCAACTAGGACACACAGAAGTGTCGGGATTAGGTTTTCCATTTGATAGAGTTCTCCCTTATGTAGTATTTCAAATCAGGGTTGCTTACAATCAAAGCTAAGATAGCTTAGTACCAAAGCATTCAGTACTCATCGTTAGATGAACTCCTGATTTGAGATTCAAGCTAAGTCTGCTTAGAAATTAAGCAATTAATCTCCACCGTTAGATGGTCTTAGCTTGTTACACACAAATAAAATATACTTATATTTAGATATGGATATGGATAACCGTACCTAAACGTGTATATTGGGTTGGTTAAATAACAGTTAACCGAATTTAGTCATATGAACACCTATGACTTAACCATATTCATCTAACAGTTCTAGATCAAATATGATGATCAATCAATCATGATAGATAATCAAATGAATCTAATTGTGTTTCAAATAGAGTTGTTCAATTTTTCAATATCTCGTAGAAATATTCATGAACAAACTGAAACGAAATCAGTTTGATTCATGATTGTACAAAGTACTTATACAAGAATAAATTCATGAACATTAATCCACGGTTTGCAAAGTTAATTTGCATTCCTTAGATCATAAATGTTTTATTTCATGAGTACGAGAATCATACATTACCGATTTTATAACTTAACCACTGTGTTCACAAACTGGGTACGCAAACAACAGCTCGGACCTTGGCCTAGTCAAGCCATTCGCAAACCCGGTTCGCAAACAACCATTCCAGACTCACCTCAGGTAATCCCGTTCGCATACTAGGTACGCAAACAAGAGTTCCATACCTTCTCAGATAAATCCGTTCTCATACTAGGTACGCAAACAAGAGTTCCAGACGTGAATCATCACAATACAGTTCGCATACTAGGTATGCATACCGTGTTGTATCCAGACATGGGTAATTGTTCTAAACTCTTATTTCAATCATTGAATCATCCTTAGAAGACGACAATGGTAATCTTACAAATACCATTAGCTTCAAGTAATTTTCAAGTGATTGAATGATCAATGCGAAACTTCCCGAGCTAACATCAAATGATTGTCTGACACAAATCATATAAGATGTTCAAGGTAATTTTCACATGATCATCTTTTGACTTAATATTCAGTTTCCAACAAATAAATTGTTTCAACTAAACTCGTCAAGAATACGATGAACATATCTAAAGTAAAAGGCTTCCAACACGTATTTCGAGAAATAAATAAGCGAGATAAACTCGGCTCGGAATATCAAATGTGTATAATGTAAAAGTATATATAGTTATATGACTTAGTCTTATTAGAAGATAGAATAGAATAGACTTCTGAGTGATAGATAAGTTTTAGTCTCCACATACCTTTTGTTGATGAAGTTCCTCCAAGCTCCTCAGCAGATCTTCTTCTTCAATTGGTGAACGTTGTGAAGTATAAAGATCAACTACACATTCTATCCTTATCCGAGATATATCTATAAGTAGACTAGAAATCAAGTATATAGTTTTGATCAACTAAACTTGACAAACAAGCTTGAGATAGAAACGCTTGCGAGTTCGACCGAGCAATGCTCTAACAACGTGAACCTCAATCATATCAACTATGACATTCAACCCCTTTAAGATTATTTTTTTATGCTTTTTAATTTTTAGTGTTGTTGGGATGTTTAAACCGCAAATTTTGTAAAATTACTCAAGCGAGAAATAAATTTTAAATTTCAATTTATAAAGGAACTAAAATAAAAATAAAAAACAATCAGAATTTTCTAGTGGTTAAGAGGAAAACACAAATAAATTTAAGCATTTTTTTTGTTATCTCTTTGCGGTTGTTAAATATTTTCTAAATTAAGAATTGATTAAATTAAATCAAACAACTGAACTCAATTAATTAGCTAGAAAAAAGGTTTTACCTAAACATATACTAACTCCTTATTTTATAATCTTTTTTGTTATTTTTCTCAAAAAAATTTGTTATCCTTCACGAGAAAAGAAATCGTTTTTTGCCAACTCTCAAAATTTAGGCAAAAGAAAGACAAAGTACCAGAAAAGGTTGACAAAGGTTTCTCAACTTGTTAACCTCTTTGTCGTTATTGTTATATGTTTTATGTCGTATGTTTATTGTGATGATTTTCATGTCATGTGTCAGATCTATTGTGATACATGTCGTGCCGATTTGAGACCGAAATTTCTGAACCTATCAAAGGTAGAATGGAAATGATCCTTGATAAGATTGTTTAATTATTATTTTAAATCCAATTTTGTTTATTTAGCTTTGTTTTTTGTATTTATTTTGAATGCACAAAATGCGCAATGAACGTACAACATTAATTTATTACTTTATTTATATAGGAGCTAAGGTAGGGTTAGAATGCAGAAATAAAGAAGGTGGAAACATTACATACACGGCCGAGGATGTTGTGACCGATGAGGATGGTATGTATTCAGTAGTAATTAATGGTGATCATGAAGATGACATATGTAAAGTATTACTCAAAGAAAGCCCTAGGTCTGATTGTAACGAAGTTGTTCCTACAAGAAATCAAGGTCATGTAGCCATCACTGATAACAATGATATTGATTCTCCTATTCGATTCATGAATTCCTTTGCGTTCCTGAAGAAAGAACCTCTCTCCAATTGCTCTAAAGTCATCGCTAATTTAGGCATTACACCCGATGATATCACGGTACTATGATGTAATATATTTTGTCTAAAGTGTACATGCATACTGTAAATTTTACAAGTAAAAAGTGTTTATACACCATAGCGTCATACGTTAAATGCAATTGTTTTTAAGGAGTTTATTTGTTGATACCTTAACAAAATAATTTTGGATGAGTAGAATTGGCATCATAGGAACAAAAAAGAAAACATAAAGCTTAAAATTATTAAAAGAATATCTTTCCACTTAATAACTACATCACCCAACATAAAACCTGACTATTACCGGGAAGAAAAATGCAATTGAAAGGTGAAAATATTTGCCTTGATTATAACATCTAACACTATCAACAAACAACAAGGAGAAGACAAATCCCATCTTTATATAATGTTCGAAAATATACCAGCAACGCCGAAAAAGTTATGTAATATCCCAGAAGACTCCATGACACCCGAAGAATTCCAGGATGAGACATATGAATAATGACCCGAGGAAATAATGGCATGGAAAAAATATGGTGAAACCATATAACCCAAAGGTGCGAGTCAATGATCCAGAGCGAAACAATCAATATTAGTTTAGGTTCGACAGGAAAAAAAAATATGGAGATTGGAAAGGGCGAGATCAGCACTAAGCGAAGAAGAGAAGATTCATATACCCAGTTTAAACGAAGTTGAATACACCGCTTTCCGAAATCTTCAAATGGTTAGATCGGAAATACAACTTTAACTACCTATACAATCGGGGGAAACAACTAGATAACGCGGAAAATACCAAAGACTATTTCGGCTTCCACCAATTTTATAGTCATCCAACTATCTCATGCAGGAACTTAAGGCAAGTGGTCCGGGAGATGGTCGATGATGGGAAACTCTAAAAATTTGTGTCGCCACATCCTTCACGATACACAAAATGATCTTATGTTCATCGATTAAGGATCCATAAAGAAGCACCATATTTGGAATGTAACATCATCTCTCATTTGGTGACATGGGTGCGCACCTTCGAAAGTAGCATCATGGGGCGAATCCATAAGCGAAACTATAAATGAAAAGAGGTTCATACCATAGTAATGAAGCCACCAATAAATTAATGGACGAAACAAACCTCAGATAAAAAATGCCCATAAAAATGGAAAAAAAACACAATGCCCCTCTGGTGGTCACCATAGTGATCGCCTTTTCTATAAGAGAAAACGGATAGAAAAAACAAAAAGCTTTGCCATGGGCGACACCCTAAATTCCAATCGACATAGGAAGCTCCGTTAGGATACTTTTTCACGATAAATTCTAAAATATAGAACTTAAAGAATATTGCCTCATACTTTCGGCATGTAACATATATGAAATTCAGTGGTTCTTCGGCCAGGCCAAAAAGAAAAGTCACCTTAGAAGTGCATGCAGGGTGGATCCTAACTTCTATAACATATTGTGTCATAGACATAATATCTCCATGTGTTACCATTATTGCACGATCATGGGTACATGGGATCAAAGGTGTTGCCTGAACTTAACACTAGAGAGGCTACAATTCTATACTGTAGACAGAATTGCTGAAATTATGGGAGATCCGAGAGAAGTAAGATATTGAGAGAAGCTCAAGGTGCAGAACGCCGAAAATCAAGTTTAACTCTCCAAAAGTTGAAGAAGAGCGTTAAGGAAGCAAAAAGCCAATAAGATATCTATGCATACATCGCAGAAACAAACAAAGTCATGCAAGAAAAAGGCAAATATGGCCGTTGAGATCAAAGAAGAAAATATGAAAGAGAACGATAAGGCCTTATATAAATCAAAGAGCCCGACAGAAGTCGAATTACCTAAGCCAAGCTTCTCAATTTCGGAGCCAACTAAGATGTGAATATTAGGACAGCTAAAAGCCCATGCATGGTGAATACTCTTGACATCGTCAAAACCAGAAGAAGAACAAAGGTTGCTCGAAGTGCTAAAGAAGTACTTTGAAGTTTTTGATTGGAAAGTTGAGTACGCGTTTGGAATTGACCTAGAAGTTTGTCGCCAACAAGATCGATCCAAAGTATAAGCCTTTTGGACAAACAACTCGGAAAGTGGCACCTAATTATCAAGAGGCAGTACAAAAGAATGTGAAGAAGATGAAAGCTTTGGGGATAATTCAAGAAGTCAAGTATCCATTATGGACACACAACATGGTCATTTTACCAAAAAGTAATGAAGGGGTAAGAATCTGCATCGAATTCAACGATCTTAATAAGGCATGCCTAGAGGATAACTTCGAATTCCCAAATATCTATAAGTTGTGGATGCTACAAAGGCACATAAATTACTATCACTTATAGATGGATACTCGCGGTACAATAAAATCCTATAGAATAGATAAGATATTGAACACACAACTTTCTTTAATCCGAGAGGATTGTACTGCTACGTGAAAACGTCAATCAGACTAAAGAATGCTGGGGCAACCTACCATATTCTTGCGGACAAAATATTTGACGATTAGATCCACAAGACCACAGGGGTTTACGTAGATGACATATTGGTCAAAATTAAGAAATTTATCTAGAGCTCATGCAATAAAAATCAAACAAGAAAATATTAGATTAAATTCAACCCAGCTAAATGTGCTTGCTGACTCACATCAACAAATTCCTATGATTCATTGTGGCCAAACGAGGAATCAAACTAGAACCATAAAAAGTCCAATCCCTCCAAGAAATACCATCCCCTACAACAGTAAAAGACGTCTGTCGACTCAGTGAGAGGTTGAAAACCTTGAAGGTTCGTATCTAGATCTTACGATAAGTGCAAGCTATTTTTTAACATACTAAAGAAAGAAGAAATTCTCGTCGAGTAAGGAGTGCGAATAGGCATTCCAAAAAAAAAAAGGAAAAGAAAATCTGGCCAACTTGCATACCTTTGAAAGGCCTTAACCTCGGGACGTTTTGTATATCTACTTAGCAGCCACTATCACCATTAATGCGACATTTGTGTTGCACAACGAGAAAAACAATCCATCTACTTTATCAACAAAACCCTGACCACGACCTGAATGAAATATACCAAAATCAAAAATCTCATACTATCACTAGTATGTGCACCCCAAAAGAAGAGAACATACTTTCACACATACATTGTGACAGTCATCGCCAAAACGCCCAAAGAATCAATACTGGACAATATTACAGAAATAACAGGAATACTATCAAGGCGAGGAGTGAAAATCAAGCAATTTAGTGTTTGAAAAGGAGAAGGTACCAAGTATACCACCAAATTTTCGTTCGACAACATGTATGGATAAAACCTAATGCAATCATAAGTAGGCAAAAACAAAGTCCCTTGTAAAGGATTTTATATAAAGTTTTTCTATTTCTCTTCTACAATTAGTATGTATAGACCAAAGGTCCATATACATGATTGTGCAGAAGAGTTTTTGGACCGACCTCAAAAATCACTATCCAAGATCAATCTAGTCATATTTGAATTAAGAGGATTTGAATTCTAACAAGTATAAACTTGTAATTTGTCTTTCAATATATGAATTCAACAAGAACAAGCCTTGTTTCTTTTATCTCAAATAACAAGGACTTAAAATACCTAGATTGATTTTACGTACTACCTGTGATATTCTCATTATAAAGATAAACAATATAGTGCGGAAAAAGAAAAACACAAGACACCAAAATTTTGTTAACGAGGAGAATTGCACTGGCAGAAAAACCTCGGGACCTCGTCCAACTTTGAACCATACTGTATTAAACCGCTATCAACACTAGTCTACTCTCAGACTTCAAATTGGAATATAGTTGACACTGAATTAACCCTCAAAGCATTTTAGTTGCAGTTTTTTTCCTTACATCTGTTAAAACTCTCAAGATTCTACGCACTTGATTCCCTTGGCTGACGTCCTTTACATCCTAAAAGTTGCGTCAACCTTAGTGAAGAATTTTGATACCTATCTGCCTTTAACGAACAAACATATTTGATTTTCCCTTTGCAATGTTCCGATCTAAGTTTGGAAATCTATTTGCAGTAGACAAAGTCCAACAAACCCCATGGATCTGGAACACTTACACTTTGTTAGCAGAGAAATCACTGTCTTCGCAAACTGGGTACGCGAACAACAACTCCGGATATTGGCCTAGTCAATCCATTCGCAAACCCGGTTCGCGAACAACCGTTCCGGACCCAACTCAGGTAATCACGTTCGCATACTAGGTACGCAAACAAGAGTTCCTGACCTTCTCAGATAAATCCGTTCGCATACTAGGTACGCAAACAAGAGTTCCAGACGTGAATCATCACAATACAGTTTGGATACTGGGTATGCATACCGTGTTGTATCCAGACATGGATAATTGTTCTAAACTCTTATTTCAATCATTGAATCATCCTTAGAAGCCGACAATGGTAATCTTACACATACCATTAGCTTCAAGTAATTTTCAAGTGATTGAATGATCAATGCGAAACTTCTTGAGCTAACATCAAATGATCGTCTCACATAAATCATATAAGATGTTCAAGGCAATTTTCACATGCTCATCTTTTGACTTAATATTCAGTTTCCAACAAATAAATTGTTTCAACTAAACTCGTCAAGAATACGATGAACATATCTAAAGCAAAAAGGCTTCCAACACGTATTTCGAGAAATAAATAAGCGAGATAAACTCGGTTCGAAATATCAAATGTGTATAATGTAAAATATATAAAGTTATACGACTTAGTCTCATTAGAAGATATAATAGAATAGACTTATGAGTGATAGATAAGTTTTAGTCTCCACATACCTTTTGTTGATGAAGTTCCTCCAAGCTCCTCAGCAGATCTTCTTCTTCAATTCGTGAACGTCTTGAAGTCTAAAGATCAACTACACATTCTATCCTTATCCGAGATATAGCGATAAGTAGACTAGAAATCAAGTATATAGTTATGATCAACTAAACTTGACAAACAAGCTTGAGATAGAAACGCTTGCGAGTTCGACCGAGCAGTGCTCTAACAACGTGAACCCCAATCATATCAACTATGACATTCAACCGCTTTAAGATTATTTTTTTATGCTTTTTAATTTTTAGTGTTGTTGGGATGTTTAAACCGCAAATTTTGTAAAATTACTCAAGCGAGAAATAAATTTTAAATTTCAATTTAGAAAGGAACTAAAATAAAAATAAAAAACAATCGGAATTTTCTAGTGGTAAAGAGGAAACCACAAATAAATTTAAGCATTTTTTTTGTTATCTCTTTGCGGTTGTTAAATATTTTCTAAATTAATAATTGATTCAATTAAATCAAACAACTGAACTCTATTAATTAGCTAGAAAAAAGGTTTTACCTAAACATATACTAACTCCTTATTTTATAAATTTTTTTGTTACTTTTCTCAAAATAAATTTGTTATCCTTCACAAGAAAAAAAAATCGTTTTTTGCCAGCTCTCAAAATTTAGGCAAAGAAAGACAAAGTACCAGAAAAGGATGACAAAGGTTTCTCAACTTGTTAACCTCTTTGTCGTTGTTGTTATATGTTTTATGTCGTATGTTTATTGTGATAATTTTCATGTCGTGGGTCAGATCTATTGTGATACATGTCGTGCCGGATTTGAGACCGAAATTTCCGAACCTATCAAAGGTAGTATGGAAATGATCCTTGATAAGATTGTTTAATTATTATTTTAAATCCAATTTTGTTTATTTTGCTTTGTTTTTTGAATTCACAAAATAGTTATTCCATGCGCAATGAACGTACAACATTAATTTATTACTTTATTTATATAGGAGCTAAGGTAGGGTTAGAATGCAGAAATAAAGAAGGTGGAAACATTACATACACGGCCGAGGATATTGTGACCGATGAGGATGGTATGTATTCAGTAGTAATTAATAGTGATCATTAAGATGACATGTGTGAAGTATTACTCAAAGAAAGCCCTAGGTATGATTGTAACGAAGTTGTTCCTACAAGAAATCAAGGTCGTGTAGCCATCACTGATAACAATGATATTGATTCTCCTATTCGATTCATGAATTCCTTGGCGTTCCTGAAGAAAGAACCTCTCTCCAATTGCTCTAAAGTCATCGCTAATTTAGGTCTTACACCCGATGATATCACGGTACTATGATGTAATATATTTTGTCTAAAGTGTACATGCATACTGTAAATTTTACAAGTAAAAAGTGTTTATACACCATAGCGTCGTACGTTAAATGTTATTGTTTTTAAGGAGTTTATTTTTTGATACCTTTAAAAAATAATTTTGGATGAGTAGAATTGGCATCATAGGAACAAACAAGAAAACATAAAGCTTAAAATTATTAAAAGAATATCTTTCCACTTAATAACTACATCACCCAACATAAAATCTGACTATTCCCGGAAAGAAAAATGCAATTGAAAGGTGAAATTTTTTGCTTGATTATAACATCTAACACTATAAACAAACAACAAGGAGAAGACAAATCCCATCTTTATATAATGTTCAAAAATATACCAGCAATGCCGGAAAAGTTATGTAATATCCCAGAAGACTCCATGACACCCGAAGAACTCCAAGATGAGACATATGAAAAATGACCCGAGGAAATAATGGTCATGGAAAAAATATGGTGAAACCATATAACCCGAAGGTACGATTCAATGATCCAGAGGGAAACAATCAATATTAGTTTAGGTTCGACAGGAAAAAAATCCAGAGATTGGAAAGGGCGAGATCAGCACTAAGCGAAGAAGAGAAGATTCATATACCCAGTTTACATGAAGTTGAATACACCGCTTTCCGAAATCTTCAAATGGGTAGATCGGAAATACAACTTTAACTACCTATACAATCGGGGAAAACAACTAGATAACGCGGAAAATACCAAAGATTATTTCGGCTTCCACCAATTTTATAGTCATCCAACTATCTCATGCAGGAACTTAAGGCAAGTGGTCCGGGAGATGGTCGATGATGGGAAACTCTAAAAATTTGTGTCGCCACATCCTTCACGATACCCAAATTAATCTTATGTTCATCGATTAAGGATCCATAAAGAAGCACCATATTTGGAATGTAACATCATCTCTCATTTGGTGACATGGGTGCGCACCTTCGAAAGTAGCATCATGGGGCGAATCCATATGCGAAACTATAAATGAAAAGAGGTTCATACCATAGTAATGAAGCCACCAATAAATTAATGGACGAAACAAACCTCAGACAAAAAATGCGCATAAAAATGGAAAAAAAAAACACAATGCCCCTCTGGTGGTCACCATATTGATCGCATTTTCTATAAGATAAAACGGATAGAAAAAACAAAAAGCTTTGCCATGGGCGACACCCTAAATTCCAATCGACATAGGAAGCTCCGTTAGGATACTTTTTCACGATAAATTCTAAAATATAGAACTTAAAGAATATTGCCTCATACTTTCGGCATGTAACATATATGAAATTCAGTGGTTCTTCGGCCAGGCCAAAAAGAAAAGTCACCTTAGAAGTGTATGCAGGGTGGATCCTAACTTCTATAACATATTGTGTCATAGACATAATCTCTCCATGTGCTACCATTATCGCACGATCATGGGTACATGGGATCAAAGGTGTTGCCTCAACTTAACACTAGAGAGGCTACAATTCTATACTGTAGACAGAATTGCTGAAATTATGGGAGATCCGAGAGAAATAAGATATCAAGAGAAGCTCAAGGTGCAGAACGCCGAAAATCAAGTTTAACTCTCCAAAAGTTGAAGAAGAGCGTTAAGGAAGCAAAAAGCCAATAAGATATCTATGCATACATCGCAGAAACAAACAAAGTCATGCAAGAAAAAGGCAAATATGGCCGTTGAGATCAACGAAGAAAATATGAAAGAGAACGATAAGGCCTTACATAAATCAAAGAGCCCGACAGAAGTCGAATTACCTAATCCAAGCTTCTCAATTTCGGAGCCAACTAAGATGTGAATATTTGGACAGCTAAAAGCCCATGCATGGTGAATACTCTTGACATCGTCAAAACCAGAAGAAGAACAAAGGTTGCTCGAAGTGCTAAAGAAGTACTTTGAAGTTTTTGATTGGAAAGTTGAGGACGCGTTTGGAATTGACCTAGAAGTTTGTCGCCAACAAGATCGATCCAAAGTATAAGCCTTTTGGACAAACAACTCGGAAAGTGGCACCTAATTATCAAGAGGCAGTACAAAAGAATGTGAAGAAGATGAAAGCTTTTGAGATAATTCAAGAAGTCAAATATCCATTATGGACACGCAACATGGTCATTTTACCAAAAAGTAATGAAGGGGTAAGAATCTGCATCGAATTCAACGATCTTAATAAGGCATGCCTAGAGGATAACTTCGAATTCCCAAATATCTATAAGTTGTGGATGCTACAAAGGCACATAAATTACTATCACTTATAGATGGATACTCGCGGTACAATGAAATCATATAGAATAGATAAGATATTGAACACACAACTTTCTTCAATCCGAGAGGATTGTACTGCTACGTGAAAACGTCAATCAGACTAAAGAATGCTGGGGAAACCTACCATATTCTTGCGGACAAAATATTTGACGATTAGATCCACAAGACCACAGGGGTTTACGTAGATGACATATTGGTCAAAATTAAGAAATTTATCTAGAGCTCATGCAATAAAAATCAAACAAGAAAATATTAGATTAAATTCAACCCAGCTAAATGTGCTTGCTGACTCACATCAACAAATTCCTATGATTCATTGTGGCCAAACGAGGAATCGAACTAGAACCATACAAAGTCCAATCCCTCCAAGAAATACCATCCCCTACAACAGTAAAAGACGTATGTCGACTCAGTGAGAGGTTGAAAACCTTGAAGGTTCGTATCAAGATCTTAAGATAAGAGCAAGCTATTTTTTAACATACTAAAGAAAGAAGAAATTCTCGTCGAGTAAGGAGTGTGAATAGGCATTCCAAAAAAAAAAAGGAAAAGAAAATCTGGCCAACTTGCATACCTTTGAAAGGCCTTAACCTCGGGACGTTTTGTAGATCTACTTAGCAGCCACTATCACCATCAATGCGACATTTATGTTGCACAACGAGAAAAACAATCCATCTACTTTATCAACAAAACCCTGACCACGACCTGAATGAAATATACCAAAATAAAAATCTCATACTATCACTAGTATGTGCACCCCAAAAGAAGAGAACATACTTTCACACATACATTGTGACAGTCATCGCCAAAACGCCCAAAGAATCAATACTGGACAATATTACAGAAATAACAGGAATAATATCAAGGCGAGGAACGAAAATCAAGCAATTTAGTGTTTGAAAAGGAGAAGGTACCAAGTATACCATCAGGATCAATGCAAACAAATCAAAGAAGAGTTTAGATATCTATTTTAAGGAATTACAAAGTCTGAGACTAAAAGAACTTGGTGATTTATATGTATATTGTTATGATCCAAAGTTCATGAAATTCAATAACCAGTAGTGAAAAAGCAGGGTCTAACAACCACGCCCAATATTTCGCTTAGCAATCTGTATGGACTAACTCCAATATAATTCTGAGAGCACCAACTAATAAAGCGAGCTCAATCAATAAATATATCCAAGAGTCATATCTCCGTTTCTTAATGTATTCAACAAATCAAACAAATAGAAATCCGTGAGCCTGATTATTATAAGAAACAACTTGGACGGTATCAAAAACCAATATCCAAGTGCCAATCAATTTAGTCAACAACCAAAGGTTGGATTCACAATTGATTGAACTTACACACAACCTGTGATATCTCAATTATATAGAAAATATAATGCGGAAAAGAAATAACACAGACACCAAAAGTTTTGTTAACGAGGAAACCGCAAATGCAGAAAAACCTCAGAACCTAGTCCAGATTTGAACACCACACTGTATTAAGCCGCTACAAACACTAGTCTACTCCAAGTTAACTTCGGAATGGAATGTAGTTGAGCCCTAACCAATCTCTCACTGATCAAGGTACAATCGCGTTCCTTACGCCTCTAGAACCATGCCAGATTCTGCGCGCTTGATTCCCTTAGCTGATCTCACCCACAACTAAGAGTTGCTAAGACCCAAAATCGAAGACTTGATAAACCAATTTGTCTCACATAGAAAAGCTTACTGAATAGATAAATTTGTCTCCCACAGATATACCTATGAGTTTTGTTCCGTTTTTTGAGAAATCTAGGTGAACATGAACCAATTGATATACCAGACTTATATTCCCGAACAACAGCCTAGAAACATCAATCACCTCACAATAATCTAAATCGTATGGTAGCAAAACAAGATATTGTGGAATCACAAACGATGAGACGAAGATGTTTGTGACTACTTTTTATCTTGCCTATCGGAGATTAAATCTCGTGCAAAAATCTTAGAGAAGATAGTACTCAACAAGATATAAAACAACAAGATTAGAACACACAACTACAGAGAAAATAGTTGGGTCTAGCTTCACAATCCCAATGAAGTCTTTAAGTCATTAACCTACATGGTTTTGGAAAAACCTAAGGTTAAAGGAGAATCGACTCTAGTCGCAACTAGTATCACACATGAGGTGTGGGGATTAGGTTTCCCAGCTCCTAGAGGTCTCCCTTATATTGTCTTTAAATGGGGGGTTTGCAATCAATGTTACCTTGGTAACAAAGCATTCAATATTCACCGTTAGATGAAAACCTGATTAGACTCAAGCTAATATTTTTCAACTGTTAGATCGAACTTAGCTTGTTACACACAAATGAAAAGTGACTTCATTTAGATATGAGTAACCGTACCTAAACTTGTACACTTTTGTTGGTTCAATAATAGTTAACCGAAGTTAGCCATATGAACACTTTCATATCAACCTTATTCATCTTAACCATAACTAGTTCAAATGACTCAAATGAAACTAGTTGTAGAGTTGTTCAATTGTTTATATTCTCATAGAAGTATACAAGACACAATTGAAGCAAAATCGATTTTGATTTACTCAAATCAATTCATGAACATTATAGCCACGGTTTGCAAAAGATTGCATTCCTTATTATATAAATGTATTAGTTCATGAACAAACCGGTTTTAGAACATAACCTACTCAAGTATGCATATGGGTACGTGATGGGTCGGTAGACCGACTTTGTTTTACCGCAAGTGCACGGTGTCAATAATGCACACAATAGCAAGCACGGTTCGTTCCCTCAAGGAATGTGAAAACTACTACTAATTAATATCAAGAACTATCCAACCAAATTCAATATTTTCAGAGATTGTTGTACTAAGAAAATAATAACAAATTGATTCAAGCAAGTTTATAAGAAAATGTAATCAAGGATGTGGAAGTATTAGCGCTACGGAATACGTTGTAAGTTATGTTTACTTATGTTCTATCACAAGGTATCAAATTTACTCGTGCGAAGTGGCAAACCAAGCTACTAAGACATGAAAGATATTTCTTTAAGGATTATAAACAAGAGTTATCATAAAAGATTGTTTGTTATCAACCTAGAAGGTAGACATCCCTAGTACTAAGTATACATGACATACATAGTCTTGGAATAATCATAAAACAATCAATAACAAGGTTCAATGAGTATTTCTATCAACCTAACAATAGACTATACATGGCATATAATATGAGAAATTGAATAGAAGATAATTCATTGTAGAGAAACTCAAACAAATGACATTAAGCTCAAAGTTGGTAGAAACCCTTGTTTTAGAACATGAGTAAATTAAACCTACAAGTTCATCCTTCACCCTAACAAGGTATTTAGCTAGACATAGTTTTGTTCAAAGCCATTGAAAATGATATAGAGATTGTTAAGCTAAGCATATGAATAACAGAAAAGCAAGAATAGCTAAACTTGGATTTCTTCCCTGTATACGGGGTATCTCTAATCTGTGTTGATGGTGAGATATACAGGTCCTGCTACAGCTCCAACTTGGACCCAGCTTATCGTTCATGACCCAATCTACTTAACAGACCAATTTCTTCAAATTCAAGCCACTAGCCAACTCCGTCAACAACACCTAACCTCAAATTCTGTTTGTTTAAACCCCCTTCCAAATTCAGGCCATATTATTACTTCCATTTCCTGACTTGAACCTTATAAATCTCGTCAAGTACCCACACACACCATTCAACCACTTATCGTCATCACTGTTGTGCATTTTTTCATTGAGAACTTCAGATACCACTATCTCATTTGAACACAGCCCCACAAAACCTTCTCCACTCCGCTAAAATTCCCACCAAGTCTGTCCAGCATATATCTTCATTTTATGTAGTTCAATCTGATACATACCATTCATCCGGACCACCTCCCGAAACACTCAATCCAGCCAAAGTCTGCACCTTAACTTCTCTGCGATTTCCTTTCTATATTACTCCATCGATTCAACGCCACTGGTAACTTCTGATACACTCCCACACGAGAACCCCCAACTTCAATTGTTGTTGTGTTGTTTCTCAATTGGTCGATGCCAAAACCCCCAATTCAGTTCTGAAAAGACGAGGGTACCCAAATATACCTCAATCTAAAACTTTTCCACCCATAAGTCCTTTCTCCGAAAGTGATTTTCTATGGACTGAGTCGAGACAATACAACTAATCGATTCACACTTCGTGTGACCGTCTATGGATACAAGATCGAGACAATACGACAACAAGATAAATTGCGTGATTGACTATGGATACAAGATCGATACAATACAATAACAGAGTATGTTTACTTGATAAAAGATCCGGACTTAAGCAAACACAATAGGATTGCTATCAAGTAAATAGGAATTAACGTTTGTGCAATTTACTTTAAATTATAATAACAACAATTATAATTGCGGAAAATAAAAGTAAATGACACAACAAGATTTTGTTAACCAGGAAACCGCAAATGCAGAAAAACCCCGGGACCTTGTCCAGAATTGAATACTCTCAGGATTAAGCCGCTATACAAAATCTAAACCAACTTCGTATAGTTGAGACCAAGCAACTAAACCTATAGTTCACCTAGTTTCGTTTATATCCCTGCGCCTCCAACTTGCAATAAGTCACGCACTTGGAACAATTTCTTTGGTTCGTATTTCAAACAGTAAAGGAACAACAAATCTGTTCGGTAACAACTCTTTCAATCAAGTGATATGAGTTCGAAAAAAGGCTCTTCCGTTTATCCCAATAAACTCCTTTGTCAGGTCCTTATATCTATCCAATAAAAATTACCAAAGTAATTGTCAAGATTTTGCAATCAATACTTTTATTCACAAAGAATTGTATTGATGCCGATCTACTCAACTAATCAATCCAATCTATCACAAAGATAAACCGATTATAGTTGGATCCTCCAGCCGAAACAAATAATGTGCACACCAAAGATTATGAACCCAAATCAGAAATCTTCATCGTCTTCAAATCTTCTTAGATCTTCAATAAACACCTGGAATAATCAACTTGAATTTCTTGTGATCAATCACTCACAGAACGGAGTCTGTTAACAATGGATTATCACAAGACGTCTTTAGATCTACAAACAGTCTAAAGATCCCCGTTGAAACTTCGATCTAGTTTTAGTGAATCTTATATCAGAAGAGAAGATTCTCAAGCATAAAGAAACTAGGTGCAATCAAAGTTCAACAACGTTAGTCAATCAAATCAATCGAAAACTAATAATAAACTGCATTATCTAGTTTCCCACCAACGGTACTAATAGAGCTTCTCAATCCCAAAGAAGTATTTAAACCGAGCGGTCGTAAGAAATTTCTCCTAATTAGGTTACTTTCCTCTCCGAATAGGCGGCTCCACCAGTAACAACACAACCAGGTAGTTTTGCTGGCTCTGAGGATTAGTTTACTTGAAATGCAAACTTCAATATTTATAGACCAAGGAAGTTTGGACACCAAGGAATTTCCAAAACCGAAAATATTCTCAAGATATGCAATATATTTCCAAATTCGGTTTCCATAATTCCTGGAAATGCTTTGTCCAAATATTGACCGAAATCTCATTAGAAAATCTCAAATTAGTAAATACACATTACCAACTTTTATTTTCTAAAGATATGCATTTTAATTGTTGGCAATTAAAAGCATATAAGACTAAAAACCTTAATTAAAAGATTCTCAATTTATTTCGATCTGGGATTCTCCTTTAGTTATTAAGGAATATCTTTGAACAATAAAAGATAAGAGTTACTGCATATGTTCAAAGTATGTCGACATCTTTACTTAGTAAATCCTCTTTCATATTTACTATCTCGGAACCGATTTTCCACACTTCCAAAACGAGTTTATAATTGGTTCATCTGACTTCCAAGAACTATGTGATTGATTATCCTATCAAATCATCAAACACGGGCTTCACGGTTCTACCAAAACAAGTTTCAGTTCTACCTCCACGTGGGTACTAGAATTAGTCATGCTAGTTACCAAAACTTGGTTGACTAGGTACTAGGATCGGTTCCCACATGTATATGGTATCTAACTTGTATTTGTTGCACATGTCCATAGGATCGGTTCCCAATAACTAAAAACGTGTTGCACCTGTTCATAGGATCGGTTCCCAATAACTAGAAACTTGTTGCACCTCTTACAAGGATTGATTCCCCTTTTGTGATCGGTTGCACCTCTTACTAGGATCGGTTCCCCAATGACTAGAGTTGGTCATACCAATTACAATAAATCGATCATACCATCTTAGGTGATTACTTAAGATCGGTTTCACTAATAAAAGTCATACCAATACAAAATTCAGGCCTTGTGAATAGTTTTACCAAGACCATAAGCAGGTCATGAGCGGTTATACTAAACACACATATTGGTAATTCAAAAGATTTCAATGAATAACAAATACCAATAAGCCTAGCGATTTCCCTTTCGATTCACAAAACAAGTTTATGAATGTACTTCCTTTAAACGAATGTAAAACATTGTTTCCTAGGACGAAATCTTCACCTCATACCCATACATAATCACAATAACATTCAAACGATTATGTCGATGTCTTATATATGAAGTTCAAAAGATAAGCGTCATACTTCATATTGTATTCCTTAATACTACGTCTAACTAGAGTATAATCATTCACAACTTCGCAATTATGTTTTCAATATGCACGACTTGAAAGATACATTAGGGAATGAAACAGTTTAAGGAAAATATTACTAACCTCAAGTGGAAGGATGATGTCGTCGTTGTAGCTCCTTACTTTTTCACATTTTTCAAGTCTCCATGTAATACTTGTAATGTCTCATATCCTAATACTTTCAATCCCTATACGAAGTTGAATCTAGCTTATAATCAAGCGACTCTTTAAATGAGTTTGGATCACTAAAATATGACAACCAAACTTGACATACCAACGCTTGGTGGGTTCAACCGAGCTATGCTCTAACAAGTTCATACCTTAGATCCACATACAACCACTATCATTCATCATCAGTTAGTTCAGAATTCAAAACTCAAAGAACTGAAATCAATTCGACCCAATTTCAGACACATTTCATACAACAAACTCCACTTCTTTATAGCACCCATATCACAACTGAAATTCCATGCTTCCTCCATATACACACGACTACCACAAACATCATAACTGTCTGCAATCTTGTCCTCCGTTTGTACATCCATTAAGACCCAAACTTGAATCACAGAACCCCAAATTGATTGATGTTGTTAACCCCTTTTTGCACTCATATAAACGAACCCCATCGTTTCTCTTGAACCCAAATATTCACTCGAATCCATGACAGGAAAACCTTTCTTCTTCACTTACTCAAACCATCAATCGAAACCCCAAAATATGTTGTTGTGTCACTGTTGTTGTATCGCCTTGAACTCTCGATCTTTTCCCATAATTTGATCTCCATTTGCATCAATAGATGTGAAAGAAGGATAGAGGAAATGAACCGCATCTTCTTGAATATTCCACTGAAAATGAATAAGAAATGTGGCTGGTTGAAACTGTACGCCCTTGTGTAGCTCACATATTTGCCAAAGAAAAATGATTTCTTTGTTCCATTGCATCAACCTCTCTGGCCACCGGGATGGCTTAAGTGGTATGGCAACATGAGCTATTGACTTTCCAGCAGATTCGTGTGCCTTCCAGGCCACAACTCTCCGTCTCCATTTGGTGCTAGAAGTGACTTGAGTAGTGCTGATATATAGAGAGATACCAGGCCATCCACTTTGGTCATTTTCCGGTCCGGTGATCAGATTTCCTTGTTATTCCTATAAATGACTTAAAACAATATTATTAGCTAAAATATCGAGTCATGTCAAATATAAATGTGTTATAAAATAGGGCTGCCCATGGTTCGGTTTTATAATGAGGCCGGCCCCATGCTGCTTGTCGGCCCCCTTTCCATCGACCAATCAGGTCGCTCTAAATGCGCCACACGCATTTATAATGAGGCCGGCCCCATGCTACTTGACGGCCCCCTTTCCATCGACAAATACGGTCGCTCTAAATGCGCTACACGCATTTAGAATGAGGCCGGCCCCATGCTGCTTGCCGGACCCCTCTCCCATTGACCAATCAGATCGCTCAAAACCCGCCACACACACACTTTTAATAAAGTTGGAAGTTGGTTGGTCGATACGCCTAATTCCATTAGGAACCTAATCTAGACGGCCCAAGCAAAGTCTCCAAAAAACAATCACGACCGTACGATTTGGCCACTTGATTTATTAAGTTTAGCCGCTCCTAACGCGACCAAATAAGCATCATCATGAACTCATCTATCACTCAAAAATCTATCTACTCTATCTCCTATTTGAAACAAAAGTCGTATAGCTATATAGACTTCGATTATACATATTTGATATTTCGAGTTGAGTTTAACTCGATGTTTATGGGTAAAAACTGATTCTGTTATTTTTGGTAAATTTGGGTGTGTTGATGAGAAACGAATTCAAACCCTAAACAAATGCATTGCACGGGAGTACTTTAGATTCGAGAGATCAATCTGTAAGACTCTGGCCTAAACCAAGAAATGATCGTTCCAGGTTCAATTCGGTCACAAGGTGGAGGAGAAGGGTTGATCTTAGGGAGGGAAGCGAAGAAGGTGTTTGAGATCAGAGTATTGAATTATGAAGGTGTGGTTGTTTATGACTTGTGTATCAGAAAATGGTTTCTGGCAACTTGTGTTGATAACAGTTGTTCCTCTTGTCGAAATAGGTTGAAAACCTATTTATACAAGTCATTTGAGCGCAACCCTGATCTCGTAGGAAGTGGAGGAAGTTAAGTAGTGGAGTAGTGGGGCCGTGCAAGAAGTGGTGATTATCACATGGTCACATCTTCTTCCACTACTCTCATCATTTTCAACCGTCCATCTTTTCCTGACACATTCTCATAATGGCCGCGTTGCACGCCGCATGCTCTAAAACGCCAGACCAATACCCCAGTAAGTATCCCCCAGTTTATGACATGTTTGATGTCTCGAGTGAATGGGTAAAGTCATGATACTTGCCGCAAATAATAGCATATGATGCTATTAGGTTAATTAACCAAGTTATTTATGAAGACGATATTTATAAACTATCGTATGTATTCGATGCATGTGAAACATCGCTTTTAACCAAGCAGCTCAAAATAATCGATGTGCATGAAGCATCGTTGTTTTAGAGCTTGATTGAATAAGTCACGGATTGTGCGTCTTAAAAAAGGTAGCATGACCGGTCATCTTCGGGTGATCGTTTGATGTCTGCAGGGGCGAGCCATCATTTGGTCGATCGCTCCCCGTGAAAGAGAGATGGTCGGTGATTGCCATGCTGGTTTGTTGGTTTGCTGGAAATAAATCTACATCGTCCAACTGGGCTGGAAAAATTGGATGGACAAGATGATTTATGGCAGTTTCATATTACCGTTGATGCAATTCATGGTTTGAAAACCGTGTGGCCCACCCCTCTTTGGGCGTGCGTTTCGAGGCATTGAGCCCTGGTTTTCATAAGCCGGTCGGTCACGTGTAAAGGTGGGTCGACGACGATCACACTAACACCTCCGGGACCACTTGAATCTAGATGTATACTGCCCCTTTAGGCTGTCGAATATGGATGGTTGTGATTAATTTGCGACATAAGTGTGTTTCCGTAAACCCCAATTAGGGTTTTGAGATAGCTACATACACCCTAGTTCGATCAAACGTTTTGGCATGTCATTGACTTCCCTCTGGCAAGTCGATCAAGTGAGGATAAAATTGGGCCAGTGGTGAACTCATGTGCACCCCCTCGACCGTTTGAAACGCGATCTAAGCCGTCTAATTAGGCTGGCGAGTTTGGACGGACACGATCGTTTTGCGACAGTTGTAAACTGTCGTGACCCAAATTAGGGTTTCGAATGCAGCTTGTCTGCTTTAGTTTGGGCGAACAGTTGAGCACCCTATAGGCTTGCCACAGGCAATTCGATTGACCAAGGGGAAATTTGGGCCGTCACAGAACATGCTGGCACTTCTTTAATCGCTTGTAGGAATATCCAAGCCGTCCAACTAGGCTGGCGAAGTTGGACGGTCGTGATGCTTCTAAGACCGTTTTGGACGGTCTAGCTCGTTTGAGCTTTCCTTGAATAACGCAACCTCCCACACTTGGATTTGGCGTTCAATGACGTTGAGGTATGTTAGGTGAAATCCGACCGGTTGAGGTATTAGTGGGCCTACCGATGGTTATCGTGATGGTTGCATATATTCGCAAGGGCTTGGCAAGGCTTGTTGAATTGCGCGGCCAAATTGTGTGGTCGTGATCGTTCCTGAGACTGATATTAACAGTCTAGATTTTCCTTAAAGTGCGTTGATACCATATTCTCTTTGTCAGAGAGTGATGCATCCCGTGTAAGTACTTTCATGCAGCTTCTCAATACTGACACTTCGGAAGATTCACTCTACTCTGCTGAGAGTGAACATTTAATCGTCATGTCATGTCAATATTGGGAGTTCGGCTGGGAACATAGCATAGGAAAATATCAGGCAGGTCAATGCATTAGTAACTAATGCGATAGGTTGAAATTTATAGAATATCTGGGATTGATGCACCATTATGATAAATTTCATAAATATGTCGAATTTCTCAATACATATATAAGTAAAAAGGTTTGAACACTCATCGCTTTCAAATGGCTTTTGTTCCTTTGCAGGATGACAGCGCATTAAATACAGGGTTTTACAATTTTGACCCTGAACTAAAAACCACCATCAACATTAAGTCCCCTGCTTAGTACGTAACAGTGACATTGTTGCGGGGTAAGAAATAGATGGTGACAGACAAGAACAAATTGAAAATACAAGGCATGGAAGGATTACCAGGAAACACTCGATCGACTCTTGTAATAAGTACAAGCATCGATGCACTGTTAGTCTGGCCATGGAGCATTGGCGCTCACGGGCAGCTGTCCTCCTCCGTGCATGGTATAAAAGAGAACCCTTTTACACTCAGACTCCAAAAACTCTGTGCGTATAAAAGGGGGTCGTCCTTCCTCTTTATTATTTGGTCGTACGCCCGTGTATTTGCCTGCGGCAGTTGGTGTTCTGTGTTGATCTCCCAATTATTGTAGCAGGGAAGTGGCCGTTTCTTTGAATTTAAAACAACGACCTCGCATCCCCAGATATGCTGACTAGGACTCGGAGTTGGTTTAAAAGCATTCTTTCTTTGACCATCCAACGGTCCCTTCCTTGTTCTTAATTAGGGTTTCAACAAGAAGCATGACTTGGTTGGCGTTGAATCCTCGTTTATCGGATGAATCTTGTTACAGCTTTTCAGTCTCGTTTTAGGGTTTCCGTCTTGTACATATATATACAGGGACACCCTTATCGTGTCGAGATAAAGATTCTCTTGCTGAAATTCTCTGCTTTCATCATGTCAGATAGAAGTGGATCATCTTATGCTAAATGCAAGCGTCTTGTGTGACGGACCGGAAAATTACGCCTTTGGCGCGTTGCGCCGCAGGCCGTAACTTCCCCAATGCGCCATGATGAAGATACGATCCGGGCCTTAAAGCTGGGCAAATGCACGTCAATTTGCCCTTGAAAGCATGCTCGTGGAGCATGATGCAACTAACTTAGCTTCCACATCGTTCCAACTTACCCTTGATCCGCGAAAGGTTTATTAATAAAACAAAAACTTTCCTAAAATGGCAAAAATGGCCATTTGAGGCCCTAAACGATAGAATTTGGCTAAATTCTGGTGACCATGTGGATCGAAAGATCGACATGTCTTGATATTTGAGCCGTTTCCCATCAAAATGGACTCCTCTTGAGCTAAATTATGACACTCGGGTTTTTAGCTTCCAGATAGGCTATAGCTTGCTCTTTGTAGCTTGATAGGAAGTATGAGCATCCACTTGATGGCATGCAACTAAGCCTCATAAAGTATGGCCATAATCATCTCTTGCGTCGAGCTACCGAGTTTAGATGATATGAGGGGCCAGAATGTCGTAATCATCTCCCAATTAGATGATATGAGCGACAGAGTGCTAAACCGGCAATGCTGCAACTCATTGCGGCTGCCTACGTACCCTTCCCTACTCTAAAGGGATCAAGCATAGACCGTAATTCATAATCGAAGGGACAGAAACTTAACCAAACTCGTTTGCAAGGCCGTGGCCAAGCAATAAAGGTAATGACCTAGTCCGTATAGGCCGTTCCGTCAAAATGCATGTTTGGTCCACAATATGGCATAAGGATTCTTAAGCATCAAATGCCCTCTTCGCGAGGCTACACAACTATAAATGAGCCTTAGGCATCATTTATACTCTTCCGGCTAAGCTATGAAGCTTACTTGGTGCATAGTCCGCATATGCACCATCAACCAACTACCCCTCCCTATATATGTTAATTTGACATTTTTAGAACTCAAATTGGGGGAGCAAAAATCATTCATCAACTCCCCACTTTTGTTTTTCATGGCCGTTGCCATGTACCCGGGCATGTTGGCTGTCCGCTGCCAACCCGATGTCCAGTCATGTTGGATGTCCGCTGCGCACTTGATTCCCTTAGCTGATCTCACCCACAACTAAGAGTTGCTACGACCTAAAGTCGAAGACTTATAAACAAATCTGACTCCCACAGATATGTCTATCCTTTATTCTTTTTGTTCTGTCTTTTGATACAAAGATCAAGGTGAACAGGAACCATCTAATAATCCAGTCTTATACTCCCGAAGAGCAACCTAGAAATATTATTCACCTCACAATAACCTAACTGATTAAAATAAGAAATTATTGCGGAATCACAAGAGTCTGAGACGAAGAACCGCTGTGATTACTTTTTATATCTTACCCATCAGAGATAAATCTCGAGTAAATCTTGGAGAAGATAAAACTCAATAAGATAGAACAAGTAACATCAGAATACGTAACTACAGAGATAATAGTTGGATCTGGCTTCACCAATCCCAAATGAAGTCTTCAAGTCGTTAACCTAATAATGGTTTTGTAGAACCTACGGTAAAGGAGAATAGACTCTAGTTTGCAACTAGGACACACGGAAGTGTCGGGATTAGGTTTTCCATTTGATAGAGTTCTCCCTTATATAGTCTTTTAAATCAGGGTTGCTTACAATCAAAACTAAGATAGCTTAGTAACAAAGCATTTAATACTCATAGTTAGATGAACTCCTGATTTGAGATTCAAGCTAAGTCTGCTTAGAAATTAAGCAATTAATCTCCACCGTTAGATGGTCTTAGCTTGTTACACACAAATAAAATATACTTATATTTAGATATGGATAACCGTACCTAAACGTGTATATTGGGTTGGTTAAATAACAGTTAACCGAATTTAGCCGTATGAACACTTTTGACTTAACCATATTCATCTAACACTTCTAGATCAAATATGATGATCAATCAATCATGATAGATAATCAAATGAATCTAATTGTGTTTCAAATAGAGTTGTTCAGTTTTTCAATATCTCGTAGAAATATTCATGAACAAACTGAAACGAAATCAGTTTGATTCATGATTGTACAAAGTACTTATACAAGAATCAATTCAAGAACATTAATCTATGGTTTGCAAAGTTAATTTGCATTCCTTAAATCATAAATGTTTTAGTTCATGAGTACGAGAATCATACATTACCGATTTTATAACTTAACCATTGTGTTCACAAACTGGGTACGCGAACAACAGCTCCGGACCTTGGCCTAGTCAAGCCATTCGCAAACCCGGTTCGCGAACAACCATTCCGGACTCAACTTAGGTAATCCCGTTCGCATACTAGGTACGCAAACAAGAGTTCCGGACCTTCTCAGATAAATCCGTTCGCATACTAGGTACGCAAACAAGAGTTCCAGACGTAAATCATCACAATACAATTCGCATACTGGGTATGCATACCGTGTTGTATCCAGACATGGGTAATTGTTCTAAACTCTTATTTCAATCATTAGATCATCCTTAGAAGACGACAATGGTAATCTTACAAATACCATTAGCTTCAAGTAATTTTCAAGTGATTGAATGATCAATGTGAAACTTCCCGAGCTAACATCAAATGATTGTCTCACACAAATCATATAAGATGTTCAAGGTAATTTTCACATGATCATCTTTTGACTTAATATTCAGTTTCCAACAAATAAATTGTTTCAACTAAACTCGTCACGAATACGATGAACATATCTAAAGTAAAAGGCTTCCAACACGTATTTCGAGAAATAAATAAGCAAGATAAACTCGGCTCGAAATATCAAATGTGTATAATGTAAAAGTATATATAGTTATATGACTTAGTCTTATTAGAAGATAGAATAGAATAGACTTCTGAGTGATAGATAAGTTTTAGTCTCCACATACCTTTTGTTGATGAAGTTCCTCCAAGCTCCTCAATAGATCTTCTTCTTCAATTGGTGAACGTTGTGAAGTCTAAAGATCAACTACACATTCTATCCTTATCCGATATACATATATAAGTAGACTAGAAATCAAGTATATAGTTTTGATCAACTAAACTTGACAAACAAGCTTGAGATAGAAACGCTTGCGAGTTCGACCGAGCAGTGCTCTAACAACGTGAACCTCAATCATATCAACTATGACATTCAACCCCATTAAGATTATTTTTTTATGCTTTTTAATTTTTAGTGTTGTTGGGATGTTTAAACCGCAAATTTTGTAAAATTACTCAAGCGAGAAATAAATTTTAAATTTCAATTTAGAAAGGAACTAAAATAAAAATAAAAAACAATCGGAATTTTCTAGTGGTTAAGAGGAAAACACAAATAAATTTAAGCATTTTTTTGTTATCTCTTTGCGGTTGTTAAATATTTTATAAATTAAGAATTGATTAAATTAAATCAAACAACTGAACTCAATTAATTAGCTAGAAAAAAGGTTTTACCTAAACATATACTAACTCCTTATTTTATAATCTTTTTTGTTATTTTTCTCAAAAAAAATTTGTTATCCTTCACAAGAAAAAGAAATTGTTTTTTGCCAGCTCTCAAAATTTAGGCAAAAGAAAGACAAAGTACCAGAAAAGGATGACAAAGGTTTCTCAACTTGTTAATCTCTTTGTCGTTGTTGTTATATGTTTTATGTCGTATGTTTATTGTGATGATTTTCATGTCGTGGGTCAGATCTATTGTGATACATGTCGTGCCGGATTTGAGACTGAAATTTCTGAACCTATCAAAGGTAGAATGGAAATGATCCTTGATAAGATTGTTTAATTATTATTTTAAATCCAATTTTGTTTATTTTGCTTTGTTTTTTGTATTTGTTTTGAATTCACAAAATAGTTATTCCATGCGCAATGAACGTACAACATTAATTTATTACTTTATTTATATAGGAGCTAAGGTAGGGTTAGAATGCAGAAATAAAGAAGGTGGAAACATTACATACACGGCCGAGGATGTTGTGACCGATGAGGAAGGTATGTATTTAGTAGTAATTAATGGTGATCATGAAGATTACATATGTGAAGTATTACTCAAAGAAAGCCCTAGGTATGACTGTAACGAAGTTGTTCCTACAAGAAATCAAGGTCGTGTAGCCATCACTGATAACAATGATATTGATTCTCCTATTCGATTCATGAATTCTTTGGCGTTCCTGAAGAAAGAACCTCTCTCCAATTTCTCTAAAGTCATCGCTAATTTAGGCCTTACACCCGATGATATCACGGTACTATGATTTAATATATTTTTTCCAAAGTGTACATGCATACCGTAAATTTTACAAGTAAAAAGTGTTTATACACCATAGCTTCGTACGTTAAATACAATTGTTTTTAAGGAGTTTATTTGTTGATACTTTAAAAAAATAATTTTGGATGAGTAGAATTGGCATCATAGGAACAAACAAGAAAACATAAAGCTTAAAATTATTAAAAGAATATCTTTCCACTTAATAACTACATCACCCAACATAAAACCTGACTATTCCCGGGAAGAAAAATGCAATTGAAAGGTGAAAATCTTTGCCTTGATTATAACATCTAACACTATCAACAAACAACAAGGAGAAGACAAATCCCATCTTTATATAATGTTCGAAAATATACCAGCAACGCCAGAAAAGTTATGTAATATCCCAGAAGACTCCATGACACCCGAAGAACTCCAAGATGAGACATATGAAAAATGACCCGAGGAAATAATGGTCATGGAAAAAATATGGTGAAACCATATAACCCAAAGGTACGAGTCAATGATCCAGAGCGAAACAATCAATATTAGTTTAGGTTCGACAGGAAAAAAAATCTGGAGATTGGAAAGGGCGAGATCAGCACTAAGCGAAGAAGAGAAGATTCATATACCCAGTTTACACGAAGTTGAATACACCGCTTTCCGAAATCTTCAAATGGGTAGATCGGAAATACAACTTTAACTACCTATACAATCGGGGAAAACAACTAGATAACGCGGAAAATACCAAAGATTATTTCGGCTTACACCAATTTTATAGTCATCCAACTATCTCATGCAGGAACTTAAGGCAAGTGGTCCGGGAGATGGTCGATGATGGGAAACTCTAAAAATTTGTGTCGCCACATCCTTCACGATACACAAAATGATCTTATGTTCATCGATTAAGGATCCATAAATAAGCACCATATTTGGAATGTAACATCATCTCTCATTTGGTGACATGGGTGCGCGCACCTTGGAAAGTAGCATCATGGGGCGAATCCATAAGCGAAAATATAAATGAAAAGAGGTTCATACCATAGTAATGAAGCCACCAATAAACTAATGGACGAAACAAACCTCAGAAAAAAATGCCCATAAAAATGGAAAAAAAAAACACAATGCCCCTCTGGTGGTCACCATAGTGATCGCATTTTCTATAAGAGAAAACGGATAGAAAAAACAAAAAGCTTTGCTATGGGCGACACCCTAAATTCCAATCGACATAGGAAGCTCTGTTAGGATACTTTTTCACGATAAATTCTAAAATATATAACTTAAAGAATATTTCCTCATACTTTCGGCATGTAACATATATGAAATTCAGTGGTTCTTCGGCCAGGACAAAAAGAAAAGTCACCTTAGAAGTACATGCAAGGTGGATCCTAACTTCTATAACATATTGTGTCATAGACATAATCTCTCCATGTGCTAGCATTATCGCACGATCATGGGTACATGGGATCAAAGGTGTTGCCTCAACTTAACACTAGAGAGGCTACAATTCTATGCTCCAGACAGAATTGCTGAAATTATGGGAGATCCGAGAGAAGTAAGATATTGAGAGAATCTCAAGTTGCAGAACGCCGAAAATCAAGTTTAACTCTCCAAATGTTGAAGAAGAGCGTTAAGGAAGCAAAAAGCCAATAAGATATCTATGCATACATCGCAGAAACAAACAAAGTCATGCAAGAAAAAGGCAAATATGGCCGTTGAGATCAACGAAGAAAATATGAAAGAGAACGATAAGGACTTATAGAAATCAAAGAGCCTGACAGAAGTCGAATTACCTAAGCCAAGCTTCTCAATTTCGGAGCCAACTAAGATGTGAATATTAGGACAGATAAAATCCCATGCATGGTGAATACTCTTAACATCGTCAAAACTAGAAGAAGAACAAAGGTTGCTCGAAGTGCTAAAGAAGTACTTTGAATTTTTTGATTGGAAAGTTGAGGATGCGTTTGGAATTGACCCAGAAATTTTTCGCCACCAAGATCGATCCAAAATAAGCCTTTTGGAAAAACAACTCGGAAAGTGGCACCTAATTATCAAGAGGCAGTACAAAAGAATGTGAAGAAAATGAAAGCTTTTGGGATAATTCAAGAAGTCAAATATCCATTATGGACACGCAACATGGTCATTTTACCAAAAAGTAATGAAGGGGTAAGAATCTGCATCGAATTCAACGATCTTAATAAGGAATGCCTAGAGGATAACTTCGAATTCCCAAATATCTATAAGTTGTGGATGCTACAAAGGGACATAAATTACTATCACTTATAGATGGATACTCGCGGTACAATAAAATCCTATAGAATAGAGAAGATATTGAACACACAACTTTCTTCAATCCGAGAGGATTGTACTGCTACGTGAAAACGTCAAACAGACTAAAGAATGCTGGGGCCACCTATGATATTCTTGCGGACAAAATATTTGACGATTAGATCCACAAGACCACAGGGTTTACGTAGATGACATATTGGTCAAAATTAAGCAATTTATCTATAGCTCGTGCAATAAAAATCAAACAAGAAAATATTAGATGAAATTCAACCTAGCTAAATGTGCTTGCTGACTCACATCAACAAATTCCTATGATTCGTTGTGGCCAAACGAGGAATCGAACTAGAACCATACAAAGTCCAATCCCTCCAAGAAATACCATCCCCTACAACAGTAAAATACGTCTGTCGACTCAGTGAGAGGTTGAGAACCTTGAAGGTTCGTATCTAGATCTTACGATAAGTGCAAGCTATTTTTTAACATACTAAAGAAAGAAGAAATTCTCGTCGAGTAAGGAGTGCGAATAGGCATTCCAAAAAAAAGGAAAAGAAAATCTGGCCAACTTGCATACCTTTGAAAGGCCTTAACCTCGGGACGTTTTGTAGATCTACTTAGCAGCCACTATCACCATCAATGCGACATTTGTGTTGCACAACGAGAAAAACAATCCATCTACTTTATCAACAAAACCCTGACCACGACCTGAATGAAGTATACCAAAATCGAAAATCTCATACTATCACTAGTATGTGCACCCCAAAAGAAGAGAACATACTTTCACACATACATTGTGACAGTCATCGCCAAAACGCCCAAAGAATCAATACTGGACAATATTACAGAAATAACAGGAATAATATCAAGGCGAGGAGCGAAAATCAAGAAATTTAGTGTTTGAAAAGGAGAAGGTACCAAGTATACCACCAAATTTTCGTTCGACAACATGTATGGACAAAACCTAATGCAATCATAAGTAGGCAAAAACAAAGTCCCTTGTAAAGGATTTTATATAAAGTTTTTCTGTTTCTCTTCTACAATTAGTATGTATATACCAAAGGTCCATATACATGATTGTGCAGAAGAGTTTTTGGACCGACCTCAAAAATCACTATCCAAGATCAATCTAGTCATATTTGAACTAAGAGGATTTGAATTCTAACAAGTATAAACTTGTAATTTGTCTTTCAATATATGAATTCAACAAGAACAAGCCTTGTTTCTTTTATCTCAAATAACAAGGACTTAAAATACCTAGATTGATTTTACGTACTACCTGTGATATTCTCATTATAAAGATAAACAATATAGTGCGGAAAAAGAAAAACACAAGACACCAAAATTTTGTTAACGAGGAAAACTGCACTGGCAGAAAAACCTCGGGACCTCGTCCAACTTTGAACCATACTGTATTAAACCGCTATCAACACTAGTCTACTCTCAGACTTCAAATTGGAATATAGTTGACACTTAATTAACCCTCAAAGCATTTTAGTTGCAGTTTTGTTCCTTACATCTGTTAAACCTCTCAAGATTCTACGCACTTGATTCCCTTGGCTGACGTTCTTTACATCCTAAAAGTTGCTTCAACCTTAGTGAGGACTTTTGATACCTATCTGCCTTTAGCGAACAAACATATTTGATTTTCCCTTTGCAATGTTACGATCTAAGTTTGGAAATCTATTTGCAGTAGACAAAGTTCAACAAACCTCATGGATCTGGAACACTTACACTTTGTTAGCAGAGAAATCTGGATCACTTACAACCTCTTAGGATCAATGCAAACAAATCAAAGAAGAGTTTAGATATCTATTTTAAGGAATTACAAAGTCTGAGACTAAAAGAACTTGGTGATTTATAGTTATATTGTTATGATCCAAAGTTCATGAAATTCAATAACCAGTAGTGAAAAAGCAGGGTCTAACAACCACCCCAATATTTCGCTTAGCAATCTGTATGGACTAACTCCAATATAATTCTGAGAGCACCAACTAATAAAGCGAGCTCAATCAATAAATATATCCAAGAGTTATATCTCTGTTTCTTAATGTATTCAACAAATCAAACAAATAGAAATCCGTGAGCCTGATTATTATAAGAAACAACTTGGACGGTATCAAAAACCAATATCCAAGTGCCAATCAATTTAGTCAACAACCAAAGGTTGGATTCACAATTGATTGAACTTACACACAACCTGTGATATCTCAATTATATAGAAAATATAATGCGGAAAAGAAATAACACAAACACCAAAAGTTTTGTTAACGAGGAAACCGCAAATGCAGAAAAACCTCAGAACCTAGTCCAGATTTGAACACCACGATATATTAAGACGCTACAAACACTAGCCTACTCCAAGTTAACTTCGGAAAGGAATGTAGTTGAGCCCTAACCAATCTCTCACTGATCAAGGTACAGTCGCGTTCCTTACGCCTCTAGAACCACGCCAGATTCTGCGCGCTTGATTCCCTTAGCTGATCTCACCCACAACTAAGAGTTGCTAAGACCCAAAATCGAAGACTTGATAAACCAATTTGTCTCACATAGAAAAGCTTATTGAATAGATAAATTTGTCTCCCACAGATATACCTATGAGTTTTGTTCCGTTTTTTGAGAAATCTAGGTGAACATGAACCAATTGATATACCAGACTTATATTCCCGAACAACAGCCTAGAAACATCAATCACCTCACAATAATCTAAATCGTATGGTAGCAAAACAAGATATTGTGGAATCGCAAAAGATGAGACGAAGATGTTTGTGACTACTTTTTATCCTGCCTATCGGAGATTAAATCTCGTGCAAATCTTAGAGAAGATAATACTCAACAAGATAGAAAACAAAAAGATTAGAACACACAACTACAGAGAAAATAGTTGGGTCTAGCTTCACAATCCCAATGGAGTCTTTAAGTCTTTAAGTCCAAGAGTTATATCTTTGTTTCTTAATGTATTCAACAAATCAAACAAATAGAAATCCGTGAGCCTGATTATTATAAGAAACAACTTGGACGGTATCAAAAACCAATATCCAAGTGCCAATCAATTTAGTCAACAACCAAAGGTTGGATTCACAATTGATTGAACTTACACACAACCTGTGATATCTCAATTATATAGAAAATATAATGCGGAAAAGAAATAACACAGATACCAAAAGTTTTGTTAACGAGGAAACCGCAAATGCAGAAAAACCTCAGGACCTAGTCCAGATTTGAACACCACACTGTATTAAGCCGCTACAAACACTAGCCTACTCCAAGTTAACTTCGGACTGGAATGTAGTTGAGCCCTAAAAAATCTCTCACTGATCAAGGTACAGTCGCGTTCCTTACGCCTCTAGAACCACGCCAGATTCTGCGCGCTTGATTCCCTTAGCTGATCTCACCCACAAATAAGAGTTGCTAAGACCCTAAATCGAAGACTTGATAAACCAATTTGTCTCACATAGAAAAGCTTATTGAATAGATAAATTTGTCTCCCACAGATATACCTATGAGTTTTGTTCCGTTTTTTGAGAAATCTAGGTGAACATGAACCAATTGATATACCAGACTTATATTCCCGAACAACAGCCTAGAAACATCAATCACCTCACAATAATCTAAATCGTATGGTAGCAAAACAAGATATTGTGGAATCGCAAAAGATGAGACGAAGATGTTTGTGACTACTTTTTATCCTGCCTATCGGAGATTAAATCTCGTGCAAATCTTAGAGAAGATAATACTCAACAAGATAGAAAACAAAAAGATTAGAACACACAACTACAGAGAAAATAGTTGGGTCTAGCTTCACAATCCCAATGGAGTCTTTAAGTCTTTAAGTCCAAGAGTTATATCTTTGTTTCTTAATGTATTCAACAAATCAAACAAATAGAAATCCGTGAGCCTGATTATTATAAGAAACAACTTGGACGGTATCAAAAACCAATATCCAAGTGCCAATCAATTTAGTCAACAACCAAAGGTTGGATTCACAATTGATTGAACTTACACACAACCTGTGATATCTCAATTATATAGAAAATATAATGCGGAAAAGAAATAACACAGATACCAAAAGTTTTGTTAACGAGGAAACCGCAAATGCAGAAAAACCTCAGGACCTAGTCCAGATTTGAACACCACACTGTATTAAGCCGCTACAAACACTAGCCTACTCCAAGTTAACTTCGGACTGGAATGTAGTTGAGCCCTAAAAAATCTCTCACTGATCAAGGTACAGTCGCGTTCCTTACGCCTCTAGAACCACGCCAGATTCTGCGCGCTTGATTCCCTTAGCTGATCTCACCCACAAATAAGAGTTGCTAAGACCCTAAATCGAAGACTTGATAAACCAATTTGTCTCACATAGAAAAGCTTATTGAATAGATAAATTTGTCTCCCACAGATATACCTATGAGTTTTGTTCCGTTTTTTGAGAAATCTAGGTGAACATGAACCAATTGATATACCAGACTTATATTCCCGAACTACAGCCTAGAAACATCAATCACCTCACAATAATCTAAATCGTATGGTAGCAAAACAAGATATTGTGGAATCGCAAACGATGAGACGAAGATGTTTGTGACTACTTTTTATCCTGCCTATCGGAGATTAAATCTCGTGCAAATCTTAGAGAAGATAATACTCAACAAGATAGAAAACAAAAAGATTAGAACACACAACTACAGAGAAAATAGTTGGGTCTGGCTTCACAAACCCTATGAAGTCTTTAAGTCATTAACCTACAGGGTTTTGGAAAAACCTAAGGTTAAAGGAGAATCGACTCTAGTCGCAACTAGTATCACACATGAGGTGTGAGGATTAGGTTTCCCAGTTGCTAGAGTTCTCCCTTATATTGTCTTTAAATAAGTAACCTTACCTAAACGTGTACACCTTTGTTGGCTCAACAATAGTTAACCGAAGTTAACCATATGAACACTTTCATATCAACCTTATTCATCTTAACCATAACTAGTTCAATGACTCAAATGAAACTAGTTGTAGAGTTTTTCAATTGTTTATATTCTCATAGAAGTATACAAGACACAATTGAAGCAAAATCGATTTTGATTTACTCGAATCAATTCATGAACATTATATCCACGGTTTGCAAAAGATTGCATTCCTTATTATATAAATGTATTAGTTCATGAACAAACCGATTTTAGAACATAAACTACTCAAGTATGCATATGGATACGTGATGGGTCGGTAGACCGACTTTGTTTTACCACAAGTGCACGGTGTCAAGAATGCACACAATAGCAAGCACGGCTTGTTCCCTCAAGGAGTGTTAAAACTACTACTAATTAATATCAAGAACTATCTAACCAAATTCAATATTTTCAGAGATTGTTGTACTAAGAAAATAATAACAAATTGATTCAAGCAAGTTTATAAGAAAATGTAATCAAGGATGTGGAAGTATTAGCGCTACGAAATCCGTTGTAAGTTATGTTTACTTATGTTCTATCACAAGGTCTCAAATTTACTCGTGCGAAGTGGCAAACCTAGCTACTAAGACACAAAAAATATTTCGTTAAGGATTATAAACAAGAGTTATCATAAAAGATTGTTTGTTATCAACCTAGAAGGTAGACATCCCTAGTACTAAGTATACATGGCATACATAATCTTGGAATAATCATAAAACAATCAATAACAAGATTCAATGAGTATTTCTATCAACCTAACAATAGACTATACGGGGCATAGAATATGAGAAATTGAATAGAAGATAATTCATTGTAGAGAAACTCAAACAAATGACATTAAGCTCAAAGTTGGTAGAAACCCTTGTTTTAAAACATGAGTAAATTAAACCTACAAGTTCATCCTTCACCCTAACAAGGTATTTAGCTAGACATAGTTTTGTTCAAAGCCATAGAAAATGATATAGAGATTGTTAAGCTAAGCATATGAATAACAGAAAAGCAAGAATAGCTAAACCTGGATTTCTTCCCTGTATACGGCGTATCTCCAATCTGTGTTGATGGTGAGATATACAGGTCATGCTACAACTCCAACTTGGAACCAACTTATCGTTCACGGCCCAATCTACTTAACAGACCAATTTCTTCAAATTCAAGCCACTAGCCAACTCCGGCAACAACACCTAACCCAAAATTCTGTTTGTTTAAACCCCCTTCCAAATTCAGGCCACATTATTACTTCCATTTCCTGACTTGAACCTTCTAAATCTCGTCAAGTACCCACACACACCATTCAACCACTTATCGTCATCACTGTTGTGCATTTTTTCATTGAGAACTTCAGATACCACTATCTCATTTGAACACAACCCCACAAAACCTTCTCCACTCCAGCTAAAATTCCCACCAAGTTTGTCCATCATATATCTTCATTTTATGTAGTTCAATCTGAGACATACCATCCATCCGGACCACCTCCAGAAACACTCAATCCATCCAAAGTTTGCACCTTAACTTCTCTGCGATTTCCTTTCTCTATTACTCCATCGATTCAACGCCACTGGTAACTTCTGATACACTCCCACAAGAGAACCCCCAACTTCAATTGTTGTTGTGTTGTTTCCCAATTGATCAGTGCCAAAACCCCAAATTCAGTTCTGAAAAGACGAGGGTACCCAAATATACCTCAATCTAAAACTTTTCCACCCATAAGTCCTTTCTCCGAAAGTGAATGTCTATGGACTGAGTCCAGAAAATACAACTAATCGGTTCACACTTCGTGTGACCGTCTATGGATACGAGATCGAGACAATACGACAACAAGATAAATTGCGTGATTGACTATGGATACAAGATCGTAACAATACAATAACAGAGTATGTTTACTTGATAAAAGGTTCAGACTTAACCAAACACAATATGATTGCTATCAAGTAAATAGGAATTAACGTTTGTGCAATTTACTTTAAATTATAATAACAACAATTATAATTGTGGAAAATAAAAGTAAATGACACAACAAGATTTTGTTAACCAGGAAACCACAAATGCAGAAAAACCCCGGGACCTTGTCCAGAATTGAATACTCTCAGGATTAAGCCGCTATACAAAATCTAAACCAACTTCGTATAGTTGAGACAAAACAACTAAACCTATAGTTCACCTAGTTCTGTTTGTATCCCTGCGCCTCCAACTTGAAATAAGTCACGCACTTGGAACAATTTCTTTGGTTCGTATTCCAAACAGTAAAGGAACAACAAATTTGTTCGGTAATAACTCTTTCAATCAAGTGATATGAGTTCGACAAAAGGCTCTTCCGTTTATCCCAATAAACTCCTTTGTCAGGTCCTTAGATCTATCCAATAAAAATTACCAAAGTAATTGTCAAGATTTTGCAATCAATACTTTTATTCACAAAGAATTGTATTGATGCCGATCTACTCAACTAATCAATCCAATCTATCACAAAGATAAACCGATTATATTTGGATCCTCCAGCCGAAACAAATAATGTGCACACCAAAGATTATGAACCCAAATCAGAAATCTTCATCGTCTTCAAATCTTCTTACATCTTCAATAAACACCTGCACACAATCAACTTGACAATGGATTATCACAAGACGTCTTTAGATCTACAAACAGTCTAAAGATCCCCGTCGAAACTTCGATCTAGTTTAAGTGAATCTTATATCATAAGAGAAGATTCTCAAGCATAAACAAACTAGGTGCAGTCAAAGTTCAACAACCGTTAGTCAATCAAATCAATCGAAAACTAATAAAAAAACCGCAATTATCTAGTTTCCCACCAACGGTACTAATAGAGCTTCTCAATCCCAAAGAAGTCTTTAAACCGAGTAGTCGTAAGAAATTTCGCCTAATTAGGTTACTTTCCTCTCCGAATAGGCGGCTCCACCAGTAACAACACAACTAGGTAGTTTTGCTGGCTCTGAGGATTAGTTTACTTGAAATGCAAACTTCAATATTTATAGACCAAGGAAGTTTGGACACCAAGAAATTTCCAAAACCGAAAATATTCTCAAGATATGCAATATATTTCCAAATTCGGTTTCCATAATTCCTGGAAATGCTTTGTCCAAATATTGACCGAAATCTCATTAGAAAATCTCAAATTAGTAAATACACATTACCAATTTTTATTTTCTAAAGATATGCATTGCAATTAAAAGCATATAAAACTAAAAACCTTAATTAAAATATTCTCAATTTATTTCATCTGGGATTCTCCTTTAGCTATTAAGGAATGTCTTTGAACAACAAAAGATAAGAGTTACTGCATATGTTCAAAATATGTCGACATCTTTACTTAGTAAATCCTCTTTCATATTTACTATCTTGGAACCGATTTTCCACACTTCCAAAACAAGTTTGGAATTGGTTCATCTGACTTCCAAGAACTATGTGATTGATTATCCTATCAAATCACCAAATATGGGTTTCACGGTTCTACAAAAACAAGTTTCGGTTCTACCTCCACGTGGGTAATAGAATTAGTCATGCTAGTTACCAAAACTTGGTTGACTAGGTACTAGGCTCGGTTCCCACATATATATGGTATCTAACTTGTATTTGTTGCACATGTCCATAGGATCGGTTCCCAATAACTAAAAACGTGTTGCACATGTTCATAGGATCGGTTCCCAATAACTAGAAACTTGTTGCACCTCTTACAAGGATCGATTCCCCTTTTGTGATCGGTTGCACCTTTTACTAGGATCGGTTCCCCAATGACTAGAGTTGGTCATACCAATTACAATAAATCGATCATACCATCTCAGGTGATTACTTAAGATCGGTTTCACTAATAAAAGTCATACCAATACAAAAGTCAGGCCTTGTGAATAGTTTTACCAAGAACATAAGCAGGTCATGAGCGGTTATACTAAACACACGTATTGGTAATTCAAAAGATTTGCAATGAATAACAAATACCAATAAGCCTAGCGATTTTCCTTTTGATCCACAAAACAAGTTTATGAATGTACTTCCTTTAAACGAATGTAAAACATTGTTTCCTAGGACAAAATCTTCACCTCATACCCATACATAATCACAATAGAATTCAAATGATTATGTCGGCGTCTTATATACGAAGTTCAAAAGATAAGCGTCATACTTCTTATTGTTGTTGATGGTGGATTTTCATTAAAGGCTAAAATTGTGAAGGCCGAAATTATGCGCTAACATCTTGCAAAGGATAAAGCCACTGATAAATTGGTGAATACTTCTTCATTTCGCTAATTTACCTAAAATGGAGCATTATCAACAATCCCATGTATACCCTATAAATTTATAGCATTATCAATTAATGCATGACCAGCCTTGTATTTCCTGTTCCACTCTCATTATTGGTGCGGCATGACGACTGAGTGTTTCTCTTAGCAGAGCAACACGAATCTCCAAGTGTCACTAATGAGGCATACACGAAATACCCGTACAGGCTACAACTCTCGGTGTTATACTGTCTACGTCAGTCTTAGAAATAATCACGACCACGCAAGTTGGCCACATGATTTAACTAGCCTAGATGATCCTCAGCAGGAGTAGGCTACTACTTTAATGACCACCAGCGAGCCCGCCTAGGC
Source organism: Papaver somniferum (assembly GCF_003573695.1). Classification (NCBI taxonomy): domain Eukaryota; kingdom Viridiplantae; phylum Streptophyta; class Magnoliopsida; order Ranunculales; family Papaveraceae; genus Papaver; species Papaver somniferum. The sequence goes on from NC_039366.1 coordinate 99,852,994, forward strand.
CCTGGTCAGTCGAATACCTACCATGCCTCCCAAACTACCACCGAACACCAGCCTGAAGTTGGATGTCCAGGCTGGTATGGAGCGGCTTGGAGGAGACGTGCGGACAAAGTCGCCTATGGCAGTCTCAAAATCATCACTTCCGTCCAACATCACCAGCATGGTTGGTCGACATAGATTGTCCCATGGCCGGATGGACAAGCGTTGTCCTGCACACCGACGGTCCCCTTCACGCCTGCATAATCGATCCTCCCTTGACCTAGCTACAGAACCATGTATGGTTGCCTGAAGTTGGGCCGACGTGAAAGCTTAAAGGGTCGCAGGAAATTCCACTAAGGGTCCCAAATTGATCACGACCATCCAACTTCACCGGCATGATTGGATGGCTTAGATCGGACCCATTGCCACCAGGCAAGTATTGGCGTGTTCACTACCGGCCCAACATGGGCCCCACATGGTCGGCCTCCCCAAAATAGAAGCGTGGCTTGCCAATTCGTCCATCCAAAGCAGCGTGGACGTGAAACCCTAATTAGGGTTTGCGGCACATCACATGTGTCGCAAATCAGTCTTAACCATCCATCTTCGCAGGCATAGATGGAGGGTGTATATGTAGATACAAAGGGCCCAGAGCATGTCAACACAATCATTGTGGGCCCGCCTACATACATGAATAATCGGTCAAGACCAACTATGGTTGGTCGTCTCGATTCGTGCGCCCAAACTAGGCATGGCCACGCGTTTTCAACTGCAAATCGATCTCGACCACTCAACTTTGCCGGAAAAATTGAGTGGCTTAGATCACATCTTCACGGGACAGTAAGGTACGAACGTGTACACTGGCCTGCCGAATGCACGCCTGACTGATCGTCCAAGACTGACCATGTTTGGTCGTCTCGAAACGCGCGCCCGAAGTAGGCACGACGTGCGGTCTTCAATTCCTTTGCGGCATGGGATTTCTGTCGCAAATCAATCTCAGCCGCTCCTCTTTTCCAGAAAAATTGAGTGGCTTAGATCGCATCTCCAAGGGACAGTGAGGTACAGACACCTACACCATCATGTCGTCTACATGCATGCCCAATCGGCCCTGCCAAAAACGTGTCCCATGCTTGGATTCGACCAAGCTAAAGGTTGGTGTTCGAGCACCTCCTAAACCCTAATCCGACGGTCGCAGATGTGGGTCGCAAGCCATCTCGTCCATCCAACTTCACCAGCTTGGACGGACAACCTAAGACAGGAGTTAGGCGACCAGTGAGCATCACCACGATCACCGTCCACCACTCTTCCACACAAAGTGATCGGCCAAGTCAGGACTTACCTGTACAGCCTCCAAACGATCACTTGAAGATGGCTGGACGTGATGCTATTTTAAGATGCTTAATCCGCGACTTACTCCGTTAAGCCTTAAAACAGCGATGCTTCACACATGCTGAATATATTCGATGCATTACCTGCATAAAATACACACGATACTTCACAAGTATCGACTTCCTAAATAACTTAGTTATTTAATCTAGCATCACATGCTACTTTTTGTGGGTCCAACGATCCACACATTCGAGACATCAAACATGTCACAAACTGGGGGATACTTACCAGGGTAATGGTCTGGCGGTTTACAGCGTGCAGCGCACAACGTGCCATCACAAGAACGTGTCATGAAGACATGGACGGTTAGTGATGATGGGAGAAGTGGGCAAGACTGATCGTGTGACACTAACACATGCAACTCCACTACTCCATCACTCCACTTTCTACACTTCCCATGAGAGACGTGGGTTAGGCTCAATTAATTGTATAAATAGGTTCTCCTCCCTATTTCCAAGACAGAACAAGACAACATAAACCAAGTGTTGATACAATCGTATTCCAACACCAGAACTGATAGCTTTCATTCTGTAAGCCAGTTCAGCTTTCTGATACAAGCCATACACAGCCAACACCTTCACAATCTCAACACCTTCTTCGCTTACCTCCCTAATATCAACCCCATCTCCTTCACTTTGTGACCGAAGCAAGTCTGGAACGGCCATTTCTTGGTTTAGGCTAAAGTTGTACAGATTGATTTCTCGAATCACAAGCACTCCCGTGCAGTGCATTTGTTTAGGGTTTAGATTCATTTCTCATCCACACACCCCAAATTACCAAAACCGGGATAAATAGTTTTCACCCATAAACAATTGTATTCCTTAATACTACACCTAACTAGAGTATAATCATTCACAACTTCGCAGTTATGTTTTCAATATGCACGACTTGAAAGATACGTTAGGGAATGAAACAGTTCAAGGAAAATATTACTAACCTCAAGTGGAAGGATGATGTCGTCGTTGTAGCTCCTTACTTCTTCACATTCTTCAAGTCTCCATGTAATACTTGTAATGTCTCATATCCTAATACTTTCAAGCTAACCTATACGAAGTTGACTCTAGCTTATAATCAAGCGACTCTTTAAATGAGTTTTGATTCACTAAAATATGACAACCAAACTTGACATACCAACGCTTGGTGAGTTCAACCGAGCTATGGTCTAACAAGTTCATACCTTAGATCCACATACAACCACTATCATTCATCATCAGTTAGTTCAAGAATTCAAAACTCAAAGAACTGAAATCAATTCGACCCAATTTCAGACACATTTCATACAACAAACTCCACTTATTTATAGCACCCACATCACAACTGAAATTCCACGCTTCCTCCATATACACACGACTACCACAAACATCATAACTGGCTGCAATCTTGTCCTCCGTTTGGACATCCATTAAGACCCAACCTTGAATCACAGAACCCCAAATTGATTGATGTTGTTAACCCCTTTCTGCACTCATATAAACGAACCCCATCGTTTCTCTTGAACCCAAATATTCACTCGAATCCATGACAGGAAAACCTTTCTTCTTCACTTACTCAAACCATCAATCGAAACCCCAAAATATGTTGTTGTGTCACTGTTGTTGTATCGCCTTGAACTCTCGATCTTTTCCCATAATTTGATCTCCATTTGCATCAATAGATGTGAAAGAAGGTTAGAGGAAATGAACCGCATCTTCTTGAATATTCCACTAGAAATGAATAAGAAATGTGGCTGGTTGAAACCATACGCCCTTGTGTGGCTCACATGTTTGCCAAAGAAAAATGATTTCTTTGTTCCATTGCATCAACCTCTCTGGCCACCGGGATAGCTTAAGTGATATGGCAACATGAGCTATTGACTTGCCAGCAGATTCGTGTGCCTTCCAGGCCACAACTCTCCGTCTCCATTTGGTGCTAGAAGTGACTTGAGTAGTGTTGATATATAGAGAGATACCAGGCCAGCCACTTTGGTCATTTTCCGGTTCAGTGATCGGATTTCCTTGTTATTCCTATAAATGACTTAAAACAATATTATTAGCCAAAATATCGAGTCCTATCAAATATAAATGAGGTATAAAATAGGACCGCCCATGGTTCGGTTTTCTACCCGGACCGAACTGGTCCAAACCGACAAAAAAAACCCAGAAAACCAGAGACCGGAAAATCCAAAAACCAAGAAACCCAAAAACCGAGATAACCGATTTTAGGTAGTTGGTTTTGGTTTGATGTCACAAAAGAACCAAAAATCCAAAAAAACCAAACTACAGAAAAAACCGAGAGTTGGAACCAAAAAAACCTACAAAACCCATAATAATGTGTACCGAACTTTCCATCATAGTATAATATATTTACACTTCAATGAGTATATCCATAAATAAAAAAAATATTATTAAAAATGTATCTAATATTGAATTATATATGTATAATATATATGATTTTAACGAGTATACCTATAAATAAAGAAATTACAGCTCAAAATATATCTAATTTTGATGATTTGCTTTACAATTTTGATTTACGAGTTAAAAATGAAAGTCTATTAAAAAATCCATAAAAACCAAAAAAAAACAACGGTGGGACGGTTCTGGTTTCTAATATTCTAAACCGAACATGGTCTGGTTTGGTTTTTGGTTTCCTATAAGTGATATTGGTTTGGTCATTAGGTTTGGCAGAAAACCAAACCAAACCGAACCATGGGCAGCCCTAGTATAAAATGTATCACTTTCGTGCTTATCAGTACGCACGCCTAAGTGGACGGACTAAGTTTGGGTTCGCGAGTATGCGAACGGGTACGCATACTTTCCAAACTCAGTTGAATTTCCGGAACTTGAAACTCACGCCAGTACGCATACCGGTATGCATACTAAGTTCCCAGACTTTCATTAACCAACCAGTACGCATACGGGTATGCATAGTATGGTTCCCGGACTTGGAATAACTCGCAACAGTTATCATACAAGTACGCATACTGTGTTATATCCAATCATGGTTATTTTTTCTAAACTCCCATATCAATCATTGAAACATTCTTAGAAGACGACAATAGCTGTCTCACACAAACTATTAACTTCAAAGCAATTTTCAAGTGATTGATTGATCAATACGAAACATTCCGAGTCTACATCAAATGACCGTCTCACACAAATCATGTAAGATGTTACAAGGCGATTTTCACATGATCATCTTTTGACTTCGTCAAGAATATAAGATGGACTTGGTTAAAGCGAAAGCTTACCAACACATATTTCGAGAAATATGTAAGTGAGTGTTGATGGTGGTTTTTAGTTCAGGGCTAAGATTGTAAAACCCTGTATTAAATGCGTCGTCGTTCTGCAAAGAAGCCGAGCCATTTAAGAGTGATGAGTGCCCAAGCCTTTTTACTTACATATGTATTGAGAAATTCAGTATATGTATATAAAATTTATCCAGAATGGTGCATGTAGCAACAATCCCAAATATTCTATAAATTTTATTAAACTCCCGCTTGCATTATTCACTAATGTACAACCGGTCGAGTATTTTCCTATGCTATGTTCCCCAGCTGAACTTTTAATATTGGTATGGCATGACAATTACTGTTAACTCGCAGCGGAGTAGCATGAATTTCCCGAAGTGTCAGTATTAAGATCTGCATGAAAATACTCAGGAACACGCAAGTTGCACCGCTCTCTGATAAAGAGATTTCTTGTGCCGACGCACAAATAGTTTATCGAAAACTGTTTAATTTTGTGACAGCTCACGAAATTCAATTTGCTAACCTAATTTTACCTATTTGCAAAAATTAGGTCTTTTGCGCCTTGTGCAAATATCTCAACCCTATTGGTTGAGGCCAAACCTAGGTAAACTAGGAAACTGATCCGCCATGGAGCTAGTAGGAGCAAAGTCCTACCAGAAAACAAGAAACAAAAGAGAAATTGTGGCAAATAAGAGCAATGACAAAAGAGGCGCGGCCACGCCACATAGCCGGGAAATCCGCACCTATAGGCGCCGCCTGTGGCCGTTGGCCACGCTCCATGTTTTGCCGGCCCCCTCTCCCATCGACCAATCAAGTCGCTCTAAATGCGCCACACGCATTTAGAATGAGGTCGTCCACATGCTGCTTTCCGGCCCCCTTTCCATCGACCAATCAGGTCGATCTAAATGCGCCACACACATTTAGAATGAGGCCGGCCCCATGCTGCTTGCTGGACCCCTCTCCATCGAGCAATCAAGTAGCATGAGGCCGATCCCATGCTACTTGTCGTCCCCCTTTCCATCGACCAATCAGGTCGCTCTAAATGCGCCACACGCATTTACAATGAGGCCGACCCCATGCTGCTTGACGGCCCCCTTTCCATCGACCAATAGTGTCGCTTTAAATGCTCCACACGCATTTAGAATGAGGCCGACCCCATGCTCCTTGTCGATCCCCTTTCCATCGACCAATCAGGTCGCTCTAAATGCGTCACACGCATTTATAATGAGGCCGGCCCCATGCTGCTTGCAGGCCCCCTTTCCATCAACCAATCAGGTCGCTCTAAATGTGCCACACGTATTTATAATGAGTCCGGCCCCATGCTTCTTGAAGGACCCCTTTCCATCGACCAATCAGGTCGCTCTAAATGCGTCGCACGCATTTAGAATGAGGCCGACCCCATGCTGCTTGCCGGGCCCCTCTCCCATTAACCAATCAGATCGCTCAAAAATCGCCACAAACACTTTTAATAAAGTTGGAAGTTGGTTGGTCGATGCGCCTAATTCCATTAAGAACCTAATCTAGACGGCCCAAGCCAAGTCTCCAAAAAACAATCACGACCGCACGATTTGGCCACTTGATTTATTAAGTTTAGCCGCTCCTAACGCGACCAAATAGGCATCATTATGCCACCACAAGAAATGTGCCAACACCGCTGCTGCAATTCGCGCCAAAGCGCTGGGATTGCCTACAAGCCATCCCAAACTGCGCCTGGTAATCATCACAGGTGCCATGCCAATTGGCTAGCCAACTTGCCAAATCGCGCTAGTATGCCAATTGGCAGGCCATGCCATTCCGCAGCAGCAATATGCCAATGGCTTTGGTCAAACCAAAAGGAACCTTATTTTTCTAGTCATGGCCCAATTATGCCACAAGCCATGTGGGACCCATGAGACCCTAAAGAATGGCGCCCGCGCCATATTATGATTACCCATGATCATCCATGGACATGCCTATGTTATGGCTTTGCCATGGTTTCTTTGATCAAAACGGCCAAGGCAGTATTTGCCAAGATGCCGCCGTGCCGCGCCACTTAGGGTTTTGATATGCCAAACCCTAATTTTTCCAGGGCCATTACGCCATTGGCAGGCGTCACCTCGCCACTTAGCAATTAACGGGCGCCAGATTGCCATTGTGCCACTAACATGCACCACATTGCCATTGTGCCACTAGCAGGCGCCACTTTGCCACTGTGCCATTATGCAGGCGCCACTTTGCCATTAGGCCGCCTAGCTTGCGTGCGATTGGTCAGAATAACTAGGTCTTGCACATTAGACCCACTCAACAAATTGTTGCACATTTTTCCACGAAACACTCGAGACATCAAACATGTCACAAACTGGGGTATATTCATCAGGGTATTAGTCTGGCGGTTTACATCGTGCAATGCGCCCATTACAAGAAAGTGTCACGAAAGAGCTGACAGTTAGATAGCAGTAAGAGAATAATGGGTGTAAGGCTGACCAGTTTCCCCTCACAATGGGAACGTGATGGTAAACCTCTTCTACACAACCCAACTTCTACACTACTTGACTGTCTCTTCTTCCTACGAGATCAAGGGTGCTCAATGACTTGTATAAATAGGTTTTCAACCTATTTCGACTAACAACAGAGTTTTGGTTAACAACACAGTATCCAGAAAAACACCAAGAACTGATAGCTTACATTCCGCAAGCCAGTTCCAAATTCTGATACAAGTCATAAAACAGCCACACCCTCAAAATTCAATATTTTGATCTCAACACCTTCTTCGCTTCCCTCCATAAAATCAACCCCTTCTCCTTCATTTTGTGACCGAAGCAAGTCTGGAATGGCCATTTCTTGGTTTAAGACTGAATTGTACAGATTGATCTCTCGAATCTAAAGTACTCCCGTGCAGTGCATTTGTTTAGGGTTTAGATTCGTTTCTCGGTGGCACGCCCAAATTTACCATTCCCAGCAGAATCAGTTTTTACCCATAAACATCGAGTTAAACTCAACTCGAAATATCAAATATGTATAATCGAAGTCTATATAGCTATGCGACTTTTGTTTCAAATAGGAGATAGAGTAGATAGATTTTTGAGTGATGGATGAGTTCAAGTCTCCACATACCTTTTGTTGATGAAGTTCCACAAGCTCCCCTTAGTAGTTCTTCGTCTTCAATTGATGAACGCCGTGAAGTCTAATGCTCAACTACACTTTCTATCTTAATCTGTGACTTAGCTATAAGTAGACTAGAAATCAAGACTTATAGTTTTGATTACTAAACTTGACAAGCTTGCGATAGCAACGCTTGCGAGTTCGACCGAGCAGTGCTCTAACAATCCCCCCTTTGTCAATTTTAGTGACAAAACTATCAACACATATGGGATTAAAAAATAAATAAATAAACTTTGTAGCTTCTCATCCAAATGCTTGATTTCCTTGGTTCTTAAACATTACTCGAGTCTTTGTCACTTCCAAGTACTCCAATGATTTTGAACGTGTTCAACTCAGCATCATAGTTGTTGAAGATCCGTAGATATAACAATGAGAAAACAGTAACTCTCAATCATTGTTATACAGTGTCATAGTGTTTGAGGGCAAAAACTAATTCTGCTGTTTTGGTAAATTTGGGTGTGTTGATGAGAAACGAATTCAAACCCTAAACAAATGCATTGCACGGGAGTACTTTAGATTCGAGAGATCAATCTGTAAGACTCTGGCCTAAACCAAGAAATGGTCATTCCAGATTCAATTCGGTCACAACGTGGAGGAGAAGGGTTGATCTTAGGGAGGGAGCGAAGAAGGTATTTGAGATCAGAGTGTTGAATTATGAAGGTGTGGCTGTTTATGACTTGTGTATCAGAAAATGGATTCTGGAAACTTGTGTTGATAACACTTGTTCCTCTTGTCGAAATAGGTTGAAAACCTATTTATACAAGTCATTTGTGCGCAACCCTGATCTCGTAGGAAGTGGAGGAAGTTAAGTAGTGGAGTCGTGTAAGAAGTGGTGATTATCACGTGGTCACATCTTCGTCCACTACTCTTATCGTTGTCAACTGTCCATCTTTTCCTGACACATTCTCATAATGGGCGCGTTGCACGCCGCATTGATCTAAACCGCCAGACCAATACCCCAGTAAGTATCCCCCGGTTTGTGACATGTTTGATGTCTCGAGTGAATGGGTCAAGTCATGATACTTGCCGCAAAGAATAGCATATGGTTCTATTAGGTTAAATAACCAAGTTATTTATGAAGACGATATTTATAAAATATCGTATGTATTCGATGCATGTGAAGCATCGCTTTTAACCAAGCAGCTCAAAATAATCGATGTGCATGAAGCATCGTTGTTTTAGAGCTTGATTGAATAAGTCACGGAATGGGCGTCTTAAAAAAGGTAGCATGACCGGTCATCTTCGGGTGATCGTTTGAAGTCTGCAGGGGCGAGCCATCATTTGGTCGTTCGCTCCCCGTGAAAAAGAGATGGTCGGTGATTGCCATGCTGGTTTGTTGGTTTGCTGGAAATAAATCTACATCGTCCAACTGGGCTGGAAAAATTGGATGGACAAGATGATTTACGACAGTTGCATATTGCCGTCGATGCAATTCATGGTTTGAAAACCGTGTGGCCCACCCCTCTTTGGGCGTGCGTTTCGAGGCATTGAGCCCTGGTTTGCATAGGCCGGTCGGTCACGTGTAAAGGTGGGTCAACGGGATCACATTAACACTTCCGGGACCATTTGAATCTAGATCTATACCGCCCCTTTAGGCTGGCGAAGATGGATGGTTGTGATCAATTTGCGACAGAAGTGTGTTGCCGTAAACCCCAATTAGGGTTTTGAGATAGCTATATCCACCCTAGTTCGATCAAACTTTTTGGCATGTCATTGACTTCCCTCTGGCAAGTCGATCAAGTGAGGATAAAATTGGGCCAGTGATGAACTCGTGTGCATCCCCTCGACCGTCTGAAACGCGATCTAAGCCGTCTAATTAGGCTGGCGAGTTTGGACGGACATGATCGATTTGCGACAGTTGTAAACTGCCGTGACCCAAATTAGGGTTTCGAATGCAGCTTGTCTGCTCGAGTTTGGGCGACGGTTGAGCACCCTATAGGCTTTCCGCAGGCAATTCGATTAACCAAGGGGAAATTTGGGCCGCCACCGAATATGTCGGCAGTTCTTTAATCGCTTGTAGGAAGATCCAAGCCTTCCAACTAGGCTGGCGAAGTTGGACGGTCGTGATGCTTCTAAGACCGTTTTGGACGGTCTAGCTCGCTTGAGCTTCCCTTCAACAGCGCAACCTCCCACACTTGGGCTTGGCCTTCAATGACGTTGAGGTATGTTAGGTGAAATTCGACCGATCGGGGTATTAGTGGGCTTACCGATGGTTATCATGATGGTTGCTTATTTTCGCCAGGGCTTGGCTAGGCTTGTTGAATTGCGCGGCCAAATTGTATGGTCGCTCTGAGACTGATATTAACAGTCTATATTTTCCTTAAAGTGCGTCGATACCATATTCTCTTTGTCAGAGAGTGATGCAGCCCATGTAAGTATTTTCATGCAGCTTCTCAATACTGACACTTCGGGAGATTCACGCTACTCTGCTGAGAGTGAGCATTTAATTGTCATGTCATGTCAATATTGGGAATTCAGCTGGGAACATAGCACAGGAAAATATCAGGCAGGTCAATGCATTAGTAACTAATGCGATAGGTTGAAATTTATAAAATATCTGGGATTGATGCATCATTCTGATATATTTCATAAATATGTCGAATTGCTCAATACATATATAAGTAAAGAGGTTTGAACACTCATCGCTTTCAAATGGCTTTTGTTCCTTTGCAGGATGAGATCGCATTAAATATAGGGTTTTACAATTTTGACCCTGAACTAAAAACCACCATCAACATTAAGTCTCCTGCTTAGTACATAACAGTGACATTGTTGCGGGGTAAGCAATAGATGGTGACAGACAAGAAAAAATTGAAAAGACAAGGCATGGAAGGATTACCAGGAAACACTCGATCGACTCTTGTAATAAGTACAAGCACCGATGCACTGTTAGTCTGGCCATGGAGCATTGGCGCTCACGGGCATCTGCCCTCCTCCGTGCATGGTATAAAAGAGAACCCTTTTACACTCGGACTCCAAAAACGCCGTGCATATAAAAGGGGGTCTTCCTTCTTCTTTATTATTTGGTCGTCCACCCGTGTGTTTGCCTGCGGCAGTTGGTGTTCTGTGTTGATCTCCCAATTATTGTAGCTGGGAAGTGGCCGCTGCTTTGAATTTGGAACAACGACCTCGCATCCCCAGATATGCTGACTAGGACTCGGAGTTGGTTTGAACGCATTCTTTTTTTGACCATCCAACGGTCCCTTCCTGGTTCTTAATTAGGATTTCAACAAGAAGCATGACTTGGTTGGCGTTGAATCCTCGTTTATCGGATGAATCTTGTTAGAGCTTTTCAGTCTCGTTCTAGGGTTTCTGTCGTGTACATATATATACATGGACACCCTTATCGTGTCGAGATAAAGATTCTCTTGCTGAAATTATATGCTTTCATCATGTCAGATAGAAGTGGATCATCTTCTGCTAAACGCAAGCGGTTTGTGTGACGGACCGGAAAATTACGCCTTTGGCGCGTTGCGCCGTAGGCCATAACTTCCCCGATGCGCCATGATGAAGTTACGATCCGGGCCTTAAAGCTGGGCAAATGCACGTCAATTTTCCCTTGCAAGCATGCTCTTGGAGCATGATGCAGCTAACTTAGCTTCCACACCGTTCCAACTTACCCTTGATCCGCGAAGGTTTTATTAATAAAACAAAAACTTTCCTAAAACGGCAAAAATGGCCATTTGAGGCCCTAAACGATGGAATTTGGCTAAATTATGGTGACCATGTGGATCTATAGATCGACATGTCTTGATCTTTGGGTCGTTTACCATCAAAATTGACTCCTCTTGAGCTAAATTACGACACTCGGGTTCTTAGCCTCCAGATAGGCTATAGGCTTGCTCTTTGTAGCTTGATAAGAAGTATGAGCATCCACTTACTGGCATGCAAGTAAGCCTCATTAAGTATGTCCACAATCATCTCTTTGCATCGAGCTACCGAGCTTAGATGATATGAGGGGCCAGAATGTCGCAATCATCTCCCAATTAGATGATATGAGCGACAGAGTGCTGGACCGGCAATGCTGCAACTCATTGCGGCTGCCTACGTACCCTTTACTACTCTAAAGGGATCAAGCACAGACCGTATTTCATAATCGAAGAGACAGAAACTTAACCCAACTTGTTTGCGAGGCCGTGACCAAGCAATAAAGGTAATGGCCTAGTCCGTATAGGTCGTTCCATCAAAATGCATGTTTGGTCCGCAATATGGTATAAGGATGCCTAAGCATCAAATACCCTATTCGCGAGGCTACACAACTATAAATGAGCCTTAGGCATCATTTATACACTTCCGGCCAAGCTATGAAGCTTACTTGGTGCATAGTCTGCATATGCACCATCAAACAACTATCCCTCCCTATATATGTTAATTTGACATTTTTAGAACTCAAACTGGGGGAGCAAAAATCATTCATCAACTCCCCACTTTTACTATTCATGGTCGTTGTCATGTACCCGGCCATGTTGGCTGTCCGCTGCCAACCCGATGTCCATCCATGTTGGTTGTCCGCTGCCAACCCGATGTGCAGCCATGTTGGCTGAACATTGTCAACGCATTGGCCAAGGGTCAATCTTCCTTTTCCAACGCAACAAAAGCTTTGGATGAAGCTTCATCACAAGCAAATGGCACATCTTTTAGCATGCGCCATGCTAAAAATACGGGGTGTTACATTATCACACCCTTCAAATAATTTCGTCCTCGAAATTCAAAACCAAACTATTGTGGACAATCTCTTCAGTGTGGATTTCCTGAGCAAAAGTCCCATACCAGATGCTCAGAAATCACGAGTTTCTTCAAGTTGTCATAAACAAAAATTTAGACCTTATGAGCAAATGTCCCATACCACCTGCCCAGGAATCCCAAAAGTGCCCACAACAATACCAAGAATCTCAATTGGCCAGTGCCAAGAGGATATCTCAATAAGGTATCCTAAGTATGCATCCCATACTACACACTCAGGAGTCCCTAAAGTTCACAAGGTTGGTGTCATTGAAATGACAAGATTTTAGCACAGTACTGTGTGGATCATTATCCAGTTGCCCACCGTCCCTGACGGTCATCCAGGTTTCCACTCGTAAGTGGGATGCTAGCCGGGCCTGACAATGCACATCATTGGCCAGTTGCCAATGTATGGGGATGATCAGTCCCATTTTCTACCCATCGTTCCAGACAGTCTTCCGGATATCCACTCGTAAGTGGGGTGCCACTTAGGCCAGGCAAACTCACAGTATTTCAACAAGCTCAACTCGATTCGCATAGTAACTGACATTGCGGTCACAAACTCTTTCCGCAAAAAAGTTGGCCTATTCTCCAACTTTATTTCCCTTTGAAGGAAAAAAAAAACTCGTTTGACGAGTCCACTCCACATAGTCCCTAGTGTTTTCTCGGAACTTGTTCTAATACCAACTGTGACGGACCGGAAAATTACGCCTTTGGCGCGTTGCGCCGCAGGCCGTAACTTCCCCGATGCGCCATGATGAAGATACGATCTGGGCCTTAAATCTGGGAAAATGCACGTCAATTTACCCTTGCAAGCATGCTCGTGGAGCATGATGCAGCTAACTTAGCTTCCACACCGTTCCAACTTACCCTTGATCCGCGAAGGGTTTATTAATAAAACAAAAACTTTCCTAAAACGGCAAAATGGCCATTTGAGGCCCTAAACGATGGAATTTGGCTAAATTCTGGTGACCATGTGGATCTAAAGATCGACATGTCTTGATCTTTGGGCCGTTTCCCATCAAAATGGATTCCTCTTGAGCTAAATTACGACACTCGGATTTTTAGCCTCCAGATAGGCTATAGCTTGCTCTTTGTAGCTTGATAGGAAATATGAGCATCCACTTGCTGGCATGCAACTAAGCCTCATCAACTATGGCCACAATCATCTCTTGCATCGAGCTACCGAGCTTAGATGATATGAGGGGCCAGAATGTCGCAATCATCTCCCAATTAGATGATATGAGCGACAGAGTGCTGGACCGGCAATGCTGCACTCATTGCGGCTGCCTATGTATCCTTCCTTACTATAAAGGGATCAAGCACATATCGTAGTTCATAATCGAAGGGACAGAAACTTAACCTAACTCGTTTGCGAGGCCGTGGCCAAGCAATAAAGGTAATGGCCTAGTCCGTATAGGCCGTTCCATCGAAATGCATGTTTGGTACGCAATATGGCATAAGGATGCCTAAGAATAAAATGCCCTCTTCGCGAGGTTACACAACTATAAATGAGCCTTAGGCATCAATTATACTCTTCCGGATAAGCATTGAAGCTTACTTGGTGCATAGTCCGCATATGCACCATCAACCAACTACCCCTCCCTATATATGTTAATTTGACATTTTTAGAACTCAAATTGGGGGAGAAAAAATCATTCATCAACTCCCCACTTTTACTATTCATGGTCGTTGCCATGTACCCGGCCATGTTGGTTGTCCGCTGCCAACCCGATGTGCAGCCATGTTGGCTGTCCGCTGCCAACCCGATGTGCAGCCATGTTGGCTGAACATTGTCAACGCATTGGCCAAGGGCCAATCTTCCTTTTCCAACGCAACAGAAGCTTTGGGTGAAGCTTCATCACAAGCAAATGGCGCATCTTTTAGCATGCGCCATGCTAAAAACACGGGGTGTTACAGCTTGTATCCAGAGTATGATTTTAAACATTTTATGATTTTGAAGTAGTAGTTCTTATTTTTCTTTTGGCGTTTAATCATTGTTTTCTTTCAGAGCGGCCAAATACCCGAGCCTTGCGATGGTTCTCTTGTTAGAATCATGCGAGTCAAGAAGATTATACTGGTATATTTTCCACTAGTGAATATGTATTTGTCTGCCATAGCTAGTCGGTGACGCAACTTTCCCCTCTTTCTTTTTTGTAGAGGTATCCTTCTGGGACGTGTGTAACAGTGGTTGACGATGATGATTTAACCACTCCTCTCCCTTCAAGCTCAAACACGCCTGTCGCTGATCTGGAAGACGCTGATTTGGGCATCTCCTCCTATGAGTACCCCAACACAGGTTTGTGTTTCGATATTCATATGAGATGTTTATCTTCTAGTTACCGGCTTGTAGGAGGTTTTATAGTGAGGAAGGAGTTCATACCGTTGTATACAAAAATATGAAAGAGGTACGGCCGTATTGCAACCAGGAACGTGGTGCGGCACTGCTCATCTGCTTTGGTTACCACAGTGAACTGTCTCCTACCCATGATTGCCGAGATGGAAGGTATATCCATACGTGATGTTGCTGAATCAACTATTGAAAAGTGGGAAGACATGATATCTACCTGTGAATCCATGGAGTTCAACGTTGGCTGGTTGCGGCTGCGCCTTGATATTATCAAAGTTGATCGGGCCAGTATCATCGCCAATTTCGTTCTTGCTACGAAAGCCATCTTGGAAGAGGAGAAGGCCTTGGCTGCGAATCTGAGAAGGTGGAGCAGGCGATCCGAGACTTGAAGAGTAGGACTGAAAGGTATCATGAGAGGCTGAAGATGATGCTTTCAAGGAACTACAACTTATTGGATGGCCTTTTCTGAGTCGTAATTTTTTGTTTTGAATAAGTAGGCACATTGATGTTTTGATCGTCTTTTTTTTTTGGGTTTTGAAACTTGCTTTGGAAAATGAATTGGATTGGATTTTGTTAAGCGAATGGAGTTTACATTAATATGTTTTAACTAATGGAGAATCTGATAACTGAGATACGAGAAGAATGAAAATTTCTGATTGTTGCGTCGTGAGGCAGTGAGGAGTAGAATGATGATCAGGCGTAGTATGCCTTGAGCCACTTCCCGTTGATGACTGCTTCTAATTTACCTCCATCTTCTCTGATAATCTTGTAGTAGCCACTGTTATAAGCTTTGGTGATTACGTAGGGGCCTTCCCATTTTGGAGAAAACTTTGGTGCGGACATGTCTTGTTGAATGTGTTTAGCCGTCTTCAAGACCAGATCTCCTACCTTAAAAACTTGCGGCTTCACAGCTTTATCGTTGGCTCTCGAGATCCTGTTTCTGTATGCTTGAGCATGCTCTTCCGCTGTGATTCTTCTGGAGTCCAAAGTATCGAATTCCGCAATTCTGGAATTCGACGCTTCAACCTCATTCCATTGAAATCCACTTGTTGTCGCAATTCTGGCTGACGGGATTTTAATCTCTGCTGGGAGGATTGCGTTAGCGCCATAAACAAGTGAATAAGGGGAAATGCCCGTAGAGCTCCTAGGCGCCGCTCGATATGCCCACAACGTCATTGGTAGTTTCTCATGCCACGTCCTGGGATTATCGTGCACTGTTCGACTGAGAATTCGAATCAGAGTTTTGTTAGTGCTTTCGGCTTGTCCATTCCCTTGAGGGTAGTAAGGAGTAGAGAAAATCTGCTTAACTCCATATTCTTCAAGCAGCTCTTGCACTTGCTTGTTGGCAAAGGGGGTACCGTTGTCGGTGATGATATGCTTAGGTACACCAAACTGACATATGATATATTCTTTAATGAATGCTGCAATTGTCGCTCCCGTGGTTCCTCGAAGAGGAATGGCTTCAACCCATTTAGTAAAGTATTCCGTCGCAGTTATGATATACTCATGCTGTTTTGAGGATGCTGGGTTGATTTTTCCAATAATATCAAGTCCCTAGCTATAGAATGGCCATGAACTACTTACTGAGTGAAGTGGGGTGCAAGGCACGTGGATGAAATTCCCGTGAGTTTGGCACTCACGACATTTCTCAACAAATGCCGCTGCATCATCCTCCATAGTTGGCCAGTAATACTTTTCGTGTACTTGGAGGAAAAACTTCTTCTTCCCTTGGTGTTCGCCTTCGTGCGTTTCCTTTAACATAATCGGGATTTCCGATTTTTCCAAACATCATAGCAGATTTCCTCCAAAACTTTTATGGTATAGTATTTCCTCATGAAATATGAATCTTTTGGATTTCTGATTTAACTTGGTTGCATCCTTCTTGTTGGCCGGTAGCACACCATCACGAAGATAATTGATGTACGTTTCTCGCCAGTCCCCGACATAGCCAACGTTAAAGACTTCTAATTGATATGGCGGCGCCTGAGAACTAGAGCAAGAACCTTGGACTGATCGAGATTGAGTCTCCATATCCGGCCAGTAGTAGCCAAGGCGTTGAAGACGTCGGCAAAGAGTCACTACCAACGTTTTTCCGCAAATCTCGTTGTGAATACAATTAAGTTGTAGTTGCGTTTCCTCGTCTCCAAGACATCTTGACAGAGACCCGTTTGGATTCCGGTGGTACAACACTCCATGAAGCACGAAAAATATTTGCAGGGTTTTGAGACTGACCTTTCCTTGGGAGAGCGAACTGTTTAGCTCTTGAACTATTGGAGTTTTCCAGTCGTCGGTTTCAACATCTTTAGATTGTGTGAGCCATGTTGACGCTACATTCTGTCTCCTTTATGATCAAAGTCTCTTCCAAGCTTTCGAATTGCAGCTTCGAGGCTAATGTGGCTACGCAAGTTATTGCGGCCAATATGGGTTATGGTCGCATCAGCAAACTAGTTCAGTAGCTTTTGCGTCTCGAATCTATAAGGGGCCAGTATCACTTCTTTGAGTGACTATACTCCATTCATCTGATTGACCAACAATTTGGAGTCGCCTCTTACTTCCAGGTGTGTGGCTCCTGCTTGTTTGTCTATCGACAATCCTATGAGGAAAGCTTCGTATTCTGCTGAATTGTTGGTGCACTGAAAGTACAAATTGAAAGAATATGAGAAGATTTCTCCCGTCGGAGATACTAGAACTATACCCGCTCCTCCAGTATTACTACTAGGAGTAGCAGAACCATCGAAATATAATAGCCATGCCTCCTCTTTGACAAAAAAGATTACTGGAAATTCCCCAGGAAGGTCTTCATGCAGTGCAGTAGCTCCTTCTCCTGGGAATGCCGCCAACAGATCTTCTACAGCTTGCCCTTTGATAGCTTTTGGAGGAGCGCACATTATATCAAACTCTGACGTTTGGAGCAGCCATTTAGCCGGTCTGCCGATCAAGGCCGGTTTCGAGAGTAGGAGCTTGATGGGATCAGCTCTGGATACTAACACCACTTTGTTCAACAATAAATAATGTATGAATTTCTGCACAGCATGAACTAGGGAAAACATGCTTTCTCCGCCTTGGGGTATCTGAGTTCAGCATCCCTCAAAGTATGACTGAAGTGGTATATGGGGTGTTCGATCCCCTCATCGTCCTCTTAGGCGAGGAGGGCCCCAACAACAGCATCGCTAGAGGCAGTGTAGAGGCATAGCGGTCTTCCTTGTATGGGAGATTTCATAACAGCAGGTGATGATAATATTTGCTGGATCTTCCGAAATGCTTCTTGTTGCTTTGTGATCCAAATGAAACTTGCTCCCTTCTTCAGCAAGGGGGTGAATGAAGCGATAAGCTGAGGCAAACCAGGTATAAAACGTCGTATAAAGTTTACCTTGCCTATGAAGCTCTGGAGTTCTTTCACAGTTTGCGGGGGAGGCATCGTGAGAATAGCTTGGCTTTTTGTTGGATCGACCTTGATTCCTTCATAGGTGACTTGGAATCCCAAAAATTTGCGGAAGAGACTACAAAATCGCATTTTAGAGGGTTCGTCTTCAATTTGTACTCGCGACATCTTTCAAACACTTGTCGTAAGACGTTTGTATGGGCTGCTCGAGTCTTTGACTTGACCACTATGTCATCTACGTAATATTCGACTTGGTTGTGCATCATATCATGAAAAATTGCAGTCATGGCGCGTTGATAGGTAGCACCAGCATTTTTTAAACCGAAAGGCATCACAGTATAGTAAAAGTTTCCGAGAGGAGTTCGAAAAGCTGTCTTACTTGCATCGTGTTCATACATCTTTATCTGGTTGTAGCCACTGTATCCATCCATGAAAGAGAACATGCCATGTAGCGTCTACTAGTATGTCGATGTTGGGAAGGGGAAAATCGTCCTTGGGGCAGCACTTGTTCAGATCTCTGAAATCAACACAATATCGAATTTTGCCGTTTTTCTTCTTTACGAGAACTATGTTGGCTAACCAGGTAGGATGGTGAATGGGCTTGATGAAGCCAGCAGTCAACAACTTCTGAATCTCAGTTTTGATCTGCTCCTCCAAGTCGTGCCTGAATTTCCTTGGAGATTGCTTAATCGGTTTAGATCCAGATTTTATATATAGATGATGAGTGACCAGTTTTTCATCTAAGCTGGGCATTTCCTCATATGTCCATGCAAATATGTCTTGATACTCCTTGAGAAGATTCACAAGCTTTGCGCGTTCGTCCGCACATAGAGTCGAACTGACGGAGACAGGTCTTGGAGATTCTTTATCCCCGATATTGATGACTTAGAGTTCATCGGTTGTGGAGTCGGTGTCGTCCTGTAACTGTCGCTGAGCATCTGGTACCTCTTCTTGCAGCTTGTCGTTGTGGTTGCATTCTATTGGGCGGAGAGACTGGTGATAGCCTCCCCTGCTAATTGCTAACAGCGGCAACGGTATACAGTTTTTCCTTTCTGGTCCCGACTTGCCATAAAGGTCCGTTCCCTCTTAGTATGGAGATGAGCTGAGCCTTTGCTTGATGAAGAAGAGTTAGTGCATCTTTTTAATGGAGGCGTGCCGCAAGACTTGGTCTCCTTGTTCAGTGATGTGAGCCGGTATTCCTCTTCGATCGACGTCCACGTGGGGAGTGGAGTGCATTAAGCCTTGCTTGATGATCCTTGTGGATTATCCTTTGGTTCGAACAGTTCCACGCCGCAAATCGGTGCATAAGGAGACAATGACGCAGGTATACGAACAACTTCTTCATTCAGCATGGTTTTCAAGCATTGGTGATATGTCGAGGGGACGATCTTATTATCATGAAGCTATGGTCTCCCTAGTATCATATGGTAGTCTGGCTCCTTCTCTATCACTTCGAATTTTACTTTCGACCAGACAGGTCCTACTGATATATTCAAATTAACATACCCGTATGTATTGGTTTGGTTTCCTTCGAAGTCCTTCATCATGGTAGGCTGTCGTATGACTTTGTCTGGTCGAACCCTGGTTGTCCTAAGAGTTTTAAGAGTAATGAGATTCGAGGATGCTCCCGTGTCGATAAGAGCCCTTTTGAATTCTGAACCTTTGATGCGTGCAATAACATGTAAGGCTCTGTTGTGACCTTCCTCCGCCATCATGTCATCCTCGGTAAACGTGACATTATTTATGGACACCTCTGATGTTTTGAAGTCTTGATTGCGCGAAGGGGCCAAACGTGCGTCTAGAGCTATCTGATTGATTGCAACAAACGTTTCCTCTCGTTGGTCCTTTGAGATGTGTAGAAGTTCACACAAATTTTCCACTAAAGAAGCCGCCTCCTGATCCACTGGCCGTTGGTTGGTGGTGAAGCTATTTGAAAAAGCCGGGTCTAACAATACCACCCAATATTTTGCTTAGCAACCTGTATGGACTAACTCCGAAATACTTTGCTAGAGAATCAACTAGACAGTCAGACTCAATATGGATAAGAGTATCTCAATGAGTTAATATCTCTCTCTTGATTTGATTTTTACTCAAGCTAAAAACAATAGCGAGTCTTTATCAAATACAAGGAATACTTGGACGGTACCAAAGACTAATATCCAAGGATCAATCAATATCAATCAACAACCAAAGGTTGGATTTCCAATTGATGATCACGAACGCACAACCAGTATTATTTCAATTATATAAAATATGATGCGGAAAAGAAATAACACAGACACCAGAAATTTTGTTAACGAGGAAACCGCAAATGCAGAAAAACCCCGGGACTTAGTCCAGATTGAATACACACTGTATTAAGCCGCTATAGACACTAGCCTACTACAAACTAACTTCGGACTGGACTATAGTTAAACCCCAATCAGTCTCCCACCGATCCAAGGTACAGTTGTACTCCTACGCCTCTGATCCCAACAGGATACTACGCACTTGATTCCCTTAGCTGATCTCACCCACAACCAAGAGTTGTTGTAACCCAAAATCACATACTTGATAATAAACAGATCTGTCTCACACAGAAAAGTCTACAAAAGGATAAATCTGTCTCCCACAGATAAACCCTAGGTTTTGTTCCGTCTTTTGATATAAAATCAAGGTGAACAGGAACCAATTGATAATCCGGTCTTATATTCCCGAAGAACAACCTAGATTAATCAATCACCTCTCTACAATCCTTCCTGACTACACAAGCGGATTGTCGAGGAATCACAAACGGTGAGATAAAGATGTTTGTGACTTCTTTATCTTGCCTATCGGATAACTCTCACGATCTCAAGCCAATCAATCGATTGTACTCGTACGATAGAAGATGCAAGATCAGATCACACAACTACGATAAAGTAGTATCGGTACGGCTTCACAATCCCAATGAAGTCTTTAAGTCGTTAACCTGATTTTAGAGAAGAAAATCAAAGGTTAATGGAGATCGACTCTAGCGGGCGCACTAGTAGCACACATACGTGTGGGGATTGGTTTTGCACAATGCTAGATGTCTCCTTTATATATCCTTCAAATCAGGGTTTTTCCTTAGTTACAAAGCAATCCTTATTCACCGTTGGATGTAAAACTGATTTAGATTCAAGCTAATATTTTCAACCGTTAGATCGAAAACTTAGCTTGTCACACACACTTGGGTAGACGTTTACCGGGTTCGTGAAAACCATGCCCAAACGTGTACGTGTATGCTGGTTCAACATAGTAACCCAAAAAGGTTAACCATATGAGCATTTCATATCAACCTTGTTCTTCTTCACCATAACTAGTTCAATTGACTCAAATAAACTAGTTAAAGAGTTTTTCAATTGCTATGAGATTTTATGTAACTACACAAGACACAATTGAAACAAAGATGATTCGATTCGATCGAATCGGCTCATGAACATTATAGTCACGGTTTGCATAAAACATTCCTTAGTAATTTAATGTTTCATATTCAGAGCACATCTTTAGATCATAACCTCTTAAGTTCACAAACAAGTTCGCGGACTTAAGTTAATCGGTTGAGTTTTCCAAACTCAGCAGAAATTCTCGGAAAGAGAACTTCCGCCAGTTCGCGGACTAAGCACACAAACGAGTTTCGGAAAATCCTAGCAGAAATTCTCGGTCGAGAACTTCCGACAGTTCGCGGACTTGGCAAGCCAATTCCACAATCCTTCCGATTTCTATTGATCAACAAAGTTCGAAAACTTCGGTTCAAGGAATACATGGTTATGTAATCTAAACTCTCATTTCAATCATTGAAACATTCTCAGAGGACGCTATGTAGCCGTTATTCACAGACCGATTCACGTCAGAGCAATTCTCAAAGTGATTGAAACTTTTCATGACTTTCGTCACTAGGTGAAGATAAACTTGATCAAAGCGAAACGCTTTACCAACACACGATTTCGAGATAAAAGATAAGCAGTGAATGCTCATCTCGAAACATCAAATGTGTATGATCTAGTCTATATAGCATACACCTTTTGTCTCATAAGAAGTAGGAGATAAAAGAGATATACTTTTGAGTGATAAATAAGTTCAAGTATCCACATACCTTTTTGTTGATGAAGTTCCACGGTTCCTTGTATAAATCTTCGTCGTTGTATGATGAATCGCCATGAAGTCCTTGAGCTCAACTACACTCTTCTATCCTAGTCCGAGACTTAGCTATGTAGGCTAGAAATCAAGACCTATAGTTTTGATCACTAACATTGACAAACATGCTTGAGATAGAAACGCATGCGAGGTTGACCGAGCTATGATCTAACACTATTGACTTGAGGATGATCGTCGGTTGAAGAGCTAGTCCTCATTGCTGGAATCTACGGAGTAGAGAAGCCGCTCAAATATGATGTCATCTTGACAAGGAAGTTGAGTATGTTCTCTATGGTATATCCCATCACGTCCATATTCCTCGTGTGTATTTCCTGTACTTGAGCTAATTTTGTTAGGGTCGGAGTTTCTCCATTGGCTGTGCGATCAGATAGAGTGTTGGAAGGAAGAATATCATCACTTGAAGGATTCCGCCCGGAGTTTGGAATTGAATTGATCCTAAGACCAACCATCTTAAATTTGATAAAATTGAAATTGAAATTGAAAATTGATCTTGCAACCGAGAGATTAATCTCCCACTGTGGTCGCCAGTTGTTTGAGGGCAAAAATTGATTCTGCTATTTTTGGTAAATTTGGGTGTGTTGATGAGAAACGAATTAAAACCCTAAACAAATGCACTGCACGGGAGTACTTTAGATTCGAGAGTACAATCTGTAAGACTCTGGCCTAAACCAAGAAATGGTCGTTCCAGATTCAATTCGGTCACAAGGTGGAGGAGAAGGGTTGATCTTAGGGAGGGGAGCGAAGAAGGTGTTTGAGATCAGAGTGTTGAATTATGAATGTGTGGATGTTTATGACTTGTGTATTAGAAAATGGTTTCTGGCTACTTGTGTTGATAACACTTGTTCCTCTTGTCGAAATAGGTTGAAAACCTATCTATACAAGTCATTTGAGCGCAACCCTCGAAGGAAGTGGAGGAAGTTAAGTAGTGGAGTAGTGGGGTCGTGTAAAAAGTTGTGATTATCACATGGTCACATCTTCGTCCACTACTCTCATCATTGTCAACCGTCCATCTTTTCCTGACACATTCTCATAATGGGCGCGTTGCATGCCGCATGCTCTAAACCTCCAGACCAATACCTTAGTAAGTATCCCCCAGTTTGTGACATGTTTGATGTCTCGAGTGAATGGGTCAAGTCATGATACTTGCCGCAAAGAATAGCATATGGTGCTATTATGTTAAATAACCAAGTTATTTATGAAGACGATATTTATAAAATATCATATGTATTCGATGCATGTGAAGCATCTCTTTTAAGCAAGCACCTCAAAATAATTGATGTGCATGAAGCATCGTTGTTTTAGAGCTTGATTGAATAAGTCGCGAATTGGGCATCTTAAAAAAGGTAGCATGACCGATCATCTTCGGGTGATCGTTTGAAGGCCGTAGGTGCGAGCCATCATTTGGTCGATCGCTCCCCATGAAAGAGAGATGGTCGGTGATTGCCATGCTGGTTTGTTGGTTTGCTGGAAATAAATCTACATCGTCCAACTGGGCTGGCAAAGTTGGATGGACAAGATGATTTACGGCATTTGCATATTGCCGTTGATGCAATTCATAGTTTGAAAACCGTGTGGCCCACCCCTCTTTGGGCGTGCGTTTCGAGGCATTGAGCCCTGGTTTTCATAGGCCGGTCGGTCATGTGTAAAGGTGGGTCGACGGTGATCACATTAACACCTCCGGGACCACTTGAATCTAGATCTATACCGCCCGTTTAGGCTGGAGAAGATGGATGGTTGTGATCAATTTGCGACAGAAGTGTGTTGCCGTAAACCCCAATTAGGGTTTTGAGACAGCTACATCCACCCTAGTTTGATCAAACATTTTGACATGTCATTGACTTCCCTTGGGCAAGTCGATCAAGTGAGGATAAAATTGGGCCAGTGGTGAACTCGTGTGCACCCCCTCGACCGTCTGAAACGCGATCTAAGCCGTCTAATTAGGCTGGCGAGTCTGGACGGACACGATCGATTTGCGACAGTTGTAAACTGTCGTGATCCAAATTAGGGTTTCGAATGTAGCTTGTCTGCTCGAGTTTGGGCGAATGGTTGAGCACCCTATAGGATTGCCGCAGGCAACTCGATTGACCAAGGGGAAGTTTGGGCTGCCACCGAACATGCCGACACTTCTTTAATCGTTTGTAGGAAGATCCAAGTCGTCCAACTAAGCTGGCGAAGTTGGACAGTCTTGATGCTTCTGAGACCGTTTTGGACGGTCTAGCTCGTTTGAGCTTTCCTGCAACAGCGCAACCTCCCACACTTGGGTTTAGCGTTCAATGACGTTGAGGTATGTTAGGTGAAATCCGACCGGTCGGGTATTAGTGGGCCCACCGACGGTCATCGTGATGGTTGCCTATTTCCGCCAGGGCTTGGCTAGGTTTTTTGAATTGCGCGACCAAATTGTGTGGCCGTGATCGTTTCTGAGACTGATATTAACAGTCTAGATTTTCCTTAAAGTGCGTCGATACCATATTCTCTTTGTCAGAGAGTGATGCAGCCCGTGTAAGTATTTTCATGCAGCTTCTCAATACTGACACTTCAGGAGATTCATGCTACTCTGCTGAGAGTAAACATTTAATCGTCATGTCATGTCAATATTGGGAGTTCGGCTGGGAACATAGCATAGGAAAATATCAAGCAGGTCAATGCATTAGTAACTAATGCGATAGGTTGAAATTTATAGAATATCTGGGATTGATGCACCATTCTGATAAATTTCATAAATATGTCGAATTGCTCAATACTTATATAAGTAAAGAGGTTTGAACACTCATCGCTTTCAAATGGCTTTTGTTCCTTTGCAGGATGACAGCGCATTAATACAGGGTTTTACAATTTTGACCCTGTACTAAAAACCACCATCAACACATAGTATTATTACACAACATCAAAGTCCAATTGTACCACAACTTTGACAACAATATTATGTTGATATGTATCACTCCCCCTTAGTCAACACTTCATCTCACAATGAAAACCACTCCCCCTACATAATGATCCGTAAAATCATATGTATTTGTAGTGTGAACTACACATTAATTCTCCCCCTTTTTGTCAATAAAAATTGGCAAAGGTACGAAAACTAGTGGGATCATAATGAAATTTCCATAGAGATACTTCATGACCAAAAGAGAACATATCAACTTTGTTTCGATGATTTCACATAGTCGAAACTTAGTGTATTCATCGAGGAGTTTATAAAGATACAAGAAAGCTCCTACAATATTCCACAGCCGCACTCCCCACAAAGATTCGACAATTAAGCACAAGTTCAATTAAGAACTCTCACCCATAAAATGTAATTCCCGAAAAAACAACAAGAACGACCTTACTTTTACGAGAAGAGAAGGATTTCTTTGGACATTAGCAAATTACATGAGACATGAATTTGTATCCAGAAAACTCAATTAAATTAACCACAAGAGAACCCATGATTAATTTAATCGGAAATGCTCAACATAAGAGAACTTAAGGAGCCACACAGTACTTTCGCATAGAAGTGGATCAGGGAAAGACCAATATTGTGGAATATTCAAAGATTCATTATATTTTTCATCAATATTTGCATAGAGACATATAATAGACTTAATCTTGCAATTAAAAGTTCATCGTATCTTCCATCAATATTTGCATAATGACATAATAGGCTTAAGTTTTGACGTATATGGGACAATCATAGTTCACGGATGCAAACACACATATCCCATAATTTTTGCAATATAAAACCAATAAATATTAATACTGCAAAATCATTTTCCAAATAAACTTTAGAATTTTAAATAAATAAATCTAAAAACATTGCAAGATGAAATTCGTTGGCAATAGCTATGTGTACTCACAATAATTTTTATTCCAAACCCTAGTTATCCTTCTTAAAACACAAGAATAAATTCTCATAAGAATTTTCCTAGACAAAATAAAGACAACAAGCAAAAATAAAACAAAAAACTCCTAAACCAACAAAACAGATCACGAACATAAATCAAGGATCACTTCTGGAACCCCCACGAGTCTTGAGTCCTTTGAGATTGTGATTGACAACATCCACTGCTTCTTCAGAGAAGATATCCTCATTGAGAAGATCTTTAACATGTGTCTTCATGAGAACAAGGTCGGAATTAACCTTTTTCAACTCAGTTCTTAACACATCAAGACCCTTCATAGTATCAACGAGTTGCAGTTTTGATTCCTCAAAGTATTTAAGAAAATCATGAACCACTTCAGTAGAAACCATATCCTCATTCTCAACATCCTGATGAGTATAGGCATAGTAGCATGAGGCATCAGGATTTTGATCATCATCTTCTATTAGGGTTCTTTTCTTACTCCTTTTGGACTCGAAACCAATACCTTTATCAAGAAAGCCTATTGCAAAACCACCAGTGCAAGAAGGTGAAGACATTCTTGACAAAAAGACAAAAACCTAGAGTACGCGTACGTGACTCAGTAGTTTTGGTATTTAAATGGTTTCTTAAGGACGAACACAATCCGAACCCAAAAGAAAAACAAAATCAAAACGAAATGTACCTTTTTACAAGTTAAGACAAAACAGTATAATTTTGCTACATGAAGATTTTCTTTCACAAATCTTATATCTCCACAGAGAAACAATTTCGAGCATAAGAGTAGCAGGCAACTTAGTTGCAACAAAAACTTCTTCGAAACTAAATCAATAAAAAAACGAAGAGATTCTTGAGACACAAACAATACTTGGGCAAAGCTGTCCGTAGACAATAGTTTAGCTATGGACAATAAGAAAATAACTCGACTAATTAGAAAGCATTTTACCAACAAGTATATCTGACCATATCTCACTCAACCAGGATTTTTGTGTGAGTGAGATTTCAACCTTGTGATTAATTAGCACAAGTATGAGCCCTAAGCTCATTAAATGAATGGTGTTCACGGTTGAGTCTCTTTTTCCTTCCAATTCTATGAAATAATCCTTTTTGATGTGAAAAATTATCATTAAACTTGCTGTCATCAAAATACGAGACTAAGTTCGAGTCCTTACCAGAAGGAGTTTGTTTGGAGGATTTTGACAGCCTGTTGATAAGATCCTTGCATCCTTCAATTATCAGATTAAGGTTGTCCTTCATATCTCCAGTGTTGCTTTCATCTACAAGAACCTTTTTCGCATCTTGAACATAATTCTTCACATTAGATTGAGAGGAACCTTTCTGAAATCTCCTTGAGCAAATTGTATTAAAGTTATAATTTTTTCTAACATTCGATGAGCAAATTAAACTTTCCTGGAAGAATTCACAGGATGAGTACTAAAACCAATAGGTTTAGACATCCGAATGTCAGTTACACTCTTGAGAATTAAATCTAAGGTGTGCTGAAGTTGAACAATAGAATTGTCATTCAACCTAGATTTGCTTTTTCGTTCAATATGTCCTTTTGAATCACAAAAGAAACACACTTTCTAATCACCTGAGTGATTAGAGTGAACAGACTTAACAACATTGTTAAGAAATTTCTTCCTTACGAGCGATATGAAGTTTCCTTGATTAGAGGAAGATACACGCACATCATTTCTAATCATAAGGGATTGCGATTTAGCTTCTAAAACTGAATTTACAGTTGGGTCAGAAGCGATTGGTATAGTGGACTCTTTAGAACATCCTCGACTAGATAATTTACTCAAAAGATGTTCAATTACCAAGGCATCCTTTTTGAGTCGCCTCCTCGCTAAGAGCCTTTAATTTAGAGTCACGATCTTTTACTATACAGGTAAGTGCATTGACGTTGTGTTTCAACCGATTGATTCTATCATCCTGGATTCTAACAAGGTTTAAAATCATTTCACTTTCTTTGGTTGCTTCCCTTTCTTCAACAGAATCAGACTCGTTCGAAAGGTAATCGGGGTAACACTTATCAGTGCAAATCCTATTTCGTTGGAACACAATGAAAAGGCGAGGGTACCCAAATATACCTCAAGCTAAAACTTTTCCTACCTATAAATCTTTCCTCTGAAAGTGATTGTCTATGGCCTGAGTCGAGACAATGCAACTAATCGGTTCACACTTCGTGTGATCGTCTATGGATACGAGATCGATACAATACAACAACGAAGTATGTTTACTTGGCAAAAAGGTTCGGACTTAACCAAACACAATAAGATTGCTTATCAAGTAAATAAGAATTAACGTTTGTGTGGTTTACTTTAATTATAATAAAACAATTATAATGCGGAAATATAAAGTAAATGACACAGCAAGATTTTGTTAACGAGGAAACCGCATATACAGAAAAACCCCGGGACCTTGTCCAGAATTGAATACTCTCAGGATTAAGCTGCTACACGAAATTAAACCAACTTCGTATAGTTGAGACCAAGCAACTAAACCTATAGTTCACCTAGTTCCGTCTGTATTCACACGCCTCCAACTTATGAATAAGTCACGTACTTGGAACAATTCCTTTGGTTCGTATTCCAAACAGTAAAGGAACAACAAATCTGTTTGGTATCAACTCTCTTCAACCAAGGGATGTGAGTTCGACAAAGGCTCTTTTGTTTATCTCAATAAACTCCTTCGTCAGGTTCTTAGATCTATCTTATGTTCAACTACCAAAGGTAATTGTTAAGATTTTGCAATCTATACTTTTAATCACAAAGAATTGTATTGATGCCGATCTACACAACTAATCAATCCAATCCACCACAAGGATAAACCGATTATAGTTGGATCCTCTTATACCGAAACAAGTGTTGTGCACACCAAAGATTATGAACCCCAAATCAAGAATCTTCAATATCTTCTTTGTCTTCAAATATTCTTAGATCTTCAATAGACGCCTGCACACAACAACTTGAATCTCTTGTGATCAATCACGCACAGAACAGAGTCTGTTAACAATGGATTATAACAAGATCGTCTTTAGCACTAATAACAGTCTAAAGATCCCTGTCGAAACTTCGATCTAGTTTGAGTGAATCTTATATCATAAGAGAAGATTCTAAAGCATAAACAAACTAGGTGCAATCAAAGTTCAACCACCGTTAGTCAATCAAATCAATCGAAAGCACAAGATAAACCGCAATTATCTAGTTTCCCACCAACAATACTAATAAAGCTTCTCAATCCCAAATAAGACTTTAAACAGCGGCCGTAAGAGATTTCGCCTAATTAGGTTACTCTCCTCTCCGAATAGGCGGCTTCACCAGTAACAACACAGCCGAGGAAGTTTGCTGTCACGAAGGATTAGTTTGCTAGAAATGCAAACTTCAAGTATTTATAGGCAAGGAAGTTTGGACACCAAGGAATTTCCAAAACCAAAAATATTATCAAGATATGCAATATAATTCCAAATTCGGTTCCCATAATTCCTGGAAATGCTCTGTCCAAAATAATGACCGAAAATCTCTTTGGAAAATATTTAACTAGTAAATGCACATTACTAATTCTCATTTTCCTAAAATAAAATTAAGACCTTAATTAAAAGATTCTTAACTTATTTATATTTTGATCCTGAGATTTTCTTCCTTTATCTATTAAGGAATAACTTTGAACAATTAAAGATAAACATTACTACACATGTTCAAAGTGTGTCAACATCCTTACTTTGTAAGTCCTCTTTCATACTTACAACCTTGAAACCGATTTTCCACACTTCCAAACAAGTTTAGAATTGGTTCATCTGACTTTCAAGAACTATGTAATTGATCAAGAGCACTCAATCACAAATCATGGGTTTAACGGTTCTTCCAAAATAAGTTTCGGTTCTACCTCCATGTGAGTACTGTGCATAGTCACACTAGCTTTCCGAAATTTGGTTGACTAGGTACTAGGATCGGTTCCCCACATATATATGGTATCTAACTTATATGTGTTGCACATGTCCATAGGATCGGTTCCCCTTTTTGCTACAAACTTGTTGCACCTCATACAAGGATCGATTCCCCTTTGTGATGTGTTACACCTCTTACTAGGATCGGTTCCCCTTTACCCATATTCGGTAAAACACAAATCACAAGCTCGATCATATCATCTCAGGTGATTTCTTAAGATCGGTTTCACTAACAAAAGTCATATCAATACATAAGTCAGGCCTTTGTAAATAGTTTTACCAAGAACACAAACAAGTCATGAGCGGTTATACTAAATCACACATATTGGTGGGTTCAACCGAGCTATGCTCTAACACACAATGTTCATCTAAAATCGATATAGACGAATCTTTCTATTTGATAGATTTCATGGAAACAAAACTTTTATTTCTGATAAAGCGTTTATCTGAGATAACACTACTGTTCATATAGTCAAATTGCTACAAACACAGACTTATGAGGTCTTAAACGTGTTTGCATGCTCTGATACGAATTGAAAAGGCGGGGGTCTAACAACCACACCCAATATTTTACTTAGAAATCTGTATGGAATAACTCCAATATAATTATGAGAGCACCGACTAATAAAGCGATCTCAATCAAGAAATATATCCAAGAGTTCTATCTCTGTTTCTTAATGTAATCAGCAAATCAAACAAATAAAAATCCGTGAGCCTGATTATTATAAGAAACAACTTGGACGGTATCAAAAACCAATATCCAAGTGTCAATCAATTTAATCAACAACCAAAGGTTGGAATCACAATTAATTGAACTTACGCACAACCTGTGATATTTCAATTATATAGAAGATATAATGCAGAAAAGAAATAACACGGACACCAGAAGTTTTGTTAACGAGGAAACCGCAAATGTATAAAACCCCGAGACCTAGTCCAGATTTGAATACCACACTGTATTAAGCCGCTACAAACACTAGCCTAATCCAAGTTAACTTCGGACTGGAGTGTAGTTGAGCCCTAACCAATCTTACACTGATCAGGGTACAGTCGCGTTCCTTACGCCTCTAGAACCACGTCGGATTCTGCGCACTTGATTCCCTTAGCAGATCTCACCCAAAACTAAGAGTTGCTACGACCCAAAGTCGAAGACTTGATAAACCAATCTGTCTCACACAAAAAAGTCTATTGAATATATAAATCTGTCTCCCACAGATATACCTATGAGTTTTGTTCCGTCTTTTGATAAATCAAGGTGAACAAGAACCAATTGATATACCAGACTTATATTTCCGAAGAACAACCTAGAAATATCAATCACCTCACAATAATCTTAATCATATGGTAGCAAAACAAGTATCGTGGAATCACAAATGATGAAACGAAGATGCTTGTGACTAATTTTTATCTTGCCTATCGGAGATTAAATCTCGAGAAAATTTTAGAGAAGACAATACTCAACACGATAGAAAACAACAAGATCAGAACATGCAACTACATATCAAATAGTTGAGTCTGGCTTCACAATCCAATGAAGTCTGTAAGTCGTTAACCTACATGGTTTTGGAAAAACCTAAGGTTAAAGGATAATCGACTCTAGTCACGACTACTATCACACATGAGGTATGGGGATTAGGTTTCCCAGTTGCTAGAGTTCTCCCTTATATAGTCTTCAAATCAGGGTTTGCAATCAATGTTACCTTGGTAACAAAGCATTCACTATTCACCGTTAGATGAAAACCTGATTAGACTCAAGCTAATATCTTTTAACCGTTAGATCGAACTTAGCTTGTTACACACAAATGAAAAGTGACTTTATTTAGATATGAGGAACCGTACCTAAACGTGTATGCATTTATTGGTTCAATAATAGTTAACCGAAGTTAGCCATATGAACACTTTCATATCAACCTTATTCATCTTAACCATAACTAGTTCAAATGGCTCAAATGAAACTAGTTGTAGAGTTGTTCAATTGTTTATATTATCATAGAAGTATACAAGACACAATTCAAGCAAAATCGATTTTGATTCACTCGAATCAATTCATGAACATTATAGCCACGGTTTGCAAAAGATTGCATTCCTTATTATATAAATGTATTAGTTCATGAACAAAACGATTTTAGAACATAACCTACTCAAGTATGCATACGGGTACGCATACCTAAGTGGTCGGATTATGTTTGGGTTCGTGAGTATGCGAACGAGTACGCATACCTTCCAAACTCAGTTGAATTTTCGGAACTTGAAACTCACGCCAGTACGCATACCGGTATGCATACTAATTTCCCGAAATTTTATTAACCAACCAGTACGCGTACGAGTATACATACTATGGTTCCCGGACTTGGAATAACTTGCAACAGTTACCGTGTTATATCAAATCATGGTTATTTGTTATAAACTCTCATATCAATCACTGAACATTCTTAGAAGACGACAATAGTTGTCTCACACAAACTATGCTTCAAAGCAATTTTCAAGTGATCGCGTGATCAATACGAAATATTCCGAGTCTACATCAAATGACTGTCTCATACAAATCATGTAAGATGTTACAAGGCGATTTTCACATGATCATCTTTTGACTTTCGTCGAGAATATAAGATGAACTTGGTTAAAGTGAAAGCTTACCAACACATATTTCGAGAAATATGTAAGCGAGTTAAACTCAGCTCGAAATATCAAATGTGTATAATCGAAGTCTATATAGCTATGCGACTTTTGTCTCAAATATGAGATAAAGTAGATAGACTTTTGAGTGATAGATGAGTTCAAGTCTCCACATACCTTTTGTTGATGAAGTTCCACAAGCTCCCCTTAGTAGTTCTTTGTCTTCAATCGGTGAACGCCGTGAAGTCTAATGCTCAACTACACTTTCTATCCTAATCCGAGACTTAGCTATAAGTAGACTAAAAATCAAAACTTATAGTTTTGATCACTAAAATTTACAAACAATATTAAGATAACAACGCTTGCGAGTTCGACCGAGCAGTGCTCTAACAAGTAGAACAAGTTCCAAATTCAAGAACTATCAGGTAAAAGATAGTCTGACCTAGCTTCACGAATTCGTAAGTGAAGTCTTCAAAGTCGTAACCTATAATACAATTTTGTAAAGAAACCTAGGTTTTAGAGGACGACTTTAACTTTGCAACTAGGACATAGAAATTAAGAAATCACTTTGCAAGAGTCTCACTATTTATAGAATTTCAAGGCTACATATAGCTTTGAATTCAAGCTAAGGTTAGCTTGATATCAAAGCAAACACTTTCCCAGTTAAGATGAAATTCTTATTAGGAATTCATGTAATCATGTGAAAAGTCCTCCTTCAAATTACACAAAAAATATGCAATATGGTCTAGGGTTTTGGAACCATGCACAATGATAGTCCATAGCGACAAGTATACATTTGAAGTCACAAGCACATAATGGTATTCAATAAAACTCAAGACTAAAAAATAATCCAAAAGACCAAATTTTTTTTGTGAATAAAGTTGACTTAGAAGTATCTATGAGATTTGTAGCAAAAGCGAACATAGTCATATAAAGTAGTTCGTGAATTTCTGCTAATACTGAAACTGAACAGGTTTGCAAACCACTGGCAGTTTGCGAATTCATGCCACAGGGGTTTGAATACCTTGGCAATTCGTGAAGTCAGTTGGTAGGGTTTTGCAAACTTACCCACCCCATTCCCAAACTTCGTATGTGAGGGGTTATCAAACAGGGTTTGCAAACCTCCAAAGTCCATGAAATTCAGACCGACTACAATGAGCAAGAGAATAAGGTACTTGCAATATTTGAGTTAAAAGGAAGATGCTATAACTTGATAACATATGAAGACATTCCCGTGGACGTAGATCTCTTCTATGCCGAACTATGTTAGGTCCTTGTGTTAATCTTTACCACTCCGCCTGTCCCTAAAAAGATGATATGTATCAAGTTTGCACAATTGTTAAGGCAAGGAGGAAAGGGGAGTATCTTTAACTATTTTTTTATAGTTATACCCTTATGGATAATAATTAATAAAATTTAGAAATGATATATCTCTCAAACTATAACACGGATTTTCACAAACTTTATACCATTGAAAGGCATTTTAAAACATCTACCTAATGAATATAAACATGACTATCAAATTATACATATTTTTTATACTAACAATAACAAATTAAAATGGTAATTTTAGAAATGTACCCTTGTTAAACGATATAGGTCAACTTTTATAGGGACAACATTTTAAAAAGAGAAAGTCATCTTTTTAATGATGGAGAGAATATTGTAAATTTTCCTTCACTTATCATGTATTTTAGTTTACCACCATCGGATCTCTTTGGTGTAGTTACTAGGTTTCATGCAACTACACTCTCACTGCATTATTTTATTTGATAATGATTTCTATTGTAACATACTTTGGGTGGAAGTTTGTAAGGTTTGTCAAGTTATTTTGCGGTTAATGTTGTTCGTCGCTCTCTTGACTAGTCAAGGGTTCCTTCTTCATCGCCAGTACAAAGGTCATGCAATCCGCGAAGTTATCATGAATCTTCTGAGTAACGGGCAAAGCATGTGTCGACCTTTTGGCTAATAAATATACACCTTCTAGAAGTCGGGGTTTTGTTGCACGTATTAGCTCTAGAATCACTACTGTTATCCGAGTAATAAGTACCATCAAACAAATTATAACTGATTTAATAAGCCATTCATAGTTTCACAGTCTGAATTGGTTCATACTTACACATGTATCACTTAATCTTTGAGACAAGCATACGACTATTACCAGGATCAACCAGGTAGCATACCTTAATAACGCTATCTTCTGGTCCAGACCATCGTCGGAATTTTATCGTACATCAGGCGGAAGAAGACAACAGTCGATTTCAGAAACCGTTTTTCTGGGGCTCAGAAAATACTCCGAGCTCCCAATGGAATCATCGACATCCAAGGGAACAAAAAAGATCTTGTGTGCCATGAGAACGAGATAAATAAAATCAGCGAGCAATGGGAACACGAGACCCATGTCGAGTACCATCTCGCGCCACCCAAAAGCAAGCGAGAGGCAATTTGAGGGTTTTTTTCTTCAACAAGGAACAATTTTCTGTCATATCTGGGTGATTTTCTCAAGCTTTTCTCTTTTTTATCCTCAATTATCTCTCCTTTACATCATCTCCCTTTCAGTGTGGTGGTGCAAAAATAAGTATTTCAAATCCAAATAGTTCAGATTTTGAAGATATTTTACAGAGAATGACAACTCTTATGGAAAAACCACAAACCTTAACATTCGTAGATGTAGATGATGAACATGAAACACCAACTGAACCTCTTAAATAAATGTTGTTTAAGTTTACTTATGGAAGAACATATAATCTTCAAATTTTAAATGATGTTATTTCAAAGGCACGGAGCACCAAGTTTCTTAAACATCAATGATCTTGGTAGAGGAATTTCTGGTGCTAAATTCCAACACCTTTGTGATCTGGAAGCTACTCTACATGGGATTCCTTGGCATGTTAATGAATATTTGATGATCACAGAGAGATATCAAGAGAATTTACTTCCCCATGAGTACGAATTCAAGTATGTGTTATTCTGGATTCATATATACAGTCTCCCTATAAGTAAGATGAATTATGTTAAAGTTTTCAAAATTATAAAAGACGTAGGTAAATCTAATCTCATAGACTTTCAAACAACTAAAAAATGAGGAAAATATGCTAGGGTAAAGGTGCAAATTGATGTCACAAAAATGGGGTAAACATGCTGGCAGAACAGTTATGATTAAAAGTAATTTTGGAATGATTTATCCTTTATTCATGGCTATGTCAATTATCCCGTAGAAGACAATTGCGAAACTCACAAGAACAATGTGTAACTTTTGGTGGGGTCATTCTAGAGACACTAAAAAGGTGTATTCATAGAATAAGATAAGTTTTAAGCTAACAAAGATGTTGGAGCGCTGAGAATTAGACCTATTCAATATCCCAACAAAGCAATCGTCGCCAAATAGGCGTGGAGGTTCCTTACAAACCAGGAGTGTCTTTGAGTCCAAATAATGAATGTTAAATACCTAAATTGTCATCATTTTTGGGAGGTAAATAAAAGTTCCAAACTTTCGTCTACTTGGGCAGACCCTTGGATACCAAATTTGCCAGATATGAAGCCTTCGCCTAGACTTGAAACTCCAATAGATATTACATGCGTAAAAGATATGTTTCATCGAAAACTCCAACTTCGGGATGAAGAGAAATTGCACCCACTTTTCAATAGATTATGAGTCCAACAAGAAAAACGATATTTATGTCCCAAATAATGAGGATAATGCAAAGGATACATTGTTGTGGCCGGACCATCCAAAATGCACTTTCTCCTCTAAATCTTTCTTAAAATCCCTGAAAGTTGAAGCGCCATCAACTTCTAATGCCATTGGAATTGATTTTCCTTGGAGCAAATTTTGGAAAATTAAGAACATCCCCCAAAGAATTATAAATGTTCATGTAGAGACATTGAAGTTGAAGTCTCAAACAATATGGCCAGGTCCATTCAAAATATATATACAATGACCGCAAACTCTGCTACAATGATAAGAAGGCAATTAGTCACCTTCTTCTCCATTGTTATTTGGCTCAAGCCATCTTATTGCGACTCCTGTGTCCTTAAGCATTGATGAGTACCCGAATCTAACTGTAAAGGAGATTGTAACTATGTAGCTTTCAAACAATGAAGGTGAGTACACAAAATTCAGAATGGGATCATGCTTGTTTTCGTCCATATGGAAGACAAGGAATAACTTAATATTCAACAACATTAAGCCAAGGATCCAGAGTATTCTTCTAGAGGCTATGTAGCGGTAAAATCTGGAGAAAGCCCTAGAGGAACAAAGATCTTATATCACTGAACAAACTTTGCTTGAAGATAAGATCTTGCGTTGGTTCCCTCTTTATGGTAGAACTGTAAAAATAAAATCTGAAGGAGTATGGGGATCAAAAGAATTTGCTTGTTCGCCTATTGTGAGAGACAATAGTAGCTCTTTCAGAGGCTGTAAACTGAAGCTTTCACTTTCACTACCTCTATTGAAGCCAAAGCTTGTGGAGCGCTGATGGCTGTAGAACTTGCTATTGAACATGGGGTTCACGAGTATCATTGTGGAAGGGGATGCTCTGGTTATGATAAACATTCTAAAGAACAAAAAATGCTGAAAATTCAAATTAACAAAACCACACATTCGCTAACACATCTTTGAAGAAATTGATTTTGTTGATGTCAAAAAGATCACGAACAATGTTGCGCATTCTCTTGTTTTTGATTATTAGTGTTTTGGTTGTTGTTTTTTCAAAAAAATAAAGTAAAATAAAAAATATTTTGGTTGTTATCCTTGATTTAAAAATTAAAAAAAATAAAAAAAAAAGAGTAGTAGGAGTCAAGTTTTGATAAAATTTCGTGCAAGTGTATCCATATGACGCCCTCTAAGTCTATGCCATCAGACATGCCCTTATAACTGATTTTACATTTCTACTCAAAGTTGGTATTTATCACAAGCGGAATAAAGAAAAATTATTTCTGTCCCTGAAAATTCGAGTCTCTCATTTTTCCATGGCGTTTCCTTCTTGGTTCACTCGGTTTAGTTCCAAACAAATTTATAGATCTCTTCGAACTACAACATCATCTTTCAACAATACTTATTCTCACATCTCTCAAACCCCATCAACATTATCTTCTACTTCGATTATAGAGAAGATTATTAGCACTGAAGGAAACAAACATTACTTTTCATGGTCGTCTTCTTTACTTCCTCTTGCACTCACATTTTCTGCTGGATTATTTTCCTTAGATTCTCAGAGAAATATTTCTGTTTGTGATTCTAATGTCACTGATGGTGTTCGTTATGGAGGCAAAGGGAGTACTGAACATGTTGTTGGGGGTAATTCTAAGGAGATCCCTCAAGAGCTTATCAAAGAATTGGAAGCTATCTGTCAAGTAATTATATACACTATTAGATTTTAAATTGTCTTATTCTACTTATCTGGAATATATATATATATATATTCAAGTATTGGTTTAGGGTTTTTGGATTTGTATGGATAAATTTCGTGTTGTTGATTTGTAATTGTACAGGATAATATGACAAGGGATTACGAAGAGAGATATTTCCATGGAAAACCACAGAACAGCTTTCACAAAGCTCTAAATATCCCGGATATTGTTGTTTTTCCAAGGTGTTAGTGGATTCTTTCATTTTGGGTATGCTGTAGGACTAATTTTTCAGTTGCTAGCTTGAAAAAACTGCAGTTCTTTTGAAGGCTTTCAGGTTTTTGTTTGGGTGTAGACGGTATAAGTTAATTATAGGAATAATTCAAAAAATTGATAGATCGTTATTTGTTCTGATAATGGAAGTGAAAAGATTGTTGCCTCTATTGCCCATTTGCATTGGCTTATATTCTATTTGCAGGTCTGAAGAGGAAGTTTCCAAGATAGTTGCATCCTGCAACAATCACAAGGTTCTGGTCTTTACCTTTGAATGAACAAATAAGAATGTCTTGCATGTAATTGCTACTTTAAAAACACTAAAAATTCACCTCATGTTAAAAGTGTATCTATTATTTGTCATTATACTTCGTATTTGTTACTAGGGTCCTGGTGTATGGATAAAAAATGCCATCTCAAGTTCTAGCTGAATTGTCAATCTTTTTCAAGCAGGTTCCTATCATACCATATGGTGGAGCTACGTCAATTGAGGGTCATACCTTGGCACCTAATGGGGGTGTATGCATTGACATGACACTAATGAAAGTAAGTGTTTGCACTTTCATTACAAATTCCCTCAGAATGTTTTAACTAATTTCTATTTGCCTTTTTTCGAATTTGTTATACTGGCATTTAGCTTCTTCAAAAGCAAGGATTGTTTGATAGATGGCATCGGTTTTGCTTTTTAAGTCATTTACATAAGTTGATATTTCGTTAGTTACTGCTTTGAAACTGAGTATGATTGTGCCATCGGGATTGCAATACATAGTCATGAGTGATCCTCTCTCTCATTTGCCTCTTTTGAATTTTTTATGACTACAGAATGTTAAATCGTTAAATATAGAGGATATGGATGTTGTGGTTGAGCCTGGAATTGGATGGATGGAGCTCAATGAATATCTAGAGCCTTATGGTCTGTTTTCCCCCCTCGATCCGGGTGAGTTTCTTAACTACACTTCATCATAGGATTTCATATAGAACAAAGAAAGAAAGAAAGGGTTGGTCAAATCTCAATTGCGTATAGTGGTATACCTGATGAATCAACAAAGAGTATTCCAAATTATGTTATAGTTGAACAAAGCTTAGTGCATGTTTGAAAATGAAATATGCTACGTTCATTCCCAATCCTAGAGAAGTGATCATGTTTCTTATTTTGTTATATTAAAAAGATAAACAACACGTAGGAGCAAGAAGGAAATCGGCTATTCCCCTATCTTGTTTCCTAGGAATTTTATGCTTCATGTTGTTTTCATCCATCTCAAAATCAGTTCACCTGTTTTAGTTTCAAATGCCAAAATTCTTCATTGTTGTCACTACATCGGCGGGTGAGAAAACGGAGAGGTTGTCGTGGCTCTCGAGTTTGTTCATATCCTGTTGGGGTACAGAATTCAAAATAGAAAAGAGGAGAAACACTTCGCTCTGTAGTGAGACCCACCATATAACATTCTCACTTTGGGGACCACCCTGAACTTATACCCAGTAAAGAGTTAGTTCTATATTATAAGTAAAAAATTTCTTTTAACTATTATTTCTAGTTTCCTATTAATCCTTGACGGGGTTATACATTTTAGAGTAGGTTGTCTCACCAAAATCATCCTTTCGTGATTACCCTGTGGTTTCTAAACAATCAATGTTTTT
The DNA here is from genome assembly GCF_003573695.1 of Papaver somniferum. Lineage (NCBI taxonomy): Eukaryota > Viridiplantae > Streptophyta > Magnoliopsida > Ranunculales > Papaveraceae > Papaver > Papaver somniferum. The sequence goes on from NC_039366.1 coordinate 99,893,005, forward strand.
TCTTTGTAAAGTGTTGCGTTATGTTTGATCTCTTTCCTTTGTAAAGTGTTGCGACATTTGACATATACTGTTCTCTTTCTCAATTTCCATGAATGCCACTAGGCCATTACAGCCTTAGTATGGTGAGCTTATGCCATCTGGATTTGCTTTGTTGCATCAATCTAGGATGTCATGTTAAAATAAGAGCACTTCTAGTTTCCATGATCAATTTTTTCAACTTGAAGGTGCTGTCTTGATTGCATCCTTCTTAACTAGCTATTTAGGTTTTCGTTTTATCATTGTCTTTGGAACAGTGAATCAGTTGCGTTATGTTTGATCTCTTTTATTCTATTTGATTATGAGCAGGACCTGGTGCAACCATCGGTGGCATGTGTGCGACACGTTGCTCTGGCTCTTTAGCCGTAAGGTATATTAAGTACATTTACTCCTAAGTCTATCATTTAAGTTAAACGGGAAAAGCCGTGGATACTTCTGAGGAGTGTGCTGATGTAGAAATCTTTGACATTAATCACATTAGTTAATCTTACCCTTTCTCTTGTCAAATTGGGTCAGCTACTTTGATAACCTAGGATTAAAATCTTACTTTATAGTCTTACAAAACATTAACACTGCATACCTTATTTTGAAGCCTCATAGCAGCTGAAGTATGTTGAAACACCTGAAACCTAATGAAATGAATTCTCGACATACTGATTACTTCTTCAGTAAATTAGTAACCCATACAGAACTCTGAACTTATGAACCTAATGAGACTTATCACTTTTTTTTCTTTTTTTGTTGATTTCATTATAGGGGTTTAACATATGAAGATCACATCAAATCTTTGGTTTTAGTTTAGAAAAGTACCGTTTGAACCATTGTCATATTTTAAATTAGTTGGATTTATTGATGTAGTTTTCTCAGTTTGTAGGTATGGGACTATGCGCGATAATGTCATAAGTCTTAAGGTTCGGGAGTTCCTCCTTTAGTTCCTGCTGCTATTGGTCCAGCCACTTTTTAATTTGTGGTTCTTTTCTTAGGTAGTCCTTGCTAACGGGGATGTGGTGAAGACCGGAAACCGGGCTCGGAAGAGCGCTGCAGGGTATGTTATTATATCTTTATGTTACTTTCTTCTACATTTTTGTTTGGCAAGTTGTAAGATATAATCCTAAAACAGACGGTGTTATTTTATTAATGGCCTCCGCACTTTATACTTTAATTTTCAGTAATTCATTATACAAAGTATTGGGCCTTGTTTTTGTCTTTAAAAGTTTGCTCCAAGGTTGGCGTAATTAGGTTATATGCTATAGTAACACAAGTTTCTATATGGTCAGGGACCTTAAGGTCCCAGTGGACAACTCCTACCCATTTACGACCGTTAGGATTTCCTAATCTTATGCTGGAAACGTTGGTCTCGGTGTCTGAAAACTACTCGAAATCAGGGTTGGTCTTGGATGAGCCCTCTGGCTATCCTACCTATATTGACACGATAGTGTCATCTGTGTAGGGAATCTAGCATAATGATTGCTGTGGTAAGTAATTTTCTTCTCCTACTCCTGTTGGCCATTAGTTCTTCTGTTGACATGACATTACTGCAAGTCTGCAAGACAATCTTGAATTTTTGCTGGAATCAAATAAAATGCTTCTCGTGTACTATTATCTCTTTCAGATTTGTAAACCACCTGTTCTTCTAGTACGCTGGTTCATGTATTTTTCAGGAAGCTGGTTTTAGATATAAATTGCTTACCTTTGAAGCTTATGTGTGTTTAGGTACGATTTAACTCGCTTAATTATTGGAAGTGAAGGAACCTTGGGCGTGATAACGGAGGTCACTCTAAAACTACAAAAGATCCCTCAGCACTCAGTGGTACTTTTCTCTCTCCTAGTTTGCACTATTTGGTGGGTTTGCTTCCCTATCATTTTGAGGTTAGGTACTTGCATCTATTTCCTAACCTATTATATTCCAAAATTGGCGATGAAGCTCCATATTCCTGAAGTTCAAAATTGATGGTAATTATGGAAAACATAAGGCAGGCTTCTTAGTAATTATGGAAAACGTCTCCGCATGCTTCCCTATCGGTATTATGTATGTATATTGTAATGAAGGGAAAGTATGAATCCCAGAAGGCAGGCTTCTTGAAGAGATCAGTGACTGTATGGGTGAAGCTTAAATGCATGTTGAGGTGTCCGCTTAAGTTATTTTCAGGAGATTCTTAAGAGCTTTCATGTTCTTTTAATATTGCACTCTTGACTAGCGACCTGCACATTTTCTCTATCTGGAGAAGTGTTTTCATATCGAGCTACTAATGCCTGTTAGGAGTGTAAAAACTTTTCATTATATTAGCGCTTTCTTCAGTATCCCGTGTGGGTAGTAGTTGATCTGTTACGATTAAGATTCCGTCTTGTGGTCGACACAATTTAGTGGTGCAGCATTGTAAGCTGCACATCGTGGACTTATTTACTTCTATTACACCACAGATGGCTTTATTTACTTCTAATTCTTTTTAAAACTCTAGCTCTATCATTGCATCCATCAGCATCTGGACTTCAAAGTCTGTCATGAATAGCAAATATATGCAACCTTGGATGACCATGAACATTGAGAACCTCAAAGTTGATATCCCAATCCGATGTCGGTTTGATTTTTTTAATTAAACAGCCGCTTAAAACAGTCCCATGCAAAAATGTCGGATGGTCTTTTCATGATTGCTAAATTGTCCACTTGATGTCTTCTTGCTGCCTATGTTTCACATATGCTAATAAATTCGCCCTTCACCTCATGTTTCAATATTATTTCAGGTTGCAATGTGCAATTTTCCAACTGTTAAGGATGCAGCTGATGTTGCCATAGCTACTATGCTATCTGGGATACAGGTGAAGTGTTAGCTTTAACTCTCAACTCTCGATAATCATTTTTTTTCTTCTTCTTCCTAGCTAGAGACCTGTTGCCCAAGTTGATTCTTAGGTGGTACGGGGCTCAAAGAGTTTGAGAGTCCAGGGCCAAATGTTTGATTCTTGTAAATACTTCAATTAGGTACTGATATCGCATGTCTATACCTGCCGTAATATGTTTTCTGTCACTTATCGGAAATCAAAGAGATCTAGCAATACCTGTGTGGTTATCTAGATTAAAGTTTTCCAGCCCATATACAAAACTACGAGGTATTAATGCACATACGAAACTTGGATTTCTTTTTAGCGATCGAGGTAGGGGTTTTCTATCTAATACAAATTAAAATTAATGCAATGAAAAATGTGGTGTTAGTTGTAAGTTTGTATTAGTAGTAAACCTCTACCTTGATCGCTTAAGGAACCTAAGTTGTCTATAAATCGTTTATGCATATGATCGGAAACTTCTGTTAAAGCAATGTAATTTGTTGATCTTCGAAATAATTTAGCATGCATCAGCCCATATCCACAATGTACATTCCCAAGTGTCGGTTTGGGCCTTCAGCCCATATAAAAAAATACGGGGTATACAAGGATTTTGTTGATTTATTATGTTCTTGGATTACATGGGCACATGTTACTGATTTGGCTGCTTTGCTTGTAGTAGGTGTCTAGAGTAGAGCTCTTGGATGAGGTTCAAGTGAAGGCCATCAATCTGGCAAATGGGAAAAATCTGCCAGAGCTTCCAACTCTGATGTTTGAATTTATAGGCACAGGTACGAGATGGTTGGTTACATAGACGTTTTCGAATTGCGTATATTATTTGTTAGTTTTCTTAATCCAAATTGACTCAAACCAGATTACCAGAATTTCAGATCCTTCTGAATCATTTTACTGCTGCTCGCATATCGTAAATTTTCATGATTCAGTATTAATTGTTATTCGTGAATGTGTTTTTTGTGTGCAAGACAATAATGTTTTATAGGGGTTATCTTTCTGTTCCATTTTCTACTGTGTGTTGCACGACCTATGTTCTGTGGCTCCTACAGTCCAACTTATTTAAACAATATTCACTCGAACGTCCTTTATCTTTTACCCTTTTAAGAATATATATATGGGGAGGGATCGGCTCACAGAGTTCAAATGACAGAGTTTGTCACAGCCTCGTACAGCCTAAGGATACAGAGATTTCCGACGGTTGAGATTAAAATAAAAAGACGTGGGTTGTGATTAGTATCCACGACCCGATGAAAACTTCACAAATATCTTTACTTTCTATCTCTTTCTTACATCAAACAGCTTCTCCTTCCTTCTCTGCAATAGGAGAAATCAAACCCAGTCTCTGATGAAATCCTTGATTTCTTTCACTACAGAAAACTGAGAAAAGTTTAGAGTACCAAAAGTGATCCTGATTTTTCTTGCTTAGCTAAACGTTTTTTTGTTTGTTTGTTTTCTTTTGATTTTGAAACCCATTTTTAGGGTTTTGATTTGGGGATCAGGATATTGGGTTTTATATTTAGAGACTCTAATGTCTTAGATAAACAATTCGATTCATTATGCTAAGATTTCATTTCTCTTGTTCTTCAATCGAATTATTAAACTTACAATTATGTTGGTTCACTGGATTATGTTTGAAATGTAGAATTTTTAAGATTCTACTACATTCAGTTCCAGCAATAACTGGTGTTGTTAGAGAAATAATTATACTGATTTGTTTGATAAAGTATACTGAGTGTCCATTTAATTGCAGAAAAGCAACAGAAATCAGATCATTTTCTGAAAAACTGGAAATATATTGGCAGGCATGATGTTAGAAAAGAGTTCAACGATCCAAAATTTATATTGAGGGAATATAAACCATTCATTTCTTCCCCAATAATTATTCACATGATAAATTTTCGAGATTTTAAGATTTTTCCAATTTCCATAGTGAACAAAATAAAAGTTTCATCAACTGATGAACTTTTGATCTTGATGGAGTATTACAGAAAGTGGAAGAATGATTAGGAGGAGATAAAAAAAAAGTCAAAAGTTTGTTACATATCAAATCGGATCGTGGGTTACTCTAAAAATCCGCTTGTTTTGTCAATTCATCGTAGCCATTCAAGGTGATAACAATCAACGGCCGTGGGAGTCTGTGACAAACTCTGTGAAACCAAGACTGTGAGCCGATCCCACCCCTATATATATATATATATATATTATACTGTGTGAAGTATGTCAATGTTTCTAATGTTGGAAGCAACTAGATCGCATGTGATGAAAATAATGAAATCAAGACGATTGTGAAATCAGTTGTATTTTTTTGACGAATATTTAGTAATGTATCTCGTATTGGGTGGTTCGAAGTAGGTCGTTTACTTAATCCTTCAAAGATGATTTATCGAATATTTCTTCCTTCACGTAAGTTTTAGTTCATATTTGCACGTAGCTCATTTTCGCTGGTGATTGCATCTGTTCGATGCATAAAATCTTTCATCCCATACACAAAATTCTCTTCTGTCACTTTCTCCAGTCATTAAATTTGCTTATCGGTTTTACTTGTTTTATTTTTTCCAGAGGCATATTCTCGTGAGCAAACACTTATTGTTCAAAAGCTTGTTTCGGAGCACAATGGCTCTGATTTTGTTTTTTCTGAAGAACCTGAAGCAAAGAAGGAACTTTGGAAGGTAGATATTACAATTTACTAACACATGCAAATGCTTAATTCTATTTTGTACTGACTTAATACTTACCCGTTCATTCCCATAACATTACCATGTGGCATTACTTGTTGATTATTGTCGTCCAGAATGATCATATCTAGTCAGCGTAACTAGGGCCAGCCAGTCAGATAACAAGTAGCCTGAAATATGAAGCTCTTACTCCCCCAAAAATGGCTGGAGGTACCTATTTCTTTAGCTTCACGAATTAAGCTGCAAGCCTGGTAAACCACAATGAGCAAGATATACCGTTATCCACTTAGGTTCAACAGACTAGAATCTGGGTGAGAGAGCAATACTAAAAGTTGAAGCATCTTTTGTATCATATGAGTTATCGACGTTTCATATCTATCACATAAACAATAAAACCATACCATTCTTAAGGATGCAAGTGTTTTCTTACACACTATGAAACCAGCATTGCATCAAGTTTCCAACAGAAAGACTTTATGCATCATGCAAATCACGATGGGCATGTTGACTGACAAGAAATGAAGACGGCTCTTCTGTGACAAGAAAAACATGTTCCCTTGTCTTCACAAGCAAATAACTGGCAGCTTTCCCATTAAGAAAACTAGTATCAGTTAGCCTCAGTTTTAGCTACCGAAATAATGAATAGACTTCCGAAAGTCTAACTGACAAGCAGCTGAGTATCAATGACATATAACAACTGCTAACCTTCTGAATGCTCGCTTTGATAAAATAATCAAATGATTAGTTATTACATTCACCTGAGATACACTGTATTTCTTACAAGTTGTCTAATATGGTGATTCTTTTGCATTTAGATAAGGAAGGAAGCTCTCTGGGCCCTTTTTGCAATGGAACCTGATTTTGAAGCAATGATCTCGGTCAGTTTAAAGTAATCCAGTTTTCTCAATCAAATGTTGTTGCTATTTTATCTTCCTTGAAAATGATGCTGGCAAATTTGCATTTTGAGATTTCATATTCCCGTCTCAGAACTACCTCAGTTAATCATATGCTTTTTCTATCAAAAAAATAAATAAATCATATGCTTTGTGTTGATGGAAACTTATGCCTCCTCCATTGAAAAGTTATAGTTTCCTGTACTTACTCTAGGTTATTTACCAGATTAAGAACGTTACTCATGATTGTACTGAACTTTTACGTTTTCTGATTTGTGGTTCTATGTTTTTTGTCTTTCTATAAGCTTGAAATGACAAAAGACGCCAGGTGCCTAGTTTTCTGTTGGTTTAACTACTTTGTAAATCCTTTCTTTTACCTTGTTGCTAGATTATTTAGTCCTTTATTTATTTGTTTAATGGGTTCGACCAGCATTTACCATCTATCTGCATGCACTCGTTTCTTTTGATGTGCATTTTTTGCCTTATATTATATATAACAAAAGGATGCTTAAAAGCAAAATGCAAAAACTGATTAAGATTATAGCATGTGATTCCAAGGGTTGGATGTTGACATGCTAAACTAAAATTCTTGTTTTCGGTTGGTGATTCGTAAACACGGTCAAATTCTAAGTTATCGTGTGATATCTTTTATATCGAACTCCTCCGGTGCTCACCTGATTGAATTAAAAAGGGGAACTTTTTTTTTTATCCTTTTTTCTTTTTCTAATTGTTTCTTATTTCTTGCAGGACGTGTGCGTTCCCTTGTCACGGCTTGCGGAATTAATATCACTGAGTAAAAAGGAGATTGATGCGTCACCATTGGTGTGGTATGCCAGTTTCTTGTGAATATGTGTTACACTTGTGGTACTGAATAATTGAATTAAAAGTTTTTAACTATTGTACATAATCATCTACGAAAAAGGGGAAGATCTCGAGTTGGAGGGCGGTGTTTGTTCTTAGGATAATTATGTATGTTGGTTATTCCAATTTCCATATATTGAACGCTTTGATTTTCTGTTTCCTGTTGTTTGAAATATCAGCACGGTTATTGCTCATGCTGGTGACGGTAACATGCATGCTCTGATTCTGTTTGATCCTGATAAAGAAGAGCAAAGACAGGAAGCAGAAAAACTAAACCAGTTGATGGTCTATAATGCCTTGGAAATGCAAGGTACGGGATAAGTTTTCCATGTTTCTTTTGGACTGATAGTGTTTCTTGAATCTCTTTCAATCTACTCAGCAACCACCTTTGGTGTAAAATATTCTTAGTTACAGACGAGAGTTATTAAATATATATATTCGATGAAAATTAAAAAAGAGCATATGCGTACCTCGATTTTGCAGTATATCTTTTCGTAGGGGTTTCTACTTTAAGTAATCACTCACCTGAATGGAAAATATATATGAAGGAAAGTTCGATATGTAACTAGACTGTTTTTGTTTGTGCTTTGATCAATATGCTTTCATTCCAACCTAGTGTAGTTACAGTCAACAGTTCCATTGCAGGTCGTCTTAAATGTATAGACATTTGTGCACCCACATAAGAATTTGACCATGAACTATTTTTAGGTCTGGGGATTTACAGCATAGCCACTTGATGCAGTCATGCGTGTGCCTTAAATTCTTAAGTAGCAGCAAGCTTCTATCTAATTCTCATACTCGAGGCTCACCTACCCACGCCTGCCCTGCCTATTGGTTTTGAGTTATATTGTACCGGCTATAAACTGTTGACTCATATGAGTCACAATGTTATGCGTTTGAGTTTGTTGTAAAGTCTTAGCTATTCTATGCACTACAATTAATTCCGGTCCTGAAAAATGTCTTAAAAATGTCCTTATTCTATAGTAATGTAGCATGCTTACTATCTGCTATTTTAACAGGGACTTGTACCGGAGAACATGGTGTTGGCACTGGAAAAATGAAGGTATATATTTTTTTAGTTTGCCTGAAAGTCGCGAAAACATGCAATTTATAGGGTTAAGTTCTAGTTTCAACATAGTGTTAATTATACCTACCCAGTCAATTCACCATACAGGATTGACTAATATTATTTAACAAAATATATTTGCAAGTTAAATAAAGGAGAAGAAACAAAAAATAGAGGGTGACAGTAGCACCATTTTTGTTTTCTTTCCTAAGTAATATCGAAAGTGCGGACATACATGTTAAAATGGCACAGAACATTTGAAACTTTCAGCCATAGGACAGGTGACCTTTGATATAATCAATAGTGTCAGTGGTGTTAACATTGCTTGATTAACAAATGCTTGCAACTGATCTGTGGATCCAGAAGTTGCATTGGTGTATGCTATTTTTGACTCTTACATGATTTACTATTGCAGATTAAGATTCTACATCTATCTGTTAAAAAGATTGTTTCTATATATTTGCAGTATCTTGAGAAAGAACTTGGCATTGAGGCGTTACAGACGATGAAAAAAATTAAGTCGGTTTTAGATCCGAACAATATCATGAATCCAGGAAAAATCATTCCTCCACATGTTTGTTTCTAAGCTCTTGGGCAGACAGATACTACATTTCGGAGCGTAATACAAGAATTAGATCTGCCATTAATACTTCATTTGTCCGCCATGTTGAGTCTGTCCCGGCTGAAAGGGTATCCATTTGTCCTTTTTTTTTTAAACACGTCGATTATTTTCAGTGAAGACGGCTATATGTATCTATCGGTATGTAATTTACGCAAAAATAATTTTCCCCTTGTTTCATCTAATCTAACCAATATAAAGAAGAGGGAGGATCCCCTCACACTTCTATATTCACACTATCTCACACTTTAGAAACTATTTTTCGTATAAAAACCGAACGGTAACGTATTTGACGTTAATATTTCGGGGATATGTTCGTCTTACAAAACTCTATATACCCACAAAAAATGAGCAAATTCCGAAATGTATAGCTCTACCAAAGCAACCTATGGACTTGAGTAAACTCAGCTCAAGAATGTACGCACAATGGAAGAGATTTGTCACAAACAACCAAAGCACTGAATCTATGGATTGTGACCCACCACTCGAGCAATTATGTTGCAATGCTAAAGAGGTTGTGGCGACTTGCCTTAAAAAGTCGCAGGGTCGACGTTAATACAACCCTGGAACTGTCGTGGGCTAGGGAGCGAGACGACAGTTCTAACATTAAACTCGTTCCTTCGTAGTTGTAATTCCTCGATACTGTTCTTATCAGAAACAAGACTAAATGAGACAAACGGTAGTAGGGTTTGCAGTTCTTTGAAGTTTACGCTTTTTGTTTATGTTCCTGTAAATGGTAGAAGTGGAGGACTTGCACTACTTTGGCAAGATTCAGTTGACTTATCAGTGATTTCTAATTCTCAGAATAGTATTAATTGTGTTATTGAATCCAAGCTATCAATGCCAAAATGGGAGTTGTTATGTGTCTACACCCCCCTGCACACCCTCAAAGAAATAGGTTCTGGAGACATATGAGTACCACAATAGAAGGGATAGAAGGTGCTTGGTGCATGATTGGTGATCTGAATGTCTTAATGCACCATCATGAGAAACAAGGTGGATCAACAAATACAGAGATAAGCTGTGGTGAATTCAGAGCCATGATAAGAGAAAGAGATGTTATTGACCTTGGATATGCCTGACCTGCTTTTACTTGGTCAAATAACGCGACTCAAAACTCCAATATTTGAAAGGATGGACATGGCAATTTCCAATTCAGAATGGAGGACCTTATTTTTCGATGCGGCAATTTTACACCTTCCAAGGATTGAGAGTGATCATTCTCCCATTATTCTCAACACTATGAGAAGACCCCCAAAGAGGAAACCAAACTACAAGTATAATTTTTATTGGACTGACCATCCACAATTCAAAAATGTGCTTCAAAACTCACTGATCTGGGGAAAAAGCTTTGGAAATGGAGCAGGAAAACTTTTAGGGACACAAAAAGGGAGATTGAAGAAGAGAAACAAAAGATGGTTGATCTTCAAGCAGCTGCATACTTGACTGACACAAGGGAAGCAGAAAGATGTATTCGTGACAACATCATCACTTTTGAAAGAAGAGACAAAATGTTTTGGCAACAAAGAAACAAATCAAAATAGGTGTCATCCATTGATAAAAACACTCAAGTGTTTCATGTCTCTACTATTCACATAAGGAGTAAAAATAAGATTTTTGCTTTAAAAAATCAAAATGATGAGTGGATTTCTGATCCTGAGCAGATCAGAGATACTCTTATCAATCATTTTCAGTATATGTTCACAAATGATACTAATGTAAATCCTAGAGCTCTGGCTCTGGAGAATGCTAATAAATTGAATCAAGATGATTGTAGACATCTTAGTTCAATCCCCAGTGCAGAAGAGATCTTCAATGTAGTGAAGAAGATGTCCCTGAAGTCACTGAGACCTGATGTCTACCCAGCTTTATTCTACAAAAAATGCTGGGAAGTAGTAGGTCAAGAAGTTGTACACATGATTCAAGACTGCTTCAGATATTCAACAATTCCCCATGGCCTGAATCACACATATCTAGCCCTAATACCCAAGAAAAAAATACAGAAGCTGAGGTATTACAGGACAATAGCTCTCTGTAATGTGTTGTATAAGGTTGTCACCAAGATCCTCACCAACAGATTAAGTCCATTTCTAGACAATCTCATAGAGAAGAACTAGTCAGCCTTAGAAATATTCAAATACATCTCAAGGTTCCTTTGCTCTGAAGTTGGATATGAGTAAGGCATATGATAAAATGGACTGGGATTTTTGAGTCAAGATCTCTTGAAAATTGGCATCACAAATAGAGCCCATGCTCTTATTATGAGTTGTGTGAAGACTTCCTCCTTCTCTATTCTTATCAATGGTCAGCCTGAAGGTCTATTCAGAGGGGAAAGAGGCATAAGGCAAGGCTTCCCCTTTTCTCCATATTTGTTCATCACATGTGCTCGTTCACTATCAGGTCTTATTAACAAAATGAAAATGGAAGGATCTTATAGTGAGTATCAAATTAACAGATGCGCTCCTAGTGTCTCTCATATCATGTTTGCATATGACATCATGTTATTTGGCAATACAGACACAAGAACCATAAACTCCATCACTACAGTTCTGTAGCAATATTACACTTTATCAGGTAAGCTTGTAAACTACTCAAAATCCTCAATACATTTCAGCAAAAATGTTCCAGACACATATGCTGAAGAAATCATCCAGGAGTTGGGAGTTAAAAGAACGACCAATGATGAAAAGTACCTAGGGGTGAGGATTTTACAACAGGGTAACAAGGTCTCTAATTATAACTTTCTCATTGAAAAATTTGATGCAGCTCTGTCAAGAAGAAAGAAAAACACCTTATCTCATGCAGGAAGAACAGTGCTTATCCAATCTGTTTTAGCACTTATTCATGTTTACTTTATGGCAACAACTATGATTCCCAAGACTGTGCTTAACAAGTTGACCCAGATTATAAGAGATTTCTGGTGGGTCCATTCAAGAGATAAGAGAAAGATGCACTTCTTAAGATGGGACTGGTTCAATATGCCTAAGGAAAAATGAGGATTGGGCTTAAGATCTCTCTCAGACCTGAACCTGGATCTTGTTACTATGCTGTCATAGAGATTCCTGCAAGAACAAAACTCATTATCGGTGCAAATAATGAGAGCCAAATACCTGAAAGAGGCTTCATTCTGGGAAGTTAAGAAGACTTAACACTGTTTTACTACTCGGGTTGCAATGCTTGGCAGTAGAAATGAACTGAAGAAGGTTGTCTTTGGCTGGTGGGTAACGGAAAGACTACCAACATCTTCACTGATCCCTGGATACCCACTATCCAAGGGTTTATTCCATCCAATCCAGAAGGTGGAAATATGGAAGTTTAAAACAGTAAGTGAACTATTAGATGACACAACAGGTCAATGGAATGCACAGGCTCTCCAACAATTTGAAGATCCTTATATCTGCAGTCAAATTCAACTGGCAAACTCATCTGGAAGTTCACTACCCATGATAAATTCATTCCTCAATCTTTCCAGAAGATGCTTCAAGATCAACAAGGTAAGTCTTCTGCCACGAGAGAAAACTCTTTCCCTTTGAAGATGTTATGGGAAGTGAAACGAGTTGCTCCAAAAATAAATGTTTATGTGGAGATCCTTACATAATGGTCTTGCTGTTTCAAAGAGGATGCAACAAGGAAGAAGAATCGATAGACTATCTCCCGGTTCATTATGATTTGGCTGAAGCTGTTTGGTTTGCCTCCCCATTAGGTTTAAGATTACAAGGAAATAATCAGATGACTGTTATAAACCTAATGGAACTCTTGTTTAGCAGAAATGATAATGAGTCGTCTTTGGTTATGGGGATGTCAATATGTTGGGCTATATGGAAAGCTCGCAGTGATAAAGTTTTTGAGAACAAGACAGCCAAAGTGCAAGGAATTCTAGCAACCGCTCTGTATTGGTACAATCTCTATTATAATTTCACTGAAGATGAGGATCCTCAAGTGGCAGGGATAAATCAAAACACAGATGCAGTCTCCCATACATCCTGGACTGCACCCAATTATCCCATTGCCAAACAACGTGGATGCTGATTGGAAAGATGAAGGGTGAAATACTGATGTACCCTGTTTTTTTGGGCGCATACAGATGTACCCCCGTTTTTTCCACATTTACAAATGTACTCCTGTTTTGACCGTTTTTTTTTGAAAACGGCTAACGGAAAGTTAACCTCCATGTCAACAGTTAAATCTTCCAACTCACTTGCCAACTCGTCTATTCTTCCACGTAAGTTGTGTACACGTGGCTGGTCCCTTAACAATCAAAAGTGCTTCAAAGAGAACTGTAATTCCAAACTCAAATTGAACTTGTGTAAGTCTCAGCCTGTGGAGAAGACAATCAATCCTTACTATTTTCAAAATTGTTCACTTAACAATCAACAGTGCTCCAAAGAGAATTGTAATTCCAAACTCAAATTGAACTTGTGTAAGATGCAATAGTTATAGAAACAATAGTATATGAAGTATGCAAGGAATTCAAGAAAAATCTGCAAATGTAACTGCAATAGTAATAAAAGACTATCTATTTCAGTAACTCTACACTGTCTTAACATAACATTCCAGAAATTGTCTTAACATTCAAATATAAAATAGAGTCATCATAAACACAACTCAACATAATATAGGTACATCTAAAGCTTCATATACTTCTTTGCTCTCTTCTTTCCTTTTGGGTTTGGAGCTGTAAAGGTTATGTTGTTGCTAACAGATCCAACATGGGTGTTGTGCTGACTGAAACTGGGCTGAGAACAAGATTCATCACCTGCCTTTCTCATGACACCTTTGGATTTTGCAGAAGATGTTGCAGCTGGTTGGGAAGATTGAGCAACGCTTGTTTGCGTCTTAGATCTGCTAGCACAAGGTTGAGAATTTGCAGCAGATGCACCTCCAGAATTTGCAGCAGCTTTAGCTTTGTACTTTCTCTTTGGTGGAGCTTCAACTGTTGTCTGCTTTGTGCCATCAACACATGTTCTAGGCTTGAATCCCTTAGGATTTCCTCCAACTGGACCACCAACACAAGTTGATGAGTAGTGACCTTCATTTTTACACCTACTACATCTTCTAGCCTTCTTCTGACCTCTTGGTTCATCATATGACAATATCCTCTTCTTCCTTGGCCGGCCTGGCTTTCTAATGTCTACTGGTGGCTTCATCATTTCTGGTTTTTCTGGCTGCAAAGAAGTAAGAAGAAGAAGAAGAAGAAGATAAGAGTTAGAAAACTTGTGGAGGCTGTTATACTAGTACAATGAAACCCTAAAGGAATCTACTTTATTACCCTGATTTATTGCACAACAAACAATAAAGACAAAACATATAATATTTTAAACAAAAAATATTTAAAATTAAATGTACCTCTATCCAGTCAGCTAGACCCTCTAGTGGATTGAATTCAGGAGCATATGTCTTCTTGTAGTAGTCCACTGTGTAGTAAGGGCTACAGTACCTACAATATATAACAAAACAAAATGGCTTTGGTTAAACAATGTCCAAGCAAAAATGTAATACAAACCAAAATGTACAAAGGGGTTCAAGTTTAGGAAACTAACTCAGCCCAGTTAGGTCTCATTGGAGCCAAAGCACATACAGCATGCTGGCATGGAAATCCCCTTAACTCCCATTGCAAACAGCTACAAATTTTCTTCTCAAGATCCACAATAAAAACTGCTTCATGCACACTAATCACTTCATAGACTTTGTACTTCACAGCTGGAACCAACTTAAAATTAGGATTCAAAGCTATCATCTTTTCTATCAACTTCATTGCTTTAGGAACTATGTCACCATCTCTCCATTTTGCAGACTCATTTCTTCTCTTATACCAAGTATTCATCACCAGATCTCCATACATCAGGCCTAACTTGCAGATGGGCTTATCCCTCATCTTCTTTGCCATATTGTTGAAGGACTCAGAAAAGTTATTATTAAGGTGCTCACATTTGCTGTCTTTTTCGAAATGGGACCTGGACCAGGTTTGTGGTTTTTCTTCTTTCAAGAGATACCAAGCAGCATCAGCATTCTCAGCCTTCATCTTGGCCATATGTTCCTAACACAAAAACAATGCTTATGGTTACATAACTTAAGAATTTTGAGGAAATATACTTAAACAAGTGAAATGTGCTTATGCATTACCTCAAAATGCTTTTTCTTGTAACATTTAGCTGCATTCCAAAGATGATTCTGCAAACTAAAACTCTTGTAGGTCTTCTTGAAGTTTGCAAGCAAGTGCCTGTCACATGTAAATTCAAACATTATAGGATTATTACAAGTGATCTAGAAAGAAAAAGGGAATAGTAATCTGAAATCATACACATTATACCTAAAACAATATCTGTGTTCATCTAAAGGAAAGTGATAGTCAACACCCTCCAAGATTCCCTTTTGCTTGTCTGAGATGAAACAGATACGCACACCATCTTCATCTACCAGAGGCTTCAAATCTCCAAGGAAAATCTTCCAATTTTCTATGGTTTCATTCCTACACACCATTATACCTAGCATAACTAAGCCATTCTGACCATCCAGACCTGATTGCATATAAAAAGTGAATTATAATCCAAAATGACATATAAATTGAATTACAAGAATGTATAAGTGAAGAAAAAGAAGAATTTACCTGTTGCACATAGCATCACACCACCAAACTTTCCATTCAAGTGACAAGCATCCAAGCCAATGACCCTTCTACAACCAGCCTTCCACCCCTTTATTGCAGGAGCAAATGATATGGTTAAAGAAAGGAAAGTATTGTCTAGAGTGCCATATGAGAAAGAACAATGGCTTCCTGGGTTTCTCCTCTGCATACAACATAGTAGAATTAATAACTAACAAGAATAAAAAAATGAATATTATTTGCAAAAACAACTAACAAGAAAAAATAATGTCAGAGATAAGAGTAACATTACCTTAACCATTTCACAAAAGTTAGGAACTTGTTGGTAACTCTTCTCATAACTCCCATATAGCTTCTCCAACACCATAACCCTTGCCCTCCATGCAGTATGGTATGCAATGGTGACCTTTGTGTCCCTTTTAAATTGTGCTGCTAAGTCATATGGACAAGGTATTTCTGCATCACAACCTGACTCCTTTCTTTTTTCCATGTACCAATCAGCTACATAAGGAGGAATTGCACTTCTGTTGTACCCATCTCCACGACCTTGGTGGTTGTGTTCTATATTATACCCTCTGAGTGTAAAGGTGTCTCCTTCACCTTTTCGCTTGATGCCATATATAAAGAACTTACATTCCGTCTTCTCACAATTAACACATACTGCTCTTTGTTGCTTATTATCACATTTATTCCATACAAATTCATGTCCATTCATTACACAAATGCCTAACATGTTTCTTAAATTCATTTTTATTACATATTTGGTACCAACTACAAGTTTAGTAGGATTAAATTCCTCACCTATCTCCTCTTGGAACAAGTCTTCCTCTTCTTCTTGCCTAAAGTGCTCTGCATATTCTTTCTCGAACTCTGCTGTGGGACAGGGCTCATTAGCTTGAGGTCCATTAAACTGGTGAGGTGCATTACATTCAGGCCCACCTGGTTTAGCTTTTCTTGTCCACCTAACAAACAAACAAACAAATTGTGTTTGTCAGTACCTTCATCTTAACTTGTTTTGAAAATACAATAACTAACAATAATGAACTGAAACAAATTAAACAAGCATATTATTACCTTCATCTTCTCCATCAGAACTCACTATATCCCCATAATGATCCTCTGAAACAACACACAAAACCCATACAAAATTCATTTTTAAGATACTTGAGATACTATAACAAACACAAAACAAAAACAAAACAAACAATCAAATACCCAAGAAAAGAGAACATTACCTTCATTGTCATTATCAACCTCCACCTCACCAAAGTTAGGATCATCAAAATTATCTGCCAAGCCACCATCCGCAGCCTTCATCAAAAATTCCTCATAGTCCTTTGCATGTTGTTCTTCATTATCATACCCACAGTTGAAGTTTTCTAAATCCTGCTCAGGTGACACTCATCAGGTTCTTCATTTGGAAGTTGTACAACATACTGATCATCCTCAACAACGCTTGCTGCCTGTGTTGCTTCAAACCAAAAGTCAGGATTAAATGTTTCAAACTGTTCTTCAGGTATGTTATCAGCTACACTAGACTGTGTTTGTTGTGTAAATTGAGGAACATATACTTCTTCTTTATCTAAGTCAATGAATAACTTCTTGTTCGCTGCCTGACTTTGGTTCTTCTTCTTAGATAGTCTAGACTTGTTCTTGTAGGAATTTGCTTGGTTTTGCTCACTGGTTTCTTTGGTGTTGAAGACTTTGTTGGTGTCAAATACTTGTGTGGAATAGCTACCTCTGTTAACCCTTCAGAATACTCATGTGGAATGATAACTTGCATATGCAGTGTAGTCCAATTCTCATGTACTTCTGCATTATCCCAAAACCTCCAAAATTCTTCTTCAATAAGTAATGAATCTGGTAAACAGGGGTCACTATACCATACTAAATCCACTTCCTCATTAGGCTGCAATCTAAGTAGGGGCTTGATCTTTTCTTTCAATTGAAGGAGACCCATATCTGCTCTAGCCAACCCTTTGAATTCAAAACTCATCACAGTGTTCATAACCTTCACCTTTATGTCTCTCTTAGGAAACTTATCTTCAACTTCAGGTCTGCACCAAATGAATACATAGTATTAGCTCAAACATACATATACAAGGATCATTTACTTCAAACTAACCTCACAAATCAACCAATTAGAGACATATAGTCCTAACATGACCAATACAGGTAGCTACTCTCATCTTATTTCCATTCTCATGTTGTTTTCCCCCCACTGTTTTCCTTATTTGAATGCATGTCTCTCGTTCTTTTTAGCTTAATTTCGTAAATTAATGGAAACCCACTGATATTTTTTGATGATAAATCATTTGTTTTCTTTGGTTTTTTTGACGATTTACAACATTTGAAGAGGAAAAATCAAAGGCCTCTTTTTGAAGCTTTACTGAAAATCAAAGAAGGTAAACCACCACTTATCATCTCTTTACTCGATTCTACCCAATGGGTCTTAAAGACTGTAATTTTTTGATTTGTTGTTGCAGAATTGATGCTTTTAGGATTCATTTCATTGCTACTGACTGTATTTCAAACCACAATATCAATTGAAACTTAAACTTCAAAAAAACAGAAACCCTAAAATCTATTCAAAAAACTTTAATCAATCCACACAATCGAAACCCAATCATCAATTACTGCAGAAACAAAACCCATATCCTTAAGAACTGAAAACCCTAAAATCAAACATTTACAGCAACCCAAAATCAACAAACAAACCCAAAATCGAAAAAAAAAACAGAAACCCTAGAAAAAAGTTTAATCAATCGAACACACAGAAGAACCCAATGATGTTTTTCACTTACCTTTCTTCTCCTTCTTCTTCTTTTCTGGTTTCTTCTTCTTCTTCTCTCTTCTTCTTTCCGCGTCTTAACTTCACCATATTTACTTACTCGTTTACAAACAGAGAGTGGAAAATCGACGTTTCTATCTGAAAAAGAGAGAGGAACAGAGAAGGGGGAAGAGCAACAGAGAGGAAAAAAGGGAAGAAGAAGAAAGTGTTTACGAGATTATGACGCTTCTCTCTTATTTTCCCCCATCTTCATCTAAAACTCTTCCATCGAACACCGTTAATTTTCATAGAGATGTGCTGAAATTCAGATCTATGGTCATCACACATCCACGTGTTGCGTTTCTGGTCCAGCAATCCCACACGTGTTGGCGGAGAAAACAAAGTAACTACACGTGTTGGCGGAAAAACCATAGTTACATAGTTGATACCATCAGATATCTTAGGGATCTCCTAGACCTAGATGTGTGTCCGAGATCTGTGACACGTAATACTTAATTATAAACAAACATGTGGCCTCATTTTCACAAATACGTGGCATCATTTTCTCATCTCGGTCAAGATAAATGGACATATGACCGAGAAATTGACTTTTTTAACGTTTTTGGATGGAAAACATCCAACAGAGGCATATTTGTAAATGGGAAAAAAACGGGGGTACATAGTTAAGTCGGGTGTAAATATAGGGGTACATCTGTTTATAATCCAAAGATGAAGTGTATGCTTGTGCAGCTGTGGCGAGAGATAATGATGGCATCTGCTGTAGGGCTGGAAATCGGTTAGGAAGATCATATACGGTGGTTTTTGCAGAAGCTGATGGCTTCAACCTAGCTGCAGATCTAACAATTTGGCTGAATGTGAATAACATCATTATAGAAGGTGACAATCAGGTGGTCGTGAAAATCTTAAAAAGGGAAATACGAAATGTTCCTTGGAGGATTTGGAGATTGAAGAATGATATCATAACCAAGATGAACTCTCTCAACAGTGCAAGTGCCTACAATTATGTTCCAAAGTTATCTAATTCAGCTGCACACTCTCTGGCAGCCTGTGCACTCACTCATAACGCCCAACACATGTGGACAAGTTTCAATTTACCTACTAGTATTGCCAGTCTCTGGAATGTAGACAATAACTAGTTTTCTTGGTTACCTTTTTGTTCCCCCCCCCCCCCCCCCCACCCCCCCCCCAAAAAAAAAACAACTCTACCGTCTACCACTTTGAAAATCAACCATCGAAAGTTAACGAATTTTCAGCGATTAAAATTAAGATCGGTAGATGGTGAGGTTTAAAATTTCGGAATGAGCTCATTTTTTGTGAGTTTGTAGAGCTTTGTTAGACGAGCATATTCCCAAAATATTAGATTTATATACTCTATCATTTATGTTTTATCGAGAAAAATATCTCCCAAAATGTGAGATAGTGTGAATATAGAAGTGTGAAGGGATCCCCTCCCTATAAAGAAAATAAGTATTTTTGGTTGGTCACAAGAAGACAAAATAGTCTAGCCCAGATATTACAAATATGACCATATGAACTATCACTATATATATATATATATATATATAGGGAAGGACCCGATGACATGGTAATAGTGATATCATCATGACATGGTGAGGTTTAAAATTTAGAATGAGCTCATTTTTTGTGAGGTTTGTATAGCTTTGTTAGACGAACATATTCCCAAAATATTAGCTTTAAATACTCTATCATTTATGTTTTATCGAGAAAAATATCTCCCAAAATGTGAGATAATAGTGTGAATATAGAAGTGTGAAGGGATCCCCTCCCTATAAAGAAAATAGGTATTTTTGGTTGGTCACAAGAAGACAAAATAGTCTAACCCAAATATTACAAATATGACCATATGAACTATCACTATATGCATATATATATATAGGAAAGGATCCGATGACATGGTTATAATGATATCATCATGACATGGTGATGCCATTTTTCTACAAAAGACAGTGAATTTAAAACTAATCTTTTGGTGATATGTTCGTCTTATAAATCTCTACATTCTTACCAAAAATAAGACAATTCCGAAATACGGAACTTCATCATCCACAAATCTTAATTTTAAACGTTAATTTTTAATGGTTGATATTCAAAACGATAGATGATAGTCTTAATGACCCTGAATTCTTCAAGCTTTGGCATGATCGGCTTGGACATCCAGGTTCTACCATGATGAGTAGAATAATATAAAATGCTCATGGACATCCTTTGTAGAACCAAAAATTCTGCTAAGAAATGATATGAACTGTATTGCTTGTTCCCTGGAAAAACTGGTTGTAAAACCATCTTTAACAAAAGTCATTATTGAATCACCAACATTCCCGCAGAGGATACATGGTGACATTTGTGGACCTATCCACCCACATTATGGGCCATTTAAATACTTTATGGTATTGATAGATGCATATGCTAGATGATCTCATGTATACTTATATCAATACGAAATGTTGCATTTGCCAGGCTGCTTGCCCAAATTATTGGTTTACGTGCCCATTTTTTGGACTTTTTATTAAGTCCATTCGGCTTGATGGCGTTAGTGAATTTACATTTAAAGCTTTTGATGCTTATTGCCTTCCGGTTGGGTCAATGTCGAGCATCCCGCATTACATGTATTTTACATACTCAGAATGGTTTGGCTAAGTCTTTTATAAAGCATCGTCAATTAATTGGTCGACCAGTGCTTATGAGGACTAAATTACCAGTTTCCGCTTAGGGACATGATATTTTTCATGCAATGGATTTAGTCCATCTTCAACCAACTGCTAGCCATCAATATTCCCTTTTACAACCTTTTTTAGGGCACCGACCCAGTATTTTGCATTTACGTGTTTTTGGTTGTGTTGTTTATTATGTGCCTATTGCACCATCACAACACAGTAAATTTACTTCACAACGTCACCTTGGTATTTATGTTGGTTTTGATTCACCGTCTATTATAAGGTGTTTAGGACCTTTAACAAGTGATGTCTTTACAAATAGATATGAAGATTGCCATTTTGATGAGACACTTTTCCCGTCGTTAGGAGGAGAGGGTAGGCCATCAGAATAACAACGTGAAATATCTTGGTACACACCCAGTTTGTCTCATCTTGATACTTGCGCTTATCAATCTGAAATTGAGGTGCAAAACATTATATATATGCAAAATATTGCAAATCAAATTCCTGATGCATTTACTGATACTAGTCGAATTACAAAATTTTACGTGCATGCTAAAAATGCTCCATCTCGGATTCATATGCCGACATGACAATTTTGGAGCTCAGCGGAAAACTAGTCGTCAAAGCCACGCCTAGACGTGGACGACCAGTTGGTTCAAAAGGTTATGTTCCTCGAAAGAGGAAAAGCCAATCTGTCTCATTCAAAAGTAGCGCCCCTGAAAAGGCTACAGATAGTGATCCTGAAGAGCTATCAAGGAACGATCCACTTTCTCTGATGAACATCCTGATGAGGATAAAGTATCGGCTGAGACACAGGTACCTGCAAATTTCCACAGAAATATGAATCATGTAGATTACAAATGGGCATTTGTGAGAAATCGTAATGAGATAAATGAAGTCGTTCGCTATAAAGCACGACTAGTGGCAAAGGGTTTCCTGAAGAAACCTGGGATTGACTATCAAGAGACATACTCCCCAATTATGGACGCAATTACCTTTCAATATCCAATTAGTCTGCCAGTCTCTGAAAGGTTTGACATGCATCTAATGGACGTGGTCACTGCATGTCTATATATTAAGATTGATACAGATTTATATGAAACTTCTGGAAGGATTCAGGTTACTTGAAGGAAAACCACTTCATATGTATTCACTTAAATTAAGTAGAGATCTATACAGATTAAAGAAATCTGGGCGAATATGCTATAATCGCCTCAGTGAATACCTTATAAAAGAGGGATATGTAAACAATCCTATTTGCCCTTGTGTATTTATTAAAAGGACAAAATCTGGAATTACAATAATAGTTGTATTGACATCAATTTGATTGGAACTCCTGATGAGCTCTCCAAAGCAATTGAATGCTTAAACAAGAAGTTCGAGATGAAAAATATCTCGGTAAAACAAAATTTTGTCTTGGCCTACAATTTAAGCATTATGAAGGCGAAATTCTTGTCCATCAATCCACTTACACAGAAAATTCTGAAGCGTTTTAAGGTGGAAGAAGCATATCCGCTTAGCACCCCAATGGTTGTTAGATCTCTTGACCCTAAAATAGACCCATTTCGTCATAAATAGAAGAATGAAGCACTCCTTAGTCCAAAAGTGCCATACTTGAGTGCAATTAGGGATTTGTTATACTTAACACAATTTACCAGGCCTGACATTTCCTTTGTTGTAAATTTACTACAGATGTATAGTTCTGCGCCAACGAAACAACACTAGACATGGGTAAAACAATTTTTTTGTTACCTTCGCGGTACTAATGACATAGGTTTGTTTTACTCGAAAGATTCTTTAGCATGTCCATAGATAAAAGTGTATATAGATACGGGATATTTATTAGACCCGCACAAAGGAATCTCGCAGATATGGTACATTTTTACCAACAATGGTACTGTAATTTCATGGTGTTCTTGTGAGCGGAGCATTGCATATACTTCCTCAAATCACTCTCAAATAATTTCCCTCCACGAAACAAGTAGATAATTTGTGTGGCTCCAGTTATTAATTGATCACATCAGAAGCTCCTGTGATCTTACCCCCATTACTACTTCACCAACAATAATTTTTGAAGATAATTTAGCGTGTATATCAGAAATGAAATAAGTCTACATCATAGGTGATAAAACGAAGTATATTTCGCCAAAGTTATTCTATTCTCACCACCTCCAGAAGAACATCGAGATTGATATCCAGAAGATACAATACTGTAATAATTATGCTGATCTATTCACCAAGTCTCTACCGACAATTTTTTTTTCGCAAGTTTGTATATGGAATTGGAATGTGCCATGTACAAGTAGACAAATTAACAGAAGTTTCGCTCAGGGGGGGATTTGTTATGGACTTTAACGCGTTGTACTGTTTTTCATTCGCCAAGGTTTTGTCCCATTGGATTTTCCTTATCACGGTTTTGACGAGGAATCATACGCGTGTCAAACACTGTTCTAAGATGTTTTGTTGTACTCTTTTTTCTTCGTCCATATTTCCCCCATTATGTTTTACTGGCAAGGTGTTAATGAGGCAACATTCTTGGAATGGTGGTCCAAGGGGGATGTTATGTAAATATGATTTATGTATGGCCCACCACGAATTACAGAGAATAGTATGGAGTGTTCATCCACCTTCTTTGACCGTGTCCAGAACAATCCAGTGAAAACTGGATAAACTTCATGGTTAAGGAAAACCGACTCTATTAGGATAAGATTAAACATCTTAATAGCTAAGTAAAAACTAAAATGTAAACACGTGTACCTTACCGACTCGATACCGGTGGCTATAAATAGCCCTTCCATTATTGATATGTGGATGTAACAAAACCTTAAGAAGCACTAACATTCTGTTCTTACTATACTATATGCATACTTTGTTTT
Source organism: Papaver somniferum (assembly GCF_003573695.1). Taxonomy (NCBI): domain Eukaryota; kingdom Viridiplantae; phylum Streptophyta; class Magnoliopsida; order Ranunculales; family Papaveraceae; genus Papaver; species Papaver somniferum. The sequence continues at coordinate 99,916,936 of NC_039366.1, forward strand.
AGAGTTAGTAATATGTAGGAGTTAGTTATTATATTTATGATGAGAGTAAGGATTGGAGTTAAAGGGAGAAGACAAAGATTAAAATGGTTCGACATTAACACCTATATCCATTGACAAAATCCCTGGAGGATGAATAACATTGATCATTAGAATTCTGAGATGGTTTTACAATTATATTATGAATCCTTATTTATAGGATTATTAGGATAATCAAGTAAACCATAATGGATAACAACTAATTATCTTGACTAAGTTCAAATTATAATGTTGCTGACTCGGTCTTTTAGTACATACACTGTATATTCCAATACCCCCTTAAGTTGGACACAGGGAGAATTAAAGTGTTCAACTTGTTGAGAAAATGGCTGCAAACATTCTTTATTATCTTCTTTTCTTCATTTATACAGTCTTTACACTTTTGATCATAAGCGTAAAAACTAATAATCTGTTGTATATTTGAGAAACCAAAGTACCTCACTGACGTGTGAAACCAAATCATCAGTGAGCACCAACAAGTCTTCAGGGTAGCAAACATGTTAATCCAGTGTTTGGTATTGCGGAGATATGGCTGTGAACGTATGAAAGTGAAAACATAGAAACACATTGTGGAAGAGGACCACCATTTACGTTACCATCTTAGACATACTAAAAATGGTTGAATACGAAATTAGTGGAATTCAATTATACACATTTGTGCGAGAAATATATGTAGCTAAAACAATGACGAAACACAAAATATTTCCCGACGGAAAACATTAATTGATTGTGGAATCCATTGATAAAACCTCGGAGGATGAGTAACGTTGATCACCAGAATTATGAGATGATTTTACATGGTTCCGATTTGTAGGATTATTAGGATAATCAAATTCCAAATAAACCCTAATAGATAATAACTAATTATCTTGACTACGTTCAACTTATATTGTTGGTGACTTGGTCTTCTAGTACATACACCGTATATTCCAATATTAGTGGTCTGTATATATTATATACGACCTTATATTACACCTTTATTATTAACATTCGCTCAAATAATAAATAAATAATTAGTGACCGAGTAATATTGGTAATACATAAAAGTATTATTATTTTTTATTTTTCAAAGAATGCTCAATTATAAAAAGAAAAAGGTTCACGAGAGAAAGAAGGGGAACGAAACGAGATTTTTTTTTGATTTGCATAAATTTGTGACACTTTACACATCAGGATGACACATGTGCGCCACATTTTACCTCTCAAATGTAAAGCGGAAATGCTCTACGTTTTATTCTCCTCTCGCGTTGCCTCTTTGTTAGAGCATTGTTCGGTCGAACTCGCATGCGTTGCTATCTCAAGCATGTTTGTCAAGTGTAGTCGTCAAAACTATATGTCTTGATTACTAGACTACTTATTGCTAAGTCTCAGTTTAGGACAGTTTAGTGTAGTTGAGCTCCAGACTCCATGGCGATCATCTTATAAAGACGAAGAACTACTCAACGAACCAGTGGAACTTCATCCGACTAAAAGGTATGTGGAGACTTAAACTTATCTATCACTCAAAAGTCTATCTACTATATCTCCTACTCTTGAGACAAAGTCGTATAAGTATGATAGTTTTCATACATACACATTTGTTATTTCGAGCCGAGTTTACTCGCCTATATTTTTCTCGAAATATGTGTTGGTAAGCTTTCGCTTTAACCACTTTTCATCTTTACCCGTGACAAAAGTCATGATGATATTTCAATCTTGAAAATATCTTTGATGACGATAGTTTTGAATAACGACTGTTATAACATTATAGAAGAATGTTTCAATGATTGAAATGTGGAGTTGAGATTACGTAACCAACTATGGATATAAGAATATATAGTTTTTTCGCACATTAGTGTATAAATCCGTGTGACGGAAACCAAGTGTGTGCATATGTGTGCATACGGTATTGGTGAAGGAGACAGGTTGGGTACGGGTAAGTTCACAAACGGTTAAACCAGTCACCTTAGGTACGCATACCCACGGAAGTTTTCGACCAAAATTTCTGCTGAGTTTGTAAACTCAAATTCGGTAGCTATGGTACACGTACCCGTACGCGTACCCAATCTGGTTATATTTCTCAAATCGTTAGTCTCATGAACTTAAACAATAAATCAATAAGGAATGCAATCTTTGTAAATCGTGGATATATTGTTCATGAATTGATTCAAGTGAATCAAACCGATTTTGTTTCTATTATGTATATTCATAAAGAACTAAGCAATTTAACAACTCTTCAACTAGTTCTTATGAGTCATTTGAACTAGTTATGTGAAGAAGATGAATACGGTTAATATGGAAGTGCTCATATGGCTAACCATTAGTTAACTATCTGTGAACCAACTAAGTGTAGACGTTTAGGTACGGTTACTCAAACCTAAATGAAATACATTTCATTTGTATGTGACAAGCTAAGTTTCGATCTAACGGTTGAAAGATATTAACTTGGTTAAATCAGGTTTTTCATCCAACAGTGAATATTGAATTCTTTGTTACCAAGGTAACTTGGATTGCAAACCCTGATTTGAAAACTATATAAAGGAGACATCTAGCAACTAGAAAAACTAATCCCCACACCTCGTGTATGATACTAGTTGGTTTTTGGTAGAGTTGATTCTCCTTTAACCTTAGGTTTCTTCTCGAGACCCTGTAGGTTAACGACTGAAAGACTTCATTGGGATTGTGAATCCAGACGAAACTACTTCTCTTGTAGTTGAGCGATCTGGTCTTTCCATTTTCTATCGTACGAGTTCAATTGAATAATTGACTTGAGATCATATCTCCGATAGGGCAAGATAAAAAGAAATCACAAACATCTTCGTTTCATCGTTTGTGATTCCGGAATATCTAGTTTCTCTACCATATGATTTAGATTATTGTGAGGTGATTGATAATACTAGGTTGTTCTTCGGGAATATAAGTACGGGTTATCAATTAGTTCATGTTCACCTTGATTTTATCATAAGACGGAACAAAACTCTTAGGTTTATCTGTGGGAGACAGATTTATCTATTATCATAGACTTTTCTGTGTGATACAAATTTGTTTATTAAAGTCTTTGACTTTGGGTCGTAACAACTCTTGGTTGTGGGTGAGATCAGCTAAGGGAATCAAGTGCGTAGTATCCTACTGGGATCAGAGACGTAAGGAGCGTAACTGTACCTTGAATCAGTGTGATATTGATTAGGGTTCAACTACAGTCCAGACCGAAATTAGTTTGTAGTAGGCTAGTGTCTGTAGCGGATTAATACAGTGTGGTGTTCAATCTGGACTAGGTCCCGGGGTTTTTCTGCATTTGTGGTTTCCTCGTTAACAAAATTTTTGGTGTCTGCATTTGTGCGTTAAGATCAATCAATTAGAATATCCAACCTTTGGTTGTTGATTTAAATTGATTGACACTTGGATATTGGTCTTTGGTACCATCCAAGTTTATCTCTCTAGTATTTGATAAAGACTCGCAGATTTCCATTTGCTTGAGTATAGATCAAATCGAGAGATTGAGATATTAACTCTTTGATATACTTTTATCTGGATCGAGTCTGACCGTCTAGTTGATTCTCTATAAAGTATATTGGAGTTAGTCCATACAGATTTCTCATCGAAATATTGGGCGAGGTTGTCAGACCCCCGCTTTTTCAATTGGTATCAAAGCAGGCAAACATGTTTAAAACCTCAAAGTCTATGTTTTTAGCGATCTGACTCTATGGACAGAGGTGTTATCTCTATTAACGTGCCACCAGTCTTCGATGGATCAAACTACTTATGGTGGAAAATTGCCATGCGAGCTTTTCTTCAAGCACATGATTTTCAATCATGGGTATATGTAGTTAATGGCTATGATGCTCCCGTTGTGGCAATAGGTAACGCTACTGTTCCAAAGAATATTGGCGAATACGATGCTGCTGAGATATACTTGTTGCAAAGCAAAACTCCAACGATTTGAATGTCATCATACATGCCATTAGCCCAAATCGTCAGCACCATGTGTCAAATTGCACTAGGTCTAAAGATGCGTGGGATATCTTAGAAATCGTATTTGAAGGAAATACCAGTGAAAAGGAATCCAGGCTTCAAAACCTAAATTCCGATTGGGAAAACCTTCGTATGGCAGATGAAGATTCATTTGATGAGTTTAATCACAAAGTGCCTGAAATTGTTAATGCATCTTTTGCATTGGGTAAGACTATTCATGAAAAGGACATTGTGATGAAAATTCTTAGATCGCTACCATCTAGATATGATTCTAAGAAGCATGCCATCGTTGAGGGAAATAACCTTGATACCCTCTCCAAAAATACCTTGGTTGTGAAGCTAAAGATCTTTGATCATGAACACTCGTCCAAATCCAAGGATGTGGCGTTCAAAGCACTAAGAGGCACAAAATTACTTGATAAAAGTAAAAATGTGTGTATCTCTGAGGGTGATTACTCTGAGACGGATTCATCAGATGAAGATCTTGAAAAATCGGTCTCGATGATCACAAGACAGTTTAGGGATCTTCTGTTGAAGATAAGTAAACGGTTCTCCAGAGATAAGCCAAAGGCATCAGTCAAACCTCATAATCGTATTCCTAAAAAAAGGGACACTGATGAAACTGATGACGAGGATATGCCTCAGTGCTTTAAGTGTAAGGGTTTTGGTCATTTTGCAAACGAATGCCCAAATCGTAGAAAATACACTGGGAACAAAGGTCTTGCTGCAACACTTGATGAGATGTCTGACAATTATTATTCTGATGAAGACAAAAAATCAAGTGTTGCTCTTCTATGTGAAAATATTAATTTTGATAATTGTAGCAATACATACATCAATCTTGATAATCTTTTAGAAGACAATCCAATCAAGAAGAAAGAATTAATTGACCTTTCTTTTGAAAACTCTATGTTTAATGTTTCAGGATCTACTTTGTGCCTATCAGCTTGCACTTCACAGGAGCCTGAATCATCTTATGCGTTGATATGCCCCTATTGTTCTCTCAAGGGTCATGAACTTTCAAAGTTTTTCAAGTACAAATACAAGATGAGATATGTCAACAAGCTTCAACGAAGAGCAGATCGTCTAGCTACCAAGCTTAAATTAGCGGAGAAAACAGCTAAGGTATGTAAGATCTTATCTTCATCGAAGAAATTAGCTTCCAAAGATAGATTTAGACCACTAGAGAAGAAAACATGGTCTAAACATAAGGAAAGGCAAGGTTCCATGAATTCCAACCAAAAGGGTCATGGTGGACAAATTGTTGTTCACCACAACACAACTTGATTGTGTTGTCATGTGCATCTTGTCTCATGTGCCTGTTCAAAAGAGACAAGATCTTGCACACCACATGATTTAAAAATTTAGTTTTGTTTTTAGCTTTGTGTTGTTTGGTTTCTTGAATTCCTCTATATCACTGTTGATATTGGAAAGGACAGTTTTGCCAAAAGAAGAGGGTTATTATCGACAATTCTACTCTTTATAGGGTTGTGAGTTGGACGTGTACGAACCTGTTTAAAGGTTTCGAAACCCTACATTCCTTTTTCCTTCTCTGATACACTTTATATCTTAAGACTGCTTGTTGAGTTTGTGAATTCCTCTCACAAAAAACCGGTTGCATAAGGGTACTCTAAGCATCATGTCTTCTGATGGAAAAGATACCAATATGATTGTTAAGCCATCAATCACCAAGGAAAAAGAGAAATCTCCTTTGTCTCCAACTTTGAAAAGAAAAAGAAGGAATGTGAGGAAGCCAATAACAGTTCCTTCTATTTCTCAGAAGTTTTCTGATGTTCTTGACGAGTTGAAGCTGGCAAGAAAAGAGATTCAACAAATAAAGGCTTGTGTTTTAAGATCGTTAGAAATTCAGAAGGCCCTGGTTCGACATCATGATCAGCCAAGACGGTTTATTGGTATTGACTCATTCCTCCATGAACCATACGTACCAATGGTTGTTGACGACAAGGAGTTCGGGGACGATAAGGAATTTTTCAAAGATCTTAATGTCTAGGAAAATTCTTAAGAGAATTTTTATTCTTGTTTTTGTTTAAGAAGGATAACTAGGTTTTGGAATAACCATTATTGTGAGTACACGTAGCTATGTCCAACATTTTCATCTTGCAATGTTTTTGGATTTATTTATTTAAATTCTAAAGTGATTTGGAAGATGATGTTTGCAGTATTAATCTTTATAGTTTTATATATTGCAATATGTTATGGGATATGTGTGTTTGCGTCCGTGAACTATTATTGTCCCATACGATGTCAAAAATTATATCTTTCATATGTCGATATGCATGTATTGATACAAGATCGATGAACTTTTGACAAACAAAAGTTAAGCCTATTATGTCAATTCTTTGATGAAAGATAGGTTAAAATATCTTGTTTACAAATATTATGTCTATTGTATGTCGTTATGCAAATAGTGATGAAGATAGAATGAATCTTTGTATATTCCGCAGTATTGATCTTCCCTGATCCATAATTTATGTATATACTTTGCGGCTCCATAAGTTTTCTTATGTGAGCATTTCCAACTAAACAAATCATAGATTCGTTTGCGATTAATTTGGTTGTGTATTCCGATTAAATTAATCATGGGTTCTCTTGTGATTAATTTTATAGAGAATTTTTTGGATACAAAATCATTTCCTTGTGGTTTTTGGTGTCCAAAGAAATCCTTCTTTTCTTGCAAAAATAAGGTCGCTCTTGTTGCTCTTTCGGGAATGACATCAAATGGGGGAGAGTTCTTTTGAACTTGCGCTTAATTTCCATATCTTTGTGGGGAGTGCAGATGTGGAATATTTTAGGGGTTATCTTGTATCTTTATAAAATCCTTGATGAATGCATTTAGCTTCGGCTTTATGATTGCATCTAAACAATTTGATATGTAGTTTTCTTTAGTCTTGAAGCATCTCCGTGGAAATTTCATTAGGATCCCGTTTTCGTACCTTTGCCACTTTTATTGACAAAAAGGAGGAGAATTAATATGTAGTTCACACTACAAATACATATGGTTTACGTGTTTTACGGATCATTATGTAAGGGGGAGTGGTTTTCATGTTGAGATGAAAGTATTGACTAAGGGGGAGTGATACATATTACCATAGTATTGTTGTCGAATTTGTGATATAAGAACTTTGATACTGTGTAATAATACTATGACACTGTATAACAATGATCGAGAGCTTTTGTTTTCTCATTGTTATGGCTACGGATCTTAAACAACTATGATGTTAAATTGAACATCTATGGAATCATGGGAGTACTTGGAAAAGACGAAGTTTTCGAGTAATGTTGAAGCACCAAGGAGATCAAGCATGTGGACGAGAAGCTACAAAGTTTTATTTGTTTTGTAATCCATATGTATTGATAGTTTTGCCACTAAAATTGATAAAGGGGGAGATTGTTAGAGCATTTCTCGGTCGAACTCGCATGCGTTGCTATCTCAAGCATGTTTGTCAAGTTTAGTTGTCAAAACTATATGTCTTGATTTCTAGACTACTTATGGCTAAGTCTCGGTTTAAGACAATTTAGTGTAGTTGAGCTCCAGACTCCATGGCGATCATCTTACGAAGACGAAGAACTACTCAAGGAACCAGTGGAACTTCATACGAATAAAAGGTATGTGGAAACTTGAACTTATCTATCACTCAAAAGTCTATCTACTCTATCTCCTACTCTTGAGACAAAGTCGTGTAAGTATGATAGTTTTCATACATACACATTTGTTATTTCGAGCCGAGTTTACTCGCCTATATTTTTCTCGAAATATGTGTTGGTAAGCTTTCGCTTTAACCACTTTTCATCTTTACCCATGACGAAAGTCATGATGACGTTTCAATCTTGAAAATAGCTTTGATGACGATAGTTGTGAATAACGACTGTTATAACATTATAGAAGAATGTTTCAATGATTGAAATGTAGAGTTGAGATTACATAACCAACTATGGATATAAGCATATATAGTGTGCTCGCACATTAGTGTATAAATCCATGTGCCGGAAACCAAGTGTGTGCATATGTGTGCATACGGTATTTGTGAAGGAGACAGGTTGGGTACGCGTACCAGCGGAAGTTTTCGAACCGAAAATTTCTGCTGAGTTTGTAAGTTCGCAAACTGTTAAACCAGTCACCTTAGGTACGCATACCCACGGAAGTTTTCGACCGATAATTCTGTTGAGTTTGTAAACTCAAATCCGGTAGCTATGGTACACGTACCCGTACGCGTACCCAAGCTGGTTATGTTTCTCAAATCGGTAGTTTCATGAACTTAAACAATAAATCAATAAGGAATGCAATCTTTGCAAACCGTGGCTATATTGTTCATGAATTGATTCAAGTGAATCAAACCAATTTTGTTTCAATTGTCTCTATTCATAAAGACCTAAGCAATTGAACAACTCTTCAACTAGTTCTTATAAGTCATTTGAACTAGTTATGTGAAGAAGATGAATACGGTTAATATGGAAGTGCTCATATGGCTAACCATTGGTTAACTATTCATGAACCAACTAAGTGTACACGTTTAGGTACGGTTACTCAAACCTAAATGAAATACATTTCATTTGTGTGTGACAAGCTAAGTTTCGATCTAACGGTTGAAAGATATTAACTTGGTTAAATCAGGTTTTTCATCCAACAGTGAATATTGAATGCTTTGTTACCAAGGTAACTTGGATTGCAAACCCTGATTTGAAAACTATATAAAGGAGACATCTAGCAACTAGAAAAACTAATCCCCACACCTCGTGTATGATACTAGTTGGTTTTTGGTAGAGTTGATTCTCCTTTAACCTTAGGTTTCTTCTCGAGACCCTGTAGGTTAACGACTGAAAGACTTCATTGGGATTGTGAATCCAGACGAAACTACTTCTCTTGTAGTTGAGCGATCTGGTCTTTCCATTTTCTATCGTACGAGTTCAATTGAATAATTGACTTGAGATCATATCTCCGATAGGGCAAGATAAAAAGAAATCACAAACATCTTCGTTTCATCGTTTGTGATTCCGGAATATCTAGTTTCTCTACCATATGATTTAGATTATTGTGAGGTGATTGATAATACTAGGTTGTTCTTCGGGAATATAAGTACGGGTTATCAATTAGTTCATGTTCACCTTGATTTTATCATAAGACGGAACAAAACTCTTAGGTTTATCTGTGGGAGACAGATTTATCTATTATCATAGACTTTTCTGTGTGATACAAATTTGTTTATTAAAGTCTTTGACTTTGGGTCGTAACAACTCTTGGTTGTGGGTGAGATCAGCTAAGGGAATCAAGTGCGTAGTATCCTACTGGGATCAGAGACGTAAGGAGCGTAACTGTACCTTGAATCAGTGTGATATTGATTAGGGTTCAACTGCAGTCCAGAACGAAGTTAGTTTGTAGTAGGCTAGTGTATGTAGCGGCTTAATACAGTGTGGTGTTCAATCTGGACTAGGTCCCTGGGTTTTTCTGCATTTGCGGTTTCCTCGTTAACAAAATTTCTGGTGTCTATGTTATTTCTATTCCGAATTATATTTTGTTATGTAATTGAAATATCACAGGTTGTGCATTAAGATCAATCAATTAGAATATCCAACCTTTGGTTGTTGATTTAAATTGATTGACACTTGGATATTGGTCTTTGGTACCATCAAAGTTTATCTCTCTAGTATTTGATAAAGACTCGCAGATTTCCATTTGCTTGAGTATAGATCAAATCGAGAGACTGAGATATTAACTCTTTGATATACTTTTATCTGGATTGAGTCTGACTGTCTAGTTGATTCTCTAGAAAGTATATTGGAGTGTCCATACAGATTACTAATCTAAATATTGGGTGAGGTTGTTAGACCCCCGCTTTTTCACTCTTTACTCTGCTCACTGTCTGTATATATGGTGTTTTTGTGTAAGAAAGTTTCTCATAACTTATGTTAAAATTGGAAAACCAAAAAAAAAAAAAAAAAAAAAACTCAATCTAGACTTGAAGATCTTGTAAACCTTCACCAAAACCACGATTGAGGGATAACTTTGGCAATAAAAGACTTGCCAATTTTAAATCGATACGTGTACTCTTTGGTTGCCTCAGCGTCATAATAACATTTACCATTAATATCTATAAATCGAATCCCTTCTTGCGCGTGACTGTCAAAGAAAGCAATATAGTGTGGTTGCTCTTGGTCAATAATGATATAGTGTGGTTGCTCGGTTGAGTAGTTTAGAGAAGGTTCGATAGTAGGTTTCATATTTGTGTCAAATTTATATGTTTCTTTCATTTTATAAACAATCCTAGATGTTCTAATTATTGTTAGTTCAACACATGCCAATTAAAAGGTTTAAAGCAAAATTAAAATGGCTAAATATCATGGCATTGTCCTCATGATGTGGCATACATCTGTCACTGTTACCCCTGACGTGTACAAAATGCTTATATTTTTTTGTTTCTCTCACTCAGATAAAGTTTTTACTTTATTCTTTACATGGGTCAATTCTTCTATAAAGATAAGGAATAGAAGAAGTTCAATATTTTCTTTTATACTCGCCAATTGGGCTATGAATTATGGCTTGGTCCTATTTTAGGTAGTCCCTAGTCAGTTTGGTTTGGTCTACTTACATCATACTCGTAATGTTATGAACCTAACGACCAAAACAAAGTCATGTTAAAAAAAAATCAAATATGACGACCAAATGTGTAAAAAATGACCTATCCTGGATGAAAATTTGGTTACAATTGTCATGCTCATAATGTTATGAACCTAACGATCAAACTAAACTCTTTATTTTAAAGAACTTCAACTATATGATTAAATGTGCAGAAAATGATTCTTCATGGATGAAAATTTGGTTACAATAGTCAAAGTTATAATAATACGACCTTCACGGCTACATCAGAGTCGTCATGTTAAAAAAAAATTCAACAATGACGACTGAAAGTCCTAAAATTTGACCCCTTTCGGGATGAAAATTTGTATACAGTCGTGATAGTCACAATATTATCATCATGATGACTATAGGGTAATCATCATGGTATAATATCTCAACCATGACTACTAAATGTGTTCAAATTTGATCCCTTCCTGGATGACAATTTGTTTACAATCATCATCATAACATTATGATGATGATAATTGTGCTACCATCGTCATTGTATAAAATTGAAACCACGAGAACGGGTTTTTAAAATTCAAATTTTAGTACAAGTGCAAGTGCAGTGATTAGTACAATGTACATTTATTTAATCTACCAAGGACTAGTTTTTGAAACTATCCTATAAATATACTTATTCTCTCTACCAAATAACCCACATCTAGTGTCATATTTTCTACAAACTTCATTTAGTTACCTAATCCATCAAAATAATTTCATATATCTACAAGTGGCATCATATGATTTAGCTGAAGATTTAATCATAATCAAGGCATAGTATAATGAAACCCATTGTGAAGATGTCCAAGATGAAAGGATTTAACCCACGACCTTTTGGGGTAGAGGGCGGAACCAATATGCGAAAGATTATAGGAATACAAAGGGAAGATCTCTGCAAAAAATTCACGGTAGGTACCAAGTTCTCCAAAAATGGATACTTGATTATGTAGCCATAAAATAACTAATCTTTTTCCGTAGCCATTTAATATTGTTGATACATGAATTTATAAGTATTTTTATAATTTATTTTTACATAATCTAAGTTGTTTTCTGATCTTTCAATTAAAAACACTAACAAAATAAGTTTGTGTTTGTTTTTGTATAGGAGGGAACTTCAAAAATGCAATACTTTGAAGATAGAGAAGAATTAA